>NC_068572.1:45807109-46432109 GCF_025698545.1 Gossypium raimondii
AGATTTAATCATAGGAGAAGATGGGTGACCAAGTCTTGGTGCCACAAAGTAAAGGTATTACAGTTGTTAAAAGAAGACATAAGCTCAATATCTGAGGTAGGAGAAGCCATTGTAGTGTGAACAGAAGTAATCGGGGAGAATTGGCATAGACTATCACGAATGTGGCCCCGTAGTAAAATTTCTTGAGTCTTGATGTCCTTAATAACACAGTAAGACAGATGAAATTGAAAAAATATGTTATTTTCAATAGCAAACTGGGAAACAGACAGAAGATTATTTCGTATAGTCGGCACACATAAACCATTAGACAAGTGAACTAATTTATTCTTCGTGGGCAAAATAGAATTACCGATACTTGAAATTTTGGTGGGAGTCCCATCACCCATGAGAAGATGAGATATACCTGAGTACGGTGTTGATTCATTCAGAGCAGAAGCCTATCGACAGACGTGATGCATAGCCCCTGAATCTGGATACCAAGATGATATCCCTACAAGCATAGGAATATAGGAATCATTATCAAAATTAGACCCAAAATTAGTTGCATTAACATTGGATCCATTGGAATTCGAGACATCAAACGTGTGAAAGTTGGGAACACGGGGCAACCCAACACACGGCGGCACCGAAGCAGGAAAAATACGAGTACGTGGTTTTATGCTCCATGAAACGTGGGACCCATAATCTGGCCCAGACTCATCACTACCGACAGGTTGAAAACCTAGACCATGACCAATAGTCTCCGTAAATTGAACACAGTTCTAAACCGGCTGGTGTAGGGTGAACATGTTAGACGGTCCAACATTATTGAAATGGCTATTAAGATCAGGGCCTACTGAAGTTGGGATAAACTGATGGCCTGCTAAATTTGGTCCAACCTAATGATAAGGACTAAAAGAAGGACAAAGCCCAACTGATGACCTATATGGTCTAGCGCTATGCCCAGCTGAAGTTCTATGCGGTCTAGCACCAGGCCCAACAGATGGCCCAAGCGCATAATCGACCCTATCCTCATAAGGCACAAAAGGTTGAGGAACCCTAGTTTGCAAAAAAGAGAGAGCCGCAGCAGAGAAAGAACCACTTTATGTAACAGCTCAATTTTGACCCTAATCGGAATAGTGGTTTCGAGACCACAAATCCGAGTCTAAAAAATATTTTAATATTATTTTGTGTGTTTATGATGTGTGAATTTAAATGTGTGAAAGTTTCGTAAATTAATTTTGTTGTTTGGGTGTCGATTTAATAAAAAGGGCTTAATCGCGTAAAATGAAAATTTGATGGTTAAATAAGAAAGTGCCTAATTATTTTTGTCTTTATAATTTGGAGGCCTTATGTTGAAATTTAGCCAATACTATAAGTAGTGGACGTCATATTGTTTTAATATATGGTTTTTATACATTAAAAATAAAAAAAATGATAATATTATAATATATGTTATAATAATAATAGTGATAATAACAAGGCCATTATCATATCATCTTTCTTCACTTTCAAAACTAGAGAAAGAATAAAAGATAAAAGCTTGGCTAGGGTTCGGCCATTGTTGAACTAGATTGAGGTTAGTCTTTTGTTCGGTTTTTGATAATTTTTACGTTTTTGAGATCGTTGCTTTGTGTTCTTTAAAACCCATGTTTAAATTTTGTGAATTGATGATAATTTTGAAATGTGCCATTGATGAATGTTTGAGTTTTATGATGTTAGTTGAGGAAATATGAAATATATGTGTTAGATTAGCATGTTTTGTCTTTGAATTGTTGATGAATTTGAGTAATTAGGGTTAAGTTGTAAAAATAATTTTTTTAGGGGCTAAAATGTGAAATAAATGAAATGTGTGGGTTTGTATGGATACTAGGAATATTCGACCCTTAAGGAGTGTAGTCAAATTTTATGTATTTTGTGTATTTTGTGTTTTGAGCAAAAAGGACTAAATTGTGAAAATGTGAAATATTAGGGGTAAAAATGTAATTTGCCCATTTATGTGTTCTTAGACTAAATTGAATGAAAATATGTTTAAATGAGATTTATTTGAATATGTTTAGATCAAGAAACCAAGAAATCGGATTTAGATCGGGGGAAATCAAAGGTAGTTGAGTAGCCGATCTATTTGTCGACGACATCCGAGGTAAGTTATTAAGCATACATATTTGTGTCATTTTAAATTATCTTAACATCTACGTAATTATGCTGAATTGAATTGATATATATGTAGTGATACGATTTTTGAAATATGACGTATTGAGTTGTTGACCCCCAACACTGAGTGTGCGAGTATAAAAATAAACGATAATGAGATTAACACTAATTGTGCGAGTTTAATTGAAATGCACTAAGTGTGCGAGTATAATGGTAAAGCACTAACTGTGCGAGTGTGATTATTAAGCACTAAGTGTGCATACTTATTAAATATTTTCGAAAGATTATTAATATCGAGTATTTGACTTATCGAGAAATCATGAGTAACAAAGTGAGTAATAATTATTTTGATGGTATTCAAGATTAATTTTGTATGTATCAAACCTAGGTGGTGATTATAATTGAGTCATATTTATTTAAGATGATTCATTATATTTTATGATAATAAAATGTATAAGGTACTTGGCCTTGTACTTAAATTTGAAGAAATGCTTATAGTTGAGTATTTATATTGATTTTTGTTAAATCATAGTATGACGTGAATAATTATATTATGCTATGGGAAGTTAAAGGTAAGATGATTTAGAAGTATGAATTGGTTAAATATTATTCTAGATATCAAGTTAAATTGTAGAGTTATTTGCTTGTAACTTACTAAGCTAAATTAGCTTACAATGTGTTGGATTATTGTTTCGATGTATAGATTTTTGGAGACCGCTACGTGTTCGGGTATCGTCAGCTAAGTTCATCACACTATCGGTGTCTCCTTTTGGTATTTTGCTAAATTATTTTCAAATATATGGCATGTATAGCTTAGTTAAAAATGGTGATTTTGAAATCAATGTGTATGTGTAATTAAAAGCCGTGCGAAAATGGCTTATCTCTTTTTGTTTTGAGTTTGGTATTAACGAATATGCTTTAATGGTCTAATTCCCATGCTTAAATTCGGTTTAATTAAAAATGGCTTGATCATTATGTTTAAACTTAGTTTTATATATTCTAGGTTGAATGTTCAATGTGTTTGGTTGCAATGATTCGACCATGGTATAAGTCTATTTGTATAAATGATAATTAGTATGATTGGTAACTTGATTTTATGTCTTGATTGGTTACATCATGAATAATTCATGAATTAGTTTGTATTAGTAAGTTTAAAACATAGTAAAAATGCTTGTAAGTTTTACTAAACAATTGACTAAAGAGTATGAAAGAACATAATGTATATTTGATCATGATCTAAACTTAATTTGAAGTGGTGTTTATCTTTGTAAATTGGTTAAGGGATGAGTTTCGGTTGTGCTATGATATTGAATTGATGGATATGTATGTCTTGTATTAAGAATTGGTGTGGAAAGAATAGATGATATACATAAATGTTGGTCATGATAGGTTAGTTGAAATTATATATGTATTTTCATATACGCATATGTCATAATGATAATTGTAATGAGTTGGTCGAATAAATACATGTTGGCATGATAATTAGATTTACTTATATGTTAATAAATTTAGGTGAAATGTTAATTATACTATAGATGGAATGATAGTTTGTTTTGATTATTCGTTCTGAAATAAAATATGTTTATTAGGTCTTATGAGTTGCACCAAAGTTGCTTATATACTTGATTAATGAATGGTAAACAATGAGTTTATGATGTATTAGATTGTATGATGACTATATAGGTTCGGCTATGATGAAATATTACTATGCTTGAATTTATATTAAATTATTTAATGGTATAAGATGGTTCGGTTGGTTAATATGCTAAGTATTGAAGTAAAATAATCGATATTCAATTTATGATATATATGTATATATGTTTTGATTTATGTTTCATATATATATATATACTATATAATGTTATATGCTGGGATGCGTTTTAAGTAAATAGATGCCATTAATGTTAAATCATGTGGTTCGAACATCTTTATGCCTTAAGCACTTGTAATATGTTTCATTGCACATCGTTAAATTGATTATGTAACAACCCGGTTTTGACCCTAATTGGAATAGTGGTTTCGGGACCACAAATCCGAATTAGAAAAATATTTTAATATTATTTTTAGTGTCTATTATATGTTAAGTTATAGGTGTGAAAAATTCGTGTGGAAATTTAATCGTTTGAATGTTCAATTTGATAAAAGGGTTTAATTATGTAAAATAAAAATTTAGGGGTTAAATCTAAAAATACCTAATTGTTGTTGTCTTTTCAAAATGGGGGTCTTAAATGTCAATTAGACCATTTGAAATGATAGTGGGTGGCTATGGACAATTATATCCTTATGTTATATGAAATATAAATAGTTTATTAAAGGTTAATAAGGTAAATAAATAAAACAAACTAATATATGTTAATTAAAAACAAAACAAAGAAAAAAATTAAAGGTTATCATCTTCATTAGCCGAAAGTAAACAAAAGAAAAAAGAAAGAAAACCTAGCTACATTCGGTCATATAAAAGCTTGATTGAGGTTAGTTCTTTGTTCGGTTTTAATAATTTTACGTTTTGAGATCGTTGCTTTGTGTTCTTCAAAACCCATGTTTTAATTTTGTGAATTGTTGATGATTTTGAAATGTGCCATTGATGAATGCTTAGACTTTGTGATAGTTGATGATGAAAAATGAAATATATGTGATAGATTGATATGTTTTGTATTGGAATTTTTAGTGAAATTGAGTAAATAGGGCTAAATTGAGAAATTAAATTTTTGGGGGACTAAAATGTGAAATAAATGCAATGTGTGGACTTGTATGAGAACCATGAATATTCGGCCCTTGTGTGGTATGGGCAAATTTTGTGTAAATTGTGTTTTATGCAATAGGGAGTAAATTGCAAAAAGTGTAAATATTAGGGGCAAAATAGTAATTTGCCAAATTATGTGTTTTTGGACTAAATTGAATGTGTTAATAAATAAATTATCTTATTTTGAATATATTTAGATCGAGAACCAAAGAAATCAGAGTTAGATCGGGGAAAAGCCAAATTAGTCGAATAATCGTCCGACTTCGATTTTCCATCGTCCGAGGTAAGTCTATTAGCAACTAAGAGTTATTAAGTTAATATTTATACATGCATACTAATTGTATTTTATTTTTAGCTATAATTTAAAGTATATTGATTGAATAAAATTTGAAGTATGGATGATATTTATATATATATAGCATGTTCAAATATACAAGTATAATCTTGTATAGATTTATGGGTTGAAATGAAGGTAAGAAATGTGTATAAGTATAGTTGATATTCGAATAAGCATATACATAAATATATATATGTAAATCTTTTGTATTGAATTTAGGTAAGAAAGTTATATATGCATATGTTAAATTGAATATAAATATGTAAATACATGAACAAGTCTTGAATTTAGATAAAGGTATGAGTAAGTATATATATATGTATATAATGCTCGAATATATATACATATATATAAAAGTTATTGAATTTAGTTAAAGTATGAATGTTGTATATGTATAAATTCTTGATTTTAATCAAAGGTATGTATAATATATATATATATATATATTAGGTTCGAACATATATATATAGGTATATACATGTATAAACTCTTGGATTTTATTAAAGATATGTAACCCATGATTGTATGTGTAGTTTCAATAGATATGTATATGTGAGTTGTAATTTATATGTATATGCTATATTTGAATGAGCATGTTCACATATATGTATATGTTCTTGTAATGAATTTTAAGTATGAGTGTTATATATATATGCATAAATGAAGTTCAAATATGTATATATATATATGTACATCTATTGTATATTTGATGAGCTATAATTAAAAGTATATGAATTGAAATTAATTAAGTATGAATATTACATATATGCATATGTGTGAGGTTCAAATATATAGTTATGTGTATATATATAAGTTTTTGAAATAAATGTAAAGTATGGACTTTACATATGCATGTGTGTGGCTCGAATAGATACAAATACTTGAGTTGGATTAAAAGTATAAATTATAAATGCTTGTATGATTCGAACATGGATTACCAATTTTCTTGGGATAAAGTTGAGGTTGTGAATTATACATAAATGTTATTGTAACACCCCTAACCCGTCTCCGTCACCGAATTAGGGTTACGAGGCATTACCGAACAAATACAACTTTTTGTTTGTTATTATTATTTTTTTCTTTTTTTTTTTTAACAAATGCAACGAAACCAAATTCAATCATAGGAAATAAGTCATTTTCGCATGACTATTAATTTCATATACAGAATTTATAATGTAACATTCAAAACCTCGTCCAGCCTATACATGCCATAAGTTGAGTTCAAATATTTAAGTACCGAAATAGTAGATAGAGTGATGAACTTTGCTGACGATCCCCGAGCTCGTAACGCGTCTCCAAAATCTATAAAACAAATGAATAAAACCAAACGAAGTAAGCTTTTATAGCTTAGTAAGTCTACAGCGATATCAAA
The DNA here is from genome assembly GCF_025698545.1 of Gossypium raimondii. NCBI lineage: Eukaryota > Viridiplantae > Streptophyta > Magnoliopsida > Malvales > Malvaceae > Gossypium > Gossypium raimondii. The sequence continues at coordinate 45,813,695 of NC_068572.1, forward strand.
TATATATATAAATAAATAAATAACATAACCTTTTAATCTATTTTACTGAAATTTCAACTAACACGACCAACTAACATTCATACATTATTGTACTCAGACCATTTCATTTATAGTCAGATATGTATACCTGTCGGATGAATTCAATTTAATATATATATTATACAAAACAACATTACAATTGAATGTATACAATCGAGCATATATACATATTATACACATATCAAACCGATTGTATATGTACACTCATCTCATGGTAAGCTCTAAATCAATTGAATCTAACACATATATATACATCAATCACATTTTATATTTGTTTGTATATAAATATACTCATTATGAATTTATACCGAATACATAGCTAACACATACATTCAATATATATATATATATATAATGAGTACATGTATATATATATATATATATATATCAAATGCATACATGATTAATTATCAAACACATAAGCTCAACATATATATGTTTAACAACCACATATATCTAATGTACATATGTATTCATCGATTTCATATAATCAAAAATCATAGATATATCCATTGCATATTCTCACACAATTTTAAACAGATTCACCGACATTTAGCCTGCTAGGCTCAAAGCCTGATTTAGTACACCGGCACTTAGCCTGCTAGACATATAGTCTGAAATGTATCACCGGCATTAAGCCTGCTAGACGTAAAGTCTGAATTACTTCACCGCATTAAGCACGCTAGGTACGAACACGAATATCACAAATACGAGAATAATTTCTAATATAACTCTTACTGGCGTTACACATGTTTTAAACATATATACATAATTCATATAGCTATAACCACACTTTCAAGAAATTGGCAAACCATAGCCCGGTTACAATCTGTACTTACAATCCATACTTTTAGTTCAATACATATAATCGTACATACGTTTATACTCATTCAAACCACACTCATTCAATAATACATAGTTCATGCATTAAATTCATTTCAAGAATTTATACATACACATACAACTATTTCAACCTCATACATTTTCGTATATCATTATTCATGACTCTTAATTTTTTTAACTCAAAACCTATACTTATATATATATATATATTCATACATAATCGAACCTCATACTCATATATATAACTTCATATCTAATTTCAATATAATAACTTATACATGTACATATATATACATATTCGAACCTAACCTATACGTATATAATTTCATACTTAAATTTAATATGAAAATGTATATACATGCTTATTCAATTTATCATATACTTTTAAAACATACATATCATATATCAAATCCAAAAGTTTACCATGTATATACATATAAATTCATTCGAACCTTTTGTATATATATTTATGGTATCTATACCTTTGATTTAATCAATAATTCATACATGTATATACATACGTGAATATTGTATATACATATGAAACCCTCATACTTCAACCATGTTCAAAAACATATATATATATATTTATATACTTATATACCTTTCATACCTTAACCATTTGCAAATATTTATATAAGTATAAACTTATTTGTTCAAGCATTAGAAATACTTGTATATAAATCATTTATACAATATTAAATAAATATACTTTAAATTATCGTTCAGCAAAAATAAAATACATATACATACATATATACTAATTTAATAACATTTAATAGCTAATAGACTTACCTCGGATATCAGCAAACACGATCGACTATTCGATTACTTTCGACTTTCCCCGATCCAAATTCGTTTTCTTCGTTCCTTGATCTAAACATAATCAAATTTAACCTTTTTATTCATCAAAACATTCAATTTAGTCCAACAATACATAAATGGGAAAATTACCATTTTACCCCTAACATTTTGCACTTTTGCAATTTAGTCCTTTTTGCACAAAACACAAAATACACAAAATTTGCCCATACCACACAAGGGCCGAATATTCATGGTTCTCATATAAGTCCACACATTGCATTTTTTTCACATTTTAGTCCCTCAAAAATTTATTTTCACAATTTAGCCTTAAATACTCAAATTCATCAAAAATACCAATACAAAACATGTTAATCTAAGACATATCTTCCATTATTCATCATCAAACATCACAAAACACAAATATTCATCAATGGCATAACTCAAAATATTCATCAATTCACAAAATTAAGACATGGGTTTTGAAGAACACGAAGCAACAATCTCAAAAACGTAAAAATTATTAAAAATCGAAACAAAAACTAACCTTAATCAAGATGAACAAGTGCCGAAACCTAGCCAAGCTTTCTTCTCTTTTTTCTTTCTTTAGTTTCGGTGTAAAAAGATGATGACAATGGCTTATTTTATGTTTTATTTCATTATACTATACATTATTTATTAATTCACTAATTTAACCTTTAAAAATAAATAAACAAAACATATATAATAAGGTTATTTTAGTACTTAGCCACCCACTATCTATGTTTTAGTCTAATTGCATCATTAATCCCCCATTTTAAAAAGACAACAACAATTAGGTACTTTTAGATTTAACCCCTAAATTTTTATTTTAAGCGATTTAATCCTTTTATTTAATCGGACACTCAAATGACAAAATTAAAACACGAAAATTTCACACAATTAAATTCACACATAATAAACACACAAAATAATATTTAAAATATTTTATTTTTTTTCTAGTTCAGATTTGTGGTCCCGAAACCACTATTCCGATTAGGGTCAAAACCGGGTTGTTACAGTTATGAACGTGTGTTGCTATTAAGAAATATACGAGAAATCATCTTTGTATCTGTGAAATTAAAATTTTCAGGCTAAGCGCCTAGCAGGCTTAATGCCAGTGAATTAATTCGGACTTTAAGTCTAGCAGGCTAAGTGCCGGTGATCTGAACCAGGTTATAAACCTAGCAGGCTATGTGCCGGTGATATGAACCAGGTTATAAACCTAGCAGGCTATGTGCCGGTGATCTGAATCAGGCTATATTCCTAGCAGGCTAAGTGCGGGTGAATACGTTAATTTAAGTGATTACAGGCATTTGATATATATATATATATATATATATAAATGATTTTGGATTATATATAATGAATAAGTATATGAATATTTATTTATACGTATTCGATGAGCTTATAAATGTTTCGATCTATGAGTTTAGTGAATAGGCACATATATTGGTTGATATGAAAATTGTTGAATATACAGGTATGCAATCGGCACATGTGGATTAGAAGTATAAATGTGCATTTGATTCATGTAGTTGATAAGTAAAAATATAAGCTTTTGACATATGTATTTGAAAGATCATAGACATGCATTCAATGAAATGCAAATGATAAGTATATTTGGAAATTTCATATGCAATTAATGATTATGTATGTAACTTGATTTTAAGCATATAATGATTATACATGTGTTAGTTTATATGTATTTTAAATATGCTATAAACTTAAAAAAGCTTACTTTGATTGTTTTTGTCCATTTGTTTTATAGATTTTGGAGACGCGTTACGAGCTCGGGGATCATCAGCATAGTCTATCACACTATTGACTTCTTTTGGTATTTTGTTAAAAATTTGAACTCGATCTTATGGCATGTATAGGTTTGAGTATGATTTTGGTTAGATTTGGATTGTAAAATATAAATAGCCATGCGAAAATGGTTTAATTTCCATGTTTGTGATCAGTTTGCTTTTAAAAATGGTTGTGTTTGTTTGGTAATGCCTCGTAACCCTAATTCGGCGACGGATACGGGTTAGGGGTGTTACAGATTATGTGATCCATATACATATATATACGACTTTGCTTAGTGCTTGAATTTAAATAAATGTCTGTTTGATCTGTGCTATGTTTGATAATGCCTCATAACCCTAATTCGGCAACGGATACGGGTTAGGGGTGTTACACTCTACCATCCACTGGAAAAGTTCGACTGAGGCGCCATTGACGGAAGACCAGCACGGAGAATTGTCATCGGAGCAGACATAGCAGCATACGACACACTTGAACCATGGTCAACAAAACCAGATGAAGATGAAGCTTTTGCCCCCAACGCTGGACCACCATAATCACGGTTAAAACGGTAGTAACACCGTTGATCCAAGTGTCTAAATTGGCCACATATTTGGCACTGAACTCGGGATCTAAAGCCTCTCCCACGACTAGCAGGCGGACGATCGTCGCGCGAGAAATCGACCACCATTGGTGACGAGGTGGCCTCCACCGAGTGTGCATGTAACGGTGCCTCCTGAATTGCATGGATCTGCCTACTCTCAAACTCCAATAAGACATCAACTAGACGTTGTAATGGTAGAGGTTCAGATGAAAAGGACGCAAGAGTGAGCACTGCGTCAAACTCCGATGGCAGTCCGACAAGCACAATATCGACCTTTTTCGTTTCAGAAATCCGAGATCCGTCTGCATCTATCAGGCGCATGTGTTCTGGATCTTCACAATGTACTCCTTGATCGACATCGCACCTTTCTTGATCGAGAGAAGATCATGATGGATTCGAGAGAGCTTCGCACCAGAAACGGTGGCAAAAAGGCGAGTAGCGGTGGTCCAGACGTCATTCGCCATCTTCGCATCTGTGAAACTAGACAAAATAGATGAGCCAATAGTAGAAAGAAGCCAAGAGGTAAGTAACTTATCCTATTGAACGTAAGACGAGGCTTCTGAATTTGCCATCAAAGAACCATCCGGTGACTACATGAACCTCGGCGGAGCAGGTAACGTGCCGTCTAGAAACCCAGTCAAATTATAACCGTCTGTAATTAAACGAATGTGCTGTCGCCACTGCACGAAATTGTTATCATTGAGCTTCACAGTGTCGTGGCGAGGAAAAGACTTAATCAACTGAGTGTTGGTGAACTTCGAGCAGCATGGAGGAGTAGTGGTTGAATCGGTGGAAACGGTGGTAGCCATGAGAGCACAATATGGCAGTTCTCCAAAGATTAGGCGACTGATACCATGCTAAAATATCTAGTAATACTGAAAAGTAATTCAAAAATTGAACTGAGGAATTGAATTGATTATTATTTGAATAGGTACAATTACAAGTATTTATATAAGTGTTGTATGAGTTAACTGCTGCTAACAATTCATCAACTGCATAACAACTTGAGTATAACAGACTAACAAATGGCTAAGGCCTTCCTTATACTCCTAACAGAGACTGACGCTACACCATTGATCATCATCATAATCTCATCTGACACCATGGCAAAAAGATTTCATCTCCTCATTCGATTCGTTAACCGTAACTGTACGGTTATACCTATAATAATTTCATAAATTTGTTCTATAATATTTTTCATTGATGTAAGGTGAAAAGGAGTTATTGAATGCACTCTCTAAAAGCATCTTCTTAAGCTAATTTAGTATTATTGTTAAAGTTAAAAGATGTTTGAAAATTGAAATAAAAGTAAAAAAATCGACTTTTTAATTGAATTAGAAAGTATTTAGAAGGAAGAAGAAAAAAAACCCTTTTATTGAACATAGTGTTTATTTTTTTGCTAAGAAAGTGTAATGAAGAACAACTTTTTCATTAAGAAATCGAAGTAAGCAGTTTTGTGTTGAAGAAGGAAGCTCCTAGGAGTACAGATCTGGGGATTCAGTTGTTATTGTTTGAAGAAGAAAGATAGTGAGAGAATTGCCAGCTTTTGTCTTCTTCCAAGTTCAAAAACAAGACTGGGTCTGGGTGGGTCACTAACTAGACCCTAATTCTGTAATTCAATAACCATTGCAGTTTCTGGTTCATCTGATCCCCTTCTTTTCGGAAAACAAATGGGTCCCGTATTAAAAGAATTAAGGATTGATATTTTATTTATGAGATAAATTTCACTCAACTTTAGTAGATGCTTGCCCTTGCCCACCATATCTTCTCTCTTTGGTCCTCACTTTTTGGTTTTGCCTTCTTTGTTATTCTGCTTAGAAACAACGCCTTCATTGCATGAGTTTCTGCCTTTTTTTATACCAAAACTAAAAAGTAGGCACTCATGCTTGAAGTCCCTCCTTTAACTAACACCTTAGAGGTAAGGTGTGGGCTTCAATTTCATCATATATGCATCTCATAACCTCTAAATTTAAAATAAAAAATATCATATAATCACACCTTAAAAGAAATTTAAGTTTCAATAACCATATTAAAAAAAAAGTTATTAAATTCTGAGACTAATATGAGTAAAAAGTTCAAAGACCAAATTGGAAAAATACTACCAAGTTCATGGACTAACTATTGTTTTATCCTCGTCTTAATATCATTACCTTGTTTACACATTAATTTCTAGGTTAAAATATGTCTAGGTGTTTATAGTCTTCACAAATTTGAAATTTACTCTTTGTACTTTTATGTCTAAGGATTTAGTCGCTCTTCTTTTAGATTTTAAAATTCAACTCCAATTGTTAATCTTTGTTAAATTTTTGTTAAATTTATTGGTGTGACATTTTCAAATAAAAAATACTCACTTGGTGACAATGTAACTAAAAAATGACATAATGAACTTGAATTTTGGAATCGATAAGTAGATGAATTAAATTCCTAAAAATAAAAAGTACAAAAACTAAATTTTAAATTTGTAAAGAGTATAGAGACCTATGGCGATTTTAACCCAATTTCTATTAGTTTTAGGTAAAATACCTCTATTACCTTTAAAAGCGATTGGAACAATTTAATCACAGTTAAATTAAAAATAAGTAATCAAGACAATTAATTACACTGTTAATATTTTTCGTCAATTGTACATAACTTTAATTGGTATAGTAATAAATTTAGCCCTCGATGTTTATATATTTTGTATAAATATTGTAGGGTAAATGATTATTATATCAATAAAAATATGTATAATTAATAAAAAAAACCATTTAGGAATTAAATTGCTCGACAAATTGAGAACCAGACAGATCTTTTACCAATTTTTTACGTATAAAAGACAAATTGAGGCCGACTCAGCCTGAATCGGTCCACTACAATTGAAGGGTAAAATGGCAGTTGCAGAATTGTTCTTAAACAAGTTATTGGCCACAATTGTGAATTCCAGTTAATTCCTTTCCAGTTAATTCCAGTTAATACAATGAACAACAGTTGCTTCTACCTGTCATATTGGACATGGTTTTCTAGCATACAAACAGACCAGTAGTGAAGTGATACATTCAATAAGAGCTACAACTTAATCAATGGGTCAAATATTTGTTTCTTCAAAGTCTCCTACATTTCATTTTTCCGGCGGAAAAGAAAATGGTAATTTCCACCTTCATGTTCTTTTCAAGAGGTATCCCAAAATGACGCCAATTAAGCCAACAAGTATTACATACATGAGTGGAATACCAGTGTGACCTTTTCTGGCTTTGCGTCTTAAGAGTTCCTGCAAATTAAAATTTCAAATTGAGGCTGCAATTAAGCTACTAACATAAACACTGTCGGTCTTGTATCGATAGAATTGTCGGCAGCAGTTTCTCTCTACTGTTGTTCTAATTTTTTAAATCCCATTTTCGGGACTGATTTTCATGCTCCATTTCAACGTGAAGACAGTTTTAAGTTATTGATAGCTGGACAGTGACCATGGATGATTGATGATGCACTATTATATCTGACATATTAGCAATTGGTCCTCAATGCCTTAACCTTGCGGGTACCAGTTATTTTGTTCAGGACAACAGATATTTAATAAATATTCCAAAGTGCCCAGCAAGAAACTCTTAGGAAATTAGGAGTAAGTTACCAGTTCTTGCTGAAGGCTTTTATTTTGCTGAATGGCAGCGTTTTTTTCCTCGGCTAGCTTGGAAATGCGAGACCTTGCCTGTAATTAAGACTACTTTTCAGAATAAAAATGCCATAACAAAGCATCAGTCTACTTAAAATGAATAGCTTCAGTGACAAAGGAACATTGCCAGAATTAGCTACCGAGGTGATAGAGCCGCATCAAGTGCATTTGAGAAGTTAACACCAAAGGTTCAATTTTTTGAAAGGCAAACCCAGTAATCTTACTCAAAATGAACAAAATTCTTCTACAAGTTTTTACTAAACTTATTGGCAAACACGGGTATGTACAAGCTAGCGTACCCCCAACATCAGAGTCCATTACCCCAACACAGGGGTATGCTGAGAAACATTCTTTAACTCTATGACAAGTGATGTTAAATGAACCATGTTTGATGACAAGTGATTTAGGGGGAAAATAGAAGGAAAAAACGAGTCAAGAAAATTTCCACCTCAAGATGCATCGTGCAAGTATGATTACCAGTATCATCAAGTGTATTCTTCAACTTTATAATTTGAAAATTAATATACCATTTCCTAGATTATGCTAATTACGAAACGAAACCGCAATCATATGAATTCACTTTACTTCACTGGTTTATATAGAAATTGTTAAATATTCCTTTCAACAGCCGATAAGATTCCAATGGCAAAGCTAACAGTACCAACAAGAGTGAAAGAGAAAGAGAAGTTACATCCGATGAGTTGTGTTGAGGTTGATGCTGCTTGACATGAGCCCTTGGCACCTGCAGGCACAATAATATATAACCACAACAAAACTCATTAACATTGGTTAAGGAGCAGACTGAAAAACACTAAAACCCGATGAATACTCACAGATGTAAATTCTGAAGCGTTCAAGCTACCGTTGTCTGAGACTGAAGCCGTAGATGAAGAGCCTTCCTCGGATCCTTCTTGAACAGGGGAAGGAGGCTGAGGAGGTGCAAGATAAACAACCCTCAACTTGCACTCCTCAACACGGTTCCCAGATTCCTTATTAAACTAACACATTCGAAAGCCAACAATTAGAAAACACAAAACCCAATTCTCAAATCTGATACAAAAGAGTATATCATAGCAAATACCATCTCAGGAGTTATATCCTTTGCTGCGGTTCCGGGACTAGCAACCACACTCTGAAGTAAAAATTTATCCTTGCATTGCATATCGGGAGGTGCTTCCTTTTGTGCTTGCATTGTAACTGCTTCCGTAAATTAAACATTACACATAATTAACTAAAATAATGATAGTTAAACTCAAATTCTGTGGCAGAGAGAGAGAGACCAATAACGTTGCCCGTAGAGGCAGGCAGAACAACTCCAGTGTTGGGCCTTACACAGTACTTCTCTGGATTTGTCGTTTTGACCTGCGAAAGCCACAACACATACACACAAAAAGATTACGTAGAAGATCAAGAATCTAAGTATTACATAGAAGATCAAGAATCTAAGTATTCTTAGGTTACAACAAAATCCCAGATAAGGAAGAAGGTTTTTTTATTTGTTTATAATATACTTTGTGTCTTTATTTTACCATAATTACCTTAAAAGCTACATAACTGTGGGTCTTGTTGGACAAGTTTAGAGAACAGGAGATCTGCTTTCTCAGTTCAACTAATTCAGGATAAGCAACAAATGTTAGAATTGGAAACAGTTGACAACGCAGAAATGGAAATGTTTGGAAAGGGAAAGTCATTGGAAGATGTTTACAGGGAAATTGGAGCTCTTGAGGGTCGATGCTGAGAAGTTCGCCGGTGCTCATCGTGAGTGGATCGCGGAGACGTTAGTTGGAGATATTAAATATAGGCCGCTTCCGGCGGCCCTTGAGAGTGGCGGTGGGCTTTCTAGTCCTCCGGCGACGGAGGAAAGAGACGAATGGGAACTAGTGTTTGAGAGAGACCTTAAAGGCAAGAACGTGGGAGGACAGCGATGTTTGGCAGTCTTAAAACTTTCGACTTTGACTCCCGGTTCCATATTTTACAATATCATGCGGTTCCATTTAGGGTGATAATTGTCTTTTCGTTATATTGATTATAATGTGGACTCGAAAGAAGGAAAGATACAAAGTAAATAAAGTAGACCCAAAAAGGGTTAAGCCTAGTCTCTTATTTTAACTTCTCCATCAGCTAAAAAGTACTTTTTAAATGGTGAAAATTGTGAGCAAACGATGGGAGCTCTTCTTTACTTTTAAGAGAAAAAGGATTTTTTTATTACAAAAGTCCGTTTGAAAAGCAGAGGAGAACGGGGTCTTAGTATGAATGGTTTTGGCTGGACTATCAATAAGTTATACTCTTTGGGAATACATTGAATTTCCTACTGGTACCCTATAGGTGTGCCATGTCAGCAGTGTTAGGATTTTTAAATTTAGGTTTATTTAGGGTCATTTGATAAAAAGAATTATGATCCTCGAATTGAAAAAATTTCAGAATTTCGTGATAACCTTTCAATTTGAAACTTTTTTTTTATTTCATCTCGTCTTTTCCAGATTAAATGGCAGAGTCTTCATGTAAAATGAATGTCATTAGAAGTGTTTTTCTTATTTGTATAGTCATGTCCGATTTTCAGAATTTTCTTATAAAATGAAAATGACATGGAGAGGACTTTTAGAGTTAAATTTCAAGGAAAAAAATTGCATGTTAAAAATATGAAATTGTTTTATTCATTTGCTCGAACAAAGTTCGTAGTTGTTGTAGAAAAAGTTGAAAAATTAACCCAACAAATTAAATTAGTTTAAGCAAATAATTACTTCTTGTTCTAAACTTATTTAAATTTGATTAAGAAATATGATTTAGTAATTTATGTTGTAACAATATATACTAAATTATACACTGACACCATGTTTGGTTGGGTGTATTGGCATAGCCATTACACCCCTAATCGCGAGCCCCACTCAATACATTGTTTGGTTGAGTGTATTAGCCTAATACGGGTCTATTACATTACTGATCTAATCCCCAAAATCCATCGATTTCTAATCCCTTCCTTGTGCTCAGTTTAGGTCCTGATTGAGTTTTGTTTTACCCTCTCGATTCACGCTTCTGTCTTACCCAAAATACACCGTCTTCTGTTTTTTCCTTCTACCTTTCTTCTCCACTCTCCTCACCTTTCTGTCTTACCTTTCTGTCTCCACCGATTCACGCTTCTACCTTTCTGTTTTACCTCTCTTTGGCGTCACAACTGGACTTCGAACACCGATCAAAAAGCAGCCTCCATCTCACGTTTTCCGTTCCTCTCCATCGGTGAAACTGTGTTCTGTCCATTGGAACCGGTAAGGAAGATACAACCTTATTATTATTTTATTTTTGCAGATTTGCTCTCTCTGTCTCTCTAATAATTTGCTTCTTGACCTTCATATTATCATGAATGCATACGTTAGACTGCTAATGTTCACATACAAGTTATTATCATGTATGAATCAGTTGTCCAAAAAATGAACTTGCGTCTGAGTGGTATGATTATGCTAAATTGCTAATTTCCATTTGCTTAATCTTACATAGTAGGGGTTTCTGTTTGAAATTAAATTGAGAAACTGGATTTGGGTATTTCGATTTTTATCACATCATGTTAAATTTGAAGTTTTCTTTTTCTATTTTGTTGTTGATTCCTGTAATTTGCTAAATTGTCGATTTGATTGTTTGGCTGTACTGTGGTTTAGCAGAAGATTCGTATGTGTAATACTTTTCCACCTAAAGTAAAAATCAAGAAACTGACACTTTTTATTCTTCAATTGCAAACTGAAAAGAAAAATACTTTAATTTTGACATTGCATTTTGATGAGTCCATAAAAGGTTTAGATGTAGAAACTAATCGTCGGATGCAATGTGGACTGAAGCTACATTCTTCGGTGTAAAAGGGATCCTTTGGATATTACCATTGCTTAAAAAGTAGAGTCTAGTAGTTAAGTTTTGGCTTTTTAAGCCCTTAAAAGTTCAGACGAAAGAAGACGAATTTATGTTGTTCAAGGATATTGCCATTGGATATTACCATTGCTTAAAAGCTTCGGTAGGTTTGCAAAGGGTGCTGAGGTTGTTTGCAGCATTGTATGTCCTAATTTATGTTGTTCAAGGATGACTTATGTTGTTTCTAAAGTTGTCTCATTGGCCAAACACGCTTAAGTCCATTTATATTGTGTAAATTGCTCTCTGTTTGTTCTATGAAATTAGTGTTTTGCTACTTGCAGAGATTGATTATCTATTTAATTTTACATTCTTTTATTGTTTTTTTCTACTTCTTTTTGTTAGAATTTTTTTGGAGGGGTATTTTTCGTGTTTGTTTTATGGTCTAAGGACCATATGACTGCCCCTCTTAATAATTTCATCTTTAAATTTTAAATTTGTATTTTTTCTGTTGGAGTTCTATCTGCTGTTTGGGTTTCATATCCTACCATACTTGTGGGTTGATCACTACAACAAAGGGATTATAATGTATAATCGATTCTTTTTTCTTTCCTGTTGTCATAAGTAGTCTAGATGAGGTGGAGTCTCAGGAATAATGCTATAAATATTGTTGTTCATTCTATGAATGATTTTTCAATGACCTTAACTGATTTAAATTAATTGTGTTTTCTTATAGTTGCAACTCTTAATTTGCTTGTGATGATTCTTGATTAGCTCTTGGTAGCCCTCAAAGTGCGTTACCCTCAACGGATAACAATTCTCAGGGGAAATCATGAGAGCCGTCAGGTATGCTATGTTATTTGTGCGTCATTTATGTTTTCCATTTTTCATTGCCAGTTATATCGTCTTTATTGTTTCATGTCTTGTTAATGATTTCATGTTTTAAACGCAGATTACTCAAGTGTATGGCTTTTATGATGAATGCTTAAGGAAGTGAGTATCTTAGAATCTTGCTATATAAATTTATTTGTGTGCAGAAATACTTTCTTTCTTAGGGTTGAGATTGATGCTACCTTTCTTTATTTTGATTGTAAATAATGCCTCGTATCTGTCCTTTTTCGTTCATTTCATTTATTTATGTGGTTTGCAAAGGTATTCAAGCTTAAGTATTAATTTTGTATTGTGATTTGGTCATAGTTTGTTGTCAATGTCTAGCTTTGATGCAACATGCTAATGTGGAAAATAAATAAAACAAAGAGCACATATGATAGGGCACTATGTGAAGATTGTTTTAAAAAGTATGATCTAGATGTAAGATATGTTTTTTTAATAGCTGCCATATCTTCCTTTACTAACTCAACTTTGTTGTTTAAATCAGTTTATTGCCCAATTGTTCAATTAAGAAATATAATCTGCTATGTTAGTGCTGAGGCAATGGGATGTCGTCCATATACTTTGGGTGGAATTACAATAAAAATTTTATTTCTGCTGTAGTAGTTTGTATTGATGATCTTTTTCCAATTTCATGTTGTCCCTGAATTGTTCTCAAGTCATAGTACCGTTGTCAATATATGCATTATTCTGACCACTATTGTTGTCCCTGAATTGTTCTCAAGTCATAGTACCATTACTTGTGTAATAGTTACATAAGTCATATATTATTATTCTGACCACTGTTGTTCCAGTAAATTGATGTTCTATGTGGAATTTTGTAGGTATTGGACTGTTAGCTACCGATTTGCTCCAGACATAAATCGTTGGCAAGCTGAAGCTGTAGTTGCAATTCAAGAGGTTTGGTAACTTATCAAACCTTCTAAACTAAAGAAAAATTGTAAGACATATATATGTTCTGTTTTTTTTTGGGTTTACTCCATAGTAATGTTTGGAGAGTTATATTTTGCAAGTGGTGATGTAGTAATTTGATTTTTATTGGTATATTTAATTTGAATTTGGGATCGAATTTCTTAAGTTGATGTGGTTCGAAAATTTTAATCGAATTTTTTAAAATTGGAACATTAGATATAATCAAGTAAAGAACTTGATTAAAAACAAATATTCAATATATTAAAATTGGATCAAGAGATATAATACAATGAATAAATTGTAAGGTGATTAAAATTGAATGAATAAATTAGAAAAATTTTATTAAAATAAAATAATTAAATGTGTATATTCATATACACCACATTAATTAAAAATATTTTAAATAATTAAAATAAAAAAATATTATTTTAATAATATTACATATATATCGACTTTTGAACCAGTGGCAACTACTTCAGTACAAAATAAAAAAGGTAATTAATAAGTAGGCTCATTCATAATTTTTCATAATTTTTTCCCCACAGAATGAATGATGTTATTTGCAAACAAAAGCAGTCCTCAGAAATCTTCTCCCAAATTTATTGTGCCATTGATATAAATATAAACCGGTTAATGTGGTATATTAATATATAAAAGGAAATGAGTATATAAATTCATATAAGAATATTGATTATTAAGAATTTTATTAAATTATATATTTTAATTATAATATATTTAATAATAATTATGTTAAAATATGATTAAATTATTTGTTATTGATATTAATAATCTTATTAAAATTTAATAACAATAACAATAATCATTTACCTAAACAAATTTATGCTAAGGGTATTCTAGTCATTTTAGTTTTTTCCATTATGCTATTATACCTCCACTCCATTCAACTTACGCTTCTATTTCATTACATTCAACCAAACAATTGATTTGCTATTACGCCTCTATTTCAATACAGCGAACCAAACGTGCCCTGAGTAATAATAATGTGTAGTTTTCACACGCATACGAGTGTGACAGAATTTCTAGTATGAATAATGTTGTTGATTGAATTAGTATCACAAATGAGCGTGGCACCAACTCAGGATTGATAAAGAAAAACAATTGTTTAACAACGATAAACAATTGTATTCATTTATTATTATTCATCGATGTGTTTTTTGTTTAAATTTCATTTTACTCACAATTTAATCTAATTTTTTTAGTTCTAAATCATATTTTGATTATTTATTATATAATTAAAAATAAAGCATACTTTTCATTATTTCGTGATACGATTTTAATAAAATAAATCACGAGTATTATAATTGTGTGCATAAAATTTCTAATTATTATTTAAATATTTTAGAGAAATTAGTAAAATATATATTTGAAAAACAATCACTGATTAAACATAATAAGTTTCAATTTTTGAACTCCATCTGACGTGTGATATACAAATTGCTGGCAAGCTTATATCAAACCCTATTCACACATCTACGGGAAGTTTATGTCGAATCAGACTTATGAAACAAATACTAACATTTCCTATAATAATGTATTCAATGTAAATAACATTTCTTACAAGTATGTTCACTAGTTTTAGTAAGGAATGTATGATAAACATGTACATACGTCTTATTTGATTCGTATACTATCAAAACCCAAAATTTTGTTTTTATCATTTTACTGGTGGGGGGTATTTAGTGTTGAGCATCAGAAGCAGAAGAAGAAACCTGTTGTTGACTAGCTCGAGCAGTAAAACCAACAAACCAAGCAACCCTCATGAGTTGCATACCAAGAACCAGTATCCACCAACAGACCAGGCCTCTGATTGAGTGCATCACCCATGCTGGTGCATCGATTTCTGCCCCGAGTTTCAATCCCCTCATCAGTTGCAACACACGGTAGCCCTCGTACACAACCGGAGTCACCAACCAAACCGGTGACTTCCAATGCCAGGTCAACATCTCAGTTAGAACCTGAACCGACAAAAGCAGCGTGTAGGGACCCAATAGAACTGCAAATGGGAGGAAAGGCAGGTGAGGTTGCATGAAACCCCTTTGGGAAGCAAGAAGTAACATCAGAGGGATCAAAAATCCAGCCAAAGTTGCACCTAGGTTACATAAATGGTAATTGGAAGGAGACTGGGACTTGGAGACTTGTCTCAGGTTCATTGTCTTGGCACAGTAATCAGCCATGAGGAGAAAAAGGGTTGCACCCAGATGGAAGATGCAATCGAGTCCAATCAAGGAAAAAAGGCTGACCACATTTGGGCCAATGAATATAGTGGATATTGGCAACCATAGGGTGGGAACCATGCCTGTAATGAGAAGAAGACAAGGGCCAAACACCCACATCGGCAACTTAAGATATCGAGCCTGTGCTGCTGCCACTGCCTGATCGGTCCTAGCTGTGAGATGATCAGCTTTAGTTGTTGGATCCTCAGCCCTATTCCCAGAACGAAGGGTTTCAAACAATTCAGATGGGTTTTCCAAGAAGTTATTACCAGATTTGTCAGTGTGAGCCGATGTGAGTGGTGAATGTTCCCATGGAGGTAACTTTGTGCAACAAATAGAAGGGTATCGTCTGATGTGGATGCGATGGATGGCGAGTAAATGTGGCACCTTTGAGGATTTTAACAATTGTAAGCTGATGGAACGAACCTGTGGAGTTCGAGCAATGGACATTGTAGGAGGAGCTTGAGCTAAAGAAGCCATTCCTTGCTTCATATATGCGATGCTATGGTTCATCTTCGACAGCCTTCTTAAGATTATAGGGTTTGCATTTCTCTGAAACATATACAAAAAACTTGAAATACTTGGGAAATAAATTCTTTCATTTTTCATTAATTTAGATCAGATGTTAAGAATTTCACGAAAATACCAACGTAGAGTTTTTTATTTTTTAAATATTAAAGAATTAAACCCAAAAAGTACCCATATCTCCAAATGAAACAACCACAATTGCATCAGACACTAACCAAGAAAAGGAAGAGGATTTTACAAATTATTGACACAATTCAATAAAATAAATTACATTAAAATACCTTTTTAGCAGCAGAAGAAAAGAAAGTAAATAATTTGTAGAAATGTAAGATCTACCTGGTTGAATAGAAAATGAATCGAGAATTGTTTCCCTTATCTGCTTGTGATATTCTTCCACATTTGTCATGGACGATTGAGATGGGGTTAATCCTATAAATCCCACAAAAATAATTCTTGTAAACTTGCCTCTAATGGAAGCTTCACTCCCCTTTCCTATTTACAATTTTAAGAAACAAGAGTAAGGAAAGGTTCATTTTTTTCCCTAGCCAAGAAAGAAAGATAGCAACTTTAGAGTTTCTTTTTATCTAATTGACTGATCCCCTGGGAATGGAATTTGTGTCTTTCCAAATTATTCGGATTCAGTTAAGAACAATATATATTTGTTTTAATTATCGTGTGAATTTAAATGATTGAGTATAGTTATAATTTTTACGGTAATTAGATTTTTTTATGCTTGAAGGTAGTTACTATTCCTCAAATTACTTCCCATTTTGGTTGAAGATACTTTCAAGGATGTCTGCATAATCAAAGCCTAATGATGTTTCTAAGGGCAACTGATGCTAAGCAGCAACATAAACAACAATGAAGCTTTAACATTGAAATTAGCAGCAGCTAAGAGCCTCAGAGCCCGAGACCAAGACCAAGACTGTAGTCTGTAGAGCCTCTTCTAGCTAGACGTACAGCAACATAGTTACTATGTAGTTGTCACAGGCTTCCAACACCCGGTAAGTGCATTTGCTTGATGCAGGGTTAATGGATTTCGTGGGTAAGTGAATTCAAATGACTAAATAGAAGGGAATGCCAGGGTCAAATTCAGCATCTCCAATGGTTAAAAAAGGATGGAGATCAGATGTGAGACTCAACCTGCGGTAGCTTAAGGCCATTGATTTAAATGTTTGTGGTACTATAAATAATTGTGACTCCAAAACCATATTTGTAAGCGATCCATAAGCGTAGATGATAAAAATAGAGCTTACTCCATGATCCAACACAACAACTTATCCTTAAGCTAAGCTTTAAGTTCTTTAGTGGGTTTTTGATGATGATGTAGCGTTTGTTACAACTTTGAAGAAAAGAAGGAGCAGTGATAAAAGATCAGCATTGTTGACCTTCAACTCATAAGCCGGCAATGGGCAATGAGAATTAAGGGATGGATACTGGCAAAATAATACTTCTGCACTCTATAAATTTTTATTTTGTTCGTTTTTCCTTACTTTTGTTTTCGTTATCTATTCTGGTACTTGATTATAATTGTGCACATGGCATGTCAATCAATCAAAAGCTGCCACATGATTGGTTGCTGAACTTTGACCAACTAGATGAGGCCTTTATGATAAAATTGGGCATTTTACCAAAAAAAGTCATTTTTTTTAAAATTACCGAAATAGGCTCATTATTTAATTATTTACCGGAATGTCTATTTTCCGGCAAATCGCGTCCACGTCAGAGCGATGTCAAGGGATGCGCCAGGAAATTGCGTCCACGTCGAGACGAGTTCTTGGCGTGGCGCGATTTGACCACACAAGTGAATAAAGGTCTCAACAATCAAAATTTGATGCTGCCCCCCTAACGGTAAAAAAAACTATAAATACCCCCACCCTTTTTTTTTTCACAAACTAATTCTCTCTCAAATTTCCTCTCAATTTCCTTCAAAAATTCTCTTAAGTTTCTCTTAAGTTCCTCTTAAGTTTCTCTTAACTCCCTTTTTTTAAATAATTTTTTTAAACCGTAAAAATTTGTACGATTTCAGCAATGGCCGGAGAATTGACTCGTCTTGATAAGCATCACATATCGGTGGAACAAATGAAAATAGTAAGTATTAAATTTAATTTTTAAATATTATTTAAGAATTTTTTATTTATGCATTTTTAGATAATTATTAATTTTTTATTTGTTATAAAAGTCTGTAGATCGGGTATTAGAATGCAATATCCGGAATATGCATGCTCCTCCATCACCGTTGGTAGGGAACTACCTGCGGGAAGCGGGTTTTTGACACGTGGCGACGGTAAGCCGAGGATGCAAGGTGGACTCGAAACTAATCAGTGCGTTGATCGAGAAGTGGAGACCCAAGACGCACACGTTCCATCTTCCATGTGGAGAGTGCACTATCACTCTAGAAGATGTCAGTCTGCAATTGGGATTGTCGGTGGACGGGAGCCCAGTCACCGGGTCTACCTAATTTAGCGATTGGAGGCGGTGTGCTACGAGCTTTTGGGCGCTATTCCAGAGAAAATGGAGGGAGGTAAGATCGAGATGGGCTGGTTACGTGACACATTCCCTGATCCGGATGAAGATTCAACCGAAATTGAAAGAATCCGATATGCTCGGGCATACATTCTTCAATTAATTGGAGGTTATCTGATGCTCGACACGTCACGGAGCCGCGTACATCTAAGATGGCTGCTGAAACTCGTTGAGTTTAGAGCAGTCGGTGAATTGAATTGGGGGTCTGCCGTCTTAGCAACGTTATATCGAGAGATGTGCGGGGCTACGCGACCGAGGAGAGCAAAAATCAGAGGTTGCCTGTCACTACTGCAGTCGTGGGCACGGTTTCGCTTTCCATTTCTACGTCCTCGAGTGGACCACTTATATACATTCCCACTCATAACGAGGTAAATTTTATATTAGATTTTACAATTATTATGTAGATTTTTAAAAATAAAAGTATGCTAAAAATTTATTTAATTAGGTGGAACCATCCGGCAAGTCATGCTCGATTACCGTCCTCTCTTGAAGATATACAGCTTCTATTGGACCAACGGTCGGAAGCACAAGTAAGTTTTAAATAAAATAGATATTTCTATATACATTCGCTAGTCGATTGATATTTAGTATTTAGTATTATGTATATAACTAATATTTCTATCATGTTCATATAGTTTCAATGAACACCATACGAGGATCCGGCAATTCGGGCAGTAATCCCGGAAGAGTTCTTACAAAATCCACAAGCTTGGCACATGAAAGTCGTGTTGATCAACTACGCAACCGTGGAGCCGCACCAGACAGACAGAGTGCTCCAACAGTTTGGATGTAGACAACCAATTCTCGTGGATCCTGAGGTGTTTGACGATCAACACAAAGTCGACCTTCGGCAATTGAATACGGATTGGACGAGATACTGGTCTGAGTACATGGAAATGTGGGAAGATCGATATGAATATATACCTATTCGGGAACCAATCATCGTTCCGGAGTTAGCGTGCGTTCCAGAATACATGCCATGGTTTAGGATCCATGGCAAGCCATATTTACTGACGCCAGAGAAGAGGCAGCGGCAAATACGTGTCGAAAGGGAAATGCGCGGGCCTCTAAATCCAAGACGACAAGACGACAAAGGCAGCCCCTCAACGAGGCCCAGACATTCACCCGGCTCATCATCAGCGGCCATGAAATTACCAGGCCCAACGAGAGCACCGACACAGTCACCCGACGCAGCAGTTCAACCGATAATACCTACGCATCCGCCTTTTCAGATGATGCCAGGTGCGTTTCCTAGCCCTTATATGTATCCTAACCCTTATATGTACCATTTTCCGAGTCCTATGGCAGGTTGGAGTCAAATACCCGGTTCAGCTCCATTTCCTGTTATGCCGAGTGGACCGCCGATGTATAGGCCAGCGGCGCACGAGGGATTGCAAGAGGGGCTGTCGGGGAGCTCTCATTTTTACCAATCCCCACCAACGTATGGGTTTCAAACACCGTCGTCATTCGTGATGCCAACACCTCCACATACACTATTCTTTGAAGGTGGATCATCGTCCCAAGTCTGACAACCAAATGCCGTACCGGAAGAACCAGAATCCCCACCGAAGGAACAACAACCGCGTCGGAAGCTAGAGAAAGGAGGAATCCAACGCGTAACCGTCGACGGCCGCCATGTGGCACTGAATCCCCCGGGCATAGACATTGATTGCCGTATTTAAATTTATTTGTACAAATATTTTGAATATTTTGATATTATTTGATGTAATAAAATAGAAGTTTATTTAATGTAATAAAATAAAAATTTTTGATATTATTTGAGAATTCTACTAACCATTAATACCCTTAAATTAAAAACCCTAACCTAATTAAATTAAAAACATTAACCTAATTTAATTAAAAACCCTAAACCCTAAACTTAAAAACCCTAATCTAATTTAATTAAAAACCCTAAACCCTAAACTTAAAAACCCTAACCTAATTAAATTAAAAACCCTAACCTAATTAAATTAAAACCATAAACCCTAAACTTAAAAACCCTAACCCCTTAACTTAAAAACCCTAACCTAATTTAATTAAAATTTTAAACCCTAAACTTAAAAACCCTAACCTAATTAAATTAAAACCCTAAACCCTAAACTTAAAAACACTAACCCTCGTAACTTAAAAACCCTAACCTAATTAAATTAAAAACCCTAACACAATTTAATTAAAAACCCTAAAACCTAAACTTAAAAACCCTAACCTAATTAACTTAAAACCCTAACCTAATTAAATTAAAAATCCTAACCTAATTAAATTAAAAACCCTAAACCCTAAACTTAAAAACCCTAACCCCCTCAACTTAAAAACCCTAACCTAATTAAATTAAAAACCCTAACCTAATTTAATTAAAACCCCAAACCCTAAACTTAAAAACCTAACCTAATTAAATTAAAAACCCCAACCTAATTTAATTAAAACACTAAACCCTAAACTTAAAACCCTAACCTAATTAACCTAAAAACCCTAACCTAATTTAATTAAAAACACTAAACCCTAAACTTAAAAACCCTAACCTAATTTAGTTAAAGCCCCTAAACCCTAAACTTTAAAACCATAACCTAATTAAATTAAAAACTCTAACATAATTTAATTAAAACCCTAAACCCTAAACTTAAAAACCCTAACCTAATTTAATTAAAAGCCCTAAACCCTAAACTTTAAAACCATAACCTAATTAAATTAAAACCCTAACCTAATTTAATTAAAAACACTAAACCTTAAACTTAAAAACCCTAAGCTAATTTAATTAAAACCCTAAACCCTAAACTTTAAAACCCTAACCTAATTAAATTAAAAACTCTAACTTAATTTAATTAAAACCCTAAACCCTAAACTTAAAAACCTAACCTAATTTAATTAAAAACCCTAACCTAATTAAATTAAAAACTCTAACCTAATTTAATTAAAACCCTAAACCCTAAACTTAAAAACCCTAACCTAATTAAATTAAAACCGTAAACCCTAAACTTAAAAACCCTAACCCCTTAACTTAAAAACCCTAACCTAATTAAATTAAAAACCCTAAACTAAATTAATAATTTTACTTTCACATAATGTTAGATTTGGAAAAATGTTTTTTCCTGGTACTAACAATTAATAATTTTATATAATTTGATAATTTTACTAACCATTAATACAATTTATCAATTAATAATTTCACAAACTTAATTTTTTTTACAATTACATTCACCTATTGCGATTAGGGCATGATCGACTTGTATGGCCTGGATTCCTACACTATCCGCACAACTTCGTTTGACTGGCTGTTTCTCGGATATCCATATTGTTACGTATTCTAGTCGAGCAAGGTTGACCCTTTGGTTTGCGACGTAAATCTCTATCCGGTAACAGCTTAAAAGGAGCAAGAGATACGGGCGGCCACTTACGTTCATCTGGGACCGGTGGGAAAACGTGTCTCCAGACGTTGTACATGTTTTCTAATTTATACACTTCGTCCACATAACTCATCGGATCCAGACGGAGATTCTGACAAGCTGCAATAACATGCGCGTATGGATAACGAAGTGCATCAAACATCCCATAGTCACAAGTCTTATTTTGTAAATGTACACGATATTGCCCGCCAATAACACCTTGGTGCAGTCTGCAAACTCTATCACGCGAAACCATAAATTGTCTCGATCGTGACACACTATGTGCATGGTGTTTGCCCTCGCCTTAGCCTTGTTAATTTCTTGAACTACCTTATTGCACCATACATGTCCTCCCTGCATCTGGCCTGCATAACTTGCTACTCGCTTTGGAAATAGTGCCGCCAAATGAAAATATGTCTCTCACACAACCGATGTTATCGGTAGATGGCGCGTTCCTTTAATAATAGAATTGATGCATTCAGCCAGGTTCGACGTCATATGACCATATCGTAGGCCGCCGTCGTATGATTGTGCCCACTATTCGAAACGTATGTTACAAAGGTAGTCCGCCCCTTCTCCGTTAATTGAACGTAAAATTGACAAACTAATTCAAATTGACAAACCAAATAATACAGATATAGACTAAATACCCATGTTGGTCACTTGTCGTCGTTCGCTCTTAGATGGATATTGCCTGTAGTAGTTCGAAGCAACGTGTCTTAGGCAATATCTATGGTGTGTGCGCTGCCATAAGCTTCTCTGTCGATCAAATGCAGCTAGTATACCGGCGGCCCAATCTGAAATAACACAGATATTAGGTTGGGGGCACACATGCCTCCTTAACCTAGAGCGAAAGAAATCTCAGTCATCAGACGACTCCCCCGATGTTATTGCAAATGCAATTGGAAGAATTCTCCCACCGCCATCCTGTGCCACTACAAGCAATAGCCGATGAGTATACCTATCGAACATAAAGGTACCGTCAATTTGTACCAACGGCTTGCAGTATGGAAATGCGTCTCGGCATTGCTTAAAGGTCCAAAACAGGCGTTTGAACACTTGGCATCCACGTAGCAATCGGCCGTTGTAGTACGCATGTTCCGTTTCAATGTCTGTGATGACACCTGGGACGTATCTCTCTAGCACTTGACACTACTACCATATTTCATTATATGAGGTGTCCCACCCACTATGCATCTTCTCCAACGCCTTTTGCTTAGCTATCCAAGCCTTGCGGTAAGAGGGCGTGTACCCCATTTAGCTACGAATATTGACAATTAACACCGGTACTGAAGTCCTGAGATCTACTTTTACCGTGGGCAGTATCAAGCTAGCTAACATAGCTGAATCCATCTTGGGATGATCTTGTGAAACACCTATAAACCGAGTACATTAAATAATGCAACATTGCATAATAAAAGTATTATTCAGAAACCGTCAATACTATACCTGCAGCACATGTATGTGGACCTTTGTACTTTTTAATCTCCCACAACCCTGTCCTTTTCCTTAACGAGGCGTAGATTTTCCATGAACATGTCCCGTCTTATACCGCACACTTCGCCTCAAACTTATCAGATTTGGATTTAATGACGTGGTAGTTAATGCCATTTTTGATGCTATGTTGTTTCAAAGCACCAATAAAACTATCATTGTTGATAAACTGATTACCAATTTCAAATTCACCAGAATCTATCCCCGAACTTGTACGATCACGCAACAGGTGTGGTAGATCTGGAAACTCGAACGCATCATCTGCGGGCAGATCGATATTATGCATGTGGGCTGGAGGTGAGTATGCTCTGAATCGTGGATTTTCTTCTTCATCTGAACTCCTTTTAGCATCTTCAGGTTCTGTTGGAATAGGCTCCGGTTCAGAAAATAAGCCAACTTCTGCACCATCCGACCCGGGCTCTCGAGGTGGATCCACATCGGAGTCATCTTCTAACCCACAATCATCTACAGCATACGAGGTCCCCTCACTGGTTGACGTCGTAGGGAGTACGTCATCCCTTCTTCTGGGCATTTGATAACGTCCCCAATTGGATGTAGATTGCCACCCACTAGAACTTGATGTCGTTCCCCAGTACGTATTTCCAGCATCAAACGTCGAGTCACCGACGTACATGTCCCATGCACCGATAGAGTGTCTTGCAGGGGATGTGCATTCGATATCGCTACCGAACATAGGCTGTTCTGTATTTTGTAACCCGCTAACCGAGTGTCAGTCAGGGGTCGTGTATACATCTTGAATACCGGCCGTAAGTACATCAGTTGGCGATGTAAATTGTACATATAACTCAATATAAGGTGCTCTACTAGCAAGATGGGTCTACACCATTGCCTCCAAGCTACAAGCACCTTTTATGTCGAACGAATCATATGTCACCGGATCAACAGAAGAACAAAATCGATACGTGATAGACAGAACTTTCATTGGCGTCGTTCCAAAAATTTTACACCTAATTCTTTTACGAAGTTCAGTCAAATCTATGTTCGTTAAAACCGATGCACCGTATTCTCCGACAAAAAAACAACACCATTCTCGGTGTGGCAAACCTCACCATCGTAGTAAATAACAGCACTAATACGTTTACTCATATTTGAAACTCTAACCTTCTTAGCCTCTCTAAATTATTTCTGCTGTGACTTATGCATTTTGAAAACATTTTCTGCCTAATTTATAGCCTCAGCCCAAACATGCTACTGTAACAAAAGCGCGTCCATTTGGGAGTGATTTTCACAAATTCTTCTCAAATAACATCCTGCTAGAAGCGATTTTATACTATTTGCTCAGAAACGTTAAAAAAAATTTATTTCTTCCATGACCGACTGTAGCAAAAGCGCGTTCACGAGGGCGCGATTTTACAAATTCTTCTCAAATAGCATCCTGCTAGAAGCGATTTTATACTATTTGATCAGAAACGTCAACTCAAAATTATTTCTTTCAAGACCTAAAAACCCTAAAAAGCCTGAACCCTAAGCCCTAAAAGCCGAAAAAACCTAACGTGGGAAAAACGGCAAAATCGCGTCCCCCGGAACGCACTATGTGGCTCAGGAAATCGCGTCCACGTCAGCGCGAGTTGCTGACGTGGACGCAATTTCCTGGCACGTCCCTTGACATCGCGCTGACGTGGACGCAATTTGCCAGAAAATGGATCATTCCGGTAAACAATTAAATAATGGGCCCATTTCGGTAATTTTTTTAAAAAAATGGCTTTTTTTGGTAAAATGCCCGATAAATTTTTCAATTTTCTTTTTTATTTTACAAAAAATCAAAATGTCCAAATTCTTATTTTTTTTAGTGAATTTCTGAAAAAATGTGGTTAATCCCTTCCACCTACTAAAATTAATAACGTGAGATTGCTTCGCCTTTTAACTAATAACATAAGATAAAAGGTAACACTTAATTTTTAAAATTAAAGACAAAACTTTACATAACATTAAACTCTAATAAAATAAAACATTATAAATTTTATACAAATATTATCGTTGTAAAAAATCCAATAAAAAAAGAGAGACAAGCTTACACAGTAACACATAATATTTTATATATAGATATTAAAGTATAAAAATTAATAGAGATAATACAGTGACCCATATTTTAGTTTTTATTTTTGAATATGTTAAATATAAACATTATTTTGTCAATAATTATAGATATTATTATATTAACCCGATACGTTGATTTTTACATTTCTCTATATTTCTAAAAGTAAAAAGTACATTGGTCAATAAATAATTAGTTGACAAATATTTTGTATTATTATTTAGTTTTCTATTAACAAGTAATTTTAGATTCAAACATAAACAACTCTACCTCTCTTCCTATAAAAATTAAAATAAAAGAATAATGTAAATTTAATATCAAGTTGAGACTAAATCAATCAAGAAAATTACTTAAATAATTTACATATTTACAAAAAAATTATTATTAGAATATTTTTATTTTTTCTTATTTTAGAAAAAGATAAAAAATTTACAAGTGTAAGTAATATTTTTAAATATATTAATACATGATTATAAAACAAAAATAACACAAATATGATACGAATGTATAAAATTTTCATGATAAAATGTGAAAGAAAATAAAAAATTATAAAATAAATAACATGAATTATTTACCCGAATTATCCAAAAATAATTTAAAGATAATAATTAGTTGTCTAATGACCACTCTCAAATTATAATCTGAACAATCTCAAAAAAGAATAGCATTTAAAGATAACAAAATATATTTTGTAAGAGTTTAATGTTGTACAAAGTTTTGGCTTTAATTTTTAAAAATTAAGTGTGGCCTTTAATGTTATTTAATGAGTTAAAAGAGTAAACAATATCCCACATTTTAAGAAAACAAAATAAATTAGACTTGAGGTCTATATAAAGATATATTTTATAAATTTTATTTTTACAAGAGACGGCATCAAAAATAATAATAAATAAAAAGATATTGGGGCAAAAAGGGCTTCCAACATTTTCGTAAAATCAGCTTAAATCCCGTAATTTTTTTTGAAAAATAGTCTAATTTGATAATATTTTTAAGAAATTCAATTTTTAGGTTAAAATATCTAAACACTTTTAAACCACCATAAAATTTATAAAAATTAAAATATAATTTTTTTATAAATTCTTTCAAAATTATATATTTTTTAAATTCATAAAAATATATTTTTAAAAATAAACTAAGTAAAATTATTTAATTTAAAAACACATTTTAAAATTTATTTCCATATTTGAAATTAACCTTTCTTTATAAATAATATATTTTAACATTTTCTTCAATTTTTCGTGTTACTCTTTGATTCTTTTTTTTTTCGATTTTCTTATTCTCTACTAATTTGTTTCTATTTTCTTTTCTTTTCTTTTCTTCCTCTAGAACTAAACAAAATACTTTTTTTAAATCTTTATTTTCTTTAGTTTTAAAATTCTAAACCAATAAGTGGGAGGATGAGAGAATGGTTAAAGAATTTATGAGATTTTGTAAATAAATTTGAAGAAAGTTGAAGAATGTTTATCAATAACCCAGTAATGCATTGATTCAAGATGACAAACAAACATGCAAACAAATAAAATAATTAAATGAATACTTAAAATGGATATTAAAAAGAAAGAAAGGAAAACATCACTCCTTTAATCCCAAAACCAATTAGAATATCTAAAAAAAAAAACCCTCAAATTTGGAATTGTGAAACCCCCCTCCCCAAATCTGCAACAAATTTGGTTGCTTATAAGAAACTACAACAATGGGATCTAAGATACTTGAACCATCAACTCTTAACCCCCATCAACCAATTCTTCAATCTTTTATAATATTAAGACCTTCAAACCCCATGGCTGCAAAAAATTATTTGACAAATGGTCAAATACCATCCACATGTTGCAGAATCGTACCCGATGGAAGTTTGTTTAAACTAAATTAACAATATGGAAAAACATGTTAAACTAGGTCTAAATATATACTAATTTACTTATCATATTACGACTAAAACTAAAATAGAGAATTTGCATAAAAGAACTAAAGTGCATAAAAGACAAAAACACCAAATTAACAATTAGATTAAGCAGACAAAAGGGTGATTAACTTAGATTCAAGGGGTTTTAATAATTAGCTAACAATTAACCTAATTGATACATTTTGGCCTATGACTAAGTCAATTGATTGACTTAACTCACTTATCTTTCAACCCGATAAATTAAACCAGGCTAGGTTGAACTGGTGTTAAGTAGAATGCCCTTTCGGTCTCATCAACCTAAATTACTTCTTAGATTCGTCAATTCCAAGGTTTGATCACATTCAACCTAAATCAACTAACCAATTTAGAAACCCTAAATCCGAGCTAACTGCTCCCACTTCGGCCAATTAACCTTCCTAGGGTTTAGTTGTCGATCACTCTAGATGCAACATTCCTACCTAGTTATAGAACATTTAAAAAAATGTAAAATAAAATAGAAGGGAAAGCATTGCTCAAAAATTCGAGAATATTAATTGGATGATCAGTTGCTTGAACCGACGAACAATTAACTAATTGTTGCTTTGGCGAAAATTATAACGAAAAATAAAGTAAACAGATAAACTAAAAAAAAGCTTTAATTGAAAAGAGCGAAGTCTTGTAACAACCGAAAGAAATCTCTAAATCAATTCTAAAACCCTAACAATCTATTAAAAGAACTAAGAATAAACTAAAAACAACCCCATTAATCTGTTTTCATGAGCTAATATTTATAGTGTTAATGTATTATGACTAGTTTAGGTCAACTAATTCTCATATTACATGTAACACAATACCTACATACTTAACAAAACTATACAATTCACGAAAGTCATATTCAATGTACCTCTTATCTTTATAAAATCCTTTCTAAGACGATAGGTTTGAATAATAGATTTATTGTTTGTCACAAACTTTCAAAGGTAAAATAAAACCTTACAACAAATTGTTTGATAAAATAGACATATTCGTAGCGTATATTACTACTTGTCATTTGAAAAACATATTTCTTTAAATGTCTCTCTGTATGCATAATATTGCCATCGATCCACCAAAAGACATGTATACCAAAAGATGCATATAAGTTCAAAGGAACTTAGTGTGTCTCACTCATTATTACTTTTTTACGGGGTCGTAGAATATTTCGACTCAAGGGTTTGGGTCCTTTCTTAGACCTTGGCGAATACTTTTTCTGATTCCTGGTTGGCGGATAATCATGTGTCAATCTTTATCCTTAACCACCTTTTATACATTTCGCCCAATTGGCGCCACTGACTTCGCCCCATAATTCAAATCCCATTACACACTTTCTTTGTAAAATGTAGTTGAACGCACTCCTCATAATGATACTCAACGAATGTTATTTTTTATGGATCCTTTTACAGGATTTCAAAAACATACTATTTACAAGAAAAGGGGACTAAATTGCCTAATCAATTGAACTTGTAAACTTTGAAGTCCCTAAGGTCGTGCGTCTATTTCTTCTTTCTCTTTCTTTCTTTCTTTTCTTTCTAATGTTTTTTTATTATAAATATAATATATATATATATATATATATATATATATATATATATACTTCACAATTAAGATTTCTTATTATAATATAATATATATAAATTAAATTTACATATAATATATATATCACTAATTGTCCCACTTAAAGAACAATGGGTAAATTGCTTCTTTAGTCCCTTTAATTATTCTTTAATCTATAATTCAACTTTCACTCTATATGCAATTTAGTCCTTATACCTAATTACTCTTAATTCAATCAAATTCACTTAACCGAAACCTAATTAACTACACAACTAGCTTCGTAAACGGAATCCCGAGAATGTACTTTTCGACACCCCTGACTATCGGGTCGTTACAGTTTTATAATTTATAAAAATTAATTCTTTTGAAGATCGTGATTGTCTCTTTTTAAAAATATTATCTTCAAATTTTGAATCAGTATTTTCTTGTAGGAATATAATACGCTTTACCATTATATCTAACACATCTAAGCCCTCTTTTAATTCAAACTTTCAACCCCCACCAGTTGGGGTGTTAATTAATTAGACTACCAAATGGCAATGAATCTCACAAACCCAACTACCTTTTAGCTTGCCGTTGATCATGCTTAGTGATGTCCACGAAACCAACTAAAAATATGACAAAGGCAAGTGTACCTGTCGATAAATGATATAGCTACGGTGAGCAGAGATATTGTTCCCACGAGGACTAAAAGTACTAGTAATTACTGTCTTTCTATTATTTACCGACAATTTGAAGTGATTGAATTAAACTAAAATTAACTAAATTAATTAACTAAGAACTCAGCAAAGAACAAATCAGGAAAATAATCGAATAATAGCCAATAAGCGAAACAATACCCAGGAAAGAATTCACCTAGACTGCATCTATCATTATCAATCTGAATTAAACAATTTATTCACTTAATATATTGATTCGTAGAAATCTCTAAATTATGCTAATATCTCTCTTCAAGACTAAAAGCAACTGACTCTAGGTTGATTAATTGAAATTTCTTTCTAATTAAAACCCCTATTATCGCATTAACTCGATTTATGAATTCTCCTATTAGATTTGACTCCAATCCAATAGATTTATGCCGTCCTATTTCTAGGAATGCATGTAACTTCATTCAATTATGGTAGATCTACTCTAAAACAGGGTTTATTCCTCCTCTGAATTAAGCACATCAAACATGAATTAATAATCCGGAAATATTAAATCAAGAATTAAGCACACATAACTAAGAACAAGATTCAAGTATTTATTGCGTAAAACAGAAATCAAAACATCTCCCCTAGGAATTTAAAAAATTAGTTCATAATCGCGAATAAAAACATTTCAAAGTCAGTATAACTACAAGAAATAAAGAAACTCATAATAAAATTTAAACAAATTAAAAGGAGATATTCAATCTTGATAGAAATCTGCTTTAGAGTCGACTTCAATGGTGTTTTCCGAGTTGTTTTCTTCAATCTCCTCTTACGGCTCTCTCTTCTCTTTTTATATTTGGTATATATAGGTCTTAAAATGCCCGAAAAATCTAAAAATTGTGTTTATTTGTAGTTCGAATCGCGAAATACACGCGGTCTGGCACATGGCCGTGTGTATGCCCGTGTGGCTCTTGAAATCTGTTCTAATTGTCCGATTTTCTCTTGTTTTGCTCACAAATACTCTCCTAAGTATAGAAACATGAATGTAAAGAATTAGGAGCATAAAATTTACCATTTTGCATTGATTAATCACCCAAAAACGCATTAAGAACAAGATTAACATATGTTACTTTTGACACTTGTCACTTAACTCTTTTTCTCTCTACCTTTCATCATCATCATTAATGTCTTTAGCATGGATAGTTGTCAAAACCTTAGGAAAAATAGGGACCAATCGTTCCCCCCAAAAAAAAAAAAAAAAGGTCCACCGAAGTAAGGCAGTCATTAAGTGGAAGTTTCAAAATTAAAACCCTCTTTGCTTCAAAGACACCACATTGTCATGATCGTCCTAACTCTCTAAAATCTCATTAATGGTGGAGTAATTACAAAAGAGTTACCTTTATTTGTTTATGTTATCACTTAATAATGGTCGATAAAGCAGTCCTAATCATCGTGGCTGTGATTTTACTTAGAGTTTGGAGGCATGGGCAGCCGCCTTGCCTAGCCTACATGGAATAAACAACTATTAAACTTTCTTCTTTTAGAAAAAATTACCTAAACACTTTTATATATATATATAAATGTAATGTATTTCAATGAATTTGAACCCTTTATTTTAATCAGGTCAGTATTTTTAAATTTAAAATTTTAGTCTTGATTTAAAAGGTAACAATTAAATCCTTTTAAGTCAAATGTTGCTATTTGTTAAATAGTGAATTTAATTCTTTTTAATCCCTATATTTTTAAAATTTTAAATTTTAATAATATTACACAAATATCAAAATATCTAATTTAATGAATCCAATGACTACATTAAAATAAAAATATAACAACTAAAAAATACCAAATTAAAATAGACAAACTGTTATACCCAACTTACCTAAAATATACAACAACTTATCCTGCATTAACCCAAAAATAGACATTGTTTTTTTTTTTTATGGCAAACAATAGACAATGTTAATTTAGAAAAGTATGAAGTTATTTAAATTTATTACGTATTTAATGAGGGTGACTGAAAATTTAGGATACTTGCTTTAGCCAAGTTAAACCGGACACGTTCTTCTCTAAGTAAAAACAGGGGCTTCTGCTTCTTCAATTTTAACTTTTCCTATCACTGATTTTTCCGCATAGAGAAAAAAAAAACTATTACAGTTAGAAGTTAGAACAGAGTAGAACGATCTATGAAAAACATACAAGACAACCCCTTACATCCTAAATTTTACTGTAAAAACCAGGCAAAAAAAGAAAAATCTAAGATCCCAGAAACAGGTAAAATCAAACAAAACTATTTTACCTTTGGATCAAACATTGTTGTAAACCACGAAAAGAAAATTTGTCCGTCACTTTATATGTTGTTGACTATTTAAGCATTAGGAACCCATCATCATCATCATCATCATCATCCACTGGAGCAGGAAGATTAAGATCTATAAAATTAACTACCAACTTGTTGGAACTTTTAACATAGGTTTGTGCTGTTGCTGCTGCTACATGAGACCTTTTATGCCCGCCAAGAGCTTGTCCAGACGAGAAGACTTTAAAACAAACAGGACATTCATGTGTTTTCTTTTCTGTCATTGAACAAGTAGTACCCACATTTTCTGGTGCTAACTCTGTTTCGAAAGTTTTGATCTTTTTGTGACTCGCTCTGTGTCCACCCAGTGCTTGGTACGAGTTGAAAACTTTGTTGCACGTTTCACATTTGTATTTCCCTCGAGTTGTTCTATTAAACTCTGCAGATTCATCTGTTTCTTCTTCTTCTTCATCAATATCATCATGTTGAGCTACTTTGCTTTTCCGTTGGCCCCTTGAAAGCATCATAAGACAGAAAGCGATATCTTCTTCAGTTGTAGTGTCAGAGAGGGAAGTCGCCTGTTCAGGTTCATCCCAAGTCCGTCTGGATCGTTTCTGAGTTGGGTACTTGGACGACTCGGTCTCACTTTCTTTGCTTTGAACAACAACTGAGTCTGCATCAACGAATTCAGGATCTACAAAGCGAATGCTTCTCTTTGGGTTCTCTCTAAGACCATAAAACTGCCCTTTTTCTTCCGAGGAAGACGATGAATATGAAGGTGAAGCAGATTCTTGTTCAACGTTGGGAGGAATTGGAAGATTCAACATGTTAGACCTCAATTGAGTTTCTCCATTTGCAAAGCTTTTCAAGCAGAGCTGCTTACACTTGACTTTCTCCATTGCCAAAAACACGCAGAAGCAGGGTTCAATAAACAGATCAGAAGTAGATGTTTATGTTTGTAAGGCTGTGGATTTTAAAGAAGCATAGAAAGGGAGTGGGAAGAAGAAATAAATTAGGTGAGAAGCCACTCCAGGATATATATATATACAACAAAATTTTCAAAAAAATGGGACTTCTTGTTTTGATTAAAAGTGTAATTTACTCTCTTAACAAGAAAAAAATATGAATAAATAAAGATTTTATTTTTTATGAAGGTAGCGAGCAGAGAGTGTCAATTGAAAATTTCAACACAAGTATTTTCGCATTCTGTTTGATTTAATCGGCCAATAAATAAAGATTCAATAAAAGCGTATGCAGGAAGGGAGAAAGAGGGACATGTAACATGCGAAACGTTGCCCGTTTCTTAATCGACACTTCCTGACCTTGCCTTTTCTTACCAATGTAAAAAGAAAAAGGTATTTTAAGAAATAAAATAAATGAGATTACCAGGATAGACCGGTGGCCACATAATGCAATTTGCAATTAGTTGTACGAAGCCGAATAGAACTGCTCTGCTGGGTTTGATGGATCAATAAAGCAGAATATGAAACCCACAAGGCAAGGTTTCCGGCTCTACTAACACTGCACTGTCAGCGTTGGTAGCTTTGGCATGCCTGCTACTGCTGAAGCCGCATATTGCACTTTTTGGTTATTTCCACCACATATAAAGATTGTAAAACACAAGTCAAATAAAATTAACAACTTAAAACTTTGCTTGGGGTTTAACTTTTTCTTTAGTTTATCAATTTGGGAAAAGATAATATTGAAAGAGTTTGTGTTTTTTGACTCAACTTGACATTGAATTTAATCAATATTTAATGTGACTATTAAATATAAAAAATCTTAAAACCAAAAAATACTTTACTTCAATTTTGGACTTTTTTGTGGGAATGGAAGAGTGGGGAAATGGGTAAGAAACTAACTAACCAACCTCCCATTGAGGAAGGAGTTTTCCATGGGGGGTAAATGCCGGGTTTGGGAAGACTCAGTCCCTATCCTACTGCTACTCCTATTGGCTGCTTTCCCCATTCATTCATGTCGACAAACTACACATTATTTTATAATTACAGTGCTGAATGACACTACTTGCAGTGTTGTGAGCTTTTAAGTTACTCTTCTTTCACTAGCGGTCGCTTCATCCTTTGTACAATTAGCTCTATTATATAGCTTGGGTACATCTGTTCTACTTCTAGACAGCGCATTCATCGACCATTTGCTGTCTCATACTTACTAGGATCATGTTCGAGTCGGATAAATCACTGAAATTGACTGAATAGATGCATATTTAGGCTTAAAATATTACTATAATTTTATAGTTTGGACTCCACAACTGCAATTAAACCTTTGTAATTTAGGCGTTAGATAGTTCTGTTAAAAAGAGATAGAGGTTGTTTAAAGTAGTTGAATTTATTTTTAAAAATGTCATAATTTAATTTAATGACATAAAATGAACCTAAATCTATTTTAAGGCTCAAAGATGGGCAACGACAGTAAATTTATCATTCAGAACTCAGCAAACTGCACGAAAAATATGCTGATAACGTCCCTAACAGTGAAAGAAACACCCCATCCGCCAATCATTCAAATCTTTGTTGGTTGGGTTTAGATGGAGAAAAACAAGACACCTGTGATAATTAATTTGGCCCTTCATTCTTTTTCTAACTTAGGGCAGTTCAACTGTTCTTTTTTACCTACAGATACAAGCCATATGAGTAACTTCCATGCATTTTCGTACAAATCGTAAAGGGATGGAGCGTATTATTGGATTTCATTAGTGATGAATAAATTTTTTTCGTAAAGGGCTGGCTTCTTGAGGGAAACATTTAAATAAGAAGAAGAATTGGACGCATTCCCTGATATGGGGAAGTTTCCTCCCTACTTCCTAAATGATGACTGGGGAAGGGTATTATTTTATGGTCACATGAAATAAAATTAAGAATTTCAGAATGATGATATGATGGTGTTACTCGTGAGTTATGTTTTTACTTGGCGCTGGGAATTTACTGTGCTCACAGAATGGACATGGATTTTATAACTAGTTTAAGAAATAGGGTTCGCTAGTTCTCAAGAATGGGCGCATTTGTCGACGGTTTATGTCTCAATCCACGGGCCAAGTGCCACAGTTGGGGC
Source organism: Gossypium raimondii (assembly GCF_025698545.1). NCBI lineage: Eukaryota > Viridiplantae > Streptophyta > Magnoliopsida > Malvales > Malvaceae > Gossypium > Gossypium raimondii. Next base: position 45,848,758 of record NC_068572.1, read on the forward strand.
AATTTCCAAGCTCCATTTACACACCCAAAAGGTGTGACTCAATTTCAATCGAATTTTTATAACTCATGCTTCTTTACAATAATTTATTGCAATATTTACGATCATCAAAACACACACAAAAAGGTTTTATTAATCCTTCAACTATACCCCAAATTTTAGATTGGTCTTTAAAGTTTTTTTCCTTAGTAAAAAACATCCTACCAGATTCAAGCAAAATATTTTATTGGGGGTTAAGTGTTGGCAGGGATCAAATAGTGACCTTCAGAAAATCAATACCTTTTGTAGTATTTTTCTTATTTCTCCTTAGCATTTGTGTAGTAATCCTTAAATCATTTTTGTCACATGTTCATTCTTAAAACTATATCTGGATGGTACTTATCTGGTTATGTAAGACCCAGTAACTAGATGTTGTAATGAATTTGTATTTAATAAAATAATTTTAATAGTTTTAATAGTTGGGATTGAATTTTGAAATATGAAAAGTTAAATTACTGAATCCTCAAAAATAAAATAAAGACTCAAATTGAAATTTACAAAGTACAAAAACTATATATTTTAATTTTTATAAAATTAGTTTAAATATTTTAATATACTACTATACAATAGAACCGGACTTATGATGTAACCGATTGAGTTAGGAAACGGTTCTAATAATATAAACTGAATTGAAAAACTAAAACCTAGTTAGAATGATTGAAAATAAAATAAAATAAAATAGATAGAATCATATTTTATTATTTTAAATTTTAAAAATTATTTTTTATTTCTTGCTTTGATTGATTTTCATCCTTAATTCTTTTCTATTTTACTTTATTTTTATTCTTTTATGAATTTTAATGCTATAAGTGTTCTCCATACTAATGCATATCTTCTACCAAATCTTCAAGGATACATTATCATAATTTGTTCCTCTTGATTGTATGTATTAGACAATAAGTACTCCAATTTCTTTCATAACAAGTTGAAGCCTAAAAGTAATGTCTTGGAGTAAGGGTGTGGTTGCACAAAAATTAGCTCACCAACTCATGGAGTCTTCATACCCTCTTACTTCAATGACATAAGGTTGACGAAAGTAACTCAAACTACAAGAAACGACACCTTATTCATAGTACACCTTATCTCTCCCCATCCATCGTTGTTCCTCATTCCTGATACTCAAGTTCATTACTTCTGGCTGGCGGTGTTTGGTGTCTACTCAAGTAATTATCATAACTACGGTCTTACCAAAATACAATACCCTCTCTTCTTTGGGGAACTAAAGCCCAACAGTATAATACCCACCATGTCATTCCTTGCTCGAATATTCGTGAAGATTTCTACCCTTGGTAGATCGACAAGACATTTACCATGTTTCACAATCCTGTCGGCCTCTGCTTATCACTATTCTCTTGTGGGTTTTATTGAGCAATCAAATTTGAGTTGCCATTTCCTCTCGTAAAGAATATCATCTGTCTACAGATCTTTCGGCTGCCTTTTTGCTGACTTACATTTTAGGACTGTTCCCATTATAGCCTATTCCATAATTGCTTAAACGAAGTGTTGTCTGCGGCTTCGCTGGAGGACTCTTTTTGTTATATATTACGTTTACCTTCCTACCTAGAGAGTCTCTTCCCCCTTTCATCCTAGTTGGGTTGAGACATTTCTTTGGTTCCACTCATCATCGCCTTTGGCAAAGTCGTCATTATCAGATAGTCTATATTCCTCAGATGCACTCAACTCATTCATTCTTGTGACTTATCGCACTAGTCACACCGCAAACTCTACTTTAAACCTTGGCGTCTCTCTTGCAGACTTCTCATGTATAATCTCGTGTTTAGTTGCCTTGACAAATTACTCCGTGTTTAGTGTCTCAAGAGACTTTGTATTGGTTGTCATAACTGAGCTATGGTCTTAAACCTTTTTACGTCTCTTGAAGTATCGCCTCGAAGGACTTTATCGCTGTCGCAATGTTATACGTCATGTCTCTCGGCGAGCTAAGGGATGTTACAATTATCACTAGATTTAGCTTCTTCTTCTTCTTTTTTTATCATCTCCATTTGCTTACAGAAAGGTGTTAGTTCGTTGGTTGTTGACATCTCTTTGTTTTTTTATCAACTGTCTCACTATGGTTTTTTCTATATTATGAATCATAAGCAGGTAAAAGGAGAAAATATATAGCAAATTTTAAAGAAATAATTTCTGTCGTATTCACTTCAATAAAAGTGAATTTGTAATGTAAAATTATTTACATTTTAACTTTATATAAAGTGCATTGATATTTTTTTAAAAATTATTGTAAAAGGAGTAGGATTGATGCCTTAATATGTGAGATAATATAAATTTTATATAATTTATAACGTAAACAACAATTCTATACTTTATTAGTAATTTTAACTTTATGTAGTGGAGTGTATTCATATTTCTAGTATGAATTCACATTATTACTAAAGAATTTCGCTTTATTAAACACTTACTAATTTTCTAATAAGTATAAATAAATTCACTATTACTCATGCTTCATTCAAATAATTAATTACATAAATAACATACTTTACATGTGATCAATATGCATTTTTTTCAAAATTAAATCAACTTTAGCCTTTTGAAAATATTTAGATCTCACCCTTTTTATTATACATGTTATTGATGCATGAGAACTTCAAATAACAAGAATATCAGTAGCATTATACAAGTACAAAGACAACAGCAATAGTGACTGCCTCGCCAACCCTCAACGCACGAGCACCGTGATTGAGTGAGAATCAACACTAAAACAACAATCAAACCCAAATAATTACGTGTGATTTCTGCAAGCGTGACAAGTCAATTGTAATATAATTTGTACAATAGGGTATAGGAGTACTCCGAGGATCCAATCCAAAGGAGTCGGCGATTAAGTGAATTCTTTTAATAGCCCGTTTTTCAGTGGTGCCAAAAACAGTGGTTTCGGGGCCACCAAATCCGACGATTAAGTTCGTAAATATTATTATTTAATATTTACGAGTCAAATGTGATTTTTAAGAAGGTTTTTAATTTGATAATTTATGTTATATAAGTGATTTATTAAGTTCAAGTGGTTTTACAAAATAAGGTATCAGGACCTTGTTTTTATAAACTGAGTCGTAAATATTTTTATAAATATTTACGGAGTGTCATTAAGTTAGTATTAAAGTTTCGTTAATAAATTTTAACGTTTCGATGGTTAATTAATTAAAAATGATCAAATTAAAAAAAAGTGCATTCCCGGGACTCCATTCCCGTAAATCAAACTCGTAAATATTTATAGTTAGTTGTGTAGTTAATTAGGTTTCGATTAAGTGAATTTGCTTGAATTAAAAGTAACTAGGTATAAGGACTAAATTGCATACAGGGTTAAAGTTGAATTATAGATTAAAGAAAGAAGCAATTATGTCATTGCTCATAAATGAGGCGGCATAAGTGTTTATTATTAAAAAATTTAAAGTTAAAATATATATTATAATATTATAATATTATATCTTAATGTTTAAGTACATATACTATATATATATTATATTATATAATAATAAAACAAAGAAATAAAAGAAAAAGAAATAGAGGTTTGCAGAGGCGTTCGTAAAGAATTCGCGTTCATATTCGTATAAGAAAAAAGGTTCGCAGAGGATTCACAAATCACAAAATCACATAGCATATAGTTAGTGCCCATGCATACAGTTCACAAAAGATTAAGTCCCACACCTGAATTTGCTAAACTGAAGCACTATTGACAACACGAAACGTGCCACGATTCAAACTTGCCTCGCTTTCTTCCCAATCTATACATTGCAGACAAAAAGTATACATGAAGAATTCGACCACCAGATAATTAAAGAAGGAGAGCAAAATTTGATTAAATCACCACAAACTTACACTGCCAGAGAACATCAGCATAAATGTTGTTGACAACGAGGGTGATGCAATTGAGGATGTTTTAATGAGACGCCCTTGTCCCCCAGGATATGTTTTGAACAATTAGACCGCTTTGGGCCTCCTTGTAGTTTCTAAGTCCTCTCCAGAGTAATACCCAATGATAATTCTCCATTTTTTTTGTGTACCTAAATAGTGGGTTTCAAAGTTTCAAGTTCAATTGGTTAGTCAATTTTAGAAAATAATGCAACAATGAGATCCTTGAGTAGCCAAAACATTCAACAATGGAGGAATAAAATCAGCAAAAGGAAGAAAGAAAATCAAGAAATGAGTTGTAAATGAATAGAAGGGGAGACACAAAAAGAACAAGGGTTTCGGGGTAGAGTATCACCACTATAAATAAGTACACATGTATACAGTTCACAGAACACAATTCTAGCAGTAAAGCACACACAGTTCACTAAACACTAATTTAGAAGTTCACACATAGACATATACATGGTTGCAAACAAATTCACAAAACATAAGAGGTTCGCAGAGGTTACAAACATATCACATAAGACAAGAGGTTTGCAGAGGCGTTCGTAAAGGATTTGCATTCATATTCCTATAAGAAAAAAGGTTCGCAGAGGATTCGCAAATCATAAAATCACATAGCATATGGTTAGTGCCCATGCATACAGTTCACAAAAGATTAAGTCCCACACCTGAATTTGCTAAACTGAAGCACTATTGACAACACGAAACGTGCCACGATTCAAACTTGCCTCGCTTTCTTCCCGATCTATACCTAACAGACAAAAAGTATACATGAAGAATTCGACCACCAGAGAATTAAAGAAAGAGAGCAAATTTTGATTAAATCACCACAAACTTACATTGCCAGAGAACATCAGCATAAATGTTGTTGACAACGAGGGTGATGCAATTGAGGATGTTTTAATGATACGCCCTTGTCCCCCAGGATATGTTTTGAACAATTAGATCGCTGTGGGCCTCCTTGTAGTTTCTAAGTCCTCTCTAGAGTAATACCCAATAATAATTCTCTATTTTTTTGTGCCCCTAAATAGTGGGATTCCTTTTGTAAGAGCTTAAGTTTGCTCTTTATCATTTCAATGAACATTAATAAAGATGCATTTTTTCATGGTCTTTTCATTTCCATTAGCTTCATAATTATTCCCTTTTCTCATCTCATATCATTCCATAACATTATGTTTGTTGATTCTAATAGTTTGATGCTCCTCTATAGTTTTCTTTTCCATTCACCTTTCAGGTGCTCAGATAATAATGGCATGAACAATCCCGTTATAAATCCTGAAATCGATTTCGAGAAGGCTATTTGTTTAGGAGAAATCGTAGCTGAGAAAAATGTTGAATATTGTGTCTCATCTACTGGCTTACTGAGAATGGTAGAACAAGAAGAGAAACAGATTCTACCCCATCAAGAACCTGTTGAGATAGTAAGTTTGGGAAATGAAGAAAAGAAACAAGAAGTGAAGATTGGGACTTCCATTTTAGAGAACACCAAACGAAATATGATCGTCTTGCTCCGTGAGTACAAAGATGTATTTGCTTGGTCTTATCAGGATATGCCAGGGTTGAACGAGGATGTGGTGGTCTATAGGCTCCCACTAAAACCAAAATGCAAACCCGTTCAGCAGAAGTTAAGAATGATGAGACATGAAATGTTGTTAAAGATAAAAGAAGAAGTCAAGAAACAATTTGATACTAGCTTTCTATAAGTCTCTAAATATCTAAAATGGGTAGCTAACATAGTCCCAGTACCGAAGAAAGACGGCAATGTGCGAATGTGGGTAGATTATCTCAATCTGAATCGAGCAAGCCCTAAGGATAATTTTCCTTCGCCACACATCGATACGTTGGTGGATAATACGACAAAACATTCATTATTCTCTTTCATGGACGGTTTTTCAGGTTACATTCGTAACAATGTGGAGAACGTTCTGCTATAAGGTGATGCCATTTAGATTAAAGAATGCTGGGGCAACATATCAGAGAGTCGTGGTGATGTTGTTCCATGACATAACGCACAAAGAAATATAAGTTTATGTCGATGATATGATTGCTAAATCATGGGAAGAAAAAAAGCATGTTGGGAATCTCAAGAAGCCGTTCGAAAGATTAAGAAAGTTCTAGTTGAAGCTTAACCCAACCAAGTGTACGTTTGGGGATACCTCGGGGAAATTGTTAGGTTTCATTGTCAGCGAGAAAGGTATTGACGTTGATCCAGATAAGATAAAAGCCATACAAGAATTGTCACCTCCACGCACACAAAAAGAAGTTAGAGGATTTTTAGGACGGTTGAATTACATCGCTTGATTCATTGCTCAACTTACCAACCAGTGTGATCCAATTTTTCGACTGCTTCGAAAACATAATCTGGGAGAATGGAATGAGAAGTGCCAAGTGGCCTTCGACAAGATAAAATAGTATTTATATAATCCTTCGGTGCTAGTACCGCCGACCTCTAGAAAATCGTTAATATTGTATCTGATCGTGTTCGAAAACTCAATGGGTTGCGTACTAGTGAAACATGATGAGTCGGGGAAAAGAGAAAATGCGATTTACTACCTCAGCAAAAAGTTCACAGAGTATGAGGCAAAGTACCTGTTAATTGAAAAATTTTGTTGTGTATTGGTCTGGGTAGTTCGAAGGCTCAGACAATATATGTTGTATCATACGACATGGTTAATTTCAAAGCTGGATCCATTAAAGTACATGATGGAATCACCCGCACTCTCAGGAAGAATGGCACGATGGCAGATCCTATTGTCTGAGTATGACATCACGTATGTGAGCCAAAAGTTGATAAAAGGAAGCGATAGCTGACTTCTTGGCAAGTCGAGCAATGGAAGAATACGAGTATTTGAGATTTGATTTTCTGGATGAAGACATGATGTGCATTTCTGAAAAGGAAGCTGAATCATCAAAAGATCAATCATGGAAGATGAGCTTTGATAGTTCATCTAATGCATTGGGGCACGGGATAGGAGCAGTCTTAGTGTCACCAGAAGGAAACTATTATCCGCTCACTGGCAGATTGAATTTCTTCTGTACCAATAATATAGCGGAATATGAAGCTTGCATCATGGGAGTTCGTGTAGCTATCGAACAGAAAATTGAAATTTTAGAGGTGTATGGGGACTCAATATTAGTGATTTATCAAATTCGTGGAGATTGAAAAGTGAGGGATTCAAAATTAGTCAAGTATCGCGATCTCGTTGCAGAATTGGTCAAAGAATTCAAAGAAGTGACTTTTAACTACTTCCCACGAGAAGAAAACCAATTGGCTGATGCCCTATCCACCTTGGCTTCAATGTTCAAAGCAAATAGAGAAACTGAAATAATGCCTCTCCAAATGTGCATATATGAGGTTCCCACATATTGTTTTAGCATTGAGAAGGAGTCAAATGGACGACCATGGTTCCATGATATCTTGGAGTATATCAAGAATCAAAGGTATCCCGAGCAAGCAAACGAGAATGACAAAAGAACGATCAGGAGAATGGCGATTGGATTTGTTCTTGATGGGGATATCCTATACAAAAGAAGAAAAGATCAAATGCTCCTAAGATGCATGGACGCTGTTGAAGCCAGAAGAATACTTGAAGATGTCCATGAAGGAATTTGTGGAATGCATGTCAATAGTTTCACTATGGCTAGGCAGATTATGAGACTTGGTTATCATTGGCTAACGATGGAAAGGGATTGCATTAATTACCCACGAAAGTGTCACAAGTGTCAAATTTATGGCGATAAAATTTATGTAGCTCCTTCGCCCCCATGTCATAACTTCTCTGTGGCCTTTTTCTATGTGGGGCATGGATGTTATAGGGTCAATTTCCCCGAAGGCTTTTAATGGACGCCAATTCATCTTTATGGTTATAGATTACTTCACAAAATGGGTAGAAGCCGCTTCGTTTGCCAACGTGACAAAGATCGCAGTCTGTAGATTCCTAAAAAAGGAGATTATATGTCGATATGGTTTGCCCGAGAGAATCATTTCAGATAATGCTTTGAATTTGAACTGTAACACCCCTAACCCGTGTCCGTCGCCGGATTGGGGTTACGAGAGATTACCAGACTTAACGCCTATTTCAAGTTTTTTTTAAACATACGCATAAGCATGCATATTTTCCATTTCCAAAATTTGCATAATCATATACACGGTTTAGTCATTTCCAAAAGACTTCATTTCACTACAATTATAAACATAATTTACATGTTCAGTTAAATATATGAACCATTCATTACATAGTATACTAATATTATATTATAAACTAAAAATTTATGCTTGTCATTTTATATCATTTCAATTCGGATATAAAACCTAATTTCATAGTTTCATACTTACCGAATATGCCACGTGCTTTTACTTAAATAGCAAACCAAATATAAGTAGTAATCAACCTTTGCAAGCATATTACAATTTATAAATTATAACCTATACTTATTTATTAAATCCAAGCATATCATGCATATCACTTATGTATATTTATTTATATATATATCACCCCACCAATGTGAATTAGCTTAATTTTGTATGTTTAAATACATATGTCAAACATGCTTGTACCTTATAAATTATGACGAATATCATATATGAAACATCACCAAAATATATATATACTATACCATATACTTAATATCCATCTACAATTAAGCGACGATTAAAATATATTTAAACTATAAATTAACCAAAACCAAACTTATATACTACAAAATGAATTCACATTATGCAAATAATGCATACTAGGCATAATAAATTTTCTCTACTAAATTCGAATTGATGTGGCCAAGCTATTATTATTTCATCGATTAATTATATGTCCAAATTAAGTCTAACATCAAACCAACCCAATTGACTATTGAAAATCAATACACATACAATATTTATTATACTTGTTTAAATACATATGATCGAATTATCCATTAATAATCTTATTGCCAAATCACATAGATAAATATCATATTTTATTCAACTTATGTCTCAAAATTTTAATACCTAGTTTAAACCATTTATGTCACATACTTGTAACTTTAATATCTCATTCAATGCAAGCTCAATCATGTTCCAACGTAATCAAATTCAAGCATAACAATTAGACATATCAAGCATCCATTAAAAATCACATGAATTCATCTTAAACAAAATGATCATAAACAACCATTTTAAACCAAACCGAAAATATATAACCAAGATATACCCAAATACATTATCAATACAAACCGAATCAATTTAACTTATACTTACAAATTATAATCATCAAACTCAATTAATTACCAAATCAATACTTACCACCATATTATATATATACATATACATATAATCTATTCACCATATTATCAATGAAACATAACTACCGTATACTACATATAAATAGACCATAGCTGAAATGATATAATCAAACACATTAAGCACCTAATCAAGAGCCCATAAAATCGAACTAATCACTAATGATCAAATACAAGCCATTTTCGCATGGCTATGTATATTCAAGTCCCAAAATCAAATATTTCATCTAGGCTATACATTCCATAAGCTCAAAATTTAACTTAGTAATATATTGAATAAAACAGTCGATAGTGTGATAGGCTTTGCTGACGATCCCCGAGCACGTAACGACCTCCAAAAATCTATAAAACAAAGACAAGTAAAAAAAAAATACAAAGTAAGCTAACTTAGCTTAGTAAGTCATTAGCAAAACACATATATATGTTTGAATCATTTAATTCCTTAGATAATTTTTTTTTATTTAAAACTGAATATGCATTATACAAACATTACCAAAACATTCATTAATTTCAAGACATTTCAATCTTAGCTTCTTAACATTACATAATATTTCAACCTTATACCTATCATTAGCATAAGGTTGAATATACTTACCATATACATATACACACAATAATATCTTTTTGTTATATATAATCGACCAATGTACTTACCTAATTTTCAAATAAGATATGAAATATCACATACCTGGTTATTTTACTTCACAATCCTATTTGATATCACATTAACATAGAAATTTCTAGGCACATATATTGACATGATACACCGGCACTAGAGGTGCTCATGGTCGGGCAATGACCCAACGACGGCTCGTCCGAAATATGGGAGGGTTCGGGTAAAAATATAGACTCGAAATATGAGTTTGGGCAAAAAAATGAGGCTCGTTTAGAAAATGGGCCGAGCCTCGAGCACCACTTTTTTGGCCCAGGCCCGGCCCGAATATATAATAAATATATATTTTATTTAAATATTTTTAAAATAATTTTTTTATTTTTTTATTTTTAAAATAAATTTTTGGTGTTTATTAAAAAAATAGGCCGGGACGAGCCGGGCTCGGGATTAGGAATTTTTCCCGGGCCGGTCCCGAGCTTAGGACGCGGGCGAAAATTTTTTTTGGGCTTGGCCCGGCCCATGAACATCTCTAGCCGGCACGTAGCCTGCTAGGCCTGAAGCCCGATTCAGTTCACCGGCATAAAGCCTGCTAGACATAAAGTCTGAAATAATTCACCGGCATTAAACCTGCTAGACATAAAGTCTGAAATAATTCACCGACATTAAGCCTGCTAGGCATTAAGCCTGAATATCACAGATACGAAAATTCTTTATAAGAAAAATTAACTATTCTTTATGATTCATATAAATCTTCTCAATAATCAAATCTCAACAAAAATCGAATTTTATTCAAATATTTGTAGCAAACATACATTCGAATAATATATGTATAATTCATACTATTAAATTTGGCTCATATAATTCAAACACATATTCGGTTATTATCTATATATATTATACTATTAGTTTCAACTTATAGCACTCAGGCATACATTGGCTAACATACATATAATTCATACAATTAATTTCAACCTACCAAATTCAATACATACATTCGCTAACTTATATGAAATTCATAAAATTTTATTCAACTTATAGAATACATATATATATATATATATATATATATTAATATATATATATATACATATATATATTAATTTATTAACATTCATTTGCTATTAGACTTACCTCGGACGGTGAAAATCGAAATAGGGCGATTAATCGACGATTTTGGTTTTTCCTCGATCCAGCTCCGATTTCTTTTGTTCCTGATCTAAATATATTCAAAATAAACTAGTTTAAATATAATTCCTGTAATGACCTAAAATTCACAAGCACCGAAAAAGTACATTATCGGGCCTCCGTCTTAGTAAATTGAGTTTGAAAATAATTATTAGAAATATTTACTAGACTAGCTGTGAATTTAGCTTAATTAGGAATAATTAGCAAAAGGGATTAAATTGCAATAGAAGTGAAAGTTTAATTATAGATTAAAAGAAAATAATAGGGACTAAATAGATAATTATGCCAATTGCCAAATTTGAGACGCATAAGTATAAAAATCTGAGATTTTTATGTGTTAAAAAATGTTATTAAATTATTATTATTAAATTAGTATTATTAAATTATTATTATATTTTAAATAAATAAATAAAGTTGACAAATGTATGGTGCGACATGTGGAAAAATGAAATACATATATTAGTAATTATTACATATTTACTTATCATTTAAGTAAATAATATTAAAATATTATTATTATTATTATTATTATTATTATTATTATTATTATTATTATTATTATTATTAACTAGGAATAAAGTAAAAGAAAGAAACAAAGAAGAAAAGAAACAGAATAGCTAGAAAAGAAACAGAGAAAGAGACGAAAAACAGGGGAAGAAAGAAAGGAAAGAAAAGAAAAGGGGAAATTGAGATTTTTAAGCTTCAAGTTAATTGGTAAGCTAAATTTAGTCCTTTTCTCTTCATTTTGATTTTTTTTTTTTTTTGGAACCCTAGAGTGAAATACTCTTGGATTTAAGTTGAAAATTTGAAAGTTAATAGATTTTTTTTAGGGTTTATGTTGAATAAATGATTGAATTGATGATTTATTTGATAGAGTTCTAGTTAGAGTTGATAGAAGGATTAAATTGTGAACTAAACTATAAGTTTTGAATTTTAGGGATTAAATTGAGGGAAATTCGAAATTAGTGAAAATGCTGAAGAAATTAGTAGATAAAATTTAGTTTGGATGAAATTTGAATAGAAATAGAGTGTGAATTAAATTGGAAAAGTAAATAAATTTAGTTAGGATTAAATTAGAATTAAAGGATAAATTAGATAGAAATTCTATTATTATTATAAATTAATGTTGTAAGTGATGGTGTAAATTATTATTATTTTCGTAGTTAACAAAGAACTCGAGGCATCGGCACACAAAGGAAAGGAGAAGGTTATTGAGGAATAATCGAGCAAAATTCGGGTTTGTATTACTATAATTCAAATTTATTTATTATTGATTGTTATATTTTAATTAAAATGCATGGTAAGTAAAAATTAGGTAAGCAATTGGAATGATAATAGTGACTTGAATTGAATCAAATTAAATTGAATGATGGAAATATGTGAATATTTGAAATGTATATTGATTAAAAAGTATTAGTGATTTAAATTTGATTGAAAAATGAATTTTAAAATATGAATTAAATAAAGTGAATTAATTTATGAATATGTGTGAAAATGTGGATTGTGTATTGATAGAAAAGTGAATTGAATTGAATCAAAATATGATTATATGTGATTATTTGAAAATGTATTGGTATTAAATTGTTAATTGACTAGAAAGTGGAAAAGTGATCTTGAATTGGAAATGGAAGAGAATTGAGAATTTAAATACCCTATTAACTAGTCGGGCTAAGTCGGATATAGTTGGCATGCCATAGGATTTGGAAGAGTACGGATTTATCGGCTTTGCCGATCGGGCACTTTATGTGTCGATATCGTGCACCTCGTGTGTCGTATCGTGCACCTCGTGTGTCGTTTGAGCACTTATGTGTCGATATCGATCAGTACTATGTACCGCTTTTAGGCACAATGTGCCGTCTTGGTGTGATTGGGTTGGAACTGTATCCGTCAAAGTCCGGATTGTTAATAGGGTGAATAATTGAAATGAGAAAATTAAATGAATTTGATTGATTGTAGTATTGAATATGAGGGTAATTGAAATTGTTACATGTGATATGTGATTGAAATTGAAGAATAACTATAAATTTTCTTGTGATTGTTAAGTAATGAAAGTTTATGAATTAATTGATATTTAAGAAATTGGATAACTACATGCTTGGTAATTATAATTCTTTATTGTTATTATAATTTGAATTATGGTAATACCACTGAGTATAAAATACTCAAATAGACGGTTGTTTCCGTCATGCAGTTGTAGAAGTCAAGTATTGAGCCAAATCCAAAACCGGACTTGACTTCAAAGAAATTTTGGTGATGTATATTTTCTTTTAGAATGTGGCATGTACATAGGATGTGTATAAACGTTATTATGTTTTGAATATAAATAGCTAAAATGTTAGTTTTATAAATCGAGAATTTCAATGAAAGAAACTTATCCATTCCAAATTAATTAGTACATTGATAAATTTAAATTAATATTGAATTAATTGAGTTTGATTAGAATGTATTTAGAATAGAAAATAAGAATATGAAATGAATTGGTTGAATTGACTGAATTGGTTATGTTTGTAAAAATTTATGGTTTTATTTGCAGGAGGTTTAGTGTAAAAGTAAGCAGAAATGCTACCGAAATTTTTATAAAAAAAAAAGTCAATTTGTAATTTTATATGAATTTATGATTTTATCTTAATATGTTTGATATTTATTTAAGAATTATTGTAAATTATCAGATATGTCCGGTAATGCTTCGTAACCCTATTTCGGTGATGGTTTGGGGTTAGGGGGTGTTACAATTCCATTCAATTTAATCCAAAAACACATATATGGGAAAATTACCATTTTGCCCCTGACATTTTACACTTTTTACAATTTAGTCCCTAGTGCATAAAACACAAAATACACAAAATTTGCACACACCATGCTAGGGCCGAATGTTCCTTGTCTTCATCCAAGTCCACACATTTCATTTATTTTATATTTTAGTCCCTCAAAATTTTATTTTCACAATTTAGCTCTAATTACTCAAATTCACCAAAAATTCAAAGACAAAACATGTTAATCTAACACATATATTTCATATTCATCAACTAACATCACAAAATTCAAACATTCATCAATGACACATTTCAAAATCATCAACAATTCACAAAATTAATACATGGGTTTTGAGGTATTCGAAGCAACGATCTCAAAAACGTAAAAATTATCAAAAACCGAACAAAGAAATAACCTTAAATTTAAGCACAACAATGGCCAAACCTAGCTAGCTTTCTTCTTTTTTTTCTTTTATTCAAATTCGGCTAAGAAGATGATAAAAATGGCTTTATTTTTTTGTGTTTTATTTAACATATATTATCATTTATTTTAGTTTACTAAAATAACCTTTAATAATTAATAAACAAAACATATATAATAAGGTTATATTAGTCCTTTGCCACCCACTATCTATGTTTTGGTCTAATTGCATCATAAATCCCCCATTTTAAAAAGACAACAACAATTAGGTACTTTTAGATTTAATCCCTAAATTTTTATTTTACGCGATTAAGCCATTTTCTTTAATCGGTCACATAAACGACAAAATTAAAACATGAAAATTTCACTCAATCAAATTCACACATAGTAAACACATAAAATAATATTATAATATTTTTATGTCTAGAATTTGTGGTCTCGAAACCTCTATGTTCGATTAGGGTCGAAATCGGACTGTTACATGAACAACAAGATGATGAAAGAAGTGTGTGAGCAATTTCAGATAAAGCATCATAATTCCTCACCCTATCGCCCGAAAATGAACGGAGCAGTAGAAGCGACTAACAAAAACATTAAGAGGATTATCGGGAAGATGATTAAGACATATAAAGATTGGCACGAGAAGCTACCATTCGCTTTGCCTGCATACCGTACCTCTGTATGGACATCTACGGGAGCAACTCCTTTCTCCCTGGTCTACAGGATGGAAGCCGTTCTGCCTATTGAAGTGGAGATCCCATCCCTACGCTTCTTGAGGGAGTCAAAACTAGAAGAATCAGAATGGGTTCGAGCTCGATATGATCAACTAAACCTTATTGAAGGAAAACGCTTGAAGGTAATTTGTCATGGACGGATGTACCAGAAAAGAATGATCACGGCCCATGATAAAAAGGTGTAGCCAAGAGAATTCCATGAATGAGAGCTCGTACTAAGAAAGATCCTTCCAATACAAAAAGACTTTCGAGGAAAATGGTCCCCAAATTGGGAAGGGCCATACGTTGTAAAAAAAGCCTTCTCGGGAGGGGCTCTGATTCTCACTGAGATGGATGGGAAATAATTACCTAATCCAGTGAACTCAAATGCTGTGAAGATATACTATGCCTAAAAAAATCGAGATGAAAACCCCGAAAAAGGCATCTTGATAAAAAATTAAGATAAAAACTCGAAAAGCGCGTCTCGATAAATAAAAAAGATTAGGATGAAAACCCGAAAGGGCGTTCTAATGAAGCAGATTCAGACTTAAGGAGTAAGATGACTTGAATGGGGAGTTGAATGGCCAAGTTACAATATTTGAAGCATTCTCAGAAACTCAAAATCTTCTACACAAGAAACCATGCTCGAAAAGATCCTTGATGAAGAAACGTGGAAAAGTTTATGCGTTGGTTATCTAAAGCATTTATGGCCATTGAATTCGCTTTCCATTCTTTATGACGCTTTCGTTATTAAACTATTCCTTGTCAATTTTCTTTATTTGTTTCTTTTGAAATAAAATATGAATGTGAGGTATTTATTTCGTACCTACTTTGCCATTTTCAAGCATCTCATGTTTGGTTCATTTAAATAATAAATAGGTAAAGTGGCATACTCTAAACAAAAGGAATGTTAAGCATTACATGGATGAGAATTTGATAAGTACAAGGGCCCCAAAGTAATAACAAAGTTCGACAGGGGGTAAGAGAGTGATATACGAAAAATGTGGGTTATTCATAAAACTTGAGGAGGGGTACAAAACTTAAAAGAAAGTCAATGATTAAGGCAATAAATATGGGCCCTCACGAAAATAAAAAAGGGGGGCACATGACAAACAGCCCAAGGTGCATGGCATGATCATGTAAGCATAAAAACATCTAGGACAAATGCGTGCATATCATAATAACATCATACATGACATATACAGGTATTCTAGTAGAATAAGAGATTTTGGTGGCAGCTGCACTGAATCGATGCAAAAGAAGGCTTTCGAGTTTCAATTGATAATCTTTTTGAAATTCAGATTTTCTCAAAATTGTTTCTTTTTATGTTTTTCAAAAATTAACTCATAATTCGAGAGGTGAGTTGAGCCTCGGGTCACACGCCGAGGTATTTTTCAATTTCTGTTTTTTAAAAATCAACTCATAAGCCGAGAGGTGGGTTGAGCCTCGGGTCACACGCCGAGGTATTTTCCAATTTCTATTTTTCAAAAATCAACTCATAATCCGAGAGGTGAGTTGAACCTCAGGTTGCACACTGAGGTATTTTTAATTTCTGTTTTGCAAAAATCAACTCATAATCCGAGAGGTGAGTTGAGCCTCGAGTCACACGCCGAGGTATTTTTTAATTTCTATATTTCAAAAATCAACTCATAATCCGATATGTGAGTTGAGCCTCGGCTCACACGCTGAGGTATTTTCAATTTCTGTTTTTCAAAAATCAACTCATAATCCGAGAGGTGAGTTGAGCTTCGGGTCGCACTCTGAGGTATTTTTCAATTTTTGTTTTTTCAAAAATCAACTCATAATCCGAGAGGTGAGTTGAGCCTCGGGTTACACGCTGAGGTATTTTTCAATTCCTATTTTTTTCAAAGATCAACTCATAATTCGAGAAGTGAGTTGAGCCTCGGGTTGCACGTTGACATATTTTCAATTTCTATTTTTTAAAGATCAACTCATAATCCGAGAGGTGAGTTGAGCCTCGGGTCACACGCTTAGATATTTTCAATTTCTATTTTTCAAAAATCAACTTATAATTCGATAGGTGAGTTGAGCCTCGGGTCACACGCTGAGGTATTTTCAATTTCTATTTTTCAAAAATCAACTCATAATCCGAGAGGTGAGTTGAGCTTTGGGTCGCACGACAAGGTATTTTTCAATTTCTGTTTTTTCAAAAATCAACTCATAATCTGAAAGGTGAGTTGAGCCTCAGGTCACACGCTGAGGTATTTTTCAATTTCTGTTTTTCAAAAATCAACTCATAATCTGAGAGGTGAGTTGAGCCTCGGGTCACATGCTGAGGTATTTTCAATTTCTGTTTTTCAAAAATCAACTAATAATCCGAGAGGTGAGTTGAGCTTCGGGTCGCACGCCGAGGTATTTTTTAATTTCTGTTTTTTCAAAGATCAACTCATAGTCTGAGAGGTGAGTTGAGCCTCGAGTCGCACGCCGAGGTATTTTTCAATTTCTGTTTTTTTTCAAAGATCAACTCATAATCCGAGAAGTGAGTTGAGCCTCAGGTTGCACGCTGACGTATTATCAATTTCTATTTTTCAAAGATCAACTCATAAGCCGAGAGGTGAGTTGAGCTTCAGGTCGCACGTCGAGCTATTTTAGATTTTTGTTTTTCAAATAAAAAAATAAAAAATAAAAATTTTGACAATCGAACAAAATTCAGTGCTTTTTAAGTATTTACTCTATCTCTGTTTCACAGCGATAAGCAAAGAGGGGCAGCTATAATCACTGAATTTTGTCCGGTTCAAATTTCGTGTTTTTTTTAAATTACAGGTTTGGGCTTGTACGAGCCTAATGACTGGGCCCAATGATTGGGCCCATTGTGTTTGGATAATTGGGTTTGTTTGGCCTTTAGCCGATTAGTGTTTTGTTTTTGTTTTTATATTTTATTAATTTTAAATATTAATAATAATTTGAAAAATAAAAAAAATATAAATTACATTTTGACTCCCAACTATTTAAAATTACATTTTAACCTTTAAACTTTCCTAAAATTACATTTTTTTGCAATCTGGTCTTTCTGGCACAAGGGTGCGATTTGCGCACCTACCCCCCGATTTTTCGGCCACCGGCCTAAGGCATGGCCCCTCTCCTCCCTAGCTACCTGCTCCCTGCAAAAAGAAGAAGAAATCAGCATAAAAGGGGAATTTGTTCCCCAAAAAAAGAAACGATCCAAGAAGCAAAAAAAAAAACCAAGCAATCTAAGAGAAAAAAACAAAAAAAAAACAGCAAGCAAAAGGAAGCCAAAACAACAAAAAAAATAACATGGCCGTCCCCCACCTCTGCTGTGGCCACTGTTGTTCCACCTTTCCGAGCCCCTTACCATCGCCACCTAAAAGCCAACAAAGCAACCAAAAAAGCAAGCAAAAAACTAAAAAAAATAGCAACTGAAATTAGAAAAAGAAAGAGAGAAGGAGAAGAGGTTGAGAGAACCACCGCCACCGCCATCGTCGCATCACCGGACGAAACAAGGGAGCATCAGCGGTGAAAAAAAGAGAGCTAGGGCCGAGAGAAGGAAAACAGAAGAGAAGAGAAAAAGAAAAGAAGAAAAAAAAAGAAGAAGGCCCATTCTTCAAGCCCGTAATTTTGGGCTTTTTGGTAAATTTTCAACCCACTTTAAATTTAGTCTATGTATTTTTATGACATCTCATTTTTAATATTATTGGCATTTTTAAATATTTTTCTTTTTTTTTAATTTTAGAAATATTATTATGTACATTTTAGTTGCAATTTTTAATTTAAATAATTTTAATACATAAGGCAACGAATCGATTTGACATTAAGCCATTGATTTCATCGTATGTTGGGTGAATATCATTAGTTCGTATTAAATACGAAACGCCCTTCAAAAAATTGATAAATTCAAAAAAATAACAAAAAAATTCTCGTATTTAAAAATCAAATTTCTATTTTGTAATTTTTAATAATTATCAAATCATTTTAAAAATATATATAATATAATAATATGTATTTTTATCAAAATTCTTGTGTTTCAATCGGATCACAATTAACTAATAAATTGAACTCGTATTTTTGAAAATTAAGACAACACGCGCTTAACGAGATACTAATTTTGGGCGTTACGAGGGTACTAATACCTTCCTCGTGCGTAACTAACTCCCGAACCCTAATTTTCTCTAGATTTTGACGTGGACCTAAAATTGACTCTTTTTTTTAGAAAATTTTAAAAATAATTTTTCTTCTAAAAAGAGAAATTAGCAGGTGTCCGATCACACCTAGAAAAAGGGCGACTTCTCTTTTAAAATAAAAAAAAATTGAGACTCTGTTTTCAAATTTTCAATAATCACCTCGACTAGCGCCCATGCAAATTTTAGGTCGCTACAACAGTAGATCAAATAGCAGGCACATGGTATGTTCATGGGAAACATGGAATATGCAGCACCATGACAATAATTGCAACAACGACCATGGGTATCGACAATGCGGACAACATCCATGTACGAAACTATCCTTAAGATTGTTGGAAAATATTACACCAAGTTGATGAATCGAAAATATGAGTTGAATAAATTGAAGCGTGTTAAACATTGTCCTTAAAGATACTTTGCCTATAGCCTATCCTTTCAGGATTCAACAAGCTTTTCCGTTACAAAACGGGATTAGGAATCAACAATAGTTCACATTGGAAAAATACTCAACAATCTCAAAAGGATGGAAATGACTAGCAAAAGGAGAAGGATAGAGTTTTTAAGATGTATGTATTATGAAAGTGAACTAGGATATTTATAGGACTTCAATTGGCTCAAAATAGCAAAGTAACTTGAGTAAAAAGTATATTTGACTTAGCTAAAAATAGTTTAAAAATAGTTCAACGAATCTGGACTTGGCTAAATATAGTTGTTACTAGTTAAGTAATTTAGGTTTCTTGCACTCTTAAAAACTTAGTAAAAAAGATATCCAAAATCAAAAAAGCTTGGACACCACGACATATCATGCATAGGAGAAATCCACCAATTTACATTACACTAGCCTTTCAAGCCCAATTCTTGTATGCGCGAATCCATTCTCTCAACTTGGTTCTTACTAGCCCAATAAAAAATAATGGCTTATAAACAATGGTCTCAAGGTTTTTCTTAAGGATTGTGAGATTTGATTCTTTTGAAATATCTCAACATTTCCAACATATTCAAGTTAGATTCATATACACAACATAAATTGCATATCTAACTTATACTTAATCGTGCTACTTGTCACAAGTATTAGAATAATTAAACAATTACAAATCTAAAAATTTTGTATGGCATGATAAATATTCCTAGCTATCAAATATGATAGCTATATTCAACAAACCTAAATATCTGTAAATAAAACAAAAGATGTGTAAATGCTAAAGAATAAAAATAAACTAGACCTCACAAACTTGAAAAATTAAAACTTCATTAGGTCTATTTCTAATCCTAATATTATCTATTTAAAGGTTAAAATTTTGCATAAAGGAAAGGAAAAACAAAAACAAAACTAACCTTAATGAATTAAAGTAAATTATTTTAGGTTTTGGGCAAGCCATAAACTTCAAGAGTATTTTGGGCATATTCCCAACTTTTGTAAGTTTCAAGTGCTAAAATAATTAGAAAGATCTTTAATTCAAACATTGAAATAGGATTAATTTGAGATTTTTAAATAAATCCAAATCATAAAAACTTGTCAAAAATTAATCTTGTTGAGTGTTTCTATGTATTCTCCTCATGGAAGCCAATTTCTTATTTATATGGCACGGTTCCATGATTTGACGTACTATAATTAGGTAGGCCCCCATGCAAGTCAACACATATCCTACTATAAAGTCAACACGTGTTTCCTGAATAGGGATTCACCTGCATAGCGATGCAAACCCATGTAGGCGAATTGTATGGTAGCAAACTACATATTAACAAGCTATGCTTCATTGACCGGATTGTAGGGAACCGAGTCGGTCAGTCAGAAAATCGGGTCGAGGTGAATACATAACAAATCTCCATGATTCTTTTTCTATGAGTCTTTTGCTTATTCTACGAATAATCAAAAAAATAAATCAAAATAAAGTAGTTAAACACTTCAACCTCAAAATTCAGGAAAATTCATAAATTAATTTGAATATATCTCTATACAGGTGCTATATCAAATGTTACCAAAGTTACATAAAATTACCAAAATTGTGTCAAGATTATGAAAATCATGTTGGCCTAAGAAAAAAAAAATGAGACAAATACATGTGTTTATTTTACTTTATTAACTCAAGTTCTTAGACTGAAATTGAGTCAAAATGATTGTTAGTAAGCTGCAATTCTATCGAAACATTGAAGCATTTTATCCATATTTACAGTTCGAGGTAGTAAAAGTATTTAGGCTTAAATTGGCCTCTCGTAAGAAAAGCAGTAATTAACAACGCTTTCATGGCATTTTGAGGTATAATGTCGCATTCTCTCTGCATATTCTGTTGTATTTCACCAGCTGAATTGCAATTATTTTTGCTTGATTACAAACTTTGTACCTCAATTTTTGGTCAGCTGAAACATTTTATCGGTAATGGTAAGCAATAAATTGCTCCTAATATTATTCTCTTCATTTCATAGAAGCTGTCCGAAATACTTATTGTCCAAGCTACTATTAGACTTGCAGCCTTTTACAAAGTGCTCCAAAAAGTGGGCTCAAATGTATGCGAAAGTCGAAATTGTAAAATTAGAAAGAAAAAAAAAAAGGTCTCGATCATTCCATCATTTATATGACCCACCACACCTATATTAATTAAAATTTATATAATAATTGTTTTTTCGTATTAATATTAACACATTTTACATTTGACTAATTCCTACCCGAATTGAATATAGGATTCAAAATTGGGTCAAACTCTCTAATATTTAAGCCTACCCATATCTATACTATTATTTAAACTATTGACTAAGTTAATGTCATGGATCAATTGGATACCAACTTAATTTAGAAAAATTTTAAAACATCCTTTCATATATAAAATAAGTTATATTGTTCTACGGTACTTTAGTCTTTTATTTAAAAACAATGAAAAATATGGAGATGGTGGGATTTAAACCATGCCAATTGCATTAGAAAACCCTTAATTTTACTACTAACCATGACTTTAATTTTACATTTTTTATACATTTTAATTTGATTGTGCACACCTTATTACCATCAAATTGCATATATAGATAATGTTGTTGATTGAGTTGGTGTCATGAATTAACTCGACACCAACTCAATTAGATCGATGAAACACTATGATAAACGATTGTATTCATTTAGCATTTTCAATCGATGTATTTATGTGTTTAAATTTCATTTTACTCACAATTTAATTTATTTTTTCATTTTAATATTGTATATGTTTCAGTATGTTATTATTATTTAAGTTCAAACCATACGTTTTATTATTTGTTGTATATCATTTTAAACATATCTCGTGTTCTAAATACATGATTTCTACACACATAAATGTGCGATAGAATTTCTAGTTATTTTATTTATTTTAAAAATGTATACTAATTTTAATTGCAATTTTAATATTTAATATTTTATTTATTAAAATTTTATAGATAAATTAACATATTGTTTAATGTTTATATTATAGTAGTATATATTTTTACAGATATAATATAATATAAACTTAGAAAGGAAAGGGGGCTCAAGCCTTATAATTTTAAGTTTTTGTTCGAGCAATATTTTAAATAGACTATTTTTTTTAAGTTTATTTTTGTTTAATATTTTTGTCCAAACCCTCTAATTTTTAGATGGGACTTTGGGCTTAGATGTTAGCTCAGCCCTTGAACTGGGTCTACTACTATGTGTGAGTTTTTATTGATTTTATATAAAATTATAAAATGGCAAAAACACTATCATAATGATATAATTTACTAAATAAAAAGAATGATTTTTAGTAATTTTTCAACTAAATAAAAAGTATAGTATAGATCAAACACCTTACTAAATTGATGTTATACTCTCAAACGACCTTCAACAAAAACTATACCTCAAACCGGCACAAGTGCATAGGTAAGAATAGCTAGAGACATAAGACATCTCTGCAAGATAGCCCTATAACTTCAAGAGAAGGGATGTTTCCTCAGAAAGGGGTTGCAGTCACCAAGCCTGGGCCATTGTTTACCAGAAACACAAGTTAATCAAATATGTATGTAATTTGCTTAAACATAAACTCTCGAAGGTAAAAATAAAATATTTACCATGTAAGTTACAATAATTTACTTTTTTTAGTGACTTATATTAAAATAATTCTAAATTTAGGCATACAAAAATAATTATAGACACAACCATATATGATATTATCTCTAATTTAATTTAACATGTTTGCAGTTTTTTCTCAAAATTGTAATTATTTTAAGTAATTTAATTAAAGTTAAATTAAATTAGAGATGATATCATATATGATTGGGTCTATAATAATCTTTCTATATCTTTAAAAACTAATTATGTGCGACTAAAATCTTTATTTTTTTACAACTTTCTTAAAAAATAATTTCCTTAAAAATTATAAATAGATTATTCTCTTGAAATATTCTTCAGTAATTTTTCATTAATGAAGTAAAGCAGCCAGAAAAAGAAGGGCAACAAATTATTGAACAAAATCAACACAAAAAAAAAAGCTGATTATGTTTCCATATTTAAACCCTAAAATATTAATGAAAACAAGTTGGTGAAGGCTTCAACCTTGGGTGATAATTAGCATGCCAGCCTTCATTCCACCCTGTTGGCTTGATGAAAAAAGATTGTATGAAATAGGGATGCCATGTCATTTTATATCATTTTTTAATTATTTAATGGCATTTTAACAATTCTTTCATGTCATTGATAAATAATTTTGGTAATTTTTTAAACCTAAACCTAAACCCTAAATCCCAAACTTAGTCTTTTGATTTATGGTTTAGGGTTCGGATTTCAATGTTTGAGATTTAGGTTCTAAGTTCAAAGTTCGGGGTTAAGTTAAAAAAATTACTAAAATTATGTATCAATAACATGGAAAAAATTGTTGAAATGCCATTAAGTAATTGAAAATGGTTACAAGATGATGCGGTACCCCTCTTTCATACAATATTCCTTTGATGCAATTTTTTCCACATCATCAATACATAATTTTGGTAATTTTTTGGACTTGAACCCAAAACCCTGAACTCTAAACCCAAACACCAGAATTAGAACCCCAAACTTTAAACCCTAAACTAAAATCCAAACCTAAAACTTCGAACCCTAAACTCTGATATTGGTCTTTTAGTTTAAAGTTTGAGATTCCAAAGTTTGAAATTTAGGTACAGGATTTGGAGTTCAAATTAAAAAAAATTATTAAGATATTATTAAATAATTAGAAAAGGATACAAGATAACTTCAGACTCTTTCTTCTGCTGCATATATCATTCTCTTCATGTCATAGAACCTTTAAATTTCGGAAGAAATTAAAAATAATTAGAAATACTTAAACGTCCGATGCCCAAACCGTGATTAAACTTGCAGCCGTAAGTGCTCCAAAAGTGCACTAAAATAAATGCGAGAAAGTATCGAAACCCTAACAGTGAAACAGGGACCAATAAAGAAACAAATTAAGAAACAAAATAGACCATCATAAATGATAAACGCTGATTCTTTTTCCATATCTAAACCCTAACCCTAAAAAATAACAAAACCATTTGCTCAAGACTTCAACCATGGATGAGAATCAGCATGCATGGTCAACTCTCATCGATCAATATGTTTCTGAAAGCAAAGCAACCAACTGCATACATAATGATGAGCAACATCTGGCATATGACGTAAAACCACTGAACCTTCTTCCACGAATGCTTGGTGTTGTCTAAAACCCCTGCCTTGCACGATTCGCAATTGTAGCATAGTATATTTTGATCATTATCCCATGCCTTGCAATCAGGATTTTCAGAGTACACTTGCCAATTCTCCTCCACCCAACGTGCTGGATTCACGTACGTAAACCCACATTCGTTTGGCGGCTTACAACAACCAGTCTGCATTTAATATAAAAGTTATAATAATAATAATAATAATAATAATAATAATAATAATAATAATAATAATAATAATAATAATAGAACTCATAGCACAGTGGAGAGGTTTCATGACATATGAAGGAATCGTACCTGAATAGGATTCAAGGGCTTTTGATGGAATTTGTTGAAACTAACATCCCAATACTTGGAATATAAATCACTGCAAACCTTGGATTCAACCAAACAGGTCTTGATCTTATTCCAATTCCTGTTGTTATTAAGTCGATTTTGAAGCCAGTTAGAGTAATCTCCCAGCCTGTACACTTTATATCCAGCACCGGGTAACAACCGACCACCGCCTTTATTAGTTACCGCAAAAGCGAAAATAGTGAAAATGATGCCGGCTACAATGAGAAGAAACATGAGGACTTGGTAGACCCAGAGCATGCGTGGCAAGTGGCCGTAGAAGCAGGCCCCGATAAAGCCTGTCAAAGAGACGAGCAGGAGAAAGACTCCGAACCAGATAAGCGGCTTGTAGAAGAAACGGTCGCAGTCCGTTAAGGCTGCGTTTTCGCTTAGCAAGATTCCGACCAAGAGGATAGTGATTGAGAACAAGAACTTTATGATGTTGAGGATCCCCAGAAGTGAGTCGTTGGTAAGACTGAAAGATGACATGGGTGTGATGAGTCTTTTTTCTGTTTGGATGATGGGAAAATCATAGAAAAGATGAAGGGAAACAAGCTACTTCAAGGAAGTGGTTCTGGGTGGATATAAATATGCTAGGGTAAGAGTGAAAAATTGTCCGAGTATCAAACTCAAGATTGATATTAATTGGATATTTAAATACAAATTATGAGTTTGTGAAAACTTTTTAGACTCACCCTTAATTACAACCCTGCGGTATTTACGAAAAGAGTTAATTGCACTAGCCATCCTTAGATTATTATTTTTATTTTAAATTAGTCTTTAAACTTTAAAATATTTTAGTTACATCCTAAACTATTGATGTCATATCAATCAGAATATTGAAATTATCATTATTTTAATCATTAAACTACATGTTAAATCTTATATAACATAATTTAAAATTAAAAGTTTAAAGAAAAGTAGTATGTTGTCGCATAACTTTTAAAATTAAAAACTAAAAATGAAATAAAACCAAAACAAGGAGTGAACAATAATTTTGTAAAAGCTTGAAAACCTCAAAACCAAGATTTTTACAACATCCATTTTACAATATATTTTTTAAAATTTTATTTTAAACTATGTCACATAGAATTTAAGACATCATTTAACGGCTAAATTAATGGTTTTAGTAACGAAAGGATTTTATTAATTTAAGACATCATTTAACGGCTAAATTAATGGTTTTAGTAACGAAAGGATTTTATTGATATAATATATAATTAAATATTTTAAAATTTAAGGAATCATAATTTTAATGCAATTAATTCTTATGAAAATCGCTTATAAGAATTAACATTTAGATGTATATAATATAATTGTGTTTTAGGAAAATGAACCATATATTTGGATTTTAATTGCATATATAAAGGTATAAAACAACCTTTAATTTAAAGATGAATTTGGTCCATTTTCCTCAAAAGAAATCTTGAGTAGCACCATGATTTAGGCTGAAAAGAATGTTTCCTCACTTGTGTTTCTTTTTTTCTCAATGGGGAGTAAAAGGAAATTACATTGGAACCAATATATTTAATTTAATTTAATCACACTCAAGGAAGGATGGTACTTTATTTTCATATTATTAATGTATTATAATATTTAATGTAAACAATACAATGAATTTATTAAAGAATATTTTAATTTATTTGAGCCTCTAACTTTTAAAAATTTGTTTTAGCCATTCATTTATTTTTTTGTCCTTTTTAACCCTTAAACTTGCGTTTTTTGGTCAAGTTACCCCAAAATTGATGAAAAAGATAACGTTTTTTACTTTACTGACACAGTGAAATTATTTAAAAAGTATAAAAATATTTTTTAAATATATTTTAAATTTTAAAATTAATTAATTTTTGAAATGGCATCCATGTGACAATCTACGTATATATCATGTCAGCAAAGTTAACAAACGTTAACTTTTTCATCCATTTTGGGATTATTTGATAAAACATGTAAGTTCAAGAACTAAAAGAGGTGAAAGAATTAAATGAGAGACTAAAATAACTTTTTCTTTTGTAAAGTTGGAAGATCAAATAAATTACAAAATAATAAGTAAAAAGGACTTTTATTCAGTACTTTAGTAAAAATGACCTTTAATGTTTTAAGTAATAGTCATAGGATATTTATAGTACAGTTAAAATTTATGATTTAATTACCAATTGAATTGGGAAATAATTAAAATATTATGTTCAGTTTTTAGATTTTTATCCAAAATCAGTAAATACTTGTACTAAATGGGACTCAAACCTAGAAATTTCAATATTTTTTATTTTCCGTACTAACAACAACTTTCACAGACAACACGTGATGCATGCCTGTTTCCAGTTTCCAAAATCCGTAGTACAACGATAGGTAGGCCATTCAAGATAATCAATTGATCCAAATGAGTCTAATCCAGTATTTTAAAACCTTTTACTTAAATGCGCAGCATAATATTGTCTCGCTATATCTCCCTTAACAGTTGGAGTTGATTCAAACTGAACTAAAATTTACTACAACGGATATCTGGAAAAAGAAAAGAGAAACGGAATTACTCATACGATTAAAGCTATGAACTATATAGTTTTAATAAAATTCTTCCAAAAACATATGCAATCAAGCAATTAACACTTGAGTCTTGGAAGAATATGACACATGTTGACTTCAAACTCGCCAACACTACATTAATACACACGTATTATATCTATATATACCAACTTAGACTTTAAAATTAACAACCGATCTATAGGTTTTCCCAGGCTCCCATCCCGCCGGAATCACACCGGTGGCCACAATGGTGTTGCGAGAGTCGAGTGAGGTTAGCTTGATAGAGAAGGGAGCCCGCAACCGGGAACCGGCGTCGAGTTTCCAGACAGCACCCCAGGATTGTTGCATGGGTTGCCAGGTGTCAGTGTCAAGCGCCTGTTTCAGGTCAACCGAGGCAAGGTCACCATCTCCATCTTCGTATTCAATTAGGGTGGCGAAATAGTTAGGGTTGGAACCCGCATCGACGTGGAATGCAATGGTCGTTCCAGGATAGTTACATTCAACTCTGCAAACCCATTTCGTCAACAAACAGAATAATTATAATAAAAAAATAAAAGAGGAGAGAGATTGAATTCTTCAACTCTGCAAACCCATTTCGTCAAGGCTATAAAGACTTTTTATCCATTAAAGGTAGGTGAGGACTAAAACTAAATTCTTACTTTCTATATTGAATTTGCAAGACCCCAGCATCACGGAGCTTCTCAGCCTGACCAGACTTAGCCATGGCACCAAAAGAAGTACCACTTAAATCGAAATGAACCGACTCTGAAACACAGCCGGGGCATTCATCTGTGATTACTACGGTCGCAGCGTTTCCCGAACAGGCTGAATTACTCGTGCATTTTACCTGAAATATACGTACATATGCCTAAGTACACTGCCATTAATGATAATATTGAAACCCTTTGCATGAGAGAGTAGTCTTACTGCACCTCATAACAGGCACCGCATCCTTTGCCAGATTTGTACAGAGAAGGGCCTCCAGCCGATACCAATGACGAAAATGGCGCTTGCGACACACTTCCTCCATAGCCACAAGATCCACCTACATTCATACACACAAAATGGTTAAACTTGAAGAAATAATCAAACAAAAAACATTAGTGTAAATGGTGACAATCATTGCCCATGCTAGTCATTACCATCACTTCCAGCCCCTGTGGGGCTGCCATACCATGTAGCGCCGGCTGGGGACCAATCATACTCAGATGCTGCCAATGAGACATTAAGGAGCTTAGGGTAGAATCCAAAGCAACCGTTAAATAAAACTGAAAATGTGACTCCAAAAGCTAAGAGGGAGCACATGTTTCCAAGAGTAGTGAAAGCCATGAACACAAACTTCGATCCAAGAAATTAGCTAGTAGGTAGCAGAGAAGTTTTAAGTTGGGTGATGGCTCTAGCAGAAGAACTACTAGGAATTTATAGAGCCAAGCGTAGTGCATGGTTTCTAATGCAACCACTTAGAAAATGACACGTGTAATAACAATGGAGGATTGAAGCATTATTTTCTTCAGGGACAAGTCAAAAGGAAGATCCTTGAGATACGAAATAAGAAATAAATTATACTGCTTGATTAGACTTTTTGTAAGGGATTTTTATAAAAAGATTAGTAAGAAATAAAAATTTTGGTTAAATAATATAAAAGATTTTGAAGACATCAGGTAGGATAGGCGGCACCATTGCTTTTACTAAGATTAAAAGTGACATAAATACTAAACATAAAAGATAAGAATTTTGTATTATGTTCACAAGTTATTAATTAATTCAAAGGATCTATTGTGAAAATGATGTATGTCGGGAAGTTTGCATGTATTTGTATTTTATGTATATTTCATATGCACTGTAATACAGAAGCAATAATGTTGTTTTATTTTGAGAATTTTTCTAGCTCTCATGTTAGATACTTTGTTTATTAGTATACTCTACGATAAATAATTTCTTTTTGGTAAAATATAAGAGAAGGGCAAAACACTGATAAATATTCTAACCATCAAGTCAACCCAGGTAGAAAAAAAAAGTAACTAATGCATTAGCTTTTATTGATGTACACCATATAGCATATTAACAGAGTCCAACATGGATAGATGAGTCAGATTTCGTTGTTTCCGAGCTTGGCTGCCCCAATCTGATTTTTAAAGTATTCTTTGTGTTTTTAGACCCTTTGATATTCAATATTTACTTTATGTAGTAGAAAGAATAGCTATATTGTATTTAGGGGTGTGCAAGTTTCGGATAAAATTGAATTAATTCGGTTAATCGGTTGATTAACCGAATTAATTCGGTCAGGGTCGGTTAAGAGTTTAAAAGGTTCAGTTAATTCGATTAATCGTAATTCGGGTCAGTTAACCTATTGAACACCCCTAATTGTATTTAAATGAAATAGATAAAACTTATTACGACTTATGCAAATAAATATTGACAAAACGTTTTTTGTGTCCTATGCACGGTTTGTGTAATAAAGTTAGGACCCAGTCGCCCACAAGCGGTTATGTCAGTAGGACGGTTATCACGTGCCCCACGTTAGCAATAGATATATAGGTCCGTTTAAGAAGTTTAATTGCTTCTTCCGGTAAAAATACGACGGCAGCTCCAATGCTATATCTCATATTGTACTATAGTCCTTTTTATAAGTCAAATGGTCCTTTATACGTATGCCTTTTTACCATTTGCCCACTACTATTTTATTTACAGAAAATTGGCCCTCAATGAAATATTCATAAAAATTTAAAAAAATTTAAAGAGCATAAATAAATATTGAAATTAGCCAGCTGAATTGCTATTTTTTTTATTCTTAACTAGCTCTCCTTCCACCAAATATTAATACTTGTAAAGGCAGCATATAAATATATGCACTCACAATTTTCAGTTTAATTCGAAATCAACCTCACTTCAAGCCAACTATGAGCTTATTTCTTATATGATTTTATGACGTGTTTTTCTTGTTTAAAATTACACACAAATCTACAATTTAATCAAACAGTGATTCATGTAAACTCTTATAATTTTTGAAATTTTACTTTTTTTAATGTGAATAGTTTCATATAAGATAAAAATATGACCACAATTAGCAATGAAAGGTTCAAATAAAAAAGTTAGAGGCAAATTGGATAGGAGTGTAAAGATGTTGGAATGTGAATAGAGGGAGTGCAGTTTTCCCTCGTCTTATCGTACATTAATTCAGTCTGAGTCCCCCCCTAATTCAAGGAAATACACTTAATTAACTTCCAATTAAAAATCCCAAGTCACACAAGATTTGCGGCTTTGAAAGGCGAGGCAACGGAAAAACATGTTCGTTAATTTTGCCGTTGAACCATCCAAATCCAACGGTCCAGGAAATTGTATTATTCAAATACGACGGCACGTAATATTTGGCGGGGATTTTGGGGATTGTTAAAATTTAAAAAGAAAAGGAAGAAACGGTGACAAGGAGTGATTGTGATCCAATGCTTTGTTTTACATGGAAATTTGCTTCAATAAAACATGGTGAATCCTTAATTCCGATTAGGGATACACATGGCCATCACTTTCATGCTCAACATATATACTTGGAAACCATTCTAGTTTGAATTAAAATTCATTTATTTACTTTTATCTTCTCCAAACAATTTCAAATTAATCATATTATTAATCAATGGGTTAGAATAGTATTTACAATTTTATTCATTTAATAAAATATAATTCAAATTATTTTTAACTAAAATTTATTATTTTCATTTCGAATTAATTTGAGATTATAGAAAACCAAGTTAATAAAGATGTACTTGGTAATGAGTGCGGTTATAGAAAAAAAAATTATTGTAAAAAGTAAAAGTAAATAAGGTTCAAAGTTATGATAGCGTATAAGACAATTAAGGTAATTATGGAAGGAAAATATTGGGCAAAATACCAAAAAAAGTTAATTTTTTCTTAAATTTACCGAAATTGGCCCGGTATTTTATTATTTACCGGAATGAGCCCTTTTTCCTTAAATCGCGTCTCGTCGGTAGCGATGTCGAGGGCGATGCCAGAAATCGTGTCACGTCGGTAGCTTTTGTCGACATGGCAACAAATCGCGTCATCTGAAGCGCGATTTGTGTCCACGTTAGCAAAGCGCGCTGACCTGGACGCGATTTCGCCGTGTTTCCCACCTTAGGGTTTTTAGGGTTTTCGGAGAAAAAAGTAAACAAATAAGGGATTAAGGTTTAGGGTTTCGTAATTAAATTAATTAAAATTTATTCAAAATTGGATTACGTTTTGTGCTTATGGGTTTTTAAGATAAAATCAAAGCAGAATGATTTATCAGAAGGATTTTTGAAGTCACGCCCACGTGTACGTGCTTTTGCTACAGTAGGTCCTAGAAAAATAATTTCGACTTGACGTTTCTGAGCAAATAGTTTAACAAACGCTTCAAGCAGGATACTTTATGAGAAGAATTTGTGAAATCGCGCCCTCGTGGACGCGCTTTTGCTACAGTTGGTCCTGGAAGAAATAATTTCGAGTTGACATTTTTGAGTAAATAGTTTTAAAAAACGCTTCAAGCAGGATGCTTTATAAGAAGAATTTGTGAAGTCGCGCCCACATGGACGCGCTTTTGCTACAGTAGGTCCTGAAAAAATAATTTTGAGTTGACGTTTCTGAGCAAATAGTATAAAACAATGCTGCAAGAAGCATGCTATTTGAGAAGAATTTATGAAATCGCGCCCTCGTGGACGCGCTTTTGCTACAGTAGGTCCTAGAAAAGTAATTTCGACTTGACGTTTCTGACCAAAAAGTATAAAATCGCTTCTAGCAGGATGCTTTATGAGAAGAATTTGTGAAATCGAGCCCACGTGGACGCGCTTTTGCTACAGTAGCATGTTTAGGCTGAGGCTATAAATGAGGCAAAAAATGTTCTGAGATTGCATAAGTCACAGCAGAAACAATTTAGAGAGGCTAAGAAGGTTAGAGTTTCAAATATGAGTGAACGTATTAGTGTTGTTATTTACTACGATGGTGAGGTTTGCCACACCGAGAATGGTGTTGTTGTTTTATCGGAGAATACGGTGCGACTGGTTTTTAACCAAAACATAGATTTGACAGAACTTCGTAAAAGAATTAGGCATAAAATTTTCGAAACGACGCCAATGAAAGTTCTGTCTATTACGTATCGATTCTGTTCCTCTGTTGATCTGGTGACATATGACTCATTCGACATAAAAGATGCTCGTAGCTTGGAGGCAATGGTGCAGACTTATCTTACTAGTGGAGCACCTTATATTGAGTTATATGTACAATTTACATCGCCAAATGATGTACTTGCGATCGGTGTCCGAGATGTATACACGACCCCTGGCCGAACATTCGGTTAGCGGGTTAGAACACACGGAACAACCCATGTTTGGTAGCGGTGTTGAATGCACATCCCTCGCAAGACACTCTGTCGATGGATGGGACATGTACGTCGGTGGCTCGATGTTTGATGCTGGAAATACGTACTGGGGAACGGTATCAAGTTCTAGTGGTTGGCAATCTACATCCAATTGGGGACGTTATGAAATGCCCAGAAGAAGGGATGATGTACTCCCTACGACGTCAACCGATGAGGGGACCTCGTATGCTGTAGATGATTGTGGGTTAGAAGATGACTCTGATGTGGATCCACCTCGAGAGCCCGGGCCCGATGGTGTAGAAGTTGGCTTATTTTCTGAACCGAAACCTATTCCAACAGAATCTGAAGATGTTAAAAGGAGTTCAAATGAAGAAGAAAATCCATGATTCAGAGTATACTCACCTCCAGCCCACATGCATAATGTCGATCTGCCTGCAGATAATGCGTTAGAGTTTCTAGATCTACCACACCGGTTGCGTGATCGTACAAGTTCAGGACTAGATTTGGGTGAATTTGAAGTTGGTAATCAGTTTACCAACAAGGATAGTTTTATTGGTACTTTGAAACAACATAGCATCAAAAACGGCGTTAACTACCACGTCGTTAAATCCAGATCTGATAAGTTTGAGGCGAAGTGTACGGTGCAAGATGGCACATGTTCATGGAAAATCTACGCTTCGTTAAGGAAAAAGACAGGGTTGTAGGAGATTAAAAAGTACAAATGTCCACATACATGTGCTGCAGGTACAGTATTGACGGTATCTGAATAATACTTTTATTATGTAATGTTGTATTATTTAATGTACTCAATTTATAAGTGTTTCACAAGATCATCCGAAGATGGATTCAGCTATGTTAACCAGCTTGATACTGCCCACGGTAAAAGCAGATGCCAGGACTTCAGTGCCGGTGTTAATTACCAATATCCGTAGCCAAATAGGGTACACGCCCTCTTACCGCAAGGCTTGGATAGATAAGCAAAAGGCGTTGGAGAATATGCATAGTGGGTGGGATGCCTCATATAATGAAATATGGCAGTGGTGTCAAGTGCTAGAGAGATACGTCCCAGGTGCCATTACAGACCTTGAAACGAAACGCGTGTACTATAACGGCTGATTGCTACGTGGATTCCAAGTGTTCAAACGCCTATTTTGGACCTTTAAGTAATGTCGAGACGCATTTCCATACTGCAAGTCATTAGTACAAATTGACGGTACCTTTGTATTTAGTAAGTATACTCATTTGCTATTGCTTGCAGTGGCACAGGATGGCGGTAAGAGAATTCTTACAATTGCATTTGCAATAACACCGGGGGAGTCGTCTAATAATTGGGATTTCTTTCTCTCTAGGTTAAGGAGGCATGTGTGCCCCCAACCTGATATTTGTGTTATTTCAGATCGGGGCACCGGTATACTAGCTGCATTTGATCTACAGGGAAGCTTATGGCAGGGCACACACCATCGATATTGCCTAAGACACGTTGCTTCCAGGTACTACAAGCAATATCCATCTAAGAGCGAACGACGACAAGTGACCAACATGGGTATTTAGTCTATATCTGTGTTATTTTGTTTATCAATTTGAATTAGTTTTATTGGTATAAGTGGTATGTAATATTCGCTATGAACTTATATTGGCAAGGTATGAAATAAATAAAGACAGTCTTCACGAAATGTTAGCAACTTTACATTCAATTAACGGAGAAGGGGCGAACTACCTTTGTAACATACGTTTCGAACAGTGGGCACAAGTATACGACGGCGGCCTACGATATGACCATATAATGCCAAACTTGGCTGAATGCATAAATTTTGTTCTTAAAGGAACGCGTTATCTACCGATAACATCGGTTGTGTGTGAGATATATTTTCGTTTGGCAGCACTATTTCCAAAGCGAGTAGCAAGTTATCCAGGCCAGATACAGGGAGGACATGTATGGTGCAGTAAGGTAGTTCAAGAAATTAACAAGGCCAATGCGCGAGCAAACACCATGCACACAGTGTGTCACGATCGAGACAACTTATGGTTTCGCGTGTCAGAGTTTGACAAACCACACCAAGGTGTTGTTAGCGGGAAATATCGTGTACACTTGCGAAATAGGACTTGCGACTGTGGGATGCTTGATGCACTTCGTTATCCATACGCTCATGTTATTGCAGCTTGTTAGAATCTCTGTCTGGATTCGATGAGTTATGTGGACGAAGTGTACAATTAGAAAACATGTACAACGTCTGAAGACACGTTTTCCCACCGGTCCCAGATGAATGTAAGTGGCCGCCCGTATCTCTTGCTTCTTTTAAGCTGTTACTGGATAGAGAATTACGTCGCAAACCAAAGGGTCGACCTTGCTCGACTAGAATACGTAATAATATTGATATCCGAGAAATAGCCAGTCAACAGAAGTTGTGCTGATGGTGTAGGAATTCAAGCCATACAAGTCGGTCATGCCTTAATCGCAATAGTTGAATGTAATTTTAAAACAATTATATTTTTTTCAATTATTAATTGATACCAGTCAAAACATTTTTCTAAATCTAACATTATGTGAATGTAAAATTATTAACTGATAATTGTATTAATGTTAGTAAAATTATCAAATTATATTTAAGTTAAGGGTTAGGGTTTTTAATTTAAGGGTTTAGGATTTTAAAGTCAATGGTTAGGGTTTTTAAGTTAAGGGTTAGAATTTTTAGGTTAAGGGTTTAGGGGTTTTAATTTAAGGGTTTATGGTTTTAAAATTAAGGGTTAGGGTTTTAAAGTTAAGGGTTTAGTGTTTTAAAGTTAAGGGGTTAGGGTTTTTAAGTTAAGGGTTTAAGGTTTTTAAGTTAAGGGGTTAGGGTTTTAAAGTTAAAGGGTTAGGGTTTTAAAGTTAAGGGTTAGGGTTTTTAGGTTAAGGGTTTATGGGTTTTAAGTTAAGGGTTTATGGGTTTTAATTTAAGTGTTAGGGTTTTTGGGTTAAGGGTTAGGGTTTTTAAGTTAAGGGTTTAAGGTTTTTAGGTTAAGGGTTTAAGGTTTTGTCAATTAAATTATGCATTTAATTATAAATTATAAATATAT
Organism: Gossypium raimondii; assembly: GCF_025698545.1. Lineage (NCBI taxonomy): Eukaryota > Viridiplantae > Streptophyta > Magnoliopsida > Malvales > Malvaceae > Gossypium > Gossypium raimondii. The sequence continues at coordinate 45,884,710 of NC_068572.1, forward strand.
AAATTTTTAATAAGTTAAGGGTTTAGGGTTTTTAAGTAATAACTCAAAAAAAATTCTATTTTATTACATCAAAAAATATCAAAATATTCAAAATATTTGTACAAATAAATTTAAATGCAAAAATCAATATCTGTGCCCGTAGAATTTAGTGCCACATGACAGCCGTCGATGGTTACGCGCTGGATTCCTTCTTTGTCCAACTTCTAGCGGCGGTTGTGGTTCTTCCGGCGGGAATTCTGGTTCTTCTAGTAGGGCATCTGGTTGTCGGAGTTGGGACGATGAGCCACATTGATAGAATTGTGAATGTGGAGGTGTTTGCATCACCAATGACGACGGTGTTTGAAACCTATACGATGGTGGGGATTGGTAAAAAGAAGAGCTCTCCGACGGTCCCTCTTGCGATCCCTCGTGCGTCACTGGCCTATACATCGGCGGTCCACTCGGGAGTAACAGGAAATGGAGCTAAACCAGCCCATTGGCTCCAACCTGCCATAGGACTCTAAAAAGAAAACATATAAGGGTTAGGATACATAAAAGGGCTAGGAAACGCACCTGGCATCATCTGAAAAGGTGGTTGCGTGGGTATCATCGGTTGAACTGCTGGGTCGGGTGACTGTGTCGGTGCTCTCGTTGGGCCGGGTGAATGTCTGGGCGTCGTTGAGGGGCCAGTGTCGTCATCTTGTCGTCTTGGATTTAAAGGCCCTCGTATTTCTCTTTGGGCACGTAATTGCCGCTACCTCTCTTTTGGCGATAGTAAATACGGCTTGCCATGGATCCTAAACCATGGCATGTATTCCGGCAAGTACGCTAGCTCCGGAATGATGATCGGTTCCATACTAGGTATATAGTCATACCGATCTTCCCACATTTGGATATACTCGAACCAGAATCTCGGCCAATCGGTATTCAATTGTCGAATGTCGATTTTGTGGTGATCGTCAAACACCTCAGGTTCCACGGGAATCGGTTGTCTACATCTAAATTGCCGTAACACCCTGTCTGACTGTTGCATCTCCACGGTCGCATAGTTGATCAACGCGACTTTCGCTTGCCAAGCGTTTGGATTTTGTAAGAACTCATCCGGAATTACTGCTCGAATTGTCGGATCCTCGTATGGTGTCCATTGAAACTATATGAACATGATAAAAATATCAGTTATATACATAATACTAAATATTAAATACTAAATACTAAGTACTAAATACCAATCGACTAGCGAACGATGGAAATATCAATTTTATTTAATACTTATATGTGCTTCCGACTGTTGGTCTAATAGAAGCCGTATATCTTCAAGAGAGGTAGGTAATCGAGCATGACTTGTCGGATGGTTCCACCTAATTAAATAAAATTTTAGCATACTTTTATTTTTAAAATTCTACATAATAATTGTAAAATCTAATATAAAATTTACCTCGTTATGAGTGAGAATGTATATGGGTAGTCCACTCGAGGAAGTAGAAATGGAAAGCAAAAGCGTGCCTATGACTACAGTAGTGACAGGCAACCTCCGATTTTTGCTTTCCTCTGTCACGTCGCCCCACACATCTCCCGATATAACGTTGCCAAGACGGCAGACCCCCAACTCAATTCACCAGCTGCTCTAAAATCAACGAGTTTCAGCAGCCATCTTAGATGTACTCGGTTCTGACAAGTCGGGCATCAGATAACCTCTAATTAACTGAAGAATGTATGCCCGAGCATATCGGATTCTTTCTATTTCGGTTGAATCTTCATCCGGATCCTGGAATGTATCTCTTAACCAGCCAATCTCGATCTTACCTCCGTCCATTTTCTTCGGAATAATGCCCAAAAGCTCGTAGCACACCGCAAGCCAATCGCTAGATGGGCAGACCCGGTGACTGGGTACCTGTCCACCGGTAATCCCAATTGCAGACTGACATCTTCCAAAGTGATAGTGCACTCTCCACATAGAAGATGGAATGTGTGCGTCTCGGGTCTCCACCTCTCGATCAACGCACTGATTAGTTTCGGGTCCACCTTGCATCCCCGGCCTACCGTCTCCACGTGCCAAAAACCCGCTTCCTACAGGTAGTTCTCTACCAACGATGATGGAGGACCATGCATATTCCGGATATTGCATTCCAATATCCGATCTACAGACTTTTATAACAAATAATAAATTAATAATTATCTAAAAATGCATAAATAAAAAATTCTTAAATAATATTTAAAAATTAAATTTAACGCTTACCATTTTCATTTGTTCCTCCGATATGTGGTGCTTATCAAGACGAGTCAATTCTCCGGCTATTACTGAAATCGTACAAATTTTTAGGGTTTAAAAAAATTTAAAAAATAATTTTTTTTAAAATTATTTAAAAATGGGGATTTAAGAGAAATTTAAGAGGAACTTGAGAGCAAATTGAAAATAAATATGGATTTGAGAGAAATTTTGAAGGAATTTGAGAGCAAATTTAGAGGAAATTTAGAAGAAATTGAGAGGAAATTTGAGAGAGGATTAGTTTGTGAACAAAAAAAGGGGTGGGGGTATTTATAGTTTTTTTTGGACCGTTGGGGGTGCAACGGTCAAAAAATTGACCGTTGCACTGTTCACGCGCGGGACAAATCGCGTCCACGTCAGCGCGCTTTGCTGACGTGGACACAAATCGCGCTTCAGAGGACGCGATTGTTGCCATGTCAGTAAAGCGCGCTTACATGGCCGCGATTTCCTGGCACGTCCCCTGACATCGTGCTGACGTGGACGCGATTTAAGGGAAAATGGCCCATTCCGATAAATAATAAAATACCGAGGCTATTTCGATAAATTTAAAAAAAATAAACTTTTAATGGTAAATTACCCGAAAATATTCAGGTAGTTTAACACACTCTCTCTATCACACAAATGTGGGTCACAATACTCAATATCTTCATATCAATTCATAGTCTTTTCCAAGTGGATTTTGACAATAATGATAAATTATTCAAGAATTGCACATGCTTAGTTGAAAACAAATTTGTATTATTTGCTACATTAATCACAAAAACAGGATACCATTACGTTATTTGACATTGAAATAATAGATTGGAGTAGACATCCATGATTCATAAATATTTTGGCCAAATTATTGAAATATTCTAGATAAAAAAATTAGGGTATATTAAATTATGGGTAAATTTTATTGTGGTCACATAATTAAAAAAAAGTTCCAATCCTACCACCAAACTTTTCGAATTGTTTTTTTCCTTTTTGTCACTCAGTTGTGAAGTGGTACTTTTTTAGTTGGCATAATAATAATTGTAGTCCTCGGCTTTTATATTTCTTGTCAATTTGGCATTGGTTCAATATAGAAATTATATAAAAAATACTCTTAAAATAATATAAAAGAATATTATATATAGAAATTCTAGAAAAATAAAATCTAGAAAGTGTTGTTATTGAAGAACTAAAATATATAAATATCATTCAATGGAATCTAATAACAAATAAAAAGCAAAACAAAATGTTAAGAATATCTTTCTTCAAACCCTTACCCTATCTTTCTTGCTCTTTTTCTCAACTAAAGTTTTGCGTCTCATTTGGGCTATCATAAAATTTGGAAATTCATTAAATATATCAATTGTTTAAACACTAATGACTCTTCTTCACCCATTTGCAACTCTCCATTACCTTCTAATTTGTTTTATATGAAAACCCCCTCAAAAAACCACTCTAAACATCTTTTGATACCTACATTTCCTTGTATTTTCCCTATTAGGTCATTTTACCTACAACAATCAAGATTGAAATTGATGAATAAGCTAGAATTTGAACCACCAAAAGTTGTCTCTAATTAATCTTGGTCTAACATGAACTCTATCTTCTACTTAATGAAAATTGATAAGTTCATCTTTTTATTTTAATTTGTTAGAATTTGGTCACCATATTTGATGACAACTACAAAGTTTGTCTTTTTATGGAAAGCATATGAGCTTCAACCCTTAATTTTTTTTCCTAATTTGATGCATATAAATTGTTGAGCTACTGATTTTGTTCAATTCTATGAATATAAATTGCTAAATTGTTAATTCTCAAGTAATGGCATTGTGTAATTATGTTATTCAATTGGACTAATTTTTTCAATTTCTGTAAACTCTAAAAACCAAATTCTAACAAAATACTTGGTAGTTTTCATAGTATGGAATTCAATTAAATTTAGCATGTGGTATACTATTTCATCAAGGATGTATGTCGCCCTAGACATTTCATGGGGGCAATTGTAATGTTCAAATTTTAAAGAGGACAACATTTACAGCCTCTATTGAGGGAGGCTGGATTATAAATAAAAATAAACAAGGCCCGATTCTTTAAAGCCCAAACACAGACAAAGCAAAACACTAACTCAGACAACCCAATAAAAAACGTAAGCAGGCGTTTCCTCATCCCCAACTATCTGAAAAACCAAAGTCCCTTCAGATTCCTTTTCTGTTTCTTATCTGCTCTTGTGCATATTGATTCATCTGAAAGAAGAAAAATAATCTTCAGATTGGCCCAATATTTTCTATCTTGCCTTCGCTCCGGTCACAACACTGATGCCAAAATCATGAAACAACATGTGAGTCTCTTATGTTTTCCGTTTTGCTTGCCCAAAGTGAGTCTTGTCGTCCATCTCCATTTCTAATCAGTTAATTCTCTATCTACAGGAAAAACCTAACCTTGCTGTCGATAATCCTCGTCAACTGCCTCTTTTGCAAAAAGAAGAACCTCACCAATCAAATAAGATTTTGCATTTCTCTTTAACCCTTCTACAACCAGTAAATGTGCTACACCATTCACTTGTCTCTGTGCATGTTTAAAGGCACACGCTTGGTATATTTCACAAATAGCCCTGGCGTTTATCATGTGAGCACCTATTACTCACATTTAGATTCCCTTTGTTTGTAGCTTCTGAATCATCGATAAGGCATCCCCTTCTATCTCTACCATAGTAAGTCCCACATGCAGCCCCATCTCAACTGCTTATAAACATGCCAATGCCTCAGCTGCAAATGGTGAAGGTATGTTATCATGCAGTAAGCTTTTTGAAAATAGTACTCTGCCAGTTGCATCTTTGATGATAATTTCAGGGCATGATTTATTATTTTGCTTACAAAATGCTGCATCAAAATTTATTTTAACAAATTGGTCCTTTGGTGCTTTCAATTGTGCTTGCACACCTTGCTTTACTGTTATTTTTCATTGATTCCATCAATTTCTCCCAAATAATTCCTAATAAAATTTGCCGCATCAAAGGTTGTTCCATGTTTACCTTCATGCAATAGTTGGTTTCTCCTAGTCCATATAGCCCGCAAAGTACAACAAAAGATTTCACAAAGGTATTTTGAATTATTTTCGAAAAACTGATTCACCCAATCTTTAATGTGCATATTTGATGACATTGTTGGCCACCTAATGCCCAGCTGCTGGCAGATCTCCTTTGATTTCAGACAATCCCGAAACACATGTTCCACTGTTTCGATTCCGTTCACACATCTAGGGCATTCTTGTATTCCCATTAATCTTTTGTAATTTAGATTAGCAAAAGTAGGCATATAATTCTTTGTAATTCTTCATACTGTAATCTTTAACTTGGTGGGCAGATCCGATAGCCATAACTTAGCCCCATTTGTAATTACCACATTATTTTCTTGTAACAACAATTTGTACACATTACGCACTGAATACTCCATCGACACCTCACCACCCCAAGCCAAGAAATCCTCATGTAGAAACTGTGTCAAAGGAATACTTAAAATTTATTGAGCCTCCGCCTCGTCAAAGGTAGATCGAATAATTCCTTTTCTCCATTTCCTCATAGTTGGATCAATCAAATCAGCCACAGTTTGTATACATTGATTGGTAGTAAGTTGCTGAATTTTGCAATTTGAATTCCTAGGAATCCAAGCATCATCTCTAACCAAAACTGTTGCCCCTGTACCAATTCTCCAACACATCCGAAACGCAAGAGGGCCCTTTATGGCTTACATACTTTTCTAGGTATAAGAAGGTAGATTCCCTAAACTTGACTTTAGAAAGTTCGTATTTGGTAAATATTTTGCCTTTAGCGATCTCGCTAACAAAGAATTTGGATAATTAATCAAACGCCAACCTTGTTTAGCAAGCAAAGCCAAATTAAACTTTGCTAGGCAACTGAATATGACTATTTTTAATTCATATAACTATTTCCAATTGCACCAATGAATTCCACATTTATTATTACTTTTGCACCACCAGAAATTACCAATAATATTTTCTAACTCCACACATAAAGAATTTGGGAATAGAAAGCATAAAATGGAATACATAGGAATGACTTGAACAGATTTAATGAAAATATCCTCACTTGTAGGAGATGCCGGATACTCCACTCACTTATCTTCCTTCTCATTCTATCTTTCAATGCTTGAAAAGCTCAGCCCCAGATGTTTTTCCGGTTCCATAGACATCTTAATATTGTCCTTGAGTTGAGCCGAGATTTATTTTCCAACTTTACGAGATCTTAAGTGCTTGAAAAGGCCACTTGGAGTGTAAGGCCATAGAGCGAGAGAGCCTTGCTGGATTAGACCAACCAAAAGAAATGATGGTCATTTGCTTATGGTATAGGGTTTGAATCTCCCAACCTATATAGGATTTAGGTCATTAAAGGGGAGGCAAAGTACCACTTGATCTAGTGATCAATTGAGGGGTTTGTCAGCTCTGAACAGACGACATGTTAAAAACTTCTTTAAAAGAAGTTAAGTCTTCCCTCAACAATATTTTTCAATATTTGATAATCACATATAATGTTGACCATTTTAGAGTGGATTCAGAATAGGATCAAATAAAAAAAATCACTAACTATTTTCTCTTTTACAAAACTTAAAATCTTGGAACACCATATAGCCATGAGAATCAAGAAACAAAACTAAAATGAAAAAGTAAACACTAAGAATGAAAACAGTGATGAAGAAGAGACGGAATTTAATAGCACAAAGGCTTGTTCCATTAAACTCAAAAATCGCACATTTATACCTTAGATTGGAGCCCAATAATCTAGTGAGGACCATTTAGGGCCTCAAAGGTTCATAAATTTTTAGCCTTTCACTTTGGTATTTAAAGCAAAGGGCCAATGGACCAACAAATGCGCAAAAGGTTATATTAGTATTACTGTTCAACGTCACACAGTTAGCCCATCTTTCAACATCAAGTATGCCCAATAAACCTTCCTCTTCCCTTTTGAGTGAAGCTGTTCAGCGGTTAGATTGGATTTGTAAATTAAGTACAATTATTCATATTATAAATAAGTTATGAAATTGGAACTAATAATTGATGAACCTTTCTCCCTCCTCCTTCATCCTCTCACAAGCCTATACCATATAAACCTATTTCCAGTTAAAATCTAAATCATTTATAATTAAGGACAAGGGATACCCTTAGTTGTAAGAACAAATTAGTCTCACTCTATCAATTTGAATTTATCAATTTCATGGATAATCTAACTAGAATTTTAACTTTTTATAATTTAGTTAATTCAGCTTATATTTTTAAACAAAACTAATTTTCTTTTTTAACTTTTTAACGATGAAATCTTAAATTTTGTGAAATAAAAAAATTAACAACCATTAATAGAAAGTAGTGGAAACGACTCATAAGCTACCCTCGACTATAGTGCACTCCTGCCATTCTCGTCTTCCCTCTATCTCTGGGTGATAAGATAATTATATCATTAGTTAGGAAATAAGATGAGTTTCTTTCCCAATGGAAATGACACCCTTTTTGTTTTAGCCTACCCTACCATCCATAGATTTAATTTTATATTTTTATATTTTGAACTTTAAATTTTTAATTTTGATTTAAATTTTAATATTTTTAAAATTTGATACTGAAAAATATATTATTATATGTGTAATTTTATGTTAGTTTGTTATTTTATATAATACTTATGAGAAATTAAGTCATTTTCGTTATGATTAGCGGCTTAAATTTTGAAAAGTTTAAATTCAAGATTAATATGGATTAAATTCACAACTCATTCATAATGTGAGGATAATCAAATGCATTTAATTGTTATTTTTTAGGTTAAAATTAAAATTTAAGAATGCAAAAAGGATAAAAACTAAAATTAAGAATAAATCATTTCTTTTGGGGAATCAAGTTGGTACATGATCATGGTTAGACTTAGAGGACTAACCCTTTTCACCTACTGCAGCATCTTAATGATAGCATTATTTAGCTCCCCAGTGCCCCACTTGACGGGCACCTTGAATTAATAACGCCCACTTCTTTATATGTAAACTGACCCACAATTGATAATGTTGAAGCATAGAAAATAATTGGTGAAAACTTTCGATTATGCATAATTTCAAAGACTGATGTAGGCCTTCACTTTTGCTTTAAATAAAGAATAACTTTGTTACATAAAATCAATGTTCTGAACACAAGTTTCAACTAACTCGGATGATGATGAGAGCTCAACTAGCCTTGAACAACTTTAAATCTATATTCATGTTTTTGTATTAAAAGCTTTTCAAAGTTCATTGAGATTTTGATATTACTACCGAAGCTTCTTCTTCTTCTTCTTTTTTAATATATGTAAATTATTTGAGCAAAAATGGAAAACATGGGAATAGTATTAACAAATAATATATTACTTGTATTCCATTTCTTAAGCAGAAGACATACAATATGGTTTATACATCACTCCTCTGTACTGGCCCCAACTTCAAAGTTGAAACAAAACAATCACATATTTATACATCAAATATGTACACATAATAAAGTAGAAAGAAAAAAAAAAAGCAACCCTATTAATTACAACAAAATGCGAGCAATATTGGAGTTGTATCTTTCTTGTTCGACTTGTTTGGATTTGATATCTTCAGCACACCTTAGTGTCCTCTCAATGTGGTATCCTCCTCCAATGCTCACTTCCCTCTCCAAGTGACTGCAGTAGCTCTCGAACACTCTCACATTTACATGCAGTTTGAAACCCGTCATGAACAAAAATTCAACCTCCAACTTGTTCAGTTCCTTGGTCGTCAACCCTCCTACTCGTGCAAAGTACGAATTTCTGTAATTCCTACCCAACAGTACCAATACTATTAGATTAATACTCTACGCATAGTTTGAATATAATGGGAAGGGGGAAACTAGACTATAACTATACTCACATGTCTTCAATATACTTGGAAGCCACCATGATGATGGTAATGAGGAGCCTATGTACGTTCCTAGCATTAATCCGGAACCCTGGATTTGCTTGGCGAAACCGATCCATATATACATATGCCACCACATAAACGGATGGTCCGGCTTTGGTGTATCGGAAGATTCTTTCTAGGTAGGATTGAATCGTCATGTCCGGTGTCTCCTGGCACTCGAAAACTCTGCTGTTGTAATCTTTTGCTAATGCCCATTTACAGTTCTTGGCTATCCTTTCGTTTCTTGCCATTGTTCTCTCAATAAGAGAAGCCAGGACTGATATCACCAGTGGGGTTTTTGCATCATTCTGATAGGAGTAAGAGTAGAGATCGGATCGAAGCTTCCTTGGAGAGATTGTAAGGGAAGATGCAGTCATTTCTATGAGTTCAAAATGTTACGAAAATAATAAGCGTGAAATCTAAAGAGGAGGAAAATGAAGGGATACCCAGGCTGTGTGATGTTTAATGAGGATTTATAGTAGGGGGGCCACCGTTGAGTTGGTAATGTAAAGAAAGATGGGGTAGTGAATAAAGTAAAAGAGAAATGGTATTATAATTTAAGCAACACCTCAATATGTATTAAATAAAGTTTTAAGTTCGAATTTTATTCATATCAAATACTGGTAAAAAAAAGATAAAAGAAAATAAGGTGTAATTCACTCGTGTAGGGTAGAAAGCCGAATGAAAAAGGAGTCAGGAGGAAGAGGTTGACTTGGATAGACCCTTTTATCTTGTGTATAATAAGTTATCCTTTATTTAACATTTCATGTGAGGGATTGGATGATTGTATTAATAAAATAGAGGTTAAAGATCATATGCCAAATGAGTATTGTTATTGCAAGTTAGTTGCTATTATGTTATGTGCTGTGTGGCCTTGCTCGTGTTGTAGGTTGTCTTACTCTAACTTCATGGTCGCTTGGAGCCCCATTTATCTTTTAGCAAAGAGTCTTAACTAAGTTAACTTAGATGGACAATGTTTTACAAAAAAATCATCATAATAAATTTGATACATGTCTTTTATGGGCGGTATAACAACTTTTATGGAAAAAATAATATCGAAATAATTAACTTGTTTAATAATATGATTCAATTTAAATTTAAATATAATCAAAATTCAATTGTAAGGTGGGTGGAAGCCAAGCTTCTATCATTACAATTTTGTTAAATATTTGAGTGATTCCTCCGAGCAAAGGCGGAGTTGAAAGTAGAGACAAAGCAGCTAAGCTTTTTTCCACATTAAAAAAATAACCCAATTTTGTGTAATCTGGAACCATATAGCATATACATCCAGTGGTGGAATAAAAAAAAAGAGGCCGCCGACAGCGGGTTGAAGGGGAAGGATGGGCATTGAAAGAGGTGAGTAGGTTCGTTTGGACCCATAAGAAGTACTAGACGGCATTTATAGTTGTAGATGTACTTGTACTGGCCTTGAGATTCGTGTCTTCTGAAATCCACAAAAGCCTCCAGTGTCCTATTGAATTCCTTGTTGGTTTATGTTAGATATTTGACTCCTCTACCAAATGACATCAAAATCTTAGTGCATGATCTGAGATTAGAATCTCCACTTGATTTGCATCTTACTTGAGCCACACCGACACTAAATTCACCTTATCCCTTAAGATAATAATGTCTTTGACATACAAATCAGTGCATCTGAATGACGATAATAGCCTTAAAGTAAGTATTATAACCATTAGTACTATATAAAGAGAGCATGTTTTGTACCTATGCAACTGGCGAAACCCTAAAACATTTCAACATTATGATTGATCACCATTGGACAGAGTTATTACTTATTAACAAACTCATGCTCCACCAAAAACAATATATCTTACCAAAATTTGTGGTCAACTGTAAATTTCCAAGTACCATAAACCCCAGTCCGTTCATTTCTCTTGTGCATTTTATCAAATTCTGCTTAGAATTTATTTACTTGGAAGGGACAGTCACTGACCCATCCCATTCTTCATTCAAAAACAGCATCAAAATCTGAAGAGAGAGAATTACATCTATATAGTTTAAACTTCGATATTTTATTAAGGTTAGAAGGAGAATTACATCAATATAAATTCTTCTTCTAAGGCTAAACCCTGGTTATCGATATGCTAACAAACGGACCATTTATTAGAAACACTTACTTTTTTTCAAACCTATGATAGCCTGGCCACAATGATTTCAGCCAACTTTTAACCCCTATGTATATACAACCTCAACCCAATGGGGGCATTAATTGTTTGCCATCAATTCAAGGCCCATGCTGGGATGGGAAAGAATATGTTTAGCCCAATTTTGTTATTAATCCCCTATACTATGTGTAAATTGAAGATTTAGTACTTTATTTCAATTTTGTCAATTTTAATCCATGTATTTTTCAAATCTGGAAATCTCAGTTATTAGCAATTAAACTTATTAAATCAAGTTCTGCTATTAGTCTCATATTATGTGTAAGTTATGAGATTTAATTATTTGTTATGTAATTTTATCATTTTTTGTAAGTCAGAGGTGTAGGAGAGTGTATTCCTGGGACTCCGTTTCTACAAACCAGACCTGTAAATATTTACGGAGTTATATTAGAGACGAATTAAATTTTGGATAAGTAATTTTTATGAAATTAGGAGTTATTAAAGTACGGTGACTAAATTGTGTAGGTGTTAAAAGTTGAATTATAGATTGAAATAAATTAAAGGGGCTAAAATAGCAATTATACCTTTGTTTCTTTTAAAGTGGCCGTCATGAGTTAATAAACTATGCATGTGTATATTATATATATGTTATATAATTTAAGTTAATTTTAAAATATACATATAATCATAATAGTAATAATAAAAAGTAGTTGTAATAAACAACCACACCAAACCATTTCTTTTCTTTTATTTTGACATGCAAAAATAGTTTGGGAAGGAAGAAAAGAAAGAAACGCACAGCACTTAGCGGTTTTAACCTTCCAACTTCAATTGGTTAATCAATTTAGTTTATTTTCTTGTAATTTTTACGTTTTTGAAATCTTGATACTTAGAGCTACCCAGCCCATGGTATAATTTTTAGTATTGTTTAAGATTTTAAATGTTGCCATTGTTGAATAGTTTAAGTATTAGGGATTAATTTGATAGATTCTAAAGTTAGTAGTGAAAAAGGGCTAAATAGTGAAGTTAATTGTTGATTTTGAGAAAGAGACTAAATTGAGAAATTTTCGTAATATAAGGGTAGAATTGAAAATAGGGAGATAAATTTAGTTTAGAGTAAAATTAGTATAAAAATTTGAGGTTAAATAAGGGTATTAAAATTTGTTTCGGTTTAGGGACTAAATTGAGGATTAAGCAAAATATAGTCTGGGACACAGCCGTGTGACCTAAGTCAGTGAGTTATACGGGCTAGGACACGACTGTGTGTCTCAAGTTAATGAGCTACACGGGTAGAGACACGGGCTGGGACATTGCTGTGTGTCCCAACTTCAAAAGTCACAATCTAGGATGTTACACAAGGCCGTGTGTCCCTTATTTTTAGGTATCTTTTAGATTTGCCCTAAACTTTCAGAATTGTTCCAAATTAGTCAATGTTTGTTCATAGCTCTTTCTAAGGATCTGTACGTTCGTATTAGGGACTACAAGAGTAACTTTTACTCTGATTTAGAATGAAATAGCAAATATAAGCTAGATGAAGTAGGTATTCTACTAATATCATCGAAGGTAGTAGTAGTTGGAGTATGGTTCAATACTCTGATGCTAATATTTGGAATAGTCTTTGTAACACCCCTAACTCGTATCCGTCGCCAGATTAGGGTTACGAGGCATTATCTAACACAACACAGTCTAACACAGTCATTTATCACAATTCATGTCTACTAATCATATCTCATATACAAACCATACTTCTTTTCCGTGCAAACCAATTTCACAATACAATTCATACACTGAAATTTAACCAAGTCATAACCATTCTACTATTCAAATTTCGAACCAACTAACATACATCGAATCATATTACATTATAACAAAACATATCCACCAACTAAATCATTACTCAAGCCGAATCTTATAACCAAACATTATCATACATATATACCTCGAAACATACTTCCCAAAAGAGCTTATAACATGACCGAATATACATAAAAATTAGTATCTCGAACAAGCCATTTCGCATGGCAACTTATATACAATTCAAAATTTGCCCTAGTCTATACATGTCATATGTCATAATGTCAAGCTTTCAAAATACCAAAATGGCTATTGATAGTGTGACGATAATCTTTGACGATCCCCGAGCTCGAGCTAGTTTTATATATCTATAATACAATGGAAGGATGCACAAAGTAAGCTTTGGAAGCTTAGTAAGCCATAAGCAAATAAATCATCTCAATGATATTTATAATTCAATTCAACTAGGTCGAATTTAAATAAATCTCAAACATATGTACATTTAACTGTCTCATATAAATTCATAATATCTCATTAAGCACTAAACTTACTTTATTATTTCATGAAAATATAAACTTCACATATACCTGAACCATTTAGCTCAAATTCACATTCGGAATTGTTAAGAACACACGGAAATCATATAAAGCTCGCACAATGCCATATCCCGGATATGGTCTTACATGTTAATGCATATCGATGCCACTGTCCCAGACAGGGTCTTATACGAATCATATACGATGCCAATGTCCCAGACATAGTCTTACATAAAATCACACCTCGAAAGTCCTAATATCATGACATCAGTATCCTATACATTTCCTAAGATTCATTCGGAGCTTTTGACTTCGTAATTAAATCAATTCATGCACGAAACTAGTCATCCAATACTCAAATAAATTTGACAATATATATGTATACATATACAATTTAATTAAAAAACATTTATTTACTTATGAACTTACCTCGTACGGAAACGAACAGATCGGATCAATTACTCGTCAACTTTCGATTTTCCCCGATCTAAATTCAATTTCTTTCTTTCTTGATCTATATGAATTCAAATTTAACTCATTTAATCACCTATTCATTAAATTTCATCCAAAAATACCTATTTGGACATTTCTTCACTTTAGCCCCTAAAGTTTCACATTTATTCAATTTAGTCCCTATTTCACAAATACACAAAATTCACACAATTCAATATAACCCAAGCTTAGCCAAATTAATATAGTGCCCCTAGCAGCCCAAAATTTTCATTTATTTCACATTTCAACCACTCAATTTACATATTTCACAATTTAATCCCTATTTGACATTTTTGTCAAAAATCACTTTACAAAACATATTAATCTATTAACAATGATTCATTTTCCATCATCAACATTCAAAAAAAATCAAGATATCATCAATGGAAACTCACAAATTCATCAACCAATTCAAAAATTAGGGCATGGGCTAGCTAGAACACGAAGCAACGGTCTCAAAAATGTAAAAATCATTAAAAACCGAGCTCAAACCATACCTTAATCAAGCTATGTGTATGTCAAACCCTAAGTGTTCATCAATGGTGTATTTATTCTTCAATATTCGGCCAAGGAAGAAAAGATGGACAAAATTTTAGCTTTGGTTTTATTTATTTTATCATTAATTTTCTTATTTACTATTTTACCATTAAAAACATTAGTAATTACACCAAATGTCACTCCACTATCATCCACTAACTCACAAGTGGCCTATTTAACACTTAAGTACCTTTACTTTAATGTTCTATAGCTATTAGACACCTTTAGCTTATAGAACACAACTTTTACTCTTTACGCGATTTAGTCCTTTTTACCGAATTAAGCATTCAAACAGTAAAATTTCTTTACGAAACTTTCACACATATATAATCACATGCTGTAAATACCAAAAGTAATATTAAAATAATTTTTAAACCTTGGATTTGTGGTTCCAAAACTACTGTTCTGATTTAACTAAAATCGGGCTGTTACAGTCTTGTTATATATCCAACTTCTAGCTTTCAAGAGGGGGTAAATATTGATAAGAGTGTAGACAGTGAAAGACTAAGTTTAGTATTGCATAGTATGATACACTATTCGATTATATAAGACACTATTATGAAAGTATTAGATTGGCATGATCTGCCCTTGTATATTATGACGATATTAGTTAGCTTATACTACTGCTTGTGAAGTAATCAAATGTTCTGATTGCTTAGTGATGCTTGTGACCCTAATCCGACAACGGAGATGGGTTAGGGGTGTTACATTTTTTTGTGTTTATACTTTTCGAGTTTTGAAATATCAATCTTGATATAAATTGTAGTTGTTAAATCTATTAATTAAAATGACATGATTTTAGTGTAGAATTTGGTAAAATTTTGTTGTTGTAGGTTCATATATGTAGCAAAAATAAGATATAGTCATGCAATCAAAATCAAAGGAAGAACTAAAGTTGAAATTGTTGGGGATTGTATAGGATCTAGTGCTTTAAGTGTAGTATTTTCATCTAAATACACTTGTAATTTTTCGAACAGGTTGGTTTATAAAACTATTTGTGAATTGCATTAATACTTTATATATTGTCCTAACATGGTTTTTGCATGCAAAACAAAATGGAAGCAAATGTTGCTCACTAGTTGTCTATTTTTTAACTAATATTTAGTGGTATTACGTGGTCGGATCGTAATACATAAAAATACCTTGTATTAGTAGACAAACCTAAATATGTCCTTACTTTAATCGAAAATAAGCAAATCGATTGAAAGACTAATATGTCATCTATCAAGTCCAATTAGGGAGATGTTTTGTCTTGGGAATCAGAGCGGATGACTCCCATAAGATAGAGACATAGATGTGACTAACTAGACTGATAGTACATCGGACTGGACCCAAGTAGAATAGATCATGAATTCGTTTATGGATCTATCCTCTTATGACATTCATAGTGTGACATACTTAAATCCTGAGTGGATGGTGGACTATATATGTGTGACTTGTATACTTTGATGTAAGTAAAAACTTGAGTTCGAATAAATAAGAAACTGAAAGTTGGTGCGTTGGTGTACGACTTCTGCAGTATGTAGCGTTATTCAAAACAATAGAATTCATGGCCCGATACATGGGTAAATGATATCCTCTTATTGGTATTACATGGTTGATGAAAACTAAACATGGTCATGGGTGTTTCGTCTTTGTAACGAATGACTTAATTACTATCCGATAGTAATTGATTTTTTATGAAGGAAGATGTAATGGTTACCATGAGATAAAATAGGATCAAATTGGGAAAATAGATATTATCCTAAAGAGATCAAGGATATCTTATGATGGTAACACACTTATGACAACGTCATTGGATGAGCACTGAGTAGTTGCTATCGTAATGGTATGTTGTTAAGAAGAGCTTAGTCACGATACTATAGTGGAATAACTTCATGACTAAATGAATTTATAATTAATAAGCAACAAACCAGAACTTAATTATAAATTATTTGAGCCCTAAATACATATATTCAGTCGGTCCATTCACTAGCTCATTGAAACTAGAAATAAATTGCGTGTTTGAATCAAAATGAATGGAATTGATGGAAATAGAGAGATGGGAAACATTCAAGAATGGTTATGGTTTTTTTCGAAATGGAAATGGAATCATTTGGAAATGAATGTAGGTTTCCAAAATGGAAATAGAAATGGTTCATTTGCAATTCTACATGGATTACTTAAAAATGAAAAGAAGAATGAGTTTATGTTTTTGAGTTATTTTGAAGCCCGAAAATGAAAATAAACCATTCGTCACAGTGAACATGTTGATTGGTGAATACGAGGCACACTCCACATAAATGTTGTTGCAAAGAGCAAAGACTATTAGTTTAAACTTAATTATTTGATGTCCTTTTAAAAAATTTTTGACATATTTTCAAATAGTTATTGTGGTATTGTAGGCAGCCACATCAATTCTCTATTTGGAAGAAAAACTTATAATTTTTTATTAATTTTGTTTATAATAACTTATAATTTTTTATTAATTTTGTTTATAATTTTAAAATTTAAAAGGGTTAAATTGATTTTTAAATTTATTATTAAGGTTTTTAATCTTTTAGTCTTATTAATTTCAAAAATATTTTAATTTACTTCCAATAAAAGAATAGGGATCAGATTGAATAAATATGTAAAGGTTGAAGGCTAAATTTGTTATTATACCTTATATACAAACACCAAATTTTGACGAAAGAATTTTTTCTCACTTATCTAATGTACATGGATTAATTTGTCAATTTTCTTTAAAAAAAGCTAAAATGCAATTTAAAGTATAGGATAGGAAATTTTGTGATACTTTTACAATATTTTGATTCATTTCAAGCAACAGATCTTGCAGCAGTGCATCGATCCTTATCTTTTGGTATAAGATTTTATAATTTAAGTCAAATTTTAATATTTTATATCTTAATTATTTTATATATTTTAAAAGTTTCTGTAGAAAAGGAACTACAACAAAATATATATTAAATAATATCCATATAAATAAATAGACCACCACTCTAATTTTCTGGGAGCCACCAACCAAACTCACTGATTTTCACAGTCACATACAAAAGAAAAAGAGAGTAGTTTTAATATATATATATATAATTGTCAAGATCTTACATTTTTCTGAAGCAAAATTTCAAATCCTTTGAATTAATCTCTAAAAATATCAAATATATTGCTTTAATACAATTAGGAAAATTCAACAACAAGGTGATGTGGTGTAAATAATGAATTAGGTTTTGTTTCTCGTTACTTGTCAAAAGTACTTTTGTAGCAATAAATAATGCTAAGCAGATAATTTTGAAGTCAAAATTATTTTCGTGCTTTTGGGAAGTCTATTTTTGAGTCAAATGATATTTTTAACTCTTATTTATAGTCCAATGTATTTTATGGAGTACTTATATTTGTATACAATTATTTTCCTATTGAATTTATTTCAAATATATAATATTATTTATTTAAAATTGAAATTATTATATTTTAATAATATTGAAAATATACAAATTTAAAAATACTTAAAATTTGTATTTCATATAAAAAATTAGTGATGAGTTATAATAAATTATTTTTATATTCTTACTAAAATATCATAATATTTACAATTTAGATTTTTTAAATATATATTTTCACTTTATAATATCATATTTAAATAAAAAAATACTTCTTAAACCTTAAAACCAAAATTTTGGAATGCATTTTTTCAAAACTAGTGAAGCTAGTGAAATCACTTAAAAATTAAGATTAAGATTGGTGTATTTAAAGACCAAACTAAGGGTCTGTTTGATTGCAGTATTTCATTTTTCGGAAAATATTTTCCCTCTTTTACGGTGTTTGATTGACCAAAGGAATTGATTTTCCGGAAAAGCAACTTCAAAACACGGGAAAATCTCCCCTTCTTTGCGTAAAATGTCTTACAAATTTTTTTTTCCGTAAGACATTTTCCGGAAAACACAGCTTCAACCTCTCATTTCCTTCTCATTTCATTTCCTCCTCATTTGCTCTCCGTCCATCAACGTCAGCCTCTCCTCCTCATCGGTGTGCTTCTTCTTCTTGGGTTATCAACAGGTTCTGTTCTCCTTTTCTCTGTCTATTATTTTTGTTGATCGTGATTTTTTCTTGGGTGTGCCTTTCCTCCTTTTCTCTGTTGTTTTTCCTCCTCTATGTTTTATATTGAAGGATCTTGTTAATTTGTTGCAAAGGTGTCAAGCAAAATGCTTCTGCATGAATAGATTTTGGTCTTAGGTTTTCTAGATCTTCTTCCCTAATATGTTTAATCGTGTCCTTAATTTTAAACAATCTAATTAGCTTGCTAAAAAATTACAGCCTTGTTCGTCACCTCTTCTCGTGATTCATCGAAGGTAGATTTCTACTCACATTCTTGATTGGAAGCTCTAGGGTTTTCTGTTTTCTACTTTCTTGATCTTTTTTTTTCTTTGATTGAGTTTTTATTTCAGTTATTTTCTAATTTCAGTTTTGATTGTTAGGGGTTTCTGCATATTTGTTAGTATTTTATTTTTTATTTTGTTCAATTGCTGAGTATCGACAAATGAAGTAGGATTGAACACAAGAGTAGGAACTTCATCTATCTGTTGTTGTTTAAAGTTGTGCATTTGTTTAAAGTTGTGCATTTTTTTCAATTGAAGTAATGAAAGTGACGTTGAATTCAATTATTCTGGCTGCAGGACTACAAGGAGGAACCAGATTATGGTCGCTGTGTTGCTATTGTAGCATCGGCATCTTTGAGGGATATGATAAAGCCCGGTGCATTGGCTATCATATCACCAATAGTAGTTGGTTCGTAACTGCTCTTTGCTGATTAGTATTTACTTTTGCAAATCATGGATTGGTTTGCTTATTTCTCGTTTTAAACGATCATTTTTTTCTCATATATTGTACATATATTGTACTAATTCCTGCAAATTGTATATTGATATACATTGTTGTATGGCAAAACAGGTCTGTAGATGATGATAAGTGCTTTTAGAACATGAAGCAGACATTTTGTCTATAGTGGAGATATATTTCACATTTTGGCTTTGTCTATAGTGGTAAACATGTAGCGACATTTTCTTTTCTGTAGCAATAATTTATGCTTAATGCTTACTCTGTGGCAATTTCAACTCCCCTGTTTTAACCTCAAGAGTTACCTTCATTCAGGGAGTGCTATGGTTGTTACGCCTATGAGTAATACAAGATATGTCATAAGAAGTATTTTAAGTGCTAGGATGAATTCCACCTATTATTATATATACTAGATGGATGTTTCTGACATCTGAAATTGTTTATTGTAAATCAATGACTCTTTTAAGTTTAGAATTTGATGTATGAGGACTATCTTTTCGTATCTATGTCTCTTTTGTTGTTTAAGTTGCAATATATATCTTTCTCTCTGAGACAGATACATACTCAAGGAGAGGTGTATGCACACATGCATGTAATTACATGTTATTCTTGTTTACCACACTGTGTCTATTCTTTACTTCCATAACCATGCTAATATATGTCTACAGAGCATGATAGCTAGGAAAATCTTGGAACTTCAGCTCAGGAGGATTGGGGTTTTTGCAGCTGAAGAAACCATTAGCTCACATCCAAAGCTTGATAGAAGCTTTAGAATATGTGAATATTGCCATTTCGTTTTCTAATAATTTGCTTTTAGTTGATATATATAAATTTGTTCAACTGCTTTCAATTGATATTAATTCTTAATGTATTGGTACTCAGTATATTGCACATATCTATTTAGTATAGGTGGTGTACTACTAATCATGCATTTGGATAATATTATTAATTTCTAGTATTCATTGTGGTTTGAAGCTAATTTATAATTATTCAATCCTTGTTTTTATTTTTTAACACAATTACAAATAATTTATTTGATATTAGTTGTTTTCAATTTATAACGATCAATATTGTAGCTTAATAATTGAGTATTATTATAAATAAATCATTGCAATATATGTAAAAATAATTTAAAATATAAAAATTATTAATATATATTAATATATGTAAAAACAACTTTTTCGGAAAATATTTTCAGAAATATGTCAAACAATGAAAATATTTTACAGATTCAATCAAACACTGAAAATATTTTCCAGTAAATCATTTTACAGAAAAGTAAAACACTTTCCAGAAATCATTTTACGGAAAACATTTTACTGCCAATCAAACAGACCCTAATATTAAAATAGTGGGGTTAAACCCAAAACAAAGTTTTGAAACTTAATTGTTAAATGAATGGACTATGCTCGAAATTTTGGGATAATCCATGTATAAAATTATAAGAGGGGAGTCACACTATTTTTATTTTGAAGTTTTTTAAAGTAGTTCAAAAACTATACAATAAAATCTATTTTATTGAAATAAATTCAAAATCGACAATTTAACAAAACAATTTGAAAACTTTTAAAAATTCCAACTTACAACTCATCATAAGGTTCCGAATTTAAAAGGCAGCCAAAACGCCATAGACGTAATTGCGAGGAATTGGCTTTGCCCCCAGCCAGTATTACCTTCGTTTAAAGCAGAAGCAGTGGCTGCTTGGGTTTATATGTCCAATAAATTGCAGTAAAAATGGAAAAGGAAATTCCAACTACCAATCGCAGCGCAGGAGATATATAAGCAAGATTGGGTTAAATGCAGATGTTGAACATGGAACCACATTTTCTGTGTCTTAACACTCATGGACCTACAAGCCTTCATTAAACGATGCTTCCAAAGCTGAAGCCATTATTAGTTTCACTATCTCGAAATGAAAGTATCCATGAAGCTCTCAATCTCGTAATACTATTTTCTGTATTTTGAACTACATATGCAAGCCAAATGATCTCCTTCTTTTTATTTTTATTTTTAAACTATCCTATTTTAAGGGTTGTCTTGGGATTGTCAGGTTTGTTTATGGATGAGCCGATGGTGGTACTACAAAGTTAAAGGAGTTGTGCCTGGATGGAAGTTGATGATGGTGAGTTAAGAAGGGTGGAGGGTAATTGATGGGGGAGTTAGGGGCATCCACTTGGGTTTAGATGAGCGATTAGGTGCGGTGTGATGCGTTTAACTTACTTTTTGTCTCACGCTACAATGTTGTTACAGTATCTAATCTCACTGTTACTGTCATTTTTACACTAACCGCAAGTAAACGCATCGCCCATCCAAACTCACCCTTAGATTCTATTTTTGGGCTTGAGTTCAGACTTCTAACTTTTGAGATAACAAAAAATTAATTAAAATGAAGACAGAAACCAAATCTTACAACTTTGAATTTATCCAAATTTTGGCTCAAAATGAAATCTGGATTAACTCCAAATCGAAAAGAGGTTAATGTTAATTAGTTTTTTTTAAATGAAGAATAATTTGAAAGAAGGGAAGAATTAACGTGACAAAAAGTAGAAAATGGAAAAAAGAAAGAAGGAAAATGGAAAAAGGGAATGTGTGAAAATATATAAAATTTAACAAATTTAAGTATATTTTATAATTTCTAATAATTTTAAGTATATATATTTTTGAATTTTTATTAATGCTTAAAATTTTTGATTTATTTAATTTTTATAATCGGGACTATATTGATAAAATGAGTAAATATTAAGAATTAAATTTGTTGAATTTTTAAAATTAGAATTAAAATAATAAAATGAATAAATATTTAGGGTTATATTTGTTACTATACCAATAAAAAAATGCGTTAGCATTTTGCTAGGTGAATAAATAACTAGAATTTAAAATTTACTTGACGAGAGTTTAATTAAGTTTTAACTCGGTTGACAAAAACATTTTTATCAATGCAAGAGGATTTGGGTTGGAAGGATTGTAAATAGTTTGAGAGAGATTGAATAAAAAAAATTACCTCTGTCTAGGAGTTTATTTATTATTGGTAAAAACACATTTTCGATCTCTATCAATTTTCAAATTGAGTAAATAAGGATAATTAATCATGATATTAACCATTTCTATTAGTTGTACCTGATTTTGATTGATATAATAACAAATTTAGTTTTCGATGTTTATATATCTTGCGTAAAAGTTGAAAGAATGTGAAAATTTTGGCAAGATAAATTTGATAAAATAGGACTAAGCTGATAGAGCTAAATTAAAGAGACAAAGTGTGTAAACTTAAAAAGTTAATTTGAATCATAAGGTTTTGAATTGGGGGCAAAACAAAATCTTATCCACAAAACTAATAAGCTTTTAAAGTACACCACCAGTTATTATGGCAAAGCCAATCCCTGTGATAACAAATACCTCAAAAAAGTTTTCTTTCTTCTGTTTTGAGAGAGGGTCAAGTAATCTTGCTTAGGATTAAGTGTGTTTTTTTAATTTATTTAAAAAATTAATTAATCCATCTCAGCGAAGGCTCTTACGTTAGATTTTCCAAATTTTACTTACCAAACTCGCACAAGACAAACCCTAACCCTAGCTTTATCCCTAATTTTGGCCATTATTACCGTCAGGACTTGAGGTTAAAGCCACCCCCACCACCAAATGCCCAGGGGAGGCCAAGTTGCATAAGTTTCTCAAACCTTTCTTACCAGACATTTGGTTCAGAGACCAAACTCTAAAGCATGTTATTTACAAGATGCAGCTTCATTTCTACCCTCCTCTCAGCAGCGCCCCATCTACTTCTCCACCATCCGAGCCTGATTTAACATCCTTTCACTCCGTTTCCTTCGACCCTTCCGCACCAGATTACACCTCCCTTCTCTCCGACGAACTCCTCCTCAATATACTCTCTAAGCTTCCCATCTCTCAACATGTCTCTAATTCCTTGGTCTGTAAACGTTGGCTGCACCTTCACGGCCGATTGGTGTACTCCCTTAAAGTTGCAGATTGGTCCTTTGTTACTTCGGGTCGGGTATTTACCCGGTTTCCCAATCTCACCGATTTAGACCTCGTTCGTTCGTGTATTCAGATGCCGAAGAGCTCTGGCATTATCGTAACCCACAAGACTATGTCGGTTCATGTCGATACTCATTTCATTCTCGACGGATTTCTCGAAGAAACGGCGTTGTTGCCATCGAATGCGGTGGACCAAGGGCTTAGAATGATAGCCGGAAAGTACCCGAATTTACAGAGATTGGCGGCGACCGGGGCAAGCGAAGAAGGGTTGTTGAGAATAGCAGAGGAGTGTCCTACATTGCAAGAATTGGAGCTTCATTGCTGCGGGGATTTGGCTTTGAGAGGTATTGCAGGGATTAAAAATTTACAGGTAGTGAAGCTAATGGGGTTCATTGGTGTGTTCTACAATTCAACGATTTCAGATATTGGGTTAACGTTATTGGCTCAAGGGTGTAGAAGGTTAGTTAAGCTCGAGCTTTGTGGGTGTGAAGGTAGCTATGATGGGATTAAGGCGATAGGACAATGCTGCCAAATGCTCGAAGAATTGACCCTTTCTGAACATAGAATGGATGGTGGGTGGTTAGCTGGGCTTTCGTTTTGCGGGAATTTGAAGACTCTGAGGCTTAGGTCTTGTAAAAGTATTGATAAGAGTCCAGGGGCGGATGAGCATTTGGGGTCCTGTTTGACTCTTGAAGAGTTGCATCTGCAGGGCTGTCAAATTCGGGACAAGCAAAGTGTTAAAGCTTTGTTTTTGGTTTGCGAGAATGTTAGGGATATTGTGTTACATGATTGTTGGGGTTTGGAGGACGATGTGTTTAGCCTTGCAAGTATTTGTAGGTACGAGACTCCTTTCTCATTTCCAATAGCATGGTTTCTTTTACTTGGATTTATGCTTCATGTGATATATCCATCTATAGGAGGATCGAGTTAAATTAGCTGACAGTTTCCTGTGTTAGATTGTTTACAATCATTGATTCCTATAAGCTACCTTTTGTTTGTTTCATAATGCATTGTTATTGTGTAGGAAACTGGTAATTTTATTAGAGAATAGCGTGTCAACAGAGCTGAGAGGTAAAAATTAGTGGATGAGGTTTTGAAGGGTTTCTTCTTTTAAACAAGGGACCCTTTTAGTCTTGCGATTTGTCGAGAAAATTTAAGTCTTTGATGGTTGATTTAATCTTATAGTCATCTGCACTAACATAGCAATTAAATTTCCGGAGGGTTCAGAATTGGATTCCTTCCAAATGACCATGTAGGCATTCCCTTCCCCTTGATGCTGAATTGGTTGAAATGTCTCAGTCATCTGCCATGGCATGGCTTTGAAATCCCAGTTTTGTTCCTGCCTGTTGATTTTTGTTGATAATCACGATGCGATCTCATTTTGCAACCGTTTTCTGCTCCTCACATTCGAAATCTGACTGCAGATTTATATTTCTTTTTCCTTGTCTCCACTTTATAGGAGAGTGAAGCTTCTTTCTCTCGAAGGATGCTCGTTGCTAACTATCAGAGGTCTGGAGTTGGTAGTGCTTTCATGGAAAGAGCTTCAACGATTGAGAGTGATGTCGTGCAACAATATCAAGGATACTGAAGTCACACCTGAACTGGCAACCTTGTTTTCTGTCCTGAAAGAGTTGATATGGAGACCAGATTCTCGTTCTCTGCTATCATCGAATCTTGCAGGGACCGGAATGGGAAGGAAAGGTGATAGATTCTTCAAGAGATCAAAGGATTGATTGTGCTGCCTATTTCCATACATCTAGGTTTGATGTAGTTAATGCACATATGAACCAAATAGTAGTAGTAGCTGCAAAGAAAATGCGATAGAAACACGACCCTTGGGATTCTACAATCACCATCCATGCTAGTAGTGTAGATGGTGAAGCAAGTATTACTTTGATAAATGTGTTTTTGGTGCCTGGGAATGTTGTACCGTGTAATTTTTCATTGAGGTTAGATTTTTTAATTTTATTAACAAGTAGAGTCATCTGACTTGTTAGTTGATGTAAAACACAAGGGTTAATGATGTAGTTTACACAGTTTTATGCTCTTTGTTCAAACTCACTGTAATTAGGATCTATTTGATTACCTTTATTTATGGAATAAATGATCTTTTATTTAGGATCAATGTTAGAGATGCCTTCGGGGTTTTTTTTAAATATTTTATATTCATATTTTGGGAAAAAAAACTAAGCATCTCACATGGAGCTTTATCAAACATTATTTTTAATAATTCATACATCATTAGCAAAAGTAAATCATTGCCACACATACACATCATTGTATTGTGTATTAGGAGGGCAAAGCTAGAAAATTCTTTTAGAGGTTGAAATTAAATTATAATTTTAAAGAATTAAATCAAAATTTTATCATTTTTAGAGGATTAAAATGTAAATTTACATTTATTAATTTAAAATTTTAAAGAGTCTAAATGAAAAAAAATCTATTCGATCCTTGCCGCCCTGATTATTAGATTTGTGATTCAATTTTTTGACGCCTTCAGTTAATGGGTAAAATATTGCAATATTGCAGTTCTACCATATAATCATTTTTAAGTAGTAGGGATGGCAACGGGACATGTAATTGTTTTTGGTTCCAATGTTCCAATCAAAATTTTATCATAATTTATCCTAAATTTTACTTAAAGGTTTAAAATTTGATCTAAAAAACTTTTTCAACGAAAAGTTAATTGGAAAACCTTCTTACTACTCCTTCAAATTTAGTTAAAAAAAAATCCCCCCTCGGATCTAACCTTGATCCGATTTGGATTATTTTTGCTATCTCTAAGAAATAGGATCTAAAATTTTGGATTCAAATCTTAAAATCTGTGCTTATTTTGTGAATTTTATACTTGTTACCTACCATATTTACATATTTTTACCTTGAATTTGGAGTTAAAAGGAAATAATAGTAAGGTAAACGTATCACCAACATTCTTATATTATGAGTTAAATTATATTTTACTCTTTCAACTCAAAAAATGAGTAGAATAGTCTCTATATGTTATATCAAAGAACAAATTAGTATTTCTGTTAAAAGTTTCATCCATTTCTATAATTAAAACTGGTCCCTAATGTATATCGGGATGAGGTACATGTGGCATATATATGTAATTATCTAGTTTTTTTGTTAGTTACGCTTGTTTTTTTTATAATAAAAATGGATAAATTTTTAATAGAAAAAACTAATTTACTCGTTAATCTAAAGTATAATGATTAATTTATCTTTTTTTAAGCAAAAAGAATAAAATATAATCTAACTCTTAATGTAGAAGCTTTTATGGTATTTTTACCGAATACTACTGGCGCAAAAAGGGAAAAATGTATATAAATTGGGTCAACCAGGCCCATACAGGTTGGGCCTAGTTCGCCTACACGCGTTGGAAACAGTTTCACATTGGCCAGTTTTTCAATAGGAGTATACGTGGCCGAAATTGATTGGCAAGTGGTGCGTGGAAATATCCCTAAAAATCGAAGCATAAAGCCCACAAATTGTGTTCAAAAGGGGGGTATACAGTCAAAAAGATATTAAACAGTCGTGTCCAAAAGCTTGCGAACTCATATCCGAATTCCGAGTCGACTCAGGCGAGTTTCTCTTCTCCCTTTCTTTCATCTTCCATTTTATTTTCATTGTTGCATGTTTATAAAAACGATGGTTCTTATCTCTTACTGGCATCCATACACAATAAGATCGATCCACTAGATTGCTTGCATGTAGATCTGGTTTTCAGATCTGATTCTTTTACATCGTTTTTTATGTGTTGTTTCTTAAGATCTTCAAGTTTTAGCTTTTGGAAATTCTTCATGTATGCTTCTTATAGGATTTGGAGCATGCATAAACGTCTAATTCAAGTTTGGTGGATTGATTTCTATGATTTACCTTTTTCTGCAATTTAATTTGGCATAATTCAATTGGATTAGACCATAAAGATTTTAATTCAAGTTTTGATGGTTTTGAATTGATCATAGATTACAATTCTTCTGTTGGATTTAGTTTGAACATGGTTTATGATTATTTAGCTTAATTGATTAATAGTCGTGGAGCTTTGTGAAAGTTTGGGTATCTTTGCCACTTCTCAAAACTATCTATACTCTATACTGATCCCCTCTGGCCTTTTGGCAATATTCTTGTTTTGTTCCTTGAAAATTTCTTGTTATTCTCTTGTCCTCCGTTTGGAAGTTTGGATTTCATTTATCATTTATTATTTAATAAGAATAAAATGCATAATATATGAACAAATTAGTTGAAATTTAAAACATATTAGGAAATTCAATATAATATATATTAGATGGATTTGTCAAATCCAAAATATTTTAACAATTTTAAATTCATTACCATTCAAATCTATGGATTTGAGAAATTAATGTAAATGTTACATTTTAATTACTTTACTAGATTAAAATCCATAACATATTCCAACATTGGTGTAAAAAGAGCTTTGAAAAAAATTCATGTCATGCACATACGCGTATCAAAAACTCATTTTTGTGTGAACATAGTATATGTATTGTATATAGCATGGCAGGGCAGTCATTCTTCACTATGCTCCCATCAATAAAATTTAATGAATAAATATTCATATATATATATATATTGATTCTGAAAACACCGATTGTCTAAATTTTGATCTAGTATTGAAAATAGAAGTTGGTTGTCATATAGGAATGGCAACTGGAACAGCACCACCAAGAGGAAGTGCAGCAGCAGCTGCAAACATGCGGAGGAGGAGAACGTCAAGCGGTGCAGGTGCCTCGGGAGGAGCTGCTGGCACAATGCTTCAGTTTTACACAGATGATGCCCCAGGGCTGAA
This sequence comes from Gossypium raimondii, assembly GCF_025698545.1. NCBI lineage: Eukaryota > Viridiplantae > Streptophyta > Magnoliopsida > Malvales > Malvaceae > Gossypium > Gossypium raimondii. Next base: position 45,912,960 of record NC_068572.1, read on the forward strand.
GATCTCTCCAAATGTGGTGCTTGTCATGAGCATTGGTTTCATTGCTTTTGTTGCCATTCTCCATGTCATGGGCAAGTTGTATTTTGTTCGTAAGGAGTAGGGAGGGGCTTTCCTCAATACCTGTATTAACAAGTACCAAACAAAGATCAATGTTGTAGTTTTCAGTTTTGCTTAATAAATGGATTTTGATTTGATTTCTCCAATGTTTGGTGTATTGTGAAGTCTAACTTGATCCTTGTTTATGCTCAACTTGGTCCATGCAGTGGTATGTTTTTTTTAATCAAGTTTTACTGTTTATGCTCAAATATCTGGAATCATCTCTGTGAAGTTTTTGAGATTGTAGTGACTACTAGCCTTCATTTTTTTCCTAGAAGTATCCGAACCCATATTTTTGTGATTTTATCTCCATTCCATTCAATTTAAATCAAATTTGTTTCTAAGATCTTATAAAATTAAGAATTGAAATAAAAAAACTGAAATATTTTATAAAATTAAGAAATTGTTACAAATGATAATTCATTATGCTTGTCCATAATTCCTTAGAAATAAGTATGTAAAAGACTGTAAATGAACGCAAAAAAGGAACAACTGTTGTGTCTTCAATAGTAAACAATTGTAAATCAGTATACCAATTTCAAAAGCATCACTCGACTTGCGCAAAAGCGCATTGACTATCGTCAAGCAATCCGACTCTAATATCACATTATCGAGCAGTATAGATTTTAACTAAGAGAGCACCTCATGGATTGCAAATGCTTCTGCAAGACAAGGGTTTAAAAGGGCTTCCTCAAATTCGGGAAAACACTTCACAACATGGCCGTTGTAATCACATACTACCGCTGCAAATCCAACAGCCCCGTTTTGCTCCAAATGAGCTGCATCAACATTACATTTGTAGCAGCCCACAGGGGGGCGACCATTCATCCAAGTCGCCGCCAGCAGCTCCCGAACCTGTCTAAAAACAGCCAACAATGCCCGGCTGCACAGCAGCGAACATACTCGTGGGTTACTACCAATTATGCAGAAATGCATCATCCATTCGCACCAGATTAGTCGCAGACGAGTCTTGCCCCTTCCACACCAGCAGGTTTTGATGCACCCATAAGAACCATACCAGAATGAGGCATCGCTGCGTGTGACCAAGCACAGATGAGGCGAATATACCAGTGAGAAACTCGACAGTAGACTCACAACCTGGGGACAAGCCAACCGCTTTCCAAACAGCTCACGCCTTGGGGCAAAGTAGTAGGACATGGTCTAAGTCTTCGGTGCCCTCACAACTTGAGGACAAAGGAGCCACCGAAATGCCCTTCTCCACTAGTCGAGCTCTTGTTGGTACAAAACGACGATAACAACGCCAAGCAAACTCTTTTACTTTCGGAGGGACCTTACACTTCCACAGCCTTTGTCAAGCAACGTTCATGATGTAACTTGTTGGAAAATATGGACATTACATATATATATATATATAATAAAGGTAATTACATGTTATTATTTACTATCATAATAGATTAGCTCAAATTAAAAATCATCTAATTTGGTTAAGGTTTATTAGGCTTTAATTATTAAATAAAGCATGGGTCAAATATGTATAGATACTCTAGTAACTAATTTCTAATTAATGATAGGCTGATTAGAAATTAGGGTTAATTTGCAAAAGTTATATATTAGGGTTATAGTCTCCAAATTACATATAAACTAACTTTTCTAATATTCTATCTTTAGAAAAGAGAGAGCCACCTTCTCTTGATTACTTATGTGCTAATTTAGAAGATCAAAATCGAAAGATTCGTAGATTTCAAGAAATTGATGGATGCAGGTACGCTTTCGCATCTAATTTTGTTCTTGATTTATTTTAGATGATTTGACATGACAGATCCTAGTTTATGCTTTGTTAAGTTTTATATCAGATATTATTTTACGGTTCTAACAAGTGATATCAGAGCCTCGTCATGTTGAATAATTAAAAACAAATTGATTCTCTATTATTTTTGGGTTGATTCGTTATTTAAATTTTATGGGTTTAATAAACGAATGTTTTAAGATTCATGTTGAAATTGTAGGGTTTTAATTTTAATTTTTGGGGTAGAATTCAATATATATTTACGAAAAAAAGAATGCAATCCATAAAAGTTGCTTTGGCTTTGTTTGGCCTGGCCTTCTTCTCTTTTTGCCTTTTCATTATTCATTATTTCTCTGTTTCGATTGCTCTCATGCGGTTTCCCATGGTTCAGTACAGCTAAAAAAAAACTACTTTTGTTATTTCACAGTGAGTCTTGTATATATTTGAGTATATACAGTATGGTTGGAGATTTTTATTTTTTATTTAGTTTTGAATGTGTTTAATTTCGTTGGCAGCATTTGATTTTATTGTAAAACTTTTGGTATTTATCATTTAGGAATAAATGGTTTTCATGCTAATCAGTTTAATGATATATTTAGTTCTGGAAAGTAAGTCGGTAATGCATATCAATGATTTAAGGAATAATGTATGATTTTATTTTGCATGAATTGAGATTGATTTTAATGGTACGATTATAAATTTTGGTTTTGAAAAAAATCACTTAAAGATTAATGTTTTCGATTCTTTTATTGCATTATCTAGACAACCTTATTTTAGAGACTATAAAGCAATAAAAAGTTCTGACCTTTAACTGTTATGGAAATTTTAGGTTTGAATATTGATATATTTATACATATTTTAAAATAACTTAATTGAAATAATAAGTCGCTAAAGTGACTTTTGATATTGAAATTATTTTATTTTAAAATATAAAAGGTTGTTTACATGTAACTTAAGCTACGTTAATGTTGATTGGAGCAAAAGAAGGTTAATATTAACAAAATTACATTTGCAACTATGGTAATAAATATGTGACGATTATTCGATTTTACATGTGAGTAGTAAATCGGCTCAAAGGAAGATTTATTGTTCGACATGTTTTTATTGTCAGTGTTTGAGATATCACTTACAAGTTAATATTTTGTCCAAAGATGAAATATTAATGGAGTGTCTGATATCTTGAGATAGGACTTACCTTTATTCAAAAATTATTTTAGTTTAAATTGGAAGTCTTATGTGAAGTTGTTTTTGATTTATTCAACTATTATTATATTTGCCAACATATATTGTATGTTGTTTTGGGAAATATATATACATATATATACTATTATCTTCAAATATGATTGAAAGATGGAATTAAGAGAAATTTTTGAAACAAATAAATTCAGATTTTGGCTTTGGGATTTAATTAAGAATGTCTAATATTTTAAATAGATTAGTCGAAACAAAATGCCGCCAAAGTGACCTCTTTTGCGTATATTAGTTTATTTAAAATATCAAGATGATTATATGTTTTTGTGATTTATGTGTGTCGAAACCAACTTTTACTTTGAGAAACAAAAATTAGGTGTCGATAAAAAAGGGAGTCGCCACCAATCTTTTATTAAAGTGTGATTGGATCACCTAAAAAATAGCTTTGGTCTACGAGTTTTAGAAAAACATATTCGGGAGTCAGTTACGTACGAGGAAGGATTAGCAACCTCGTAACGCCCAAAAATTGGTACCAAATTGATTAATTAATGTCTTGAAGTGGAGAGTTTTAAAAAAATGCGATCCTAAATTAAATTATTTATTAAGACCTTCTCATTTTGAAAAAAGAAAAATATCACACCCAATGCGTTAGGGCACAACATTTTATTCTTTTCATGACGAGTTAGCCAAAAAAAAAAAACTCGTGTAATAAAATCTAAGAAAATATCTAATTGTTTAAAATTTATGAAGAAATCGCAGCCCAATATGTTAGGGCACGATTTCTTAAAATCCCAAACATTCAATATTTTCTTAATTTTTTTAAAAAATCTTTATCTCGAGAAATCAACGTGTCACATCCAATACGTTAGGACACAACATATTGAATTCCCGATGACAAGTTTATTTTGTTTGATTAAAGAGCAATCCTCGATTGTTAGATTTTACAAAAAAAATCGGAACCCAATACGTTAGGGCTCAATTTTCTTGAAAATCCTAAATACGAGTATTATCCTTATTTTGAAAAGTTCTATTTTTAAAATCGAGTAAAAAGATGACGTAATGTTATGTTGAATGTATGAATAGATGCCTCTTAAACAAATATCTATAATAAATACAACAATGGCATAGAAATAATATAAACAAACAAACAAACAAATAAATAAAAATAAATAAATAGCATGCAAAGCATTAAAAAACATTCTTTTAAAATATAAATGAAAATATCAATTGATAAACAAAAGAAGGAAATGAACAAAACACATAAAAATAAAAGGAACATGTCATATACATTAAAACTATGAAGAATACACATGAATTTATATATAAAATTTAGATTATAAAATTTATATAAACAAAATATATAATGCATTTGTGAAAATAAAGAAAACTATGAACATATATATATACATACATATAAATTATAAAATATATGTTAAAATAAGTAGGTATTTAAGTATTTTCGAAAATATATAAAAAATATGTACATATATATATGTATAAATATAATAGAATATTCAAAAAATATATATACATGTAAAATATATTAAATAATATCCACATTATCAAAATTAATAAAAATAAATATATGTATATACATAAATATGAGAAAAATATTTGTTGAAAAGAAATAAACATGTACATAAGAAAACAATAAATGTACATATATTAATAATTAATTAATAAATAAAAAATTACATTATTTGAAATTAATTAATTTTAAGAAAAACATAAAAGGACTAAATTGAACTGTAAATAAAAAAAATCTAGGGCAAATCCATAAATAAGTAAAGCCCAAAGGATTAAATTGAACACGCGATTACATAGAAGGGCTGGAAAGGAAATTTATCCCTTCTCCTCTAAAACGACGCCGTTCAAATTGGACCAAATAGTAATTTAAAATAAATTAAAAGGGTAAATTAAAAAAACTTAATTGGAAATATATTAAAAGGCGGAGGAGCTAAAAGTGCAATTTTTACTTCCGCATAAAAACACGCGGACCCTGGGTCCGGGTCGGATCGGATTCGGGTCGGCTCCCAAAACGACGCCGTTTTGGGCGTCAGGTGGGCTCTCCAAAACGGTACCGTTTAGTACCACTATTTAAGCCAACTTTTCCAAAAAAAAAAACATTTGTAGTAGAAGGAAAATAAAAAAAAAGAAAAAAAACTTGATTCCTTTGCTAAGGTTTCGGCCCTAGCTCCTACATCACCGCGCCTCCGCAAACGATGGTCGGAACCTCACCCTAAAGGGCTTTTAGGTTCCTTTTTGCACGGATCTGTAGGTTTCACCAGGTATTTCCCTTTTCTTTCCTTTTATTTCATTTTATTCGCTTAAAAAATAATAATAAATATAACAGCAGAAAAATAAATCAAAGTTACAAGTATTAACCTTAAATCGATTTGCTCTTCGTATTAGACTCTCGAGATTTTTGCTGTGAATAATAGTTCTTTTTTATTTATCTCTCCAAAAAAATCTGATTCCCTTTACAATATTCTTAATGGTTTTTTTTATAATAAAAATAACAGCATAGAAAGTAAATCTGTTGGATTTGATTCTCAATCTTTGATTTTCTTTCCATTTTGTTTTCTTTCCTTGTCGTGCAGGTGAAGATCGCGTGGAGATTCGGCCTGCGTGGAAGATTGGAGTTGCGGCGGCTGAAGCTTAGAAACCCTAGGGTTTTTCATCTGTTTTGGGCCATTGTAATTTGGGCCATTATCCCTGTATTTTGGGCCTTGTATTCTGGGCTGACTGAAACTTATAAATGGACTATTGCATTTGGACATTTGGTTTTAATAGGCCTGGGGCAAAATTAGGTATTACAGCTGCCTCTCTTTGCTCGTTATCGTGTAACAGGAACGGAGCAAAGACTTTAAAAAATGCCTAATTTTGCCCGGTCGTGCTGGGCTTTGGTACTCTTCTTCCTTAAGTAGCCTTATTCCTTCCTATTGTATCTTCAGAGGTATAGGAATTAGTGCTTCAATCTACTCTACTGTAACTTCAGAGAGATAAGACTTATAGCTTCAACTTGATCTGCTGCAACTTAAAGACGAATTTGATACGATCTACTCTATTTCTTGGGTCTACTCCACTGCAACTTCAGGGAGATAAGATTATCGGCTTTAATCTGCTCCACTGCAACTTCAGGGAGATAAGATCTGCCATCCCCAGTCTACCTCACTGCAACTTCAGGAGGATAAGACTTGTTTACTTAGTCTGCTCCACTGCAACTTCAGGGAGATAAGACTAGATGCGATCTGTTCTCTGCAACTTCAGAGAGATAAGATCCAAGGTTTTAATCCACTCCACTGCAACTTCAGAGAGATAGAATTATCGGCTTTAATCTGCTCTACTGCAACTTCAGGGAGATAAGATTTGTCATCTTCAGTCTGCCTCACTACAACTTCAGGGGATAAGACTTGTTTACTTAGTCTGCTCCACTGCAACTTCAGGAAGATAAGACTGGATGTGATTTGCTTTCTGCAACTTCAGAGAGATAAGATCCAAGGTTTTAATCCGCTCCACTGCAACTTCAGGGAAATAGGGTTATCAGCTTTAATCTGCTTCATTGCAACTTCAGGGAGATAAGATTTGCCATCTTCAGTCTGCCTCACTGCAACTTCAGGAGGATAAGACTTGTTTACTTAGTCTGCTCCACTGCAACTTCAGGGAGATAAGATTAGATGCGATCTGCTCTCTGCAACTTCAGAGAGATAAGATCCAAGGTTTTAATCCGCTCCACTGCAACTTCAGGGAGATAGGATTATTGGCCACCGATTTGTTCTCTAGGGAACATGACCTGTAAAAATCCATTCTATGAACTTAATTATGCCTAGTGATTAGGATGTTATGATCAAATTGAATTCAATGCTCCTAACTAGACATGTATGAATGACATTTGAATGAATGCATAATGTCATTTTTATCACTAAAGTTATCATTTTTTTAAAAAATTATTAAGGTTTTATCACTGACGCCTTTTGCTTGGCTGACATCTCCAAAGAAACACTTAATCAAATTGCCCCCTATTGTGAACTTCAAAGCTCAATCCACTAGGACGCAGAATTTGTACCATCTTCCTTCCACCATGACCCAAGGGTAGGAAATATGACTCTTCTCAATCCTCTCCTATCATAATTCAAGGATGCAGATCATGAAACTCTTTTACACCATTCCCAGGGTGTCCTATCAAATGCTTATGCCCAAATGAAGGGTTTTCTTTCCATAGGGGACTTTTTCCTACTCAATCAAGACTTCTTGCCATCTCATTCGATATTTAGACAACCAAATCTGAAAAAGTAGTCTTAATTTAGACTTTTTCCTTCTTAGGCTCTTAAACTTTTAAACTTGGTGCATTCTAAAAAATAGTCTTGTTTCAGGTTACTAAATTATCTAGAAATTCCCAGAGTAATATGTAAAACTTCTTTTGTGAAAGTTTATTAGTCCATCAATCATTATTCTAATGCGACATGCTTTCACAAAGATAAAAAACCCGAGTAAGAGATGAATTAATTCAGGTCATATCTTGAATAATAAAAAAGAAATTTATTGATAGCAAGTGTCTTGAAAAGAAAAAGTATTCAAGAATAGCAAAGAATGAAGTATTTACAAGAACAAACAAACTCGGTACAAGTTATATGAAGACTAGGTGCATTGGATATCGCAGCTTGAACTTCTCCATGCAAACTAAGAACCATTTTGAATTTAACATGTGTTTAGGGGACCTACAGTACTTTGTCGATGCCCTAAGACGTCGTATATCCTTTTCTTGTAGACTTAGGTGTAGCAGGATCACCACATGCCCCAATCTGACAGTGTTTGAGCCGCCCTTTTCGGGTTTTCAACTCAAATCCCCTTTGATATCAAGGCGCCCTTTTCGGGTTTTCACCTTGGCCTCTCCCTTTTTTTTTGAAAATCAGAGCGTCCTTCACGGGTTTTCACTTTGATTCCTCCTTTCTTTCAAGTGAAATATTTCTTGACTAAATCTAAATTTACAGGATTCGGGAAATTTTTACCATCCATCTCACTCAGAATCAAAGCACCTCCAAAAAAACCCTTTTTTACAACATAAGGTCCTTCCCAATTTGGCATCCATTTCCCTTTGAAATCCTTTTGTAGAGGGAGAATTTTCTTCAACACCAAGTCCCCCTCATGAAATTCTCTAGGACGAACCTTCTTATTATAAGCTCGCATCATTTGCTTCTGATACATTTGACAATGACGAATAGCTTTTAGTCTTTTTTCTTCTATCAGGTTCAACTGATCATACCAAGATTGGATCCATTTGGCCTCCTTCAATTTTAATTCAGCTAATATCCGAAGAGAAGGAATTTTGACTTCAATGGGTAGGACTGCTTCCATCCCATAAACCAAAGAAAAAGGTGTTGCCCCAGTAGAAGTCTTGATAGATGTTCGGTAAGCAAGAAGAGCGAATGGTAACTTCTCATTCCAATCTTTGTAAGTTTTAGCCATTTTCGCCACAATTTTCTTGATATTTTTGTTGGTCGCCTCCACTGCACCATTCATTTTTGGACGATACGGTGATGAATTATGGTGTCTAATTTTGAACTGGCTATAGACTTCTGCTATTGTGCTGTTATTCAAATTCAGCGCATTGTCAGATATGATTCTTTCAGGCATTCCATATCGACATATGATCTCCTTCTTCAAAAACTTACTGACTGATGACTTCGTGACATTAGCATATGTGGCTGCCTCTACCCACTTAGTGAAGTAGTCAATAAGCACAAAAATGAAACGATGTCCATTAGAAGCCTTTAGCGATATTGGCCCAATGACATCCATTCCCCACATGGAGAAAGGCCATGGAAAAGTCAAAACATAAAGAGGTGAGGGAGGCGCGTGCATTTTATCCCCGTAAATTTGGCATTTATGGCACTTCTTGGCATAATTGATGCAATCTCCTTCCATGGAGGACCAGTAATATCCAAATCTCATGATCTGTCTAGCCATGGTGAATCCATTGGTGCGTGTTCTACAAATACCCTCATGGACTTCTTCTAAAATTTCCTTAGCCTCTACAACATCCACGCATCTCAACAGTACTCGATCCTTTCCCCTTTTGTATAGAATCTCTCTATCTAAGACATAATCAATAGCTAGTCTCCTCAATGTCCTCTTATCATTCTCCATTGCCTGATCCAGATATTCACGATTCTTCACATATAGCAATATATATTGGTACCAGGGATGATTATCATTCTCCACTTCTTCAATACTGTAGCAGTGAGCTGGGATCTCATAAATACTAATCTAAATGGGCTTCATGTCTTCTAACTTATTCACTTTAATCATGGAGGCTAAAGTAGTGAGAGCATCAGCCATCTGATTTTCTTCCCGTGGGAGATAATAAAAGGTAATGTTGTCAAATTATTCAATCAACTCTAGAACCAATCTCCGATAACGGATCAACTTAGGGTCTCTTGTTTCCCATTCCCCTCTTAGTTGGTATATTACCAATGTTGAGTCTTCGAACACTTCTAGTGTCTTAATTTTCCGCTTTATGGCTGCCCGGGTACCCATGATGCAAGCTTCATACTCAGCCATATTATTAGTGCAATCAAAGTCCAATTTACTGGTGAAAGGATGATAATCTCCATACGGAGACACCAGGACTGCCCCAATCCTATTGCCTAACGCATTCGATACTCCGTCAAAGTTTAATCTCCAAGAATGATTTTCTTGGGGATCCTCTTCAGCATTTGCCACATACATCAAATCTTCATTCGGGAAATCAAAGTCTAGAGGCTCATAATCTTCTAAAGCTCTGCTAGCCAAGAAATCTACTATCGCACTCCCCTTGATGGCCTTCTGACTTACATATACGATATCAAACTCAGAGAGCAAGATTTGCCATTTAGCCATTCTCCCATCCAATGCCGTTGAATCCATCATATACTTTAAAGGGTCTAATTTTGAAATTAGCCAAGTCGTATGATAGAGTAAGTATTGTCTCAACCTCTTGGTTGTCCAAATCAAGGCGCAACATAATTTTTCGATAGGCGAATATCTCATTTCACAATCAGTGAATTTCTTACTGAGATAGTATATCGCCTTTTCCTTCTTTCCAGTCGTATCATGTTGACCCAACATACATCCCATGGAATTGTCGAACACCGTTAAATACAAAATCAAGGGTCTATCTGGGCTAGGTGGTGACAACACCGGAGTATTGGATAGGTATTGCTTTATCTTTTCAAAAGCTTCCTGGCATTCTTCATTCCAAACATCGGGATTATGTTTCTTCAAAAGGTGAAATATGGGATCACATTTCTCGGTCAACTGTGAAATGAATCGAGCAATATAATTCAGTCTTCCTAAGAAACCTCGAACTTCTTTCTGAGTACGTGGTGGCGGTAAATCCCGTATTGCCTTAACCTTGTCTGGGTCAATCTCGATCCCTTTCTCACTAACTACGAAGCCCAACAGCTTTCCTGACCTGGCTCCAAAAGTGCATTTTGTTGGATTGAGTTTGAGCTGAAACTTTCTTAGTCTTAAGAACAATTTTCTCAAGACCTGCACATGCTTATCCTCTGTTCTGGATTTGGCAATCATATCGTCAACATAAACCTCGATCTCTTTGTGCATCATGTCATGGAACAAGGCTACCATCGTTCTCTGATATGTTGCTCCCGCATTCTTTAATCCGAATGGTATTACTTTGTAGCAAAATGTTCCCCACAAAGTAATGAATGTAGTCTTTCCTATATCTTCAGGGTGCATCTTTATCTGATTGTATCCTGAGAAACCATCCATGAAGGAAAACAATGAATATCACGCCGTATTGTCCACTAAAGTATCGATATGTGGTAATGGGAAATTATCTTTTGGGCTTTCTTTGTTCAAATCTCTGTAATCCACGCACATTCGCACTTTTTCATATTTTTTAGGAACAGGAACGATGTTGGCTACCCATTCAGAATATTTGACTTCCTGTAAAAACCCAGCATCAAACTGCTTCTTGACTTCCTCTTTTGTTTTAAGCACAATATCGGGCCTCATTCTTCTTAACTTTTGTTGAACTAGTCTACAATCCTCCCTTATAGGTAGGCGGAGTACCACAATGTTAGCGCTTAATCCGGGTATATCCTGGTATGAACATGCAAAGACATCTTTGAATTCTTAGAGTAATTCCATGAGGTCTCGTCTTGTCTTTGCAGAGATCTCAGTTCCAATTTTCACCTCTTTCCCTTCTTCCAAGCTCACAACTTCTATTGCTTCATTGTGAGGTAGAATTTGTTTTTTTTCCTGTTCTACCATTCTCATCAAATCCAAAGATAAACCACCATCTATGTCACCTTCAAAGTCCTACGATCCCTCTAAACACATGTTTCATTCAAAAGAAAACTCTGAGTTTGAAGCGGTGTCATTCATGTTATTGATATACAATGACCTAATATGGTTACAAAAGAATGTATGAATTTATGTACAATTATTTGTGCAATATGATTATAAATGAAAGAATAATTTAGGGTATTTACTCGTATGGGAAGAAGAATATTTGCTCAAAAAAGTTGTATTTCATTAAAATAATGATATTTGAACATAAGCCTTTTCCACAAAAGAGTTCTTATTATTTCTAGGCTAAAACAACAATTTTGTTTTGAATATTACTCTGACTAAAGACTTCAGGTATTTCTTCCGCAGTCCAATTATCTAGAACACTCCCAGGTTCATAAGAACATATGTCTAACAAACTTCCCCCTTCATTTGCATCCTCATTTATGGCATTGATGTGCATGTTTTCCAACGTCTCTTCGATGCTTTCCTCAATTGACATCCTTCTCTCAGAATTAATGATCCCACCAGATACGAAGGTTTTGGATATGTGGGGAATTATCATTGGCTCCCATTTGATCTCCTCCTCATTTAAACGCACCCTTCTTCTTTCCTGTCTTCTTTCCAACTCCTTCTTTCTCTGTCCTCTGTCTGGCTTGTACCCTAAGCCAAAGTTGTCTTGTTTTTCTTTCAGCACTGGAACCTCAATTCCCCCTTGCAGGTATTTCCTTAATCCTCTTCTGGGTAGAGCTCCCTTTCCTACCAACAATCGCAAACCCATCTCTGTAGTCTTGGATATTTTAGGCACCAGAATCTTGCTTCCCTTAGGAACAAATGTTGCATTCACAAACTCCAGAGATCGAAAAGAGCATTCCACCGACTTGTCATTAGTATCCACATATGGCGCCTCATTGGATACAGCTGATATGATATCCTCTTCGGCGTTTATTGTCACTTGCCGACCTTCTAATACTAACTTCAATTTCTGATGTAATGATGATGGCACAACTCCCGCAGAATGTATCCATGGCCTCCCCAATAAAAAAATGTAGGAGGGTTTGATGTCCATCACAATGAAATCTACTTCGTAAACTGTTGGGCCAATCAGTAGGGGTATCTCAATTCTTCCTATGACCTTTCTTTCTGTACCGTCAAATGCCCTCACCACATTTAGGCATGTCTTCATGTGCGAGCTGTCTATGGGAAGCATGTTAAGCGTGGACAATGGCAACACGTTCAATGCTGATCCATTGTCAATCAGGACTCCTAGCAAAGTATACCCTTTGCATTGTGTAGTGATATGCAAAGCCTTGATAGACCCCATACCCCCAGATGGTATTTCATCATCATTGAAGAATATGAAATTATCAGCACTGATATTATTGACCAACTGATCTAATTTGCCAACTGAAATATCATTGGCCACATAAGTCTCGTTCAGCACCTTCATCAACGCACTTCGATGCACTTCTGAATTCAAAAGTAAGGCTAGTACAGATATGAGAGCCGGTTGTTTATGCAACTGTTCGACGATATTATACTTACTATGCTTCAAAAATTTGAGGAATTCCACCGCTTCTTCCTCCTCTACCGGCTTATTGATAGATAGCATAGGCTCAGCTATTTTCCTATTTTGTTCCACTATTACAGCCTTTCTTTTCATAGGTTCTGGATCGACACTCACACTCTAGTCCTTTGTAGTCTCCTTTTCAGGGACAGTTGTATTGCACTCGTAGTTCCATGGAACCTTCCTACATCTGGGTAAGAAAAGGTTGCAGGTTTTTTTATTATGATCCTTGGCATTACTGGCGTTCTCACTTCATCATTCCTTGGTCGCGAGATGATGACCACAGGCTGCGCTACTCTTGGAACCTTTATGGATTCGGATGTACAGATACTTTCCTCCTCCTTAACTTCTTCATAAAACTCCATTTCCTTGTTATTCATCAGACCTTGAACCAAGGCTTTGAATTCAGTGCATTCTTGAATCTCATGTCCCTCCTCATGATGGAACTCACAGTAGTTTTCCACCCCTTCAAAGCTTCTTTCTGAATCCAAAACAAGCAGCCCTCTTTCTACCATCTTCTTCCAGATCCATCTCAAAGGAATCTTCACTTCTGCAATATTTTCCTTGATTTTTCTACCCGTGTTCCCTCCTATCATGTTCACTCCATTTTCATTATGATTAGGTAACAGATTCTCTGTATTGGGCGAATCATCTACTTTAACGGCACCCATGCTTATGAGTATTTCTACCAGCTTCTTGAACGTCGTACAATGTTCTATAGAATACCCCACGATTCCCGCGTGATAATCGCATTGTGCATTTGCATCGTACCACTTGGGGTATGGAGGTTGCAGAGGTTTCAAATGGTAAGGGGAAACCACGTGTGCATTGAATAGATTTTGATATAGCTCCCTATACGACATTGGAATTGGCATAAATTGAAGCTTCTTCGTATTTTTCCTTGTGTCAGATCCCCGTTTTGTTGATCCTTGTTGGTTAACAACCACTTTTCCCGGTTGATTCACGGTAATCGTCTTTGAATATGAACTTGTGTTGTTGACCTCATTTTCTTTCTTCTTCGAGGCTGACCTTCTGCTATTTTCCCCAGCATCTATCTTCCCTCTTCCGATAGCATTTTCTATCATTTCACCATTCATAACTATGTCAGAAAAGCTTTTAGTAGCACTTCCTAACATATGTGTAATAAATGGGGCCTTCAATGTGTTAACAAAAAGCAATGTCATCTCTCTTTCTAGAAGAGATGACTGAACTTGGACGGCAACCTCCCTCCATCTCTGTGCGTATTGCCTAAAACTTTCGCCGAGTTTCTTTTCCATGTTTTGCAGAGTGATTCTATTAGGTACCATGTCAGTCACATGGCTGTACTGTTTTATAAACGCCTGTGCTAGATCTCTCCATGAATTAATCTGGGTACGGTTCAATCGATTGTACCACTTGGATGCTGCCCCTATGAGGCTATCTTGAAAGTAATGTATTAGGAGTTGGTCGTTATTGACATAACCAGTCATTCATCTGCAAAATATGACAATATGAGCTTCGGGGCTACTAGTTCCGTTGTACTTCTCAAACTCTGGCATTTTGAACTTGTAAAGGAGTACTAAATCTGGAACGAGGCTCAATTCTTTAGCATCTATCCCATAGTAGCTCTCCGCACATTCCATAGCTCTAAATTTCTCTTCTAGCCATTTGTACTTTTCCTCTAGCTGTTTTGGCAATTCATCATTCATTTTCTCCTTCCCAGCTGTCTCATCGAAGTCAGGGATAGCAGGATTAACAAGGTTAGCTCTGGGGTTAGAGCCTGATCCAGCCTGAAGATTCATTAGCATCGCAGTGTCGTCCTGAAATTGCTGAGGCTTAATGGTAACAGAGGACCTGCGCAGGTATATCTCGACTTGCTGGGGGGTAAAGTCTAGAGGATAGATAGGCCCCTCATTGTCTCCTTCTTCAACATTAAGCACAGAGCTTTTTCCTTTATCAACTCCTCCAGTCAACAACTGAGTCAACTTAGTCATAATATTCCCTTGAGATTCCATCATTTTATCAATCATTTTTTGTTGAATCTTCTCAAGCTCCTCATTCATTGGTTGTTGACATTTCCTTCTGGAACTGTTCTAGCCTTTGATCCATGTTTTCAGTTTTCGAACGAGTACCGTAGCAGTGTTTGGTAGGTTGATTGGTTTCCAGATTAACTGAAGAGTGATTTAAATTAATTAGAATCTTTTGAAGTATTTTTTAATGCATATGAAGCAATGCAATGCATGAAATGAATGTAAAAAGGCGTCAATTTTAATTCAATTCCATTTAAGAAAACTTTACTAGAAATTAAATTCCTTTACATAAAGTGAATTACAAATAAGACTTTGCCCTAGTACCCAGAACTCTAATCTTTCTAAGTAACAAAGCTAATTCTTGCCCCCGATCCGATTCTAATTCATACTTCACACTCAGCATGTCAGCCTGTGCTGCCAAAGTCTGTATATGATCAGCTAACTCTCGAATCTGGACCACAGCTTCCTCCATAAGATGATATCTGCTCCTAACTTGACTCTGAAAGTAGTAGAGTTGTTTATTATTACGACTTTCATTTGGTTTCAAGTACTTGATCTGGATCTCACAATTTTGCAGCGCCGTTTCCAGCTCTTCGATTCTTTTCTTCATTTCTTCAATCTTGCTCAAGCTTGCTTTCAACTCTATTGCGAGAT
The DNA here is from genome assembly GCF_025698545.1 of Gossypium raimondii. Classification (NCBI taxonomy): domain Eukaryota; kingdom Viridiplantae; phylum Streptophyta; class Magnoliopsida; order Malvales; family Malvaceae; genus Gossypium; species Gossypium raimondii. The sequence continues at coordinate 45,928,516 of NC_068572.1, forward strand.
TTCTATTTCGATACTGACGAAGACATGCTTCCAACAAGATCACCCTATCCTTCAACGGCCCTTTTCCTTTTGGCTTTCTGACAAACTCTTTTCTAAAGCCTCGTTTCGCCTCTGCATCTCTTGGAATTTCTGTTCCCATCTATCGGCTTTGTCCTTTTCTTCTCGAATTTCTACTCGCCACTGTTCTGAATTTTTTCCTAGCCCGGCAGTTCTCATTGACAGACGCAACATCTTATATTCAGTCTTCAGACTACCCAGCTCCTCCTCATCCTTGTTTTTCTCCTTCTTTAATTTCTCAGTTTCAAGCTTCTGAACGTCTATGTCCAATCTCAAGTTCGTATTTTCCTCCTCCATTTGATCTATCTTCTTTTCTAAATCCGCATTTCTTCTCTCAAAATCTTGTCTTATGATTTCCAACTCAGAAGGGACGACTCGTAAAGATTCCTCTATTGGCTGGCTATTTTCCTGATTTAACTTAGGTGTATTATCGTTAATCCTCCTAACCCACCATTCATGATACTTAAGAGTTGTCGTCGGACCCACAGCTAACCTCTTCATTCGGCGAGTCTGTTTCCACGCACTAGACATCTCTTGAATCTTCTTTCTATAACCATAATCCTTATACGAAAATTCACAATCAGCTATCCCTTGGGTCGCAGGTATAAATTGCCTTGACCTATATTGCCTTAGCACCAGTAATGGGGCATATCCAACAGCTCCCCAAATACCAAGCAAAGGAACCCAATCAAAATTACCACACCTAACAGGATCTCATTTGGAAGCAACCAATGAGCTCTCCACTCAAAGTCCTCCTCCTGAAGATTTTGAAGAATTGCCATCCACTTCTCCTCCGAAATATCATCTCTCCTCGGCGTAGCTACTATCTCCTTTAGCGGTGAATAATTTTCAAAGAAAACCCGATACGAAACCTTATCCACCTTCCAAAAGTGACTGTGAAACCATGCGAGTAGAAGCTGTTCACATCCAATAAATCTACCTTCACCTGTCTTTCGGCATGCACTCAATGACTTGAAAGTTTCTGCCAAAATTGCTGGAATCGGTGTAACCTTCTTATAAAGCCGGTCGAATAAATCAGTAACTGCTTCATCCACATGCCCCAATGCTTTAGGGAAGGCAACCAAGCCGTATATACTTAAAGCAAAGACATCTAACCTCTTTCTCACGTTTGGGTGTGTTAGAATTGCATCTTTCAAACTTCTCCAAGGAACGCACTTACTATCCCCATTTTGCTTAATCCGTGCAGCAACCCACTGCTCACTCATCCCTGTTATACTCATCAGCTTCTTTGAAAAGGTTGGCATATTTACCGCTCTCGAGTAGACCCTATCTACTTGAAACTTTGAACATCGGAGTAAAGCCACATATTCCTCTATCGTACGCACCAAATCGACCTTCCCAAATGTAAAGCAGCTGTAAGCAGGATTCCAAAACTGGGCGAGGGCTTGAAACAAATGCTTGTCTACCTTCACGTCAAGCAAATAAGGCAAATCCCTATAATTATTATAAAATTGCTGTCTAACCTCGTCGTTCCACTGGTCCCAAATTTCCTTCAATTCTTGCAAATTGTTTTGAGTTACACTGATGCTCGTAAAGTCTCATAATTTCGATACATATCCATCGGCCAAACTATCGCCTTTTTCTCGCTGCATTGTTTCAGACCAAGTTCGGACAGCCGCATTGTCCTCCACTTTATCAAGAAACCCTTTTTCAATGACAAGCTTTCTATCTAGCAACTGAATATGAACTGACGACTTTTATGATGAAATGAAATGCCATGTCATGTCATGCAATCAAAATAAAACACAAAAGTCAGTATCAAATATATGCATATAATCAAGGAAGAGTAAAACGTCTATTAGGACATCTACTAGGGTTTAGTGTGGTTCTACCTAAGGCAAGCTCCTAAGGCTCATTATATGCGGTTTGACTCTAAAGTAAAGGTACCTGAACCAGCAGATTCATCGATCTTCACCCATTATAGGCTCATATAGATCAAGTTCGGTTCAGGGGAACACATTTTCCCTATGACTATACGGAGATGATAATCTCACGAAGGCATAGGTACCGATGTATTCCGAAAGCGATCCACTATCCTATACGGAGGTGAAAACCTCACGAAGGAATAGTTTCTCACTAGCACTTAAAAGTGTAAAATCATTCAACTCATGTAATGTATAATGCAAAGATCAATTAAGTAAGAAAATAATGACTGCAAAAGGATCTCATGATTTTCTAAAAAAAAATATTTTCTCGACCATAAGACAAAAATTAATCAACTTTGTGGCTCAACTCTCTTATTTTTTAAAAAGTCCCCAGTGGAGTCGCCAAGCTGTCGAAACCAACTTTTACTTTGAGAAACAAAAATTAGGTGTCGATGAAAAAGGGAGTCGCCACCAATCTTTTATTAAGGTGTGATTGGATCACCTAAAAAATAGCTTTGGTCTACGAGTTTTAGAAAAACAGATTCGGGAGTTAGTTACGTACGAGGAAGGATTAGAACCCTCGTAACGCCCAAAAATTGGTACCAAATTGATTAATTAATGTCTTGAAGTGGAGAGTTTTAAAAAAATGCGATCCTAAATTAAATTATTTATTAAGACCTTCTCATTTTAAAAAAAGAAAAATATCACACCCAATGCGTTAGGGCACAACATTTTATTCTTTTCATGATGAGTTAGCAAAAAAAAACTCGTGTAATAAAATCTAAGAAAATATCTAATTGTTTAAAATTTATGAAGAAATCGCAGTCCAATACGTTAGGGCACGATTTCTTAAAATCCCAAACATTCAATATTTCCTTAATTTTTAAAAAAATCTTTATCTCGAGAAAATCAACGTGTCACATCCAATACGTTAGGACACAACATATTGAATTCCCGATGACAAGTTTATTTTGTTTGATTAAAGAGAAATCTTCAATTGTTAGATTTTACAAAAAAAATCGGAACCCAATACGTTAGGGCTCAATTTTCTTGAAAATCCTAAATACGAGTATTATCCCTATTTTGAAAAGTTCTATTTTTAAAATCGAGTAAAACGATGACGTAATGTTATGTTGAATGTATGAATAGATGCCTCTTAAACAAATATCAATAATAAATACAACAATGGCATAGAAATAATATAAAAAACAAACAAATAAATAAAAAAATAAATCAATAGCATGCAAAGCATCAAAAAACATTTTTTAAAATATAAATGAAAATATAAATTGATAAACAAAAGAAGGAAATGAACAAAACACATAAAAATAAAAGGAACATGTCATATACATTAAAACTATGAAGAATACACATGAATTTATATATAAAATTTAGATTATAAAATTTATATAAACAAAATATATAATGCATTTGTGAAAAATAAAGAAAACTATGAACATATATATACATACATATAAATTATAAAATATATGTTAAAATAAGTAGGTTTTAAGTATTTTCAAAATATATAAAAATATGTACATATATATATGTATAAATATAATAGAATATTTGAAAATATATATATACATTTAAATTTAATAAATAATACCCACATTATCAAAATTAATAAAAATAAATATATGTATATACATAAATATGTGAAAAATATTTGTTGAAAAAGAAATAAAAATGTACATAAGAAAACAATAAATGTACATATATTAATAATTAATTAATAAATAAAAAAATTGCATTATTTGAAATTAATTAATTTTAAGAAAAACATAAAAAGGACTAAATTGAACTGCAAATAAAAAAAAATCTGGGGCAAATCCATAAATAAGTAAAGCCCAAAGGACTAAATTGAACTCGCGAATTACATAGAGGGGCTGGAAAGGAAATTTATCCCTTCTCCTTTAAAACGGCGTCGTTCAAATTGGACCAAATAGTAATTTAAAATAAATTAAAAGGGTAAATTAAAAAAAACTTAATTGGAAATATATTAAAAGACGAAGGAGCTAAAAGTGCAATTTTCCCCACCGCATAAAAAACGCGAACCCTGGGTCCGGGATGGATCGGATTCGGGTCAGCTCCCAAAACGACGTCGTTTTGGGCGTCAGGTGGGCTCTCCAAAACGGTACCGTTTAGTACCACTATTTAAGCCAACTTTTCCACAAAAAAAACATTTAGTAAAAGGAAAAAAAAAGAGAAAAAAACTTGATTCCTTTGCTAGGTTTTCGGCCCTAGCTCCTACATCGCCGCGCCTCCGCCGTGATCCCTCCGCAAACGGTGGTCGGAACCTCCCCCTAAAGGGCTTTTTGGTTCCTTTTCGCACGGATCTGTAGGCTTCACCAGGTATTTCCCTTTTCTTTCCTTTTATTTCATTTTATTCGCTTAAAAAAAAATAAATATAATAGCAGAAAAATAAATCAAAGTTACAAGTATTAACCTTAAATCGATTTGCTCTTCGTATTAGACTCTCGGGATTTTTGCTGTGAATAATAGTTCTTTTTTATTTATCTCTCCAAAAAAATCCGATCCCCTTTACAATGTTCTTAATGGTTTTTTTATAATAAAAATAACAGCATAGAAAGTAAATCTGTTGGATTTGATTCTCAATCTTTGATTTTCTTTCCATTTTGTTTTCTTTCCTTGTCGTGCAGGTAAAGATCGCGTGGAGATTCAGCCAGCGTGGAAGATTGGAGTTGCGGCTGCTGAAGCTTAGAAACCCTAGGGTTTTTCATCTGTTTTGGGCCATCGTAATTTGGGCCACTATCCTTGTATTTTGGGCCTTGTATTCTGGGTCGACTGTAACTTGTTAATGGACTATTGCATTTGGACATTTGGTTTTAATGGGCCCGGGGCAAAATTAGGTATTCCAATGTGTTTATTAATTGACCCAAAGGTAAGTTAATAGTGGTAGAATTTCAACGACATTTGTGGTGATAAATGTGTGACAATTATAAGGTACTTTATGTGAGCAATATGTTAGTCCAAAGATTAATTCATTGTTGGACATAATTTATTATCAATGTTTGATTGCTACAACAAGAGTACCACTTACTGTTAATATTACTGTCCAAAGACTTGATATTAATGTTGTGCTTGGTATCTTGAGATGTGATTACCCATTATCTTGAATTTATTGTTTACTTATGAATATTGATGTGAGCTTGTTTTTTTTTGTTCTATATTCATCTAGTTCATCTTCTGCTACCATAATATCTGCTATTATAAATTTTATACCCATGCTTAATGGGACTAATTTTAGTGAATGAAAAAGACACTTACTTATAGTGCTTGGCTGTATGAACATAGACCTTACACTAAGGGAAGAGCAACCCACACATCTCATTGCGGAAAGTACGCCTTATGTTAAAAGGGATTTTGAGAGGTGAGATCGTTCAAATCGCTTGAGTCTAATGATCATAAAGCATATCATTGTAGAAACCTTTAGGGGCATAGAATCTGAAAAGATTACTTAAACCAAGTGTTTCCTTGACGAAATTGAAATTTTTTTACTAAAAACGATAAGGTTGAGATGGCATCACTTCTGACTTCTTTGATGTCTATGAAGTATAAGGGTCAGGGAAACATGAGGGAGTACATTATGGAGGTGTTTCATGTTGCCTTAAGACTTAAGACACTTAAGATTGAGCTTTGTAAGGAACTGTTTGTTCTTATGGTTTTGGTATCGCATCCTGCACAGTTTAACCAATTTAAAATTAGTTGCATCTGTTAATAGGAGAAATGGACTCTAAATAAGCTCATTTTTTATTATGCGTAAAATGAAGAAAGTTTGAAACATGGTAAGTCTGAAAGTGCTCATTTGGCCAGTGCTTCTGAAGATAGTAGCTTACATTTTAAATAGAATACCCACTAAAGTAGTTGCAAAAACAACTTACGAGCTTTGGACAAGTCAAAAGCCTAGTCTAAAGCACGTTCACATTGGGGGATGTCTAGTTGAAGTAAGACCCTATAGGCCACATGAAAATAAATTGGACTCCAAAATAGTAAGCAACTACTTTATTGGTTATTTTAAGGGATCTAGGGTCTATGAGTTTTATGATCCCACAATTAGAAATATTTTTGAGATGGGAACTACAATTTTTTTTAAGGATGTTGAGTTTAGAGGGAGAAATAAGGTTAGAGACATTGCTTTTAAGGAGGAATTGGATTCTAACTCAATTCCTGCTATCACTTTGACGATGTTTAGATTCTCATACCTATCATTGATCAAGAAGTGAATCAGAACCTTAATAAGACAATGTTGAACAACTCCCTATTCAAGATGAGATAATTGTTCCAGAAGAACAATCTTAAGAACGAATGTCATTAAAAAGGTCCACTAGAGAAAGGGTTATAATGGCTTTAGTGGAATATTTTGTCCTTAAACTGCATTAGATGAATGTTAAGTTAATGGTTTCTTAATGGTAGCATTGATCATACATTTATATGGTGCAACTAGAAAACTTTGTGTTTGATGATGCGAAGTTAATGATTTGCAAATTAAAAAACTTCATCTATGGGCTTAAGCAGATTTCTCATCAATAGTATAACAAATTTTACCAAATGATTATCTCATTCGGTTTAGAGATGAATTTGGTTGATAATTGTATATACCACAAGTTCAGTGGGAGTAAGGTTCTGTATTTGGTTTTATATGTTAATGACATACTGCCTGTCAATAATAAGGTAAGTCTCGACTAATACCCTAAGAATGATTTTGAGATTAAGGAAATGCATAAGATTCTCTATGTCTCAATAGTGGGGAGTCTAATATATGTTTAGGTTTGTACACGTTCGAATAGGTTGAACATTGTTGGGATGTTAGGCAGATATTTAAGCAACCTTGGTTTGGACCCTTCGATAGCATCCAAGAGGGTTGTAAGGTATCTTCAGAGGAAAAAAGATTACATGCTTACATATCGGAGGTCTGATAAGTTAGAAATCATCAAGTATACACACTTTGATTTTGATGGAATATTGATGCAAAATTTTGTCACTAAGGTGCAAATTGTGATAGACTTTAAGTTCCTAGTTTTGATGGAATATTGATCCAATAACAACAGGAGCACATCAAAGTTAAAACACATAGAATTTAAGTTCCTAGTTGTTAAAGTAAAAGATCAGAGTGGTTAGGTGATTATAAAGCATATTGGGACAAACTCCATGATTGCGAATTTGCTTACTAAGGGACTACCACTCAAGGTTTTTCATGAGCACACTACTCATATAGGTGTAATGTCATTTGAGAATATTTGGTTTTAGTGGAAGTTTGTAATTTTTAATGCTTTTATGTTATAGACACATTTTAAGTTATTTCAGTTTATAAATATTAAGTTTATTTTCTGCAGAAATAAAGTTTATTTGGTTTATTCACACTCTAATTTTGGTAATGTTTGATCTTAGTAAGGTTTAAGGAGGACCAGTTGGAAATAGACATGTTTAGATCATATTGCATGTAATTTCCATGCTACACATCCATACTTGATCTCTATCATTTGGTTGTGTTAATATACGTGATCAAGGATGGATTTAGTTACGGTATATGCAACGAAAGTCTCCTTGGTTCTATGTTAACCTAATTAATGGACGAGATTGTTTGAAATACCTTTTTGGATATGATAGTAAAGTTTTGAGCTCATAAGGTTATATAATGACATGTAATTATAGAGTAATTAATATATGTGGTCCAAGTGGGAGATTGTTGGAAAATATGGGCATCACATATATAATAAGGGTAATTACATGTTATTATTTACTATCATAATAGGTTAGCCCAAATTAAAAGTGATTTAATTTGGTTAAGGTTTATTGGGCCAAAATTAAAAGTGATTTAATTTGGTTAAGGTTTATTGGGCATTAATTATTAAATAAAGTATGAGTCAAATATGTATAGATACTCTAGTAACTAATTTCTAATTAATGATGGGCTGATTAGAAATTAGGGTTAATTTGAAAAAAGTTATATATTAGGGTTATGGTCCCCAAATTACATATAAGATAACTTTTCTAACATCCCATCTTTAGAAAAGAGAGAGCCACCTTCTTTTGATTACTTATGTGCCAATTTGGAAGATCAAAACCGCAAGATTCATAGATTTCAAGAAATCGATGAATTCAAGAACTTTTCCTCATTTAGTTTTATTCTTGATTTATTCTAGATAATTTGACATGATAGATCCTAGTTTATGTTTTGTTAAATTTTATAGAAGATATTATTTTCGATTCTAACATCACTCACATCATTAGAAAACACAGATAAGGCCAAGCTATAGTCGGACTTAATCATGTATCAGCCACTCGTGTCATAGTGCCAAACCAACTGATTGATTGGAGAATGATAGTTGATTGGGTTTTGTAAGACCCATTTTGTATCAGTAGGCGAAAAAAGATCATGAATATACTCCCTATTCCAAGAGCGCACATTGGCTTTGAATAAATCAACTACCTGCATAATCTCCATCCCCATTAATGGAATTGAGTCAACATAGAAGTTATTGTCATCGTTAAGCTACAGATCATGAAACACAGCGAATGTCCTGTCCATTGCCCACACGCCACCTGGCCCCCTAGTAATCAATTGCTTCGCCGAAAATATGCTACGCCACACGAAGGATGGGTTACTACACTCACTAGCTTTAAGAAAGTTACCGTCGTGGAGATATTACGCTTGGATAAAAACAAGTAACTAAAGCATCAAGATGATATAACTCGGGCAGCTTAATTACCCAACAAAGCCAAATTGAAGCAGTGTAAAGCACAGAACCCCATCCCTTCAAATTTCTTCAATGCACATAATCGATGCTAGGAAGCCTATTGAATTCCTTTTTAACCTATCACTCACCACCCCTACCAGAATCGGTTCATTAGCTTTTGCAGCTCATCACATATACTATGGGGAAACAAAAACACCTTTATATAGTTGTTGAGTAATATTTCCTTGTCTTGTACTAAGGAAAACACAGGGGGTATCTATATATGTTCCTACTGCTACTATTACACCTCACAATAGATCCCACTATTTTGTTTCAGCCTTTGGGCCGGTGGTACAGACATTCCTTGTCCCTGGTGCTAATATTCTCTGGGGCCTCATTTGGCTTATTAGACGCTTACCTGTAGAGCACGTAGTCCTTTATGATCTTGGGACTGACTCCCCCAACAAACCTCGCACCTGCTAGTCACGAGTAAGGATCCCTTGTAGGGCTCACAATCTCTTTCACGGTCATAGCTCACGACCTCGTCCTTATGAGGCTTACACAAGCTTCCCTTGCGGGCTTTTCGCGCGAGCTATCTTTGCGAACATCTAGCATTCTCGCAAGGTCCTCAGCTGACTATGCTTGTGGGCGAACATTCTTCTTCTAGGTCGGGGTCATTCGGGTTGGAGATCCAGATCCTATCAGTCACTTCAAAGTTAGTATTCAACTTAACACTTAATCATATGCATTCACAACTATAGTTCTTATAATTCCCCATCTCCTTTCATCATAATTTCATGCCATTAATACTCAAAATCACCATTGAAATGTCATTCAAATTATCTCATTTGACATTCAAAACATGACACTATGCTACATACATTTCATACCAAACTTTATATGCACTTAAAGTACCTTTTATCTCTCAATCAACTTAACCATTATGCATCATTATTCCCTATGTTAAAACTTACTAAATAATGATTATTCACCATGGCAATCTCATCACAATAGCTCAATCATTCACATTCAAACATAGTCATTCAAATCAATATTAGATACATATCATATGCACATTTCAAAATCAAAACATACATTCATATAACCATTTAAACATACAAACAATATGCCTTCATTGGCACCAACAAAGCATTAACTCAAGTCATATACAAATCATGTCTTAGCCATTCCATACCACAAACTAAATCATGTGAATAACATCATTCAAACTTTCCATTATCATTAACCTTTTAAACACCAAACTTGACATAAACCATACCACACATATCAAGTTACCAAATAAACTTTTATACAAACATAACCATTCAAAATTCAAACCACAATCAAGAACTAAAGTACCAACATTCAAGATAGACCAAAAACAGATCGCCTATATACATGCCATAAAATCAAGCTTTAAATAATTAAAAGATTACCAAAACAACATCATGATAGTGCGAGCTTCTCAACGATCCACTTGACACGTTTTGCTAGTTGACAATCTATAGGGAAAAGGAAATCGATGGAGTAAGCATTACAAATGCTTAGTAAGTTCACAGTTATCAAAATAACAACTTAAATGCTTAGTAAGTTCATAGGTATCAAAATAACAACTTACCTCATTTTATGAATTTAAACAACAAGTTATTTAACTTGATGATTTTGCCTAAATCCAGCAACCCTATATCAACAAGGTGAGTTCATTTCGTAACCAATTCGTATAATAATCTGAACATTTAACATTTTAAATAATTTTAATACCAATCGCATGGAAATCAACAACTCAATACCATTCACAACATTCCCATCAACATTTCAATTCACAAATACAATTAAAAGTCTCAATAGTACACATGTATCAATGTATACAAGCTTTAATTAATCAATCTAAGGATTATATCGTATCATTTCATTTTGTTGTCAACAGTACATCCAATTTCAATATAATGACAATTATTATTCCATTTTATTGCTCGAATTCTGCGTCAAATTCATAGATTTGCCACATTTCTATATGGGCCATCCGACTCATATATCCGATACGTTTGATCATTCAATACTATCAATATTCATACATATATTTCGTTAATCAACTTTATATTAACATATCACAATTATCAATCCAGATTATATCTCACAAGTCAAATATCACATTACTTTCCATTTCATATCTATTTGCAACCTCAATTATCAAATAACACTTTTCATTTCAGATTTTCAATCTCATGATTTCGAGGACTCTATCATCATTGTTTCATTTATACTTATCCTGCTTTTACCATTTATTTCCTCTATTAACTTGACTCGAACTCGGAAAGATACACGGATCCAACCAATACACCTAAGGCCTCATCGGATAAACCCGAAGTAAATAGTTTGCGCTCAACCCTCATTAATAAATTTGACACCTAGTGTCTCATCAGTATAACTAAAGTAATTTGGCAGTAAGTGCCTCATTGAATTGTATTCGAAGTAACCCTAAACTCTTCCTATCCTATGACATGCCAACTATATTCGACTCTGCTCGAACAGTTAATAGGGAAACCATTTTCAACTTCCATTATAAGCAAATTTCTCAGTTCAATTATATGCTTGCAATAGTAATTCATCAATACATATAAATATACCAACATAATTCTCCTCAATAAAAAATAAAATTTGAATTTAAATCAATATACAATAATCTCATATCAATTCAATTTAGTCATTACCATAAACAATCAATCAATTCCATACCAGCACAATTCGATCAATTATAATCAATTACCAGTTCATTTTTATTTCAGATATCAATTCATCATTATAAGATTTAACCATGAACTTATCATTTTATATGTTTTAATTCATAACTTACTGTTGTACCAATTTGTGCACAATTTAACTATTATCAAACAATTACAATTTCACAAATAAAATATAAAAAATTTAAATATAATTATACCATGAGAACTTTCTTGATAAAAAAACAACAAAACAACTCTCTAAGGACTGATCAACAATTTTTTTCATTTTCCCGCTTTTCTTCAATTTGGTCCAATTTTCGATCCATTCAATAATTCAATCAAATTTATCAATTCATCAATTCAAAACATCTTATTTCATCCTATTATAAGCATATATCATTTTAATTTTATTATTCGAATGCCCTCTAAAATTTTGCATTTTATTCAATTTAGTCCATAAAACCAAACTTTTCACATCTTTCAAATTTGAACTCCAAAAAACCACTTCAATTATGCCTATAAAAGCCTCCTATTTATCACATTTTAGAAAAATTCATACCAATTTCAAGATATTTATAATTTAGTCCCTAAACTCAAAACTAACAAAATTTACTTAACATATTAATCCTATTTCATTTCTAAGCTTCAAAGTCTACCATAAAAAAAAATCAAAATCTTCAATTAACATCAATGGAAACTTTAAAAATCTTTAATAGTTTTAAAATTAGATATACAGGTTAGTTGGACCTAATTGTAATGATCTCAAAAACATAAAAATTACAAAAAATGGGCCTCAATTAAACCTCTATGCAACGAAACACTTTGGCCGAACCTTGAGCTCCTTCAATGGCATTTTTGGTTCTTAATATTCGGTAGTGGTGAGCAAAAATGGTGATGACTTAAATTAATTTCAAACTTAAAACCCTTAACATTAATTAATTTAGCCTTTTAACAAATAAAAACCAATATCGATTAAATTTTTATAATTTTACGATTTGGTCCTTTTTTCTTAATTAACTATCAAATCATCAAAATTTTTGGACCAAACTTCAATTCACCTATATAGAAGCTCCGTAAATATTTTTAAAAATATTCACGTGCTCGATTTACAAAAAATGAGTCCTAAAATCTTATTTTATAAAACCACTTGACTTTCGGTATGCAACACTTGTACCTCGACTAACTGACCAATTAAGAAAATATATTAAATCAAAATTCAATATTACACTGTATTTAACTCCTAAATATTAATTAAATATATCTATGGACTCTCTTGTTGGAATCGGGATCCTGAAATTATTGTTTCTGACACCACTGAAAAGAGAAGGCGTTGGAGAAGATGCATAGTGGGTGGGAGAAATCAAATAATGATTTGTTGCAATGGTGTCTAGAACACCCCAACATTTTACCCTTTGTGCAATTTAGCCCCTAAACCCGAAACTTTCAAATTAACAACATTTAATCACAATTCATTCTAACCAAATTTCCTATAATCCCTATACAGACCATATTTATCACCTATTTACAATAATTTAATGCAACTTTACTATTTTAAAAAATTAGTCCTTAAACTTTAAAATTAACCAAAGCCACTTTACAAAATCGTCCTATTTAACTATCAAGCTTATGAATCTACCATCAAACTTCAAAAACATCATAAATTCATCAATTTCATAAATCAAAACATTTAACAGTTTTACAAATTAGTCCCTAGGTTAGCTAGATTAAATTGCAACTATCTCAAAAACGTAAAAATTACCAAAAACTGACCTTGAGAGTGTACAGATGCAAGGACTGAAAGCTTCCATCAAACAAAAATTGCTTCCCTTGTTGAATGATACATTCGGTTAAGAAAAATAAAATAGGAGAAGATGATGACACTTTTTTCATTTTTTTGTTTTATTATTTAAATATAAAACTATCATATTATTATAACAAAGGCAACACAAACCGTCCACTATGTTTAATTATGGGATAAATACCATTTAAATCCCTCAAACCATGGTTTCATAGCTATTTGACTTAAGTAAACTAATAATGATTAAGTTTTATGAATTTTACAATTTAATCCCTTTTATTTAATTAACTATCCAAATGCTAAAATTTATGGACCAAATTTCAATACATCTATATAACCACTCCGTAAATATTTATCTCAGTTTATAGAAATGAGGTCCCGATACTTGGTTTTCTAAAACCACTTGACTTTAGGGACAAACCACTTGAACTTAACTGTTCATTCAAATACATAAAATTATCAAATCAAATTTTAATATAATACTATATTTGACTTGTAAATATTAAATAATAATATTTATGGACTCATTTGTTGGAGTTTTGGCCCTGAAACCACTATTTCTGACACCACTAAAAAATGGGTTATTACAACTCTCCCTTATTAGGAAATTTCGTCCTCAAAATTTCTTACATGGAATAAGTTTGGTTACTGTAAACTCATAGAATCTTCAGTCTTCCAAGTCAAATATGTCCCATCTAGATTGTTCTTGCTCAATTTTGACTAGTGTGATAGGATTTTACATTTCTGTCCTTAAAAGCTTCAGATGGTACCATTTTAATACTAGACTATTATCTGTTATTCTAAGCAAACTCATTCAACAGTAAATACTTGTCCAAATTACCCTTGATCTAGATGATATAACACTGTAATATGTCTTCTAGAGCCTAAATTGCTCGTTTTGACTGGGACCAAAATGCTGTACTGAAGTTAAGTTTAATACTCAAAGCCTTGTGAAGTTTACTCCAAAATCTAGAGGTGATCTAGGATGTCGATCATAAATGATATACAATAGCACTCTGTGCAATTCATTATTCTTTGATACATACAACTCAACCAACTTTTTGAATGAGTAATTTGTTCTGATCGGAATAAAGTGAGTCAATTTCATTAGTCTGATAATAACAATTTAGATCAAGTCCTTATTTCAAGACGTCAAAGGTAGTCTAGATACGAAATCTATCATGACTCGCTCTTATTCCCATTCAGAAATCATAATAGGCCGTAACAATTCAGATATAATTTGATATTTAGCTTTGAACTATTGACATACTAGACATCTTAGTAGAAAACTATGAAATTTTACGTTTTATTCTCAACAATCAGTAACTCTGTCTTAGGTCATTATGCATTTTTTTCGCTACCTGATTGAATCAAATAGACACTGCTATAAGCCTCTTATAATGTATCTAGTAAAATCTCTAAGCTGTTCAACACACATACTCGATTTAGGAAATATATACTATTACCACAATCTATATTGAAATTAGTAATCTGATCATTCTGAATCTCTTCCCATTTAGCTAACAAATTCGAATATTTTATTTGCATCTCACAAATATTTTGACGAAATAACGATTTAACTCTTAGCTCTGTAATAATCGAACTAGCATAATTTAAGATCATCTGAGTAAAACATAAGAGTAAACAATGAATTCTTTCCTTGATTTATGCTGAATCTGTATCGAAACTTCTGCGAATAATGTTTTCAACTGGTCATAATTCTGTTGGTACTTAACCTACCAAACAAATTTTGCATTTTCCTGTAATAGATTCGTCATTGGAAATACCATTATCGAGGAATTATTAATAAATAATCTATAATACACATTTTTAAATACTAGGCATACTCTGAATCAATTTTATAAAATATTAATATATCATCAATAAAAAAGACATGAACAAACCTGTCGAAATGTGGCTATAAAATCTGATTCATTAGATCCATAAATGTTGCGGGAGCATTAGTCAGTCAGAGAGGTGCAACTAGAAACTCTAAATGTTCATAACGGGTTCTAATACTGTTTCCAACATATTAACATCTTTAACTCGCAACTGATAGTAACCAAATATGATATCAATCTTCAAAAACACTATGACACCTTTCAATTGGTCGAATAAATCTTCAATATGAGACAGCAAATATTTATTATTTATCTTGAGTTATTCAACTATCAATAATCTATACACAATCTCATCGACCCACATTTATTTTTCACAACATAAAAGGTGTGCCCCAAGGCGATACACTCATTCGAATAAAATCTTTGTCGATTAATTCTTGCAATTGAGCTTTTAATTCTTTTAATTCGATTAAAGTCTATCTATACAGAGCAATCAAAATCGAAGCAGTCCCTAACACTAATTCTATAACAAACTCGACTTCTTACTCTAATAGTAAACCTGATAATTCCTTTGAAAAAATATCTATAAACTCGCAAACTATCGTTACCTGATTAACTTTCATTTCTGATACTTTGGAATCCAGGATATAAGCTAAAACACATTACAATCCTTTTTGAATCAATTTCTATGTGTATATTGCTGAAATCATATTTGAAACACAATCATACTTAACAAATTCAACAAAATTTACTTCACCATTCTGGCCATCTAAAACCAATTCATTGCTGTTTGTAATTCACTATAGTATTGTATACATTCAACCAATCCGTCCCCAGAATAATATCAAATTTATGAAAAGACCGTAGCATCAAAACAATAAGAGAGTCATAACACTAAATCTTTAGTGGACACTGTCAGCAAATTAGGTCAATTATTAGTTTACTTAACCGATAAACTCTATTTTGTTACTAACATAGTACATCGACCTGGGGTAAATTAATGCATACTCAGTAATCTGAAAGATAGAAAAGGTAGCAACAACATCATCAGGAGCTGAGGCTCCTCACATTCACAGAGCGCATAAAATCTGGTCGGAGCTCAAGCTTTAGATCAAATCGTTGTGTCTTTTATTTTGCTTCTATTGACTCTAGTTGTGCCTCAAATTCCTGGCTGTCTATTTCTTGTAGAAGTAACAACAGGTCTTACATTCTGATTTCTGTTCAAATTAGTTCAGTTCAGGTAGTTTTTCTTATAATTATTTAAAGATCCACAAATGAAATATGACTCGTCTTTCAGTCTACAAATCCCAAGATGATTCCATCCACAACGGCTATAATCAAGTCTATTTACATTTATGACACTACCCGCACTCACTACTAAAGTTATCAGTGTCTCACCTTACTCTGCTTCATTCTATCTCTGCCAGAAAACCTTGAGAGCACTGAAAATGGCTATTCGGTTCTTTCATTTTTCTTTGGTGAGGAAGTAGAAAACATTTTAAATATATTTCATTTATTGAAGCTTTGAACTCTTTTCTCGCTTTGTTTCTAATGATAACAAATTTCTTCCATTTTCTAAGTCCGATAAAATAAAATTACGAACTCACGAAATTTCATTACACTCACAAGCATTTTAATCTCATTATTCAATCCATCTTTGAAACAAATACACAATTCCTTTCCTATCGACACCATCATATGAGCATATTTACTGAGTTGAGCAAACTCTCGCTCGTTTTATGTAATTGATCTATTTCTTAGCTTCAACTCAAGAAATTCCTTTTTCTTCTTGTCTAAAAATCGTTTGCTGACATTTTTTTCCAGAATTCAATTCCGAAGAAATCCCAATTAACTCATTCTTTTGATACCATAGTAGTTAAATTTGACTACCAGTGAGAAGCCTCCTCACGTCATACCTCAGATAATCTTTGGAAGAACACAACATTTCATCTAGAACCCTTTATGTGTTTTCTAACCAGTATTTGGCTCTGGCTGAATCATCACCCACTTTACCGCCAAACTCTTTGACTCTGCATAATCGGACTTTATCAATAGAAAACTTGTGAATATTTTATCGTATAGGGCTTTGAGGATAAGAGGGTGAAGGTCGTTTAGCCACGAAATTGACTCTCATATACGCGTTAAACATATCACTTATCATATTAAGAAAGGTATTGTGAGCCTTTTCTCTAGGCTCTTGAAACTTGGGCACATTATGAATAGCCCCTTGATTAGTGGCTGGAACATGACTCTGTATTCTATTAGAATATGCTTGAATGTATTCAGTTGACATCTTTGATCTATAAGAAAATAACTCAAACTAATTGGGAATCATTACAATATCATAGGTTATAAAGTGACTTAATACATGCTACGTTCAGTCCTAAAATTGATTAAACTGTAGCTTTGATACCACTAAATGTAACACCCCAATATTTTACCCTTTATACAATTTATTCTCTAAACCCGAAACTTTCAAATTAACTACATTTAATCCCAATTCATTCTAGTCGAATTTCCTATAATCCTGTCCAACCAATATTAATCACCTTTTCACAAAAATTTCATGCAACTTTACTAGTTTAACAATTAGTCCTTCAACTTTAAAAAAGCCAATTTAAAAATAGTTCTATTTAACTATCAAGCTTATGAATATACCATCAAACCTCAAAAATATCATAAATTCACCAATTTCATAAACCAAAATATTTAACAATTTTACAAATTAGTCCCTAGATTAGCTAGATTAAATTGCAACTATCTCAAAAACATAAAAAATACAAAAAAATAGACCTTGGGAGCATACACATGAAAGGGACGAAAGCTTCCATCAAACAAAAATGGCTTCTCTTATTGAATGATGCTTTCGGTTAAGAGAAAAATAAAATGGGAAAAGATGATGACACTTTTTTCATTTTTTTGTTTTATTATTATTTACATATAAAATTACCATATTATTATAATAAAGACAAAAAATATCCATTAGTTTAATTATGGGTAAATACCATTTAAACCCCTCAAACCATGTTTTCATAGCTATTTGACTCAAGTAAACTAATAGCGATTAAGTTTTATGACATTTACAATTTAGCCCTTTTCTTTAATTAACTATCGAAATGTTAAAATTTATGGAAAAAGTTTCAATACTCCTATATAATCACTCAGTAAATATCTTAATCAAATATTTATTGGCTCAATTTATAGGAAAAAGGTCCCTATACCTCGTTTTTATAAACCACTTGACTTTAGGGATAAACCATTTAAACTTAACTATTCATTCAAATATATAAAATTATCAAATAAAAATTTAATATAATACTATATTTGACTCGTAAATATTAAATAATAATATTTACAAACTCACTCGTCAGATTTTTGGCCTCGAAACCATTATTTTTGATTCCACTAAAAAACAAACTATTACAGTGTCAGGTACTAGAACGATACCTACAAGGTTCTATAATTGATCTACAAACAGAGCTTGCGTATTACCGTGATCGCTTGGTTCATGGGAAAAGAGTTTTCCATATTTTTTTGGACTTTCAAGAAATGCATAACAAAATTTCGGTACTATAAGCCATTGGTACAAATTGACAACATATTCATGTACGGGAGGTACCAGCATCGGTTGTTGTTGGCTGTTGCACTAGATGGTAATCGAAAAATGCTGCCAATAGCTTTTGCAGTAATGCTCGAACAATCCAGAGATGATTAAGATATCTCTTTAACTAATTTGTGAAGGCATGTTGTACCGTAACCCAATATATGCATCATTTTCGACAGGGGAATCAGAATACAGGCTGCAATTAATCAGCGTGAAAGCCTCTGAGACCGTGCACACCATAGGTATTGTATAAGGAAAATATGGTCTAAATACATGGGTCGATACCATAAGGATGCAGAGTGGCGACATATCATAAACACGGGTAAATTGGACATAGTATTTTCTATATCATTCTTTAACATATACATTGTTTGCATTCATAGATATAATATTTATTGTCATCGACAGGGTATGAGCTCATCCAACATCGATTCCAGGAAATGTTAGAGATGTTGTGGGTATAAACTGACTCGGTGTGAAGTACCTTGATGGGATACTGAATGAGTAGTGGACGAAATCGTATGATAGAGTACTACGATATGAGCACATGAAAACTAACCTAGCGGAATGCATTAATTTTATATTGAAGGGTACGTGTTATTTACTAGTAACGTCGACGATCAAAGAAACGTATTTTTCTTAGTAGCCTTATTTCCAAAGTGGGCTGAGAAATACGAGGGACATATATAGGGCAGTCACATTGGTGCGAGACGGTGCTGAAAGATATTTGAGAAAATGCAAAAAGAGCGAACGTTATATCTTTAGTGTGTCACTCGCGTCCAAATCAAATGTTTATGGTTACGGAGTTTCATAGACCTGAAAAAGGTGTTATCGGGGGACCGTATCGTGTAGACTTGAGACAAAGGACCTGCGACTGTGAGAGATTTCAAACACTTCGTTGTCTATGCGCACATGCAATTGTGGCACGTATCTTGGCACGTGTAGATTGCATGAGCTACTTTGATGAAGTTTACAAATTGCTCAGAACATATAATGGTTGGAAATATGAATTCCCACCTATCCTAGAAGAAAGGATTTGGCCATCTACGTAGCATGGTCTTTCAAGTTGGTACTGAATATTACCTTGTGACGCAAGCCAAAATGTCGGTTGAACTCAACTCAGATACGAGACAATATGGATATTTGGGACCATGATTATGCAGTTACTGTAGGAACCCAAGGCATACTAAGCCAACATGTCCACACTTGGAAGGAACATTGAGTAGAGCACTTAAATAAAACAATACCTCATTCTCATTGATAAACATAGAAAAAAAACATACAAACAAACAAACCATTTGTTCATTTATTCATTTATTTTTTGAGAAATTGTAAGTTAATATTAATTATTGAAGTAAGATATATTACAATACGAAATAATTTTTTAAATTTTTCTTGTACCTTGTGAATAAATCATTGCTTTTTAAAAGATTGTAATAAATGGAGGAGAAAAACTTAAATGAAAAAATAACACAAATGAAAAAATAATTAAAACTAATCATACGATATGGTACAATACAAACCAATTTAATAAATTTGTTGCATAGATTGTAAATAAGTGTACATTTAAGATGTAAAATAAAGAATACAATTTGGTGTCAATGAAAGTGGAACAAGTACATTATGGATGGAAACATTTATTACTACATAAATGAAAATTTAATAAACTAAAAAAATGAAGTATTTGAGAAAAAATACAAATAACAAATTCATCGACGTCTAGAATGTGTGCCATAGCTAGGTGGGCCTCGAGTATTGTACAAGCTCGTTTTTCAGTGGTGTCAAAAACAGTGGTTTCAGGGCGACCAAATCCGGTGAGTAAGTTCATAAATATTATTATTTAATATTTACGAGTCAAATATGGTTTTGAAAAGATTTTTGATTGATAATTTATGTTTTATAAACGATTTATGTAGTTTAAGTGGTAATACCCTATGGTCAAGTGGTTTTAGAAAATGAGGTATTGGGACCTCGTTTCTATAAATCGAGTCGTAAATAATTTTATAAATATTTACAGAGTGTCATTAAGGTAGTATTAAATTTTCGTTGAAAATTTTTAACGTTTCAGTAGAGAATTAATTAAACGAACTAAATCGTAAAAGATGTAAAAGTTGATCATCATTTGATTTGAGTGATTACATCGCTTATTGAATCAAGGAAAAGGGACTTAAAAATTAAACCATGGTCAAGCGGTGGTTTCATGATTGAATCCACTAGCTTTTGGATTATTTGTTCTTTTAGTCCTAATTAGTTTAGGATTAAATTGTAAATAAGTTTATTTAGTTAGAATTTAATTTAATTGAAAGACCAATTGTGAAATTAAATCTTCCTTAGATGGTAATTATGCCATATATTTAAGCGATGGAAAAATATGGACATGGAATTGGTGTTTTATTTAATTGTTAACCAAGGTAAAAATGGTAATTTGATAAATTAATTAAATTAAACAAAACATAAGTAAAATAATGGTTTTCATCTTCTTTTTTCTTTTTGTTTTCAACCGAATGAAGCAATGGATATACCTTGAAGCTTCGGCCAAGCTTCCACGTGTGCATGTAAGTCCGTTTTAGCCCCGTTTCAAATGATTTTTATGTTTTTGAGATCGTTGCAACTAGGTCCAACTAGCTCGTACCTTCAATTTTGAAACTGTTTAAGATTTTGAATGATGCCATTGATTAATCTATGTGATTTTAGTTATTAAATGGTGAATTTGAAATGTTGGTTGATATTTAAAAGTATTTTATTAAGTAATTTTGATGACATTTTTAATTAGGGACTAAATTGTTGAAATAGTAAAATACAAGGATTTGTTGTGAAATTATTGCAAAACTGGGCTGAAATGGAAGCTATGAATATTCAGCTATTCAGAAATTTCAATAAAATGGTTACTTTACATGTTTTAGGCACAAAGACTAAATTGAATAAAAGTAAAATTTTAGGGTAGTTTTGTAAAAATGTCAAAAATGAATAAATTGCATAAAATATATTTTTTACTATCTGAATTAATAAATTGAATGAAATTATTAATTTAGATTAAGATCGAGTGGAAAATCGAGGAAAATGAAAAATTATCAAAAAACCCCTGTACTTTGATATTTTTGCAATTTAGCCAAGTACGTTCGTTATACGATTATTCTTAATTGTATTGAATATTTCATACTATTTCATTATTTGTTAAATCTTAAATGTCATTTAGCTATGTTTCAATAAATTGAAACGTAACGTTAATTCAAGCTTTGTGCCTAGCAGGCTTTGTCTTTCTCTTACTTTACAGATTATCAGAAGCTCGATCGGGTTGGAAGCTCGTAGGAGACCCATCACACGATCTAGTGATTATATTGGTAGATTCTAATGTCTTGATGAAGGTTATAATGACATGTATAGGTGGGTTTTTGTATAAAAAATCTAGTGGTTGTTTTGGTATGTATAAGTATCATTATGGTTAATGTACTTATCGTATCTTGGTGGTTGATGTTAATATGGTTAAGTTGATGCATGATTTTATGACCAAAGAGGTAATTTTGGCATGTTTGCAATATGGTTAATTAAGGTATGCTTGAATATGAAATTTAGTTAATTGTGTGTAACACCCCAAACCCAGCCTAGACGTTATGGTCGTATCTTGCAATGTCACACGATAGTGTTTTTGAAACCTCATTGTTACGTTGAAAACATTCCATGTTATTATCTTTAGTAAACCTTTGATAGAACTTAGGAAGTCATCTTTATTCATTTAAAACATTTGTTTCGAAACATCCTTCGTTGTAGAAGCTTTAATAAAACAGTCTAAGTGATCATGCGTTTAGAAACTATTTTAACTTTTTGAAAACCTAATTTCCTACGACCAGCAGACATAAATCCATAGAGTAAAATAAATAAATAAAAACCAAAAATTTAAAACCAAAGTCCCAGAGGGTCATTAAATTACAACCCAAATAATCAATAATAATTGAATCATAAAACGTAAATTGAAAACCATGAAGTCCAAAAATTTCTGTGGTTACCGCTGAGTCCTCCGTCGCACCAATCTGTCTAAGTCTGGGGATTACCTGTGCACATTAAACAAAAAGGGTGAATTTACGTAAACTCAGTGTGTAATCCCGTAGAAACAAACAAACAATCAGTATTCACAGTGCACAGTTGAATAGTTTGGGCCTAAGCCCTTTTTGGTATCAGTGACAGTTTGGGCGTTAGCCCATCTCCGTACAGTGTCAAAAATGTTGTAGGGCCTTAGCCCATCACAGTATCAGTAGCAGTATCAGTTATTCAGTAGCAAAATCCTACCCATCCAGCCTTTACACACCATCTCTGTCCAACCCTACACTCCATGTGGGGATATAATCAACCCACCCATCCCGACACTCCAACAAGTACTGAATGCGGCACAAAATAGTAGTTTGTAGTTGAGCTGCCAGTAAATTAGGCTTAAAGCCTTTCGTACAATTTCTCCGAATAACAAACCCCAACCCAATGCAATGCAGCATACAATGGATGATATTCTATCAGGCAATTTCAGTACATATATTCAGTTCAGATATTAACATACTCAGTACAGATATCATTCAGTCAATTTCACACATTTAAAGGTCTAAGTAGCGCTTACCAACCTTACAGTAGGTTCACAGTCGACTTGGGGGACCCGTGCAACCTTAGAAACATTCTGGTAAAAATGGGCCCACATGCTCGTGTGTACCCTTGTGGCCCATTCGGCCCAAATTGGCCTTGGCCGTGTGATCCATTTTTAATGTAATCCATTCTAGTTAAATATTCGAATCTATCCCAATTCTGCTGTTTGACTACTTCAACGTTTCCTTACTAAAAAATATTTATCTCTTAGTATGGAATTCAGATGATATTTTCGTTTGTTTCTCTTGAAAATAGACTCATTAAGGATTTAAAAATATAAATTTAAGCCCCTAATTATTTTTTTTTACAATTTTTGGTGATTTTTCCAAAGTCAAAACAGGGGAACCCAAACCCATTCTGACATTGTCTCACAAAATTCATTATATGTCATAACTTACAATTTCATTGCTTACATTGTTTCTTCCATGAAAAACTAGACTCAATAAAATTTAATTTTGTATTTTATTCAACCTCTAACTCAATTTCCACAATTTTTGATGATTCTTCAAAGTTAGACTACTGCTACTGTCCAAAACTATTTTAGTGCAGAATGTTTATTTCCAAGTTTATAACACCCTTATTTCCTTTCTCTACAATTTTTCGCATCATTTTCTCTTATTTCTCATATTTCTCAACAGCAAGCAATTTCGGCTTTTCACCAAATCTCATTTTCTGCGTTTTGGGTACACACTTGGTATTTTGGAAGCAATTCTAAGCCTCCAGAATCTAAAAATCGACCAACAAATCTCCAGATTAATCACTTAATTCGTTTTAATCAACCAGTTTTGGAAGCAACTCGAGTAAAAACCTAACAAAACCCTTACCTCCCTTGAGTAACCATGACTTCGCACAATCACAGCGTTGATTCAAAACCACCAGCCCCTTGATTAACTCCTAAACACCAAAAAGGAATCCCCCTTTCAGAGATTAACCAAGAACGATTAACAATAGACAAAACTGTTACGTACCGAACACACGCGACCAACGATGAACAAACAAATCAATTGGAAAATAAAGAAAGAAACGGAAGAGGAAAAACTAATAAAAATTTCGGCAGCAACTAGGGGAAAGAATCAGCAGTGGAGGGAAAGAAGAAGAAGAAAACGTCAGAAAAAGTTTGGGTAATTGGAGAGAAAACTGAAACTCTACTTTTTTCTGCAACGAAAAGATAATTAGATTATTTTCTGATAACCTCTCCCCCATTATCTCCTAAAATCACTCCCTATTAACCCACTAAAACACAACTACTCAGGATTTTGCCCCAACACAACTCTTAGCCGAAATTGGAGCAAATAGTGTCTCCACGCCATCACAGAGAATTGAAAACAGAACCTCCTTCACACCAACACTCCACTTATCCACAAGACTAGCAGGCCCATTCTGTTAATTATTTGTCAACTTTTACTTAAAAGCCTACTGACAAAAGATAGGGCTTATTCATAAAAATACCAAAATTTGCCCAAGTCTTGGCTTTAACTTGGGACCTCACACACACCTAGAACACTTAACCACTGAAGCAGATACACAGTTGTTTCACACCTTCGTAAGAACAAAAATAAAAATTCTAGGGCGTTATAGCTCTACCCTCTAAAAGAAAATTTTGGCCTCGAAATTTACCTGATCAGAACAAATAAGGATACTGCTGATGCATCGCATCCTTAGGGTCCTACGTGGCCTCCTCAGTGCTATGATTACGTCATAGAACCTTCACCAAAGGAATGGACTTCCTCCTCAAAACTTTTATGTCACGATCTAGGATCTGGACAGGCTCCTCCTCAAAGGTCAAGTCTGACTTAACCTCAATCTCCTCAACAAGGACAATATGAGTAGGATCAGAGCGGTAATGCCTTAACATCGAGATATGGAACACATCATGGATACGATCCAACACCGGAGGTAGCTCCAGCTGATAAGCAACTAATCCCACTCACTTCAGAATACGGTAAGGTCCAACAAACCTAGGGCTCAACTTTCCCTTACGACCAAACCTCAATACCTTTTTCTATGGTGAGACCTTGAGAAAAACGAAGTCCCCTCACAGAATACTCAATCTCATGCCTCTTCAAATTCGCATAAGATTTTTGCCTGTCAGAAGCTACTTTCAAACGATCCCGAATCAATCTAACCTTATCCTTTGTCTCAGATACCAACTAAGGATCCAGAACACGTCACTCACCCAACTCAGTCCAACATAAAGGAGTGCAAAACTTACGACCGTACAGTGCCTCGTAAGGTGCCATCTGGATGCTAGACTGGAAGCTATTATTATAGGCAAACTCTGCTAACGGCAGATAATCATCCCAACTGCCTCAGAAATCAATATCACAGCTCCTTAACATATCCTTCAGTACCTAAATCACCCTCTCTGACTGACCATCGGTCTGAGGATGGAACGTAGTACTGAAGTCCAACCTTAAACCCAGAGTCTCATGCACCTTTTTCCAAAACTGAGATGTGAAACGAGGATCCCTATTAGAGATGATCGAAACCGGTACCAATGTAGTCTTACTATATCAGAAATATAGAGCTCTGCCAGCTTTTGCAAAGAATAATTTGTCCTAACTGAGATGAAGTGTGCAGACTTAGCCAATCGATCCACGACAATCCAAACTGAATCTTTCTTAGTGGGTGTTAAAGGTAACCCACTAAGAAAATCCATCGTTGCTCGCTCCCACTTCCATAGCGGAATCTTAATCAGTTGCAGCAATCCCGAAGGCAACTGATGCTCAGCCTTAACCTGCTGGCAAGTCAGGCATCTAGCCACAAAATCTGTAACCTCTCGCTTCAACCCTAGCCACCAATACAACTCTC
This sequence comes from Gossypium raimondii, assembly GCF_025698545.1. Lineage (NCBI taxonomy): Eukaryota > Viridiplantae > Streptophyta > Magnoliopsida > Malvales > Malvaceae > Gossypium > Gossypium raimondii. Next base: position 45,954,566 of record NC_068572.1, read on the forward strand.
GAAAATCTCAATACATCTTATTTCCGCCAGGGTGCATAGCAAGTGAAGTAGTTACATGGCCTGAGAAGGGTGTGTGTCTCAACCGTGTGAGTCAGAGCTTGGCCACATGGTCGTGTGATCCTTGTAGTTTAATTTTTTTAAGTTTTTCCTTAAAGTTTCATATGTTTTTTATTTAGTCTCGAATCATTTTTTAAAGTGTTTCTAAAGCCTCAAGGGCACGAATAAGGGATGTTATGAATGTTCTTGAATGAAATTAGAATATGTATTGCATTGATGTATGAATTGAATGGTTTACTGTTCTGTTTGTTCGGTAGTACTCCGTAACCTTGTTTCAGCAATGGATACGTAGCATGTATGGAGTTTAGAAATACATGTCATTATATAACCTACGATAGTGTGATGTCTATTGACTCTGATGAGATTTGTTTCATTTTTTGACAAAGATGTTTTCCAACTGAGTTAATTCTGATCTTGCTGAAAGCAATATTCAAGTGTCTGATTAGAGGTTGCTAAGGATGAGTAGAGACTCATATAGGTAAGAGAAAAATTTTATAATGTTATGTTGATAATGAATTTTATGTTTTGTGTATTCTTGAGAGTCAAATTTAGAGGCTTTACGATTTTCACCCCCTCACCCTCAAAATCTTATACAACGGATAGAAGATATTAGATTTTTCTAAGGATCATTCGAGATACGCAACGTCACTATTATCGAAGAGGTTATTCAAGAGTAATCGGTTTATTCAGGTATGATATCTAAAGAACGGATGAACCAAAATTTCTTCTAAATTGATTTCTTTAGTAAATGAGATAATATGAGATTATTGATGATTGTAGTAGTTAGTGGAATAATGTTTGAATTGCAAAGATATCTGAATGCAACTGTTATGGCCGAGTATATTACATTGATCTCTTTATCATTCAATATGGTTATATATTTCAGAAATTCAGAATAAATTTATATCTTGGAGTTCTTTATCTCAGCTATCTTATTGTTTAATCTATCAAACATGGTTCATCTGTAAAAAATATTCACTGGCCGGGAGTAATTACATCTATTACGGTTATAATTCCTAGTGGGATCATGAGAGCACGGTGATATAGATCTCATATTTATAAAGGCTATGTACTGCATTGGTTGTTACTGGAACTATATTTGGTTTTCCTCTTTTGTTTCGGAGTGCATTATTGATGGTTGAGATATTGTTTTATCTACACGGTTATAGCGTCGGTCTTATTAAAGCACTATGGTTTTAATTCATCCAATGGTTGTGGCTTTGGTATGATTCAAAGCTTCGATGTTAATCATTGAAATAGTTTTATTATATATTTCCTTTCTAATTTTCGTGAAAGTGGTAGGCAACAACAAAAGCATAGATGTGGACGATTGAGCTTAACCTTGCATATTGGTTCTCATTCCTCGGGTAATCTTAATTTATGTCAATGAGTCAAAGTAAAATGCCATATTTTGAGTTAGTTAATGTATTTTGTGATGATCTCTGGTTGGTATTTTGAGGAAAGTACGATAGACAGTATATCTAGATTATCTTGATAACAAGAAGAACGAATTATTCTGAAATGTTATTATTCGATTGATAAATCAACTCAATTATGTTATTTAGAACAGGTTATTCATTTAAAAAGTTAGGTAAGTTGTTTATATTCAAGCTTTTTTCTTAATTCGAGAATAAATTTTACAGATTCACGGGTAAATTGATGGACGGTCAGAATGAGGGATTCATATTCTAGAAGATATGATACAGAAATATATCTATCAGATCAACTATAATCAGGAAATGTTATTATAGGTTAAATTCGCCTCGATAGTTGAAGTTATCGCACTTAGGTTAAATGATATTGGCTGAAGCTTTCCATGAAATGGAACGTTTATTAATTAAAAGTTACTGATGCAGATGTGTCGGAAGCATCAGCTAAAGTCTGTTATGAAAACTATGATATTTGGTTAAACGTTATGAAAATTTAATGTATCTAGAATCTTATGATTTGGATTTTTGGGTATGTTTCGACTGAAAATTACAGGGATTTTCTCGATAGTTGTGGTAATGATGATAAAGTTAAGATAGGAGAGCATCAAAGCTATTCAATTAAGTCCAAGTATAGTATCAAGTTCTACTATGAGTTCTGATTCGAGATGAGTTATGATTAAATTTTTTGTGGACTACCATTAAGAATAGGAAAGAAAGATTCGATGTGATGACTATTATCAGGTGAGAAATTTTGAGGACGAAATTTTCGTTAGGGGGAGAGTTGTAACAACTATTTTTCAGTGGTGTCAGAAACTGTGGTTTCGGGGCCACCAAATTCGATGAGTAAGTTCGTAAATATTATTATTTAATATTTAGGAGTCAAATATGGTTTTTAAAAGATTTTTGATTGATAATTTATGTTTTATAAACGATTTATTTAGTTCAAGTGGTAAGACCCTATGGTAAAGTGGTTTTAGAAATTGAGGTATCGGGACCTCGTTTCTATAAACCAAGTCCTAAATATTTTTATAAATATTTACGAAGTGTCATTAAGGTAGTATTAAATTTTAGTTGAAAAATTTTAACGTTTCGATAGAAAATTAATTAAAAAGGACTAAATCGTAAAAGATGTAAAATTTGATCACCATTTGATTTGAGTGATTAAATGGCTTATTGAATCAAGGAAAAGGGACTTAAATGGTAATTAAACCATGGTAAAATTTTCCAAGCGGTGGTTTCATGATTGAATCCACTAGCTTTTGGATTATTTGTTCTTTTAGTCCTAATTAGTTTAGGATTAAATTGTAAATAAGTTTATTTAGTTAGAATTTAATTTAATTGAAGGACCAATTGTGAAATTAAATCTTCCTTAGATGGTAATTATGCTATATATTTATGTGATGAACAAATATGGACATGAAATTGGTGTTTTATTTAATTATTAACCAAGGTTAAAATGATAATTTGATAAATTAATTAAATTAAACAAAACATAAGTAAAATAATGATTGTCATCTTCCTTTTTCTTTTGTTTTTCAACTGAATGAAGCCATGGATATACCTTTAATCTTCGGCCAAGCTTCCATGTATGCATGTATGTCCATTTTAGCCCCGTTTCTAATATTTTTATGTTTTTGAGATCGTTGCAACTAGGTCCAGTTAGCCCGTACCTTCGATTTTGAAACTGTTTAATATTTTGAATGATGCCATTGATGAATCTATGTGATTTTAGTTATTAAATGGTGAATTTGAAATGTTGGTTGATATTTAAAAGTATTTTATTAAGTAATTTTGATGAATTTTTTAATTAGGGACTAAATTGTTGAAATAGTAAAATACAAGGACTTATAGTGAAATTATTGAAAAAATAGGCTAAAATGGCTATGAATATTTGGATAGTCAGAAATTACAATAAAATGGTTAATTTGCATGTTTTAGGCTCGGGGACTAAATTAAATAAAAGTAAAATTTTAGGGGCAATTTTGTAAAATGTCAAAAATAACTAAATTGCATAAAGTACATTTTTTACTGTCTGAATTTATAAATTGAATGAAATTATTAATTTAGATCAAGATCAAGTGGAAAATCGAGGAAAATGAAAAATTACCAAAAAACCCATGTACTTTGATATTTCTACAATTTAGCCAAGTAAGTTTGTTATACGATTATTCTTAATTGTATTGAATATTTCATAATATTTCATTATTTGTTAAATCTTAAATGTCATTTAGCTATGTTTTAATAAATTGAAACGTAACGTTAATTCAGGCTTTGTGCCTAACAGGCTTTGTGCCGGTGATATTCGGTCTCTATGCCTAGCAGGCTACATGCCGGTGATATTTGGGTTTTGTGCCTAGCAGGTTTTGTACCGGCGATGTTCGGGCTTTGTGCCGAGCAAGCTTTGTGCTGGTGATATTCGGGCTCTGTGCCTAGTAGGCTTTGTGCTGGTGTAATTGTATCAGGCCCCAAGCCTAGCAGGCTTTGTTTTGGTATGTTATATAGATAACTGGTACGTTAAATATTGTTTCAATTATTCGATGTTGGTTTATTTGGTTTAACAGGCATGAAAAAGGAAAAGTAAGGTATGTGTTTCAAATGAACTATGTCATGAAATTATAAAAAGGATTGAAACGGTAAGTTTATAATTGGGATGTAAATAGAATGGTTTATAATCTTATGAAAAGATTGATGATTATGTATTACGACTTATAAATCCTAGTATGTTATATATGAAAGGTATATGTGATCTTATTGAATATACTCAATTGTTAGTTGATGGTGTTCAATAGGTTTATACTAAGTTTAAAGTATTAATGTTGAATCATGTTTAATCTATGTATTATAGTATTGAAGTGATAAGTTATGTTTCATGTTCTATGAAATTATTAAGCATTCATTGCTTACGTAGTTGTCTTTCTCTTACTTTACAGATTATCAGAAGCTCGATCGGGTTGGAAGCTCGTCGGAGACCTATCACACTATCGAGTGATTATATTGGTAGATTCTAATGTCTTGATGAAGGTTATAATGGCATGTATAGGTGGATTTTTGTATAAATAATCTAGTGGTTGTTTTGGTATGTATAAATATCATTATGGTTAATGTACTTATAGTATCTTGGTGGTTGATGTTAATATGGTTAAGTTGATGCATGATTTTATGACCAAAGAGGTAAGTTTGGCATGTTTGCAATGTGGTTAATTAAGGTATGCTTGAATATGAAATTTAGTTAATTGTGTTTGTATGAAAAATGACCAATTGGGTATATGTTGGTATAGTTCAATGTGGTCGATTATGGTATAACTTGGTATGGAATGAAGCTAAATATATGTGGAAGAGTTATGATCAAATATGTATAAGTTTAGGTATATGTGTGTTTGAGATGCATGAGAATAAATGTTTAAATGGTAAGTTATATTGGCATGGTATAAGTCAATTATGGTATGTTTTAAAATGGTAGCAAGGTGACCAATTATGCATATGTTTGGTTAAGTTGAATGCTTGCTTTTGAGGTGCCTTATATGGCATATTGGTTGAATGAAATTTGGTCATTTGAATTGGTCTTATTATGCATTTTTTAGGTATGTTTTAATGCTTGATTGTGTGTGCAAATGACTTGTAGGTGTGTACTTGAATTGGGTGAAAGAAATGACTTGAATTTGGCCTATTTCTTATTCACACGGCCTAAAACACGGGCGTGTTTGTCAGTCGTGTGTGACATATGGCCATGCAACACATTCGTGTGTCCCTTGTAAGTTTCAAAGGGTAGAAAGTCAGGTTGTTACACGGCCTGAGACACGGGCGTATGTCTCAGCCGTATGAGTCATACGGCTTGGCCACATGGCCGTGTAACCCCTGCAATTAAAATTTTTCTAAGTTTTTCCTTAAAGTTTCATATGTTTCTGATTTAGTCCCGAATCATTTTTTAAAGTGTTTCTAAAGCCCCGAGGGCTCGAATAAAGAACGTTATGAATGTTCTTGAATGAAATTAGAATATGTATTGCATTCATGTATGAATTGAATGGTTTATTATTTTGTTTGTTCGGTAATGCTCTGTAACCCTATTTTGGCGACAAATACATTTTAGGGGTGTTACAAGTATGCGTAAGGTTCCGTCGAACAAGTTGGGGTGTCAACTCCTCATATTCTTTATCTTAATCTTCACCTCGACCTCAATGTTGATTTCCATCTCCTTCTTCCGTGGTTGAGTGTGTTTGGGTTCTAAGAGTCTATTGAACATCCCCCATTGTATTAATAGGTTGTTGCTCAGATGACTCACCTAGGTTGAACGATGATGCTAGGGGTGTTTGCAACACTACCAATGGATAACTGTATAATGTCGCCTAACTTGATTGCAGATAAAAGGTGGGAATTATGCGCAATATTAGATATGTCGGTGTTGCTGGCGACATCGACGTGTAATATGGTCTAGTGGATGGAGGTGGTGTGAAAAATAGACTTGGAGAATGTGTTGATGTAGTGAATAATGGTGCATGCTTTGGTGCTTATGTTAAAAAAATTGGATTAGCACAAAAAAAATGAACCATACTAACTGGGAGGTTACACGCCCATTGGGTCCTCGTGTGGAGTTAGAGCAGATGTTGATCCCCCCATAACATGTTCTCCTGACCTAGGATTGTTGGGCGCTCGTCTTGGCCTTTTACGGTGACATTGCCTACTATTTTTTGCATCCGACAGTAGATATGACTTGCCGTTATACCTGAACCCATCCATGTAATCTGGAGATGTCACCAACTCTGGTGTGAGAAATGGTTCACATGTTGGCAAGTAATCGTACCTATGCTGCCACATCTCGATATACTTCTTATGGAATCTTGATCAATCTTCCTTGAGTCTCTTCTGCAAGTCGATCGTGCAGTTTATCGAGATCCTGGGGTAGTAGTGGAACACATTGTGACGCCCAAACTATCGCATCACTCAGTCGAATTCGTACATCTCGACTGTTGCAAAAATGATTAATGGCACTTTGACGTGCTAGATATTGCAATTGGCCAAAAATTTGGTTGGGATGCATTCTTGAATTCTCAAATCCGCATATGACATCTATTCAAACTGCAGAACAAGTTTATAAATTTTAGCATGTGCCTAATGTTTAATTTCAAATGCTGAAGTAAATATTACATAACTTTAAATTTCATAAACTAGCCTTCTCTTCCGATTGTTGATCTAACGCTAGCCATATATCCTCGAGCTCGATCGGTATACCTGTGTGTCTCGCGTGATTGTTCCACTTATTCAATAATATGTTATTTCAAAATTACGATAATGAAAAAAATATTAGGATAATGATATTATCAAATGAATTTTACCATATTACGAGTGAGAATTCATAAGGGGGTCCACTCAGGGTCGTAAAGATGGTAGTCGATACCATGCCTACATTGAAGAAAGAGCATGCAATCGGTGGTTTTAACTTTTTTTGGTTTCGTCGCTCGACATATCTCTCGGTACAATATCACCAACATCGCTGATCCCTAACTGATTTGTCTCTCTTCTTTCAAGTCGACTACTAGTAGTAGCCACCTTAAATGTACCAGATTTCGAGATTTATCTGGCATAAGTAGTCCCTCGATCAACCTCAAGATACGTGCGCGAATTGTTCTAATTCAACGTCACTCGCGAAGGTGTCGATATGTTTGAACTTCTCCTCCAACCATTCCATCTCGATTCAACTACCCCTAAACTTGTTCAACATCTCCATTGTAGTTGCTCGCATGTTGCACTCCAATCGATACTAACCACTGCCTCTATAATGACTTCCCCATCGATTGGTAGATTGAGTTGTAAACCAACATTGTAACACCTTATACCCAGTCCAGTCGCCAGGCCCGAGCTACAGGATGTTACCACAATAAAACAAAATATTCATAAGCAATTTAATTAATATTATTGGTTCCTCTCTCTGACAATTAAGTACAATCTGTACTTGTTTATAGTCAATAACAGTATCATATAAAATCAATCAATATATATCGAATGTCACATCAAACTCATTGAATGTCAATGACATTAGCTCAACAAGAATTGTACAATCACGAATTCTCAATGAAATATGTTAGTATCACAAACATACTGATCTAATGGATTTATTATTCTAATTTCATAATTAGTCAACTCTACTGGCATAATCTCTTTGGTTATTAAAACAATTCAAAAGTAAAAATGTATTACTCCAGAATTAATCACAAATTGTATAAAAATTGTAGATAAAGAAATTGTACCCGTAATATCATCAAGGAAAATGACCTCTTCTTTGATTTGATCAGAATAAACTCGAGAAGGTGCACAAGTTTCATATCTATCATAGGCATCTTTGGTCTTACCTAGACTAGCAATAACATTGTCACCAATTTTCTAAATTTCTATTATGTTAGGGAGTTGTTATCAATTTAATAATCTGATCACTGATAACATTTAGCTTCTTTAAACAATCTCGCACAAAACATTCAGTGGATTCACATCTGAAGAAAGAAAGAACTGATCTTGGAGGTCTTTAGACTTTTTAGGTGGAAGCATCCAAGATGATCTGGCTGCACTGCATTTCAGTGAATTTCTATCTTGAACCTGTTTTTCTTTTTCTCAATACATTCGCTCTCCCTTTTTCCTTTACAGTCATCTCTCTCATGCTCAACCAGATTATCAATTAGAAATTGTTGATCATATATCGTAATAATATTCTGATGATGGGCGAGTGTTGAAAAAGACAAGATCGAGGGTAGAGGTTGTCGAGCGTCAGGATTAACTCTTAAATACTTTGAAAACCATTAACTCATCATGCCGAAAATGAAAATTTCAATATCACTTTCTAACATTTACAGAACTAGTAGAATATGACTCACTTCCTATTCAGAAGCCAAAGCATTATTATTAACTTTATCAAGTACGACACGATTAGATCCGACCGACAATGTAAGTCTATTGGGAAAACATAGTCAGATCGGATCAGAAGCATCACACAAATATTACATGTTATTGTGATATTTATTTCTAGACTCAATACACGCTACATTCAGTCTAAGAATCGATTAAACTATAGCTCTGATGCCACTAAATGTAATACCCTATTCCTGATCTAGTCGCCAGACTCGAGCTACAAGATGTTACCACAATAAACGGTAATATTCATAACAATTTAATCAATATTATTGAATAAATCAACATATACAAGTTAAGTTCATGTTAAAAATGCATTACAATCAAAATCGAGTTTCAATCGAGCTTAGGAAAGCTCTCAAACAAGTTCAAAACTAGATTGAAACCAATCTGAAACATTCACAAAATAATAGGTTAAAAGTTAAAACAGGAGTCACATGGTCGTGTGGTGCTATCAGACAGTCGTATCCCCAACCCGAGTAACAAACTGATGTCGTGTAATTCAAGGTCACACGCCGTGTCGCCAATCCGTGTAACTCACTGTGACCGTGTGAACCAAAAGCTACCCTGAACGTGTTGAACACACGGTAGTGTCATCCAACCATGTGTGACATACAATTGAGTGGTAGCCCGTGTGCAGCATAATTGACCTATTTGTACAAGTTTTATACCATCCAAGCCAAGTGAACTATAATGCCAATTTATGTCATTCAAATCAACCTCAAAACTAATACATTTCAAGCCAAAACACCAATTCACATAATCAATTAAATATACAACCAATATGCCCTCATTGGCACCACAATTTAATAAACTGAAATCAAATACAATTCATACTAAAGCTTTTAACCATTTAATACCCAAAAACATTGAACCATTTTATACTTCAAGCTAGGTTACATACATATCATAATTTGAGGTTGCCTTTCACATTTTTCAATACCTTTTAGCATTTACTTAAGCTACCATTTGCACATGCTTATATATTCAAACTCAACAATGCCAAAAACACTAGCACTTGCTAATTCCTATGTATAACAACATTCAAACTTTGCCATTTCAAGCCACCATCTAAATCATATGCATATATTAATATATTTATATACATCCAAACTCAACCATGACAAAACACAAACACAAACTTTACATTTCAAAATTTAACCCTCCTAAGTACATGCCACAAATAACCAAGCTCAAAACATCAAAATTCTACCGAATCATGAGACGAAAGGTGTATATTTCTCACTAATCTGATCGGCACGTTTCGAATGTTCAAAATCTATAGAAAAGTAGTAACACGAGTAAGAATTTAAAATACTTAGTAAGATCATACTATATAAACATTTAGCTTACCTTAACCACTTATGAAAAACATGATTCAATGTGAAACAATCTTACCTATCATGACATTCAAAATAACATCAAATACATTAGGCTTTAAGCCAAATCCAAATCCATATATATATATATATATATATATATATGTAGCTTCAAAAGGTAAATTTCAAACTCAACCCAATATATATATCATGAATTCATTTTCTAATTTATCACCTTACTCACCGCACCATTCAATTTGCAAGCATATACTCATACCATAAAATCCATTATATAATACAAATATATCTATCAAGATTCCAACAACACCATTAACTTATAAGATTTTGAACTCAATCACATGTATACCTCAAAAGTTCACATTTTCATTTCAAACCAACTGATATATTATATTGAAATCATATGTATAACATAGCCAACAATCAATGACATAAAATCACCTTTTTATTCATAATATTACCCTATGAAACTTCGTAAAAGAATTCTATAAATAGGTGAAAGTAATAGTGCCTAGTCACCCGTTAGGGTTGAACTTACACGAATCATTTGCTTGGCCTTGGCTTAATATTAATGAATTCTCGAGTTTGCAACATATGCAGGAGCTCGGAACCTAAACTTGTATTCTCGAGTCTGCAACACATGCAGGAGCTCAGAACCTATTTTTATATTCTCGAGTCCACAACACATGCAGGAGCTCGGAACCTACTCAAAAATATAACCTTGTATACGAGACTTTTACTAATTTCATCGAGATTTAATCTCAAATCATATCATTTCGCAACAATCCATTTCAATTAGATTATATTCTAAATTTGTATACTAGTTCATAACCAAATTCAAGCTTTCAATAAACACAATTACACATTTAAATTATAATTCAACAAAAAAATTAAACTTATTCATACTGTATAAACTTACCTGACAAAACAATACTTTTTTAGCTAACATGGACTATTTGACAATTTTCCTTTTTCACCTAAATCAACGACTTGATCAAAATAATATTTAAGATTCAAAATATCAATACCAATCTCATAATAATACTCAAATTCATGTTTATAATCTTTTAATTTCATTTTACATAATTTTCCTAAACTTTTACATTTTATTTAATTTAGTCCCAAAACCAAAACAAATATAAATTTTACAATTGAGCTTCGTTTTTCATTCCAATTCCAATTATTTCCTTCTATAACCCTCAAAATCCAATTTTACGAAATTTAAAGTCACTTTTGACATATTCACAATTTAGCCCTATATGCAAAATTAACAAAATTTACTTTATGAAATAACCCTTAAACATTACATAGCTTCCAAATCTACCATTTTCTATAAAAAACATATAAGATTAATCAATGGAAAATTTTAAAATCTTTAACAGTTTTGAAATCAGAGATACAAGTTAGCCAGACCTAGTTGCAACGATCCCAAAAATATAAAATTACAAGAAACTGATTAAAATCTACTTACCAAATTTGAAGAACAAGCTTAGCCGAAAGCTTGGTTTAGTCTTCCATGAAGAATCGTTGGTGAATGGAAAAAGATTAGATCATCATGTGTTTACCCCTTTTGTTTAATGTTTTATATTATTTTACTTAACCAATTAATTTAATTTAACATTAAAATAACATATAATTTAACAAATAACAAGCATTGACCATCCACCCAAATTCAAAAGGTTGGTAATTTGCCACTTTAGATCTTAAACAAACATTAATTATACATTTTAGCTAAATAAAATTAATAGTGATAAACTTTTGTAACTTTTACGATTTAGTCATTTTCCTTAATTAACTAGCCAAATATCAAAATTACCAAACCAAAATTAAATACACCTATATAATAACTTCATAAATATTTTTATTATGGGCTCAATTTTGGAAATGAAGTCTCGATACCTCATTTTCCAAAATCACTTGACTTTAGGATCGAACCACTTGTACTTAACTAATTATCCAATCAAATAAAATTATCAAATCAAAATTCACTATATCATAATACTTGACTCGTAAATATTAAATAATAATATTCATAGACTCACTTAACAGAATTGTGGTCCTGAAGTCACTATATTCGACACCACTGTAAAACAGATTGTTACAAACGTGCTCGAGTGTAATTGTACACTCACTGTAGGGAAGATGGAATGTGTGTGTCTCAGTTCTCTATCTCTCCACCAAAGTATTGATAAGTAGGGGGATCTAATTTAGTCCCCCCGAAGAATGCGAGCCACGTACAAGAATCCCACTTCTCGCTAGTGTCCATGAATGATAATCGGTGCACTCACACTTAAATTGTGTATGTATGTCTCCAAAATCCGATCTTCGGCCTGAGTATATAAACATAAAAAATTTATAAAATAAAAATGTTAATAACATAATAATTTGTCATTTTACAAATTATAAGGAATAAAATAAAATTGAACAGAATAGGATTGAGAGAAAGATTTAAAACGAAATTATTGAGAGAATAGGTTTGAATGGAAAAAAAATGAAGTTTAGAGGGGTTTATATAGGAAAAGTATGGCTGTTGGGGGATGTAGCCGTTGAAATTGTGATGGGGGAATGTTACCGTTGCCTGTAAGATGCGTTTTCATCATTTTCCCTCTTCAAAAACGACCTATTCTCATAAATATATAAAAAAAAGGCCAAAATTCTTAAATTTGATAAAAAGCGACATATTTTTATAAATTAAACATTGTTTTTATATGTAAAATAATTCAAATAATCATTTAAAATACAGATACAAAATATATAATACTAAAATTTACCACACCCATGATATGGATGGAAAAATTAAATATTTTACATATAAAAATTATATTTACTAAAAACAATCATATCTAAAATAATTAATTGATTTTATGTACTAGATTTACCATACCCACAATGTAGGCAAAAATAGTAATATTTAAAATAAATATTTTTATAAAATTAAAATTTAAAATACTCTCAATGTACATAAAAATAAATATTTGACATATAAAAATCATATATAAAGAAAATTATATCAAAAAATTAGTTGATATTTTAAATATATATATTTAACATAATATATATAAAAATTATTTTCATTATATAATTACATATTTATTATTTTTCTATATAAATAAAGAAGATATTAATTAAAAATGAAATAAAATAATTAAAAACATGTTTATTAATTAAAAACTCGAAAATAAAATGCTTATTAATAAAAAAAAGAAGAGAGATTGAATCATTGATTAGAAAAAAAACCAAATAAACATAAGATGAGACCCAACGGTAGAAAATACAAGCATTTAACAAATAAATTAAAAAGCAAAATTGTTAAAGAAGGTGCGCTTACTGAAAAGCGTTTTCATAAGCTAAATTTGCCCTATTGTAATACACATGTATAAATAAGTTTTTGTGTCATAACCAAATCAATCATTAATTTTATAACAAAATAATAATTCCAAAATATAAAAATAAGACATTTTAGTAAATATATTGAAAGGGAGCAATAAAAACTCTCTAAGATTGGAGTGGGTGAAGCATATCATTAGCTTCCCAGTATTTGTCTTCCAAAACTATGTTTTTTAATCTCATTATCTAAAAGTTACACGTGAAAGGGGAAAACGCCATTATTTTTGTGAGCGGTCCGTTATCAGCTGCCACTGCGTTGCGGTGCGTCACGTGGAAAGTCACGCTCATAAAAGCAATGAATGGTAGGGTAGCTGAACTGAAACCCAAATATTTAATGACTTTTTCTTTTTCTTGTTTTATTAAAAATAAAATTCCTAAAGATTAAACTAAACAGAAACGCCAAAAAACGGACGTTTGATGGTGAAAGTGAAACACACTGAGTCAAAGGGCTCCAAACAGTAGCACCCCCTATTCAACGTGATTACCCTCACTTTTACACCTCAGCACACCTGTTGTCGGTGCTGCTGACGACACACTTGCTCTTGCTGCCGTCTCGTCGACTGCTCCTCCTTCTGCCGCCGCAGCTCCAACACCTTCCGGTGGGAGTTCGAGTGTTGAGTCAGCACAAATGTCGGACTCGCTGCGGGTCTGTATTCGGGCACTAGCCGACCCGATTTATACCGGACCCCACACGCGTTGCACAATGTCTTCGGTCCTAATGGCCCCGTCCGCCACTGTGGGGTCTTCTCCGACGCGCAGTGTGAGCATCGCCTCATCCCTTCTACCGCTGCCGGGGATGCTTGACGTTGGATTTCCCTTTTTGTCTTTGTTTTTCCCGTTAAGGTACCTGCCGCTCCAGACGTCGTCGTCGTCCAGTTTGTGCCGTTCAATGTTGTTACCGCTCTGGAACGCTTGCTCCGAGCTTTGCTAGAAAACGACGAGTTATCATTTCTAGGGTTAAGGATTCCGGGGAGCGAGTATGAGGGGAAGTCGGTGAAGGAATCTTCAACGAACTGCGACAACCACTCCAGCTCAGCCACGTCATCACTCTGCAAACAAAAACCACAACAATATATGTAATCGTGCATGCTAGTAAAAATAAATATAAAGTAAGAAAACGAACATGGAATTCGTCATTACAGGAAGGCAAATATCGTGGTTAAAGTCTAAGGAGAAAGAGGGAGTGAGGGCGGCAGAGGAGGAGGAAGCGGCGGAAGCGTCGCTGAAATGGGTCTCAGAAGGAGGGAACTGATCATGGCTGGTGGCGGCCGAAGCAGAGGGAAAAAACTCATCGTTGGACAAATCCAAAAGATCATCAACATCTAATTGTTCCGAAGTTGAAATCCCATAGATATCCATCTTTTTATATACCCCTCAAAAAACTGATCTCTCAGCTCTCTTTCCCTCAAAAGAACGAGGCAGAGGTGAGTGATATATGGATGGGAAGAGGGGGCAGAGGAACGTGCAAGATGACTACAATTTCCTTTTTTCTTTTTAAAAAAAATTGGGATCTATAATTTAATATATAAAATAGATAAAAGAGTCATATAGTAAATGAATTAATCCCTCATGCATGCATGTGTTTGTGTATAGTTTATAATATACTATACCATAGTAAATGTTAAATTAGGAACAAATAAATGGATGGGGTTGTCATTATATGTAATTATTGTTAGTATGGCACTGATGGTTGTAATGTATTTCTATTGAAATTGTTATGGGTATATAATTTTAAATTTTATCTAATATTTTTTAAAATATTAAGTAAATAAATTTCAAATATAAATATTTATTCATTATATAAAATATTCAATAAAATATTTCATAAATGAAAATTCCCCATTCATTAAACCATACCTTAAACAACGAAATTATTCACAACTAATTATATTAGATGAAAGCTCCATAAAACTTACACAAGCATTTAGGGATTTCGCCTGGTTTTTTCTTTCCATTCTTATATAAGATCTTTACTTTTTTTATTGATTAATTTTGATACTTTAAATTTTAAAGTTTATAACTTTACATTGGTTGAAGTTTAATCTTTAAAGTTTAAAATTGGTCAATTTTAATTGTTAAAGCCTAACTTTTATTATTTATTGTTATATACGATTAAAAAATAGTATTTTTATATATAGTTAACATTATTCATATACCAAAGTTGCGCAAAATGAGTCGGTGCAAATCACATAGGCCAAAATTTTCATCAGTTCAAATTGTAAAAGGTTTGTCGCAGCAATAAAAATGCTAATAGTATATATATATATTATAAAATGTGTATTTGTCTGTATATAACTTTCTTTTATGAAAGCAATTCTATATAAATTGAAATTTATTGTGAAAAATAAAATAAAAATTTAAAATAAATAATAGAATGGATAGTATTTTTAAATGTTAAGTTAATTGAATTAAAACTAGAACTTTTATCACACGTGTATGCATGTGAAAATAACGTATTTAGAATACATATACTTTTAAAAATAAGATATATTAAATAATGAAATGTAATACTTGAAATTAATAATAATAACATGCAATAATAATAAAGTGTGCATAATAAATAAAATTAAAATGTATAAAAGTTTTTGAAATAAAGTTTTGGTTGAGTTGTAAATTTAAGATTTTATTAATGTAATTGATGTATGGTTCAATTCTACCATATCCATAATTTTAACTTTTAAAAACTTAAAAAAAACTAAAGTACACTTAAATAATATAAGTCATTTTAAATAGGAAGTGATATTTTAGTAATTTTTCTAACCAAGTTGGGGCGCGGGTGACTTGTGGCACTAACCGAATTAAGATTTTAAATAATAGTGTATAGATTTGTAAGTAGGTAGTATTTTAGAGGAATGGAGGTTTTTAAAAGAGTAGAGATATATTTATAAAAATGAGCATGATATTATTATTGTTTTTAAGAATTGGTGTTATTTGTGAACTTTGAATAGTAAATATAGGTATATGCAATGGTGAATTAACAGAACGTAGAAATATTGGGAAGAGGGTAAAGCTAGTTACGTTATAATCATCCAGCATTTACCTTGTGATTTAGGACATAATTAGTGGTTCTTCTGCCACTCCTCTTAATTAAAATGAAATGTTACAAGTTGATATATAATTATTTTGTTTACAGTTTCCAATTTTCATTAAAACAATGAGTAAATACTAAATAGCTTGCTTCATGTTTCAGATGCATGGAGGTCGGGCGGCAGGCACTGCAAAGATAGCTGTAAGGGACCACTTTTTTCAAAAGAAATAATTTTTATATAAATATCAAAAAGTTTTGCTTCATGTTCACGTTGGGTGAGATTTTAGTTTTATTATACCCACCATTCTCTGTGAGTGAGAGCAGATTTTTAACCTAATTACTACTACCCACAACTGCCATTTCCTTTCTCATTTGGAAAGTACAAACCCGTACATTGCACTTAAACTAAGAAATGGGTTTCTTCCTATTTTCTCCATTCATCTTTTTCTCTCTCTCAACTCAAACGTGAGTAACAATCTATTTCTCCCTAATATTTGGTGGTAATTAAGAAATATAATTGTCAGTAAGTTCTTTATTAACTTAGAAGCGATGACAAAAGTATAATCCTACAATTTCCTAATTTTTAGATCAGGGATTCAGACATGATTTTTTTCCCTTAACCTTAATAATTTGTTTCATCATTTACCTCATGCACATGGCATGCCGTCAGTATACGTAACACTTTCAGGATAAAAGAATTGGGGCGGTGAAATTTTTAATCCCAATACCAATTTCAAACACTATCAAATGTTTCATTACAAAAACTTATTTTTGATTATTTACTGCACCTCACCACTTATTTATTTCTATTGCTCAAGATTTTATACTTAGCTGGACAAAAAGAAAAACCAAACATTGACGCCATTGGATTTTCTATTTTTAGGCTTAAGAGTTCAAAACCCTCAATTTTTCAAAAAAAAAAAAAAAAGGAAAGAAAGTTAATCCTTCGGAAAACATAAAAATACATTAATTCAACCTTTTCGTTGTCGATTATTAGTGTTAAAGTATTGTTAATTATTATTATGCTATTGTGATTATCCATATCAACATAGAGCCCTGCCTTATCAACAAAAAAATACAAATAAAACTATAAAATTATTAAAAACTTAAGTCCATAATTCATTTGAATATTTGAACATTCATTTTGTTCAATTTCATTTAATACATTATTTCTTAAATTATAAAGGGCTAAATACTAAATTTATACATAAATTTTATTTTAAATCTGTAATTTAATATATGAACTTTGATTTGGTAGAATTACACACATAAAACTTGAATTGTGACTCATATGTACACATAAAACTTTAATAATTTTTTAATAATTATCATATATTGTTTAAATTTTTTTCATAAATTAAAAACTATGTCTAAAATGATCTCTTTTGTCCAGATTGATTCTAGACTTGAATTTTAATATATATGTTTTATATTTTATTAGTGTTGCAGTACAATATCAATATAGGTTAATTAATGCATTTTTAATGTTTGATTGGATTTATTTTTGGCAAAGAGATTTTGAGAGCTTTTTAAACCGGCTTTATTCCGTAAGCAGCTGCTGGTAAAATAAAAAGGTAATTAGAGAAATAAAGACACAGTGGTGGGGATAGAAAAGCAAAACAGATCATAGAAAAACAGAGAAGAGCTTTGGCCATTGGTGGAAGCGATATGGAATCATGTGAAATGAAAATTAATTTTGGTGATCCCGAAGCAACACCACGGCACGTGGATAGCCATGTGGCTGTAACTAAAAAAAATATACTCAAATCATAATCCATAGCATAAAACGGTATACTGCTACCTTATCGTATGTGATATGACCATGATGGAATTAGTTGTAAACTTGTGACTATTGTGTATTTTTTTTTTTTTACATTTCCAAGGGTTAACACAAGCTAATAAAAGCTTTAGATGCTTAGGCTGTCCATTGTCTAGTTTCCTTTCTGCGTTGCCTGTTGTCTGTGGTCTTTTGATAAAGGATATAAAAGGGAGGTGAATGTACCTCAAGACGAACTTCCATCCTATAATGGTTAGGCCAAAGATAATGTTCACCCATTTTGGATTCTTTCGTATTAACATACAAGATTTGATATTATGAGATTTGATAATCATGGAAATATAATGTAGAAAGAAAATTTTGGCCTGTAATATATATTGGTTGATTTGAAGCTTTTAATAGAAAACAATTGACTCAATATTTGATTGCATGTCTCCACGCACGCACACATTGCATATAAAGAGAGCTGCTCAGATAAAGGGCTACCATTACTCATCTAAAGGTTCAAACTCGGATGGGTTGTATGGATAAACAACTCTTAGCCACCAAGCCAACTAAGAGAATTTAAGGATATTCATTAGTACCAAATTCGAGCCAACCCCAAATTATTTTTCGGGGTATTATTGATAAATTATTTTTCGAGGTATTATTGATTCGAGCTTCCTCCTCTTCCTATTGAATGAGGCTTAGGTTACTCGAGCCTTGAATGAGAATGAATCAAACTCCTCGACCTCATCGATTGGCACCTTCTCTGCTATGGCTAGAAAGTGTATTGGCTCTTCTACATTTTCATTTAATATCGATTTAGGCTCTATGTTAGTGGTTAGTTCATCTTTCACTTCTACATTTACGGTTAGTTCTGCTGCCATGTCAATTGGATTAGAGACCGTTTCAACTAGCTTCAACTCGTCCACATGACCTTCAGTTACAAGCTCCGGTTGAATCTCACCATAAATCTCATCATGGTCATCGATAATACTAGGGTTCTTATGATCCGAGTTATGAGCGTTAGACATGTCCTTTTTCTTTGAAGGTCGTGCTTCGGATATTTCTTGCATCATTTTAATCATTTGTGCCATCTTGTCTAACATATTTGATAATACCTTAGAGTTGTTCGTTCTGGTGGTTTCACGTGAAGGCATCTTGCACGAATCATAGGGAGGCTTTCCTGAATGTTCGGGCATATCATGATCTTTTCCAAGTACCTCATACAAATTACTAGTGAACTCATGTGGTTGTTCGACTATATCAGTACCTTGGTCATTATTCCACTGGTGCATTAAGGCTTCATTTCCACGTTGACTTATCTTGATCATGAGTAATTCTTAATTCTCCATAATTTCCCATTCTTCATATACTCCCTCATCGTATATTTCGTCATCAAAGATCATCTCATTGTTAGACCATATGTAATCAATTTAATCCATAATCAAGAGATCTTTACTGCATTAGTCTCTATGAATTAGTGATCGACTAAACATATGTTCCTCTCCTCTTAGGCATATACTAAAATTGAAAAAGAAAAAAAAAGAAGTTAGTAAACTAAATTAGTAAAGTTAAAAATACGAATTGTATCTATAATTCAAAATTTCCCTAATTATTCTATTGAATGCAAAGATTAAAACTAATTTAGTAATGTTGCCTCCCGGCAACGTGCCAACAACTTGATCGCCTTCAGATGTACTAACTTCTAGAGTATGAATACTGGTACAAAACATATGGAATTTAAGGCGGTGTCCGCAAGTATAGGGGTCAAGTTGTGATAAAGAATGAGACTGATGAGTGCGGAAGCGTATCGTTAAGTTTGTCAAAGTCGCGAATTTATCCTAAATCTCTAGATGAACGTAAACTGAAATGAGAAACAATGAAAACAAATTAGTTGTCACAAAGGAGAGTCAAACAAAAATAAATAAAAAGAAAGATGAACCGGCTGGTAAATAGTCCAAAAGAGAACGAATTAGGGTTTCTTGGATGGAAAGAAATTGTCTTTGGACCTCAAGAAAATGCCCGAACTAGATTTGGAAAAAACAAAACACAAACAGATTTGTTAGAAGTGATTTTAAAGACAAAAGCAAACTATTTTGTGCAAGAATGTTTGAAACAACAAGAAAAGATTAAAACTCCTAATTTTGATGTGTTTCTTGATGGAACAAGATATGAGAACTTCTTTCTTGAAACAACTTTAACCTGGAACGAAAATCAATAAAAGTAGCAAG
This sequence comes from Gossypium raimondii, assembly GCF_025698545.1. Classification (NCBI taxonomy): domain Eukaryota; kingdom Viridiplantae; phylum Streptophyta; class Magnoliopsida; order Malvales; family Malvaceae; genus Gossypium; species Gossypium raimondii. Next base: position 45,974,692 of record NC_068572.1, read on the forward strand.
CCAACATAGCAAGAACTAACTTAAATAAGCAAGAAACAATAAATTAAGGATAAAAAAGAGAAGATGACGTCCTAAGAAGTTGTGGAAACATTAAGAATCTACAACTCCTTTCAATGGCTCTAATTCCCCCTCCAAGATTCGGTTTCTTAATTTTCATGAAAACAAGAAAGTGAATCTTGATTTTCTTTTAAGGTCGTGTACGCATCTAGGGCCTTGGTAACAAATTCTTGGATGGTCCCGTTCAATCTTGCTCGAATTTTCTTGGCCTTCGACCTCGTTATTGGCCCTTGAGGTAATGTGAGCCCATCACATCCATGGGTCTAAAATTGGGCCTTGAGACTCGCATCAGGTTGTAATATAGTTTGTTTACAATGAAACACTTTGCAAGTATTTCGAAGATCGTACCCAAAGGAGGCTAGTACTAAATTAATTCTAACCTAAACATCAATATATCTAATTAGTATTTTAAATAAACTATATTACGAATAAACATAAATTAAAGGGGTTTTGGTTTTTAAAATTAAACAACTAAAATAACATAAATAAAAGGAGTCTTCAGAAAGCTAGATTATAAACTGAATCAAACGTAAGCATGGATGATTAGCTCACTTCGGTAATCCTCATCAACTGTCGCTTCGGTAATCCTCATCAATTGTCGCTTCGGTAATCCTCATCAATTGTCGCTTCGGTAATCCTCAGCAACTGTCGCTTGGTAATCCTCATCAACTGTCACTTTGGTAATCCTCATCAACTGTCGCTTTGGGTTCTTTGTCAATCAACTAGTCGCTATCCTAGCAGGATCTTCTGATTAAAATACTGAGTCGGCAATGACTACTTATCTTCAAACCTCACAGTCCAAATTGACTTGGGGTGAAGGTGTTCACAGATAGGCCATGCCAATTTTGGGTTATTTTCCACCTTGATGACTTCCTAGGGTTGTCAGGCCTAGGGTTTAGGTTCTTTCTCTCTCAACCAGAAAACTAAATTTTACAAAGGAAACTAATAATATGAAAAGTTTTCCTTTAACAAGTGTTTAAGAGCCTATTTATAGATTTAGGGTTGTCGTCGTCCTTAACCCTAGGTCAGCTAACGCTCTAGTATTTAACTTTTGATTGAGCGGACTGAAACACCCCTGGCTCATAGGTGTTTCTCGTACAGGACCGATATCGCGAAACCTTAGGGCTTGTGTTGTTACATAGAAAATAGTATGCTTAGGTTTAGGGTAGCTTTAAGGGTGTGTCGTGACATCCAATGACTGTGTTGCAACACCAAAGGTAGTCTTGAGATTCTTGCATTCTGCTCCCTATGTTGTGACTTCGAACTTCCCATGTTGCAACACAACGATTAGTACTGAGTTTGTACGCCCTCTGATGGTCTCTTGCACACTCACTAAGTGCATTAACTCACCTTTAGGCCTCATTCGACCCCTAAGGTCAATAAAATACTCCAAATACACTTTTTATTGGATTTAAACTAAACTATACAAACTTAACTAAAACATAATGAAAATGCTTAAATTCAAGCTCCTCAAGTGTGAAAACTAGTTTAATCTACTACACCAAATTACGACAGATTAGACACTAAGGCTAACTTAACTCGAGCATTAATTTCAAGACTTTGCTTTAACATAAATAGAGTCTTTTTATGTTATTCAATTCATTTCTAGACTTTCATTAAAATTTAGTTACAAATAGGGACCATTCGGGGCTTATTCGGGTCAAAACAAGGTAAATAGGGTCAATGTCGTGACACTGAAAATAGGTGTCGTGACATTGATTGATGTCGCGACACTAATATTCTGATATCCTGACATCGAGAACAAATTACTCTATTGACTCCAACGTCATGACACTGACTTGTGGTGTTGCATCGATGACAGATTGCCCTAAACATAACTTAAACTCCTAGAACTAAATTAAAATTATCTTCAAACTTTTTATAACATTTATAAAACACTTTTAGGACTCAAAATATATCAAATTATCATTCAAAAATCTCATATAACACATGATTATATCCGTTTAAGGAAGATTATCCTAATAACATTATGATATTAGGCATATATGACATAGTTTTGAAACTACTTAGTTACTTTACAACAAAAATTCATATTTTTCCAATCCTATGTACATTCTACTCTATTACCACTTCAAAAATGCATTCAAGACGATCTTTACCTATGTATTCAAAATAACACGTTAACCTTGTGAAAGCTTAGTAGTACTTAGAATTCTAACTTACCTTTTTATTCAATATAGTATATCAGTATATAAGTACTTAAATAATAAATTGTCACACCCAATTTTCTTTAAATTTGAAAAATTAGGAATAATTAGGGGTTAAATTGAAAGAAATTGTAAGTTGGCGGTTTCTACTAAAAAGTCAGCAACGCATTAGTGATTGATTTGGACATAATTAAGTTCCAATTCTGGTTCGGTTGGATGAGAATCGACTTGTAACCTCCCAAACCCGACATAGAAGTTAGGCTAGATTGAGAAGGCTACATTAGCCACTGAAATGGCTAAGCTAACTTACGTTACTTTTGAAGACCTTAAGTAAACTCATTTTATAGAAAAACCGTAGTTGTACTTTTGTTTTAGTTTAAAACATTCATTTATTAGGTCAACTATATTTAAGATTCATTTTATTATTGATAGTGTTGTTTTAGAAAAGAACCGTTTGCTTGTCACTCTTCTTTGTAAAAACTCGATGTTAAACTAATGTAACAGAAAAAAAAACCATTTTTCAAGTCATTGTGGAAATCTAGTTACCTTATCGATTTGGATTTTTTTTTTCAATAACGATGCCTTTGCAATGCAGCGAAAATTAGGAAACAATGTCAAATTTTGCTTAAGCCCGATATCATGCATTTTTCGGTTATTATACTTGAGTAATCCATGCATGCAAAAATCCACAAACGAAAACTTACCAAGCCACAAACTAGAAATAATTAAAAATTTACAAACCAAAACCAATAGAGACTGATTAATACTTTATTAAAAATAGTCCAAGGTTCAAGGTGATTTTCCGTATGCCAAGTCTGGTCCTAGTTTCGAGGTTTACCTGAAAAGTTAAACATTATGGGGGGTGAGCTTATGAAAGCTTAGTGTGAGTTGAACAATTATTTAAACGAACACAAATATCAAATACAGTGAAACATGTTAGCAATATCAAAAGAACACAAAACCATCATTGGAGTTTCATATCATTACATAGCCATTATCAAATTGATGTCAAACGGTGTGTGAGCATGGGTCATCACTCATTTGAGTAACAATCATTAACTTTGATACCATTCAATACAACACAATACAATATGTAGCATAAATCAATAACATTTGAGTACGTCGTGAGCATGATGCCATGCAAAAATGTTCGTACCCAAACCATCCGTTACACACCATGAGTTCCCAAAAACTCGTCTGCCAAACTCTAACGAATGCGAGCAAAGCTCGATGTGGTAAAACCACCGAATAACAATAATGCAGTAAAACTGCCGAATAACGAATAATGCGATATAATTTTTGATCCCCTCGATACTTCAAATACAGTGCACTGACTACAAATAAATGTGGACTTAATATATCACTGATACTCCACAGAACTCTTTCCTCAACCACAAAATATCCCATCCCATCCCATCCCATCCCAATGCACATGTAATATGTTATACAATCTCATACATAGCCATAATTTAATACTTTTCACATTTAATTAACATGTTCAACATTCCCTCAATAATTGAATACTTTTCGCGAATGGAATCAATGTTTCAACTTTCAAATTACCATTAAGATGGTATCATTCAACATTACACAATTTCAAATACTTTTACGAATTTCCAATGTGCATGTATAGTAACCTTTTCAATATAACATAGCAGATTCTCCATGCAATTATATCATGCATAAGCTAATATTTCAAAAAATCATGCTATATATACAACCAATCTCATACCAAATAACACAATCATGAATCACAACGTCAATCACATATCCACACTGTCAAACTAGCAACTTTGCTAACACATTAATCTTTTAGGACTCGAAACGTACCTGGCTCGACCACTTACAAAATTAATTATTTGGCTATTAATTCAATCCAATCAGCAAGCTAAATCATCAAATATATCACAAAAATTAACATTTTTAATTAAGTTTTTGAGCTTAGGACCCACACCTTATTTTACGCTTTTTATTAGCACATTAGCGAACCTTCCGATTTCCTTAATAAACCTTAAAACGAGCCTAGTATAAATTCAATTAATTCACCTCTTAAATAGTCCTCTAGACACCCAATTATTGTTTCAAACCAATCAACACAATTACAACTATTTTACGAATCCAAACTAGTTAGATTTCTCACACTGTTTTGATATGAATCGTATGCGCAGCAGTCTTTCGGCTTTACGGTTGATTTGGGGCATTCGGGTCAGCATCTAACACATTTACATAAAGGAAAATAAGTAGCCAATATTGATTAAAAATACTTCATTGAATCAATCCATAACCTTTACCCAACAACGATGTCGAAAAAACAACCTAGTTTACATGTAATCGCACTTACACTTCTCGATTTGTGAGATCCGAATGACCAATTGATCAAGAAAATTTTTTATTCCTAATTTACATGTGATTAAAGGCTGATTAGGATGTTTCAAGAACTCAAATTAATGCTGGAAATAGATGGGCAAGAATTTAGAAACAAAACAACCCCCTTTCTTGCATCTAGGCGCGCCCACTACCACTAATGGTGGCCAAAATTGGGGCTGATTTAAGAACAATTTTGAGATCCATTTAAAATCTGGAAAAATAAATTAAAAATTATCCCAAATTTCAGATCTGGAAATTTAGGTTTTTAATTGACAAGATTAATCAAGAAATTGAAAGAAAACAAGAACTTACACAAGCTAGGTGAAAAGGGCGGTAATGGCATTTCTTAGAAACGATAGGCATCGATCTTGGAGAGTCAAGATTTCAGATTTGGGGTTGATTTAATTAGAGAAAAATGGAAGCAATATGATGGAGGATATGATGAAAAATCTTGTGACCAAAATAAAAGAAAATGATGATAAAACTAGGTATTATGGGCGACGACAACAATGGAGAAAGGAAAAAAAATTGAAGATCAAGGAAGAGAGAAGAGGCGAGGAACGACAAGGGTGAGTAAAAATAGAATAAAAGCTGATTATTTTTGTATAAAACTAACATTTATACCTAGAGTTACAAGGGCATGGACGAAACACACGTTAAAAATAATGGATTTTGTAAAAATTAATTATTTTGCATAAGAAAGGATTTGAACTTGGGACCTCAATTTAATTTTCATGATTTATCATTTATCATTTATAAATAATGGAATTCAAGGCGGTGTCCGCAAGTATAGGGGTCAAGTTGTGATAAAGAATGAGACTGATGAGTGCGGAAGCGTATCGTTAAGTTTGTCAAAGTCGCGAATTTATCCTAAATCTCTAGATGAACGTAAACTGAAACGAGAAACAATGAAAACAAATTAGTTGTCACAAATGAGAGCCAAACAAAAATAAATAAAAAGAAGATGAACCTGTTGGTAAATCGTCCAAAATAGAACGAATTAGGGTTTCTTGGATGGAAAGAAATTGTCTTTGGACCTCAAGAAAATGCCCGAACTAGATTTGGAAAAAACAAAACACAAATAGATTTGTTAGAAGTGATTTTAAAGACAAAAGCAAACTATTTTGTGCAAGAATGTTTGAAACAACAAGAAAAGATTAAAACTCCTAATTTTGATGTGTTTATTGATGGAACAAGATAGCAGAACTTCTTTCTTGAAACAACTTTAACCTAGAACGAAAATCAATAAAAGCAGCAAGCCAACATAGCAAGAACTAACTTAAATAAGCAAGAAAAAATAAATTCAGGATAAAAAAGAGAAGATGACGTCCTAAGAAGCCGTGGAAACATTAATAATCTACAACTCCTTTCAATGGCTCTAATTCCCCCTCCAAGATTCGGTTTCTTAATAGTCATGAAGACAAGAAAGTGAATCTTGATTTTCTTTTAAGGTCGTGTACGCATCTAGGGCATTGGTAACAAATTCTTGGATACTCCCGTTCAATCTTGCTCGAATTTTCTTGGCCTTCGACCTCGTTATTGGGCCTTGAGGTAATGTGAGCCCATCACATCCATGGGTCTAAAATTGGGCCTTGAGACTCGCATTAGTTTGTAATATAGTTTGTTTACAATGAAACACTTTGCAAGTATTTCGAGGATCGTACCCAAAGGAGGCTAGTACTAAATTAATTCTAACCTAAACATCAATAGATGTAATTAGTATTTTAAATAAACTATATTACGAATAAACATAAATTAAAGGGGTTTTGGTTTTTAAAATTAAAGAACTAAAATAATATAAATAAAAGGAGTCTTCAGAAAGCTAGATTATAAACTGAATCAAACGTAAGCATGGGTGATTAGCTCACTTCGGTAATCCTCATCAACTGTCGCTTCGGTAATCCTCATCAACTGTCGCTTCGGTAATCCTCATCAATTGTCGCTTTGGTAATCCTCAGCAGCTGTCGCTTGGTAATCCTCATCAACTGTCGCTTTGGGTTCTTTGTCAATCAACTAGTCGCTATCCCAGCAGGATCTTCTGATTAAAATACTGAGTTGGCAATGACTACTTATCTTCAAACTTCACAGTCCAAATCGGCTTGGGGTGAAGGTGTTCACAGATAGGCCATACCAATTTTGGGTTAATTTCCACCTTGATGACTTCTAAGGTTGTCAGGCCTAGGGTTTAGGTTCTTTTTCACTCAACCAGCTGATCCATTGAGGAACCCTATAAAATAGTTAATCGATCATGCCTTCACTTGCTAATCCACAATAAGAGGATTAGTTCCTCATGGAATAAATAAACATCATAAACTTGATACTGGATATATGCATAAAGAATAAAACAAGAGTAGAGTTTAGAGAATCTTGTTTCTATTTGATATATGAAGTGCTGAAATCCTCAAACGTTTGATTGCATCTAAAAATCAAGTTCTCCAAAGAACACGAATGAAAAGAACTGAAAAGAAGTCTAAACCTTAAGAGAAAGAAAAATAAACAGAAAACTAAATTTTACAAAGGAAACTAATAATATGAAAAGTTTTCCTTTAACAAGTGTTTAAGAGCCTATTTATAGATTTAGGGTTGTCGTCGTCCTTAACCCTTGGTCAGCTAACGCTCTAGTATTTAACTTTTGATTGAGCGGACTGAAACACCCCTGGCTCATATGTGTTTCTCGTACAGGACCGATGTCGCGAAACCTTAGTGCTTGTTTTTTTACATAGAAAATAGTATGCTCAGGTTTAGGGTAGCTTTAAGGGTGTGTCGTGACATCCAATGACTATGTTGCAACACCAAAGGTAGTCTTGAGATTCTTGCATTCTGCTCCCTATGTTGTGACATCGAACTTCCCATGTTGCAACACAACGATTAGTGCTGAGTTTGTACGCCCTCTGATGGTTTCTTGCACACTCACTAAGTGCATTAACTCACCTTTAGGCCTCATTCGACCCCTAAGGTTAATAAAATACTCCAAATACACTTTTTATTGGATTTAAACTAAATTATACAAACTTAACTAAAACATAATGAAAATGCTTAAATTCAAGCTCCTCGAGTGTGAAAACTAGTTTAATCTACTACACCAAATTACGACAGATTAGACACTAAAGCTAACTTAACTCGAGCATTAATTTCAAGACTTTGCTTTAACATAAATAGAGTCTTTTTAAGTTATTCAATTCATTTCTAGACTTTCATTACAATTTAGTTACAAATAGGGACCATTCGGGGCTTATTCGGGCAAAACAAGGTAAATAGGGTCAATGTCGTGACACTGAAAATAGGTGTCGTGACATTGACTGATGTCGCGACACTAATATTCTGATATCCTGATATCAAGAACAAATTACTCTATTGACTCCAATGTCATGACACTGACTTGTGGTGTTGCGTCGACGACAGATTGCCCAAAACATAACTTAAACTCCTAGAACTAAATTAAAATTATCTTCAAACTTTTTATAACATTTATAAAACACTTTTAGGACTCAAAATATATCAAATTATCATTCAAAAATCTCATATAACACATGATTATATTCGTCTAAGGAAGATTATCCCAAATTACATTATGGTATTAGGCATATATGACATAATTTTGAAACTACTTAGTTACTTTACAACAAAATTCATATTTTTCTAATCCTATGTACATTCTACTCTATTACCACTTCAAAAATGCATTCAAGACGATTTTTACATATGTATTCAAAATAACACGTTAACCTTGTGAAAGCTTAGTAGTACTTAGAATTCTAACTTACCTTTTTAGTCAATATAGTATATCAAGATATAAGTACTTAAATAATAAATTGTCACACCCAATTTTCTTTAAATTTGAATAATTAGGAATAATTAGGGGTTAAATTGAAAGAAATTGTAAGTTAGCAGTTTCTACTAAAAATTCAGCATTGCATTAGTGGTTGATTTGGACATAATTAAGTTCCAATTCTGGTTCTGTTGGATGAGAATCGACTTGTAACCTCCCAAACCCGACCTAGAAGTTAGGCTAGATTAAGAAGGCTACATTAGCCACTGAAATGGCTAAGCTAACTTACGTTACTTTTGAAGACCTTAAGTAAACTCATTTTATAGAAAAATCGTAGTTGTACTTTTGTTTTAGTTTAAAAAATTCATTTATTAGGTCAACTATATTTAAGATTCATTTTATTGTTGATAGTGTTGTTTTAGAAAAGAACCGTTTGCTTGTCACTCTTCTTTGTAAAAACTCGATGTTAAACTAATGTAACAGAAAAAAAACCATTTTTCAAGTCATTTTGGAAATCTAGTTACCTTATCGATTTGGATTTTTTTTCCAATAACGATGCCTTTGCAATGCAGCGAAAATTAGGAAATAATGTCAAATTTTACTTAAGACCGATATCATGCATTTTTCGGTTATTATGCTTGAGTAATCCATGCATGCAAAAATCCAGAAACGAAAACTTACCAAGCCACAAACTAGAAATAATTAAAAATTTACAAACCAAAACCAATAGAGACTGATTAATACTTTATTAAAAATAGTCCAAGGTTCAAGGTGATTTTCCGTATGCCAAGTCTGGTCCTAATTTTGAGGTTTACCTGAAAAGTTAAACATTATGGGGGGTGAGCTTATGAAAGCTTAGTGTGAGTCAAACAGTTAGTTAAACGAACATAAATATCAAATACAGTGAATGGTAGCTGTCGTTTACGTCTGCCAAATTAAATTCACTTACTTAACCAACATTCACTAGTAATATAGGGTAAATAGGGAATCGTCCCACGAGGAAGCTTGCAACAAATCTATTTGAAGTGATTTAAAATTAAAGTAATGTAAGAGGCATGCGAAAGAAAAGAAAAGAATAAATGGGGGGGTTTATGTTTTACGGTTGCTAAAATAGTCTTCAAGTAACAAATAAACTCGCTCAATTAAAAGCTACGAGGAGAAAATATCGAGAGAAGAATAATGCTTAGTTATTGACGCCTTAATCCACCCAAAGACAAGTCCTTTGAAACACGAAATTAAGAAATCAAATTAGCAAAGAAGGTGAAAAAATCGCTTACGAAGCAATTTCCATCCCGAGTAAATTATTCAATTAGAGAACGTTCATGATTGAAACCTTCCTTTGATTATCTTTGTGTCGACTTTGTTAAAGGAATTTTAGAGATTTAGAGACATCGCCTTGCCTTAACCAAAGAAAATCCACCAGCGGCTTCTAAGATTAAATCCGAAGTTGTCTTAATTAGCTGCGGCCAATTATTTATCACTAATTCTAAGTATAATTGAGAAATTCGATTTCTCAATTTGCACTTAAATGATTATAAGGGAAAATTCCCAAATTAATTAGGTGATCACTCCAATCGAGTTAGAAAAAATTCCCTGGAAAATAAAATCAAACAACTCAAGGGTGCCGAATTTGATTTGAGAACAAAATAAAATTTTCAAATTACTTGTGCCCGGTTTCAGAAGTGTCGAACTAAGCTTAACTAAACTAGCCTCTCATAGCTAGCAAAGCAGAACACAAATCCATTGGAATGAACATGAATTACAAACTGGCTCTTGAAAGGCGAAGTTCTTCAAGTCGTCCGATTTCCCTTCTCCAAATTAGCCGAATTTGCTAGCTGCTACTCCAGCCCCTTGATCGGGTTGCTGGACCAACTTTAGAAAAAATTCTGCTTACGCTGCTGTATTTTTTTCCCTGCTTTTTTCGACTCCCTTTTCAGCTGCTGTCATCACTATTTATGGGATAATAACCTCCCACAATTCAAAATTAAATTTGATCTTATCCTCCTTTTTCTTAGCCTAACCCGTCGTATAGAATAGCTTCAGCTTAGTAGAGTTTGACTTCGATTAAACTCCTCAAGCCTGATTTGGCTTCCTTAATTCAATTGGAGTCGGCCACCGCTTAGCAAGGAGGAAATAATAATAATTCCCTTGCTGTCCGTTTGTTCATTCGGCCTGCTGTACATCTAATTGGACCGACTGTTGTCCCAATGCTAATTCAATTCCTTCAACCAGCATATGATCAACATTCAGCAGCTTAATCATTCCAATTTGAGCTCATACGGAAATCCAAATGTCATTCACCTGCACATGACTTAAAATTTTAACATTAAATTATTGAATTGGAGCAAAAAAAACATTATTACGTCATGGGATGTTCTTGCTGTAATTTAAATAATTCAATTTCTCAAAATTTAATCAATAATTTAAATAATTTAGTTGAATAAGTTAAGCTCAAAATTGAACTTAACAGTGAAACATGTTAGCAATAACAAAAGAACACAAAACCATCATTGGAGTTTCATATCATTACATAGCCATTATCAAATTGATGTCAAACGGTGTGTGAGCATGGGTCATCACTCATTCGAGTAACAATCATTAACTTTGATACCATTCAATACAACACAATACAATATGTAGCATAAATCAATAACATTTGAGTAATTCATGAGCATGATGCCATGCAAAAATGTTCGTACCCAAACCATCCGTTACACACCATGAGTTCCCCAAAACTCGTCTGCCAAACTCTAACGAATGCGAGCAAAGCTCGATGTGGTAAAACCACCGAATAACAATAATGCAGTAAAACTGCCGAATAACGAATAATGCGATATAATTTTTGATCCCCTCGATACTCCAAATACAGTGCACTGACTACAAATAAATGTGGACTTAATATATCACTGATACTCCACAGAACTCTTTCCTCAACCACAAAATATCCCATCCCATCCCATCCCAATGCACATGTAATATGTTATACAATCTCATACATAGCCATAATTTAATACTTTTCACATTTAATTAACATGTTCAACATTCCCTCAATAATTGAATACTTTTCGCGAATGAAATCAATGTTTCAACTTTCAAATTACCATTAAGATGGTATCATTCAACATTACACAATTTCAAATACTTTTATGAATTTCCAATGTGCATGTATAGCAACCTTTTCAATATAACATAGCAAATTTTCCATGCAATTATATCATGCATAAGCTCATATTTCAAAAAATCATGCTATATATACAACCAATCTCATACCAAATAACACAATCATGAATCACAACGTCAATCACATAACCACACTGTCAAACTAGCAACTTTGCTAACACATTAATCTTTTAGGACTCGAAACGTACCTGGCTTGGCCACTTACAAAATTAATTATTTGGCTATTAATTCAATCAAATCAGCAAGCTAAATCATCAAATATATCACAAAAATTAACATTTTTAATTAAGTTTTTGAGCTTAGGACCCACACCTTATTTTACGCTTTTTATTAGCACATTAGCGAACCTTCCGATTTCCTTAATAAACCTTAAAACGAGCCTAAATTAAAAATTAGTATAAATTCAACTAATTCACCTATTAAATAGCCCTCTAGACACCCAATTATTGTTTCAAACCAATCAACACAATTACAAGTATTTTACGAATCCAAACTAGTTAGATTTCTCGCACTGTTTTGATATGAATCGTATGCGCAGCAGTCTTTCGGCTTTATGGTTGATTTGGGGCATTCGGGTCAGCACCTAACACATTTACATACTGGAAAATAAGTAGCCAATATTGATTAAAATCCTTCATTGAATCAATCCATAACCTTTACCCAACAATGATGTTGAAAAAACAAACTAGTTTACATGTAATCGCACTTAGACTTCCCAATTTGTGAGATCCGAATGACCAATTGATCAATAACATTTTTATTCCTAATTTACATGTGATTAAAGGATGATTAGGATGTTTCAAGAACTCAAATTAATGCTGGAAATAGATGGGCAAGAATTTAGAAACAAAACAACCCCCTTTCTTGCACTTAGGCGTGCCCACCACTAATGGTGGCCAAAATTGGGGCTGATTTAAGAACAATTTTGAGATCCATTTAAAATCTGGAAAAATAAATTTAAAATTATCCCAATTTTCAGATCTGGAAATTTAGGTTTTTAATTGACAAGATTAATCAAGAAATTGAAAGAAAACTAGAACTTACACAAGCTAGGTGAAAAGGGCGGTAATGGCACTTCTTAGAAACGATAGGCATCGATCTTGGAGAGTCAAGATTTTAGATTTGGGTTTGATTTAATTAGACAAAAATGGAAGCAATATGATGGAGGAGAATATGAAAAATCTTGTGACCAAAATAAAAGAAAATAATGATAAAACTAGGTATTATGGGCGATGACAACAATGGAGAAAGGAAAAAAAATTGAAGATCAAGGAAGAGAGAAGAGGCGAGGAACGACAAGGGTGAGTAAAAATAGAATAAAATCTGATTATTTTTGTATAAAACTAACATTTATACCTAGAGTTACAAGGGCATGGACTAAACACATGTTAAAAATAATGGATTTCGTAAAAATTAATTATTTTGCATAAGAAAGGATTTGAACATGGGAACTCAATTTAATTTTCATGATTTTTCATTTATCAATTAACCACTAGGAAATTTCCTTATTCTTAAAATAATTTTGCAATATTTATTTTAAAAATAAGGCGTGTCACATACTAGGGTATGAGGCAAAATTTACAAAATAATAAAAATGGTGCGGTAGAAAGGATTTGAACTTAAGTTTCAAGGAATGTTTCACTAACATTTAAATAACAAACTAATACCTCATTTATTTCCTAAAAACACATTGATAATCTCAAAATTTAGGGCATAACCACTCTCCCTCCGTTTACAAATCCGATTCTACTAACTCTCGATTTTTGGTATGTTACAATTCTACTGTCCTTAAAGAAATTTAGTCTTCAAAATTTTCCTAGTCACAGAATATGTTACCCATTTCCTTCAAATCGAGCCACCACACTTTCGCTATGCAACTCTGATTTCCAATACAATTCCAAACCATGCGTCTCTTTAAATTCCCAACATATATCTTATAGATCTAATTATGGAAACGTTACTAACAGATTCCTCTACCCTAATTCTCAATTTTAACTGAAACTCTACTGGATGATGCTTACCACAATATCTACAAATCGAAACCCTAGCTAATCTAATAGTTTCTTCAATAATAACTACTGCAACATTTCATTGAGGTCTGGCTCCTCTGGCCCTTTTTAAAGGTTGCATATTTGGACCTATGGTAGCAGACTATTTCCTTTTGTGAACTTTATTATTTTCCTTTCTCTTACTCTCTAAGCATTTACTCTCTTTCTCCATCTTAGTTCTTTCTACCATAATGTTTAAAACCTTTTCTAAGACTCCCAACATTGCTTGAGACACTACATCATCCCCAACCTCCTGGTTTCTGTCTTCAGAAGTAGGCGCAATCACGAATTCATTCATCTTAGGATTAGGCATAATATCTTGAGAAACAAATGACTCAACTTGGGTAGGTCAACACTAAGCCTCATTATTTCTCATTCTGCGGTTGTTCATTATGTATCCTACGATCTTAAGTTTGATCTACAGTTTTAGAAAAAATAACCACTAGCTAACTTTTGTCAGTTTTCAGTTTCCTATCTTACAATTTCAAAGAAAAATTAAATACTAAATATTTCAGGTCTATGTCTACACTAATACACCTCAAGTATTTACCTATAATTTAACAGTAACTTTTCTATGGCAATCGGCATCGGAGTCTCGGACCTGTTTTTCTTTGTAGAATATCATTTTCAAAATTCTCTATGGCTTCGTTTTCCCAAATTTCCCCTTTTTCATGTATGCATGCATGCAGAATCATTTTTTAAAATCACAACTTAGTCCGATGTTTTGAACCTAGGATCTGATACCACTAAATGTAACCTCTCAAACCCGACCTAGACGTTATGGCTAGATTGAAAAGGCTGCATTAGCCACCGAAATGGTTAAGCTAACTTACATTACTTTTGAAGACCTTAAATAAACTCATTTTAGAGAAAAACCGTAGTTGTACTTTTGTGTTAATTTAAAACATTCATTTATTAGGTCAACTGTACTTAAGATTCATTTTATTGTTGATAGTGTTGTTTTAGAAAAAAAACCGTTTGCTTGTCGTTCTTCGTTGTAAAAACTCAACGTTAAACTAATGCAATAGAAAAAAACCATTTTTCAAGTAATTTTGGAAACCTAGCTCGGTGTAAGACCATAGCTCGACTATAGCAACAAATGGATTTCGCTAAGACATTAAACATGGGGTAAAAATATATAATACCATAGCTCGACTATGGAAACATATAGAGTCCACCAGGACATTAAACATGGGGTATGACATATAAGACCACAACTCGGCTATGGCAGTATAAGGAGTTTACCAAGACAGTAAACATGGGATAGCCCATTGATACAATAGAAACGGGGTAACTGTTAGAGCGGTAAATGTGGAAAGATCATGCAAACGATGAAAAATACAAGAGTTGATCAGCGATAGCTAGCCAGCGGGGTTGAAAATCTACCGAAAAAGGAAAAAAAGTAATAAAAATGGGATAGGTTTGCTAAAACGGTAGGCAAGAGGCCAATAGGGTATAGGAGGTTAATCTAAATGGAATCAGTTATGGGAGTGAAGTACTGATAATGCCATGTGTATAGACAAATGAAAGAGGAATTAACCAAGGATCACATATAAATATTTGCCATTAAGAACCACTAAGAACTACTCAAAGAAACTTTGTGTAACACCCCTATCCCGTCTCCGTTACCAGATTAGGGTTACAGAGTATTACTGATCAAAATAAAACAATTTCTTTCATAACAGAACCAATTAAACAATTTAAATGCTAACTTATAACAATTGAATATAGTCATATAAATAAATTTATGGGCTTTAAATCGAGCCTATAGGGCCTTAACAATAGTTTGGGAATAATCTGGGATCAAATCGAAACAAATCAGAAAATTTCAGAAAAATTTGAAAATTTTGAAAACAGGGGTCAGACCGTGTGAACATTCAAATTCTAGACACTTGGTTGTGTCTCAGCCCGTGTGTCCACCCGTGTGGGTATTCAAAATAGGGCCACATAGCTGTGTCGCAGGCCGTGCCACAAACTGACTTGAAACACTCGGTCGTGTGGCAGGCTAAGTAAAACCTGCACTTAAAACAATAAATACACACGGCCGTGTGGGGTGACCATGTGTGGCATATGCTGTGTGGCAGCCCGTGTCCCAGGCCGTGTGTTCCATTTTTAACCCCTACATCAAGCCAATTCAAGCATCATTTCTTTCACAACAAGACATACCATAACTAGCCTATTTTACATAGTTAAAAGAACATTCAAATCACTAAATACATGCAAAATATTCATGCATCCTATGTCTAACCAATATGCCATTAAAAGGCACCTCTATTCACACACTCATTCAATTCAAGAACAAGGTTACAATTAAGGAAGAAACTTTGCCATTAGTTAACCATTCATGCCTAAAACCACCAATCTAATTGACCAAAATATGGGCATACTAAACAAGCAACCATTTCAAAACATCTTCATCAAATATATATACCATTTGGGATCAACTTGTTTATAACCAACACAAGTACACTTTCAAAACCAAGCACATTACTAGATATACCAAAATAACTTAACAATTTACATATCAACAACAAAACACCTATATACATACCACATCCCAAAATGAAAAACAAAAGCTACCGAGATGGATGGATAGTGTGAGCTTCAAATCGATTCGTCTGGTCAGTTCACAAAATGATAACAACAAAAAAATGAAAAACGAACACGTAAGCTTAAGAAGCTTAATAAGTTCATAGTTTAAACATCATTTAAACTTACCTTAACCAAGTTAAATAAACAAGAAGTTAATTTCTATCTCGTAATAACCAAATACAAGTTCACAACTTATTAGTATTTATTCATATATAACATAACAACACCTTTCCAATAATCAATCAATTCCATCAATCAAGTTATCTCAATGTAACCATCCACACATATATATATATAAAATAATAATTTCATTCCAATATTCATAACTTAATAACGTCATAAATATGAAATAGTATTAAGTAAGTAATTAAACTATAAATCAATAAACACTTATCCAAATGAACTATAGTAACTTCACTTGGATACTCGAGTAACTACACCACACCAAAGGCATCACAAATGTGTAACAGAGGTACTGAAGTGCAAATAGAAGCACGATTGTGCAATCAGAGGCACCATAGTGCAAATAGAGACACTGAAGTGTAAATAGAGGCACTGAAGTGCGAACAGAGGCTCTGAAGTGCAATCCCGTACAAGTGCGCATACTAACCCTATTAACATGCCAATTGTATTCTAGTCGTTTACTACGTTCAAACGGGGAAATTAACTGAATTCATCACAATAGCACATTAGAGGCACTTCCATAATATTCAGACCTATTCTACGAATCTAGGGTGTTTATTCTAATATTTCATTATTATGATTACAACCATTTCTCAACAAATACAAAATCCATTCATACTTATAAAATATTTAACTAATTCATAACAACATCAATTTAAATGTAATACAAATTAATTATTTTATATTATGAACTTACCTACTATCCGCTACTAGTTTCTTCGTAGGGATTACTCTGTAATTTTAATTTTCCTCGCTTATTGTCTTTTTGACTCAGTTCTTGATCTATATAGTAATTAAATTCACATATGCTATCAAAATATGTCTATGCATATGACTCTTAAGTTTTCATTATTAACACATTTTCCTTGAACTTTTACATTTCTCACAATTTAGTCCATAAATCGAAATTCCAAATTTAAAAAATTTTACAATTTTCAATGCTAGATGAATTTCTTTCTAAACTATTATAGTCCCTAATTATTCACAATTCATAAGATTTCTATGTAAACTTTAATATTTTATCAATTTAATCATTTAACTAAAACTAACAAAAATCACTTTATAAAATAATCTTAATCAACAACTGAGACTAAAAATTCATTATTTAATATCAAGAATAAATAAGATTCATCAGTGGAAAAATCCAAAATCCTTAACAGTTTCAAAAACGAAGCTACGAGTTAGTTGGACCTAGTTGCAACGATCTCAAAAACATAAAAATTATAAGAAACATGTTTGAAAATCATACCATGCAAGCATAAGAGGGAAGACCAAAGCTTGAAGGATCCTTTCCATGAAGGTTTCAATTTTCAAGTGGATAAATAAAGATGATGATCGTTTGTAATCATTTTGTTATTTTATTATATCTTTTATCATTATAATTATTAAAATTTTAATGTATAAAAGTATAAAACTCACCTAATAGCTGTCCCATATATATATAATGGCTATATTTACCATTTAAATACTTCATTTTATGATAGTTAATCCATTTGATCTTTATCATTAGATAGCGATTAAATTTTACATTTTCTACAAATTAGTCCTTTTGTTTTAATTAACTAAGTAAACTATAAAATTTACTAACCAAATCTTAAAATGTTAGTCATATAACCCTAAAAATATTAAATACCTATAAATTAGAAACTCATTAGCCAAAATTGTGATCCAGAAACCACTGTTTCTGACACCACTGAAAAATGGGATATTACACTTTGCATGTTAGAGGAAGACCTTGGATGTTTAACGAGAGATTTCCTCCTGGTATAAGGTGATCAATCGTTTGGGTCAATTTTGCACTTAAAGAGCTTGTTTTCTAAGCAATTTAGGATTTAACTTTACATTTTTAGTAATTAGGCCTTAGGTTCGAAAGATATTAAAAATAAGTGTTTTTAAGACATTTTGTAAGTGTTGTGACCCAATAGGTTGACACGGGCCTTAGGTTATTCTAATTGGTTCAATTGTGTCTGTAGGATGGAGATAGAAAGATCCAATTGATGTAGAAGCAAAGTTCGAGTGATACACAAGCTTCCCAGGACGTCAAAGCACCAAAAGAATGAGACAAGGAAGTAATTAGGTGTCGTGTTGTGCCACGCAAGGGGTGTGGCGCAACACAGAGCTAATGTGTTGTCCAATTATTTTTGGGTTATTTTCATCTACGCAATCGATCGTATATGAAGACCTAGGATGTGCCGATGACCTAAATTGGGCTACCAACACCTCTATAAATTAGAAATTAAGGGTTTAATGTAATCAAGCCGTCCTAGATGCCTTAAAAAACCCTCGTAGTTTAGAATTAGTTTTAGTTTATTTTATTTTCAACTATTTAAGTACTTTCTTCTTTTTCTTCTTGAATTAGTTTTGGTCCAAGGATTTGCCTATTTAATTAAAGTATTCAGTTTATATTTTTCTTTGTATTCGTTTTATATTGTTATTCCAATTGAGAGATTTGCTACTCTGTTTCCCATTTGATATTCAATCCACGATTATTCAAATCTCTTTTCTTTTTTGAATTGATCGTGTTTCTCACGTGGTTTATTCAATCGAAGTTGAGATTATGAATAGCATGAGTAGCTAAATCCCTTAGGGGAGATTAATTAGTGGATGGGGATATGATTAACGGAGGATTTGGGATTTCTATAGATGGATTAGTTGGTATAAATTATGTATTCTTAAAAAATTTGGCTTGACAACCCAAATAAGTTATCATAGGATAGACGAGGCCGAAAGATAAGTCAAATCGAGGAAATCGTAATTGATCCTGGTTGAGAAAGTGAGGTTGAGAGATAAGCGAGTATCAACCAATTGATTAAGTTAATTAGAAGTCAGGAGGTAATAATTGCTTAATTGGTGACTAATCCACTCTAAACCCCTAATCCAAAGTTAGTTGCAAACCTTAAAGTGAGTTCATCTTTCTGATTGGTTTATCGATTTATTTTGTTTGTTTATTTTTTTATTTATTCCTTTTCGTTAGTTATTTATTTTTATTTCTCTAATCTTTTTTATGGTCCATCCTAATATAGGAATTAACTATTACCATTTAGACTTATTATTGTAAAAAAATATTTTTATTATTTATTCTATCCTTCCTTGAGTGTGCTCCTCGGAATACTTCCGGTATTTCGTTGTACAACTATACTACAATTTGACCTATGCATTTACGGATACCGCTATTCTTAATTATTATATTTTGGTGTTATATTTATTCTATAAATGACAACTCATTTGTAGGCGGTCATAAGGCCTCGATGATATCTTAGTTATAGGGGGAGGATCAATTGTATGTACTCTAGATAGTCAAGTTTGGGAAAAGGGAATTAGTTAAGACCTAAGGACAGAAAGAGGTTTTAATAGGGATTATCTAAGCAACAATTATGTTTGTCAAGAATATTCCTCTTTAAGGGGAAGCTATTGTGGGGACAATCGTCATAGAGTTAGTTCTACAGAGGACCATCACATAAGCGAAATTGTAAAATTGAAAGGTTGTTCAGGTAACAATCTGCTATATACTGTAAGCTAGAATGGTTCACTACAAATGAACAAGTTACATCCTGAAAGCAAGGTATAACAAATAGGGTAGATGACGAGGAAATAATCCAAACAACTTTACAACTTGGGTAGGATTAGATGAGATTCAATTTCCTAGAGTGGCGCGCGTCTCCATTAGTTGTCCTAACTGATGGGATGACAACAAGTCCTTTGAGACTGCAATAAGAAAAGACCTGCTAAGGCTAGTCGATTTGGAAGGTAAGCCAAGGAAGGTGTAACGATCGAAAGTCAGTGGTACGAAAAGTGTGGTTTTGGGACTCCATTTTCGTAAATCGGACTTGTAAATATTTTTACAAATATTATGGATTTATAATTGAAGTGAATTAAATTTTGGCTAGGTAATCTCGTATAATTAGTGTTTAATTTAAGTACAGAGACTAGAACACTTAAAGGGTAAAAGTGAAATTTTCTAAGAATTATAATTAGAACTTAAAATAAAGGGGTTAAAATAGAAATTATAGACTAAATTACAATTATATGACCGATTAATGAATTATATAGATATGTTATATTATAAAACATTAGTTAAAATTAAATTATAAAATGAATTTTATATTAAAACAAATAAATTAGTGGGGGTGAAAGAGAAAGCCAATTTTCGCTTCATTCTCTTTTCATTTCGAAGCAAAAAGAACAAGGTGGAGAGCGCATGACATAAGTGTTTGAATATTTCAAGCTCAATTTGGTTGGTTCAATTTAGTCATTTTCTTGTAACTTTTATGTTTTCGGAATCTTGATAGTTTAGGATAGCTGACCCATTTCATATTTTTTAATACTGTTAAAGAATTAGGATATTACTGTTGTTGAATAATTGTTTAAGGACTAAATTGTAAAGACAATTGATGATTTTGTGCAATACGGACTAAAATGCACAAAATGTGAAATTTGTGGTGGAATTGAAAAATTGTAACACCCCAAAATTTCTAATTTCATTATTGTGAAAATATGACACAAATATCTGTCAGCTTTAGTCGTTATGTGTTCTGGGAGTATTTGGGAGGTCCCAAGTTCAATCCTTCGCTTGGGAAAATTTTGGTATTTTGAATAAATTAGGCCTTACTCTTGTTTAATAGGCTTTTATTTGATTGTTGGGTAAATTACATCAGAATGGGCCTGCTGGTCTGGCGCTTAAACTGTGTGTTATTATGGTGGAGGTCTTGTGTTCGAATATACAGGTAAGGGTATTATTTTTTACTCAGATTTCGGGATAGAGTTGTGTAATAGAGAGATTTTGAGTAGTGGATATGTAGTGGGAATTAAGGGAGAAGATTAAGGGATTTTGGGGGTTATCGGGATTTTATTTTATTTTTTTCCATAACCGAATTTTGACTCTCTTTTTCAAAAAAATTATGTTGTCTATTCTTCTCCCTCTCCTCTTGCCGAAATTATCTGAGTTTTTCCATCTTTCTCTTCTTTTTCTTCTTCTTGATTTTTCCCTAATCCATTTATTTTCCTTCGTTTTCGCACGCGGTTAGTGCTCGCTTAGTTTCGGTAAGTGTTTCTCTTCGTTTCTGTCATGAGTCTCTTAACGACTGAAGTGGTAATGTTTTTCCTCTGCGATTTGGGCGTAGGCGGAGGCTCGGACTGGTGAATTCAGTGTTCTCATCTTAACAATAGTTAAACGGAGGGTTATTGTTGGTGGTAA
Organism: Gossypium raimondii; assembly: GCF_025698545.1. Taxonomy (NCBI): domain Eukaryota; kingdom Viridiplantae; phylum Streptophyta; class Magnoliopsida; order Malvales; family Malvaceae; genus Gossypium; species Gossypium raimondii. The sequence continues at coordinate 45,996,250 of NC_068572.1, forward strand.
GTTGGGTTTTTGTTCGTTCTTGGTTGTGAATTCCCTTGTAAATCTGCTAAATTAATGTTGAGTATTTTGATTATAGGCTTTAGAGTGCTCGGGGACTGTTTTAGCATAAAAAAAACCAGGTGTGTGCCCGAAACGTAAAAAAATAGGGGGGATTCGGTGAAAAGCTGAAATTGCTTGCTGTTTGGACAATATAGTAGACTAACTTTGAAAAATCTCCATAAATTGTGAAAATCGAATTAGAGGATGAAAAAAATATGGAATTAAATCTTATTGAGTCTAGTGTCTCATAGAAGAAACAATGTAAGTAATGAAATTGTAAATCGTGAGGTATAATAAACTTTGTGAGACAAGGTCAGATTGAATTCGGGTTCCCCTGTTCTGACTTTGAAAAATCATCAAAAATTGGATAAAAATAATTAGGGGTTAAAATTTACATGTTTAAATTATTAATGAGCCTGTTTTCAATAGAAACAAATGGAAACATCTGCCAAATTTTGTACTAAGAGATAATTAATTTTTAGCAAAGAAGGGACGAAGCTATTAAACAACAGAATAGGGGTAAGTTTGATGATTTTACTGTACTTATTGGCTGAACCAAAAATTCTAAAAATTTTGTGGTAGAAAGGTATTTGAGTCTAGTTTCAAAAATATCAAGCGGATCTTAATTCAGAATTTTTTAACTCAAGATATAGATAATTTAGTAATAATGACTCAAGTAGACAGCTTTGAAGGAACATATAAGTAAATGGTGAAAACATATATGAATAATTAACTAGCATGTGTTACATTAAAAATGGATCACGTGGCCAATGCCAATTTGGGCTGAGTGGGCCACATGGGTGTGTGAGCCCATTTTTCTGAAAAGTTGTGTAAGGTTGCACGGGTTGCCCAAGTCGACTGTGGACCTACTGTAGGGTCGGTAAGCTTTACTTAGACCCCTATATGTGTGATCTGTTTGTTTGATTTTTATACCAAGCATGACTTATGATATTTGAATGTATGAACTATTAATTACATAATGGCATGACATATTTTGTATGTTGCATTGTATCGGGGTGGGTTGATGATATTTGGAGGAAGTGTCTGAAAGGCTATTAAGCCTATTATCTGGCAGCTCAACTGCAGTCTTCTAATTATGTGCCGCATTTCGGTACAACGTGTGTAAGGATGGGTGGGTTGATTTAATCCCCACTTGGTTTGTAGGATTGGACGGAGATGGTGTGTAGAGGCTAGTGGATAGGATTCTGATTTACTATATATGCATTCTGTATCTGAGATGGGCCAAGGCCCTAATGTATTTCTAAGGCTGTATCTGAATGGGCTAAGGCCTAAACTGATTCTGTGATGGGCACGAGCCCTAGACTGTATCTAACTAAATTTTGTTGATTATCTGTATGCATGTTTTCTGTGGGGATTACACACTGAGTTTACGAAAACTCACCCTTTCTCTGTTTAATCTACACAGGTAATCCCAGACTTGATAGGTCGGTGCAGCGGAGGACTCGACGGTGGCCACACGTAAATTTTAGAATGTTTTCCATTAATGCATAGAATTTATTACTTATTTGGGGTTTTTGATGTATCTTCTGGACTATGGACTGGTTGGCTTTAAATTTGGGATTTTATATCGTTTTTTATGGATTTCTTTTTTAAAACTACAACTCCACAAAACACGATTTTTTCTAAAAACTAAGGTTTTTCGTAAATAGAAACGATTTTCCCTAAATTAATTGGTTATAAAAGCTTCTGCTAAGAGCAAGTTTTAAAGCAAATCAATTAGTTTTATTTTCGAATTAAATAAAAGCTAACTTACTATAATAGTTTTTAAACTCGATAATCTTGTTTTCAAATCCCTTTCCATGTGACATCGCCAGATTCGGCCATAACGTCTAGGCCGAGTTTAGAGTGTTACAAAAATAGGAAGTTGTATAGGGACGCTAGTGAATTCGACTTTAAATTAGAGGGTTAAATGCGAAATTTATGTTAATCCTAGTTTTAGTGACTAAATTGAATAAAATGCAAAAGTTGCATAATTTAGCAATTGAATGTGAATTTGGTTTTCTATTGATAATTTATTATATTTGTTTTAATCAGTAGCTAACGTCAACCAGGATCCCTCGAAAAATAAAGGAAAAGACAAAGTTTTCGACAATTAGCTCGGAGTCCACGATTTGTGTTTCATAATCCTATTTCAATTGTTGCATATAAACATTGCATTATATGGTAAGTTTATAAGGTGAGTTAGTTCTTTGGAAATATGATGAAATGCTAAATTTAATTGAACGAATATGATTGAATGATTGGTTGTAAAAATGGATTTAATTTGATTGTTATTAAGATAATGTATATTGAATTATATATGGAATTGAATTGATATGAGAAATGAATAATGTTGATAGATGCATGATAATGGATTATGAATTGATAGAAATTGGGATTTGTTATTGAGGATTGAGTTTATGAATTGATTCGATAAATATGTTTCCCTATTAACTGTTTGGTTCAAGTAGGGTATAATTGGCATGCCATAGGATAGGAAGAGTTCAAGGTTATATGACTACGTGTCGGGGAGTGCTGGGCACCCCATTTTTCGATTATACCGACCAATTCTGGGCACATTTATTTGTCAGTCTTTACCAGCTAGCACAGGGCGCAATTATTACTACAAATTTATTCATTAGGCACTGGGTGCCAAATTGGTGTGTTGGTTTTGATCCGCGTATCCGTCTGAGTCCGAGTCATGTTAATAGAGAATGAAAAAGGGAAATCATAACCATGATGGTGAAACATTTGAATTAAAGATGAATATAAACTTTGAATGTCTTCAATGGTATATTATGTGATGGAATGTGCTATAGTATATGATTTGAATTACCAAATGATATATGAGATGAATTTCCCATGTTCTAGTATTGGTAATAATGTGATAGTTTTGAGAAAGGAATAAGTGAATTGGTATATAGTAATTGCTACATTGCATCTCATTATTTATGTTAACTTATGTATCATTATGTGTTAGATTAGATATTAATGTTCAGATTATAGAAGTACCATTGAGTTATACTCAGTGTGTGGTTTGACTTTTTCGTGCGCAGGTTAGGTACTTAGTGATCCAACCATCGACTCAGCATCCAGCAGCAATCCTAGACTCAAGTGTTGGTGATGTGCACATTTTGGATCTTGGCATGTACCTAAGAAGTCTTTTGGTTATTATAATCATTTTGTATCTTGATGGGATTTTTGGATATTATGTATAAAAGTGTATGTATTTGTGTGTTGGTAATGGTTGTGTGGTTGATTTCTTGATAGGTTGTTTAAGTTATATGCCAAATGTTTTAATGGTTGAGAAAATATTATGCTAAGTGATGTGTTTTGGGTGATGTTTGGAATTAGTATGATGAATGATATGCTTAAGCGATGCCTAAGAAATGATTTGGTAAGTTTGATTTTATATCTATTGTTTGCTTGAAAGGTAGTTCTAGTATCAAGGTTAAAAGGCTAATATGAAATAAAATGGGAAATGGTGAATGGTTATTTGATGTTTGAAAAGTTGATGGTTAATAGGCCACTAGTGATTATTGAATTGGTATTTGTATGTTCTTTTGGTTGTGCTTGATATGATGAAAAAGGTTGAAGTGCCTTAAAGGCATATTGGTATTGTTGTATATATATTCATTTGGTTAGCTTTAAATTGTGAATTGAGGTGCCAATTTTGGAATATTGGTTAGGCACATAGGATGGTGATTTTAAATGATGGTTTTGACTTGTTTTGATTTGCTTTTGAAGTGGTTAAGTATGGTTTAAAACGGGCGACTTGTAGCCTAAGTGAATTATGCAAGAAAACTTGTTCTGAAAGGTAACTATAGGCTCACACTGCTTGAGACACGGCTTGGCACACGATCATGTTCCATACACGGGCTCTTGGCATGAATGTGTGGTGTGTAAAAATTTAGGTGATTTTGGTGCACACGGTAACAGTTAGTTGTAACACCCCTAACCCGTATCTGTCACCAAATTAGGGTTACGAAGAATTACTGGACATAGCATGATAGAACACAAACATTTAACATTCAAATGATATGCATTCTGCTTAAAATTTAATCATATGGTTGTAAATAACTTCTCTATTGTTATTACATGTACATAACTCATTTTATCATAAAACAACCGAATTATCTTAGTTAATGCATTTATATATAAATATACTAATACATCATAAACTTATAGTTGCATATAACATAAATTTAATATTTGTCCATTTAAGATCAAATTATGTAAAAACGAAAAGCTTATTCATCTTTCCACATAAAAAAATTAGTATAATGTAACTACTAAAAATTCCATTTCATAGCCGAATAACCTATCATTAATTTATATATTAAAAATAAAAAATGCATAATCACCACATTATAACTATTCAATACATCAACTTCAATAAGACTAAACCAAACCATTCGACTATATGCCATAATCAAATCAATTTATATCAAAGACTATATAACCGAATTTAACCTATCAAATTTTTACATACCATTACCGAATACAAATTATACATATGACCACAACGAAACATGCCCATATTAGACATAAGCATAAACTCCATTTTTATACTTGTACATGAATGCTCATACTTGATCTACTTCTAAGTTTATGCTTAAATTCATTACCAAGTAACTATGCATTTATTTTTCTAATCATGCTTATAAATCATCCAATACATATCATATGTTATCAACAAAACAAGTATCAAATTATATTCAATGGTAAACCCATTCATTTATCGACTTAATCATATAAACTAGCAACTACATTCAACATCCACATTTAAACGTATCATATTCAAATTTTATGTTTAAATTACAAGTCCAAATCATTAGATAAATAAGCATATCAACATTCATTCACCCTTATAATAAGACTAAAGAAACTCATTATTAACAACTACAGGTACATCTTCATACGTATATACATATACATATATACTATTATTCATACAATGCTAAACCCAAATCAAAATATGCCCTAGACATCATTCATTCAAAACTGAACACCACAAGATAACTAAGCCATTTTCGCATGGCTTTAGTATATACACATTTGAATTTAAACAAAGTTCAAACCAATCTATACATGCCATAATCCAAATTAAGTTTCAACTTATAAAATACCATAGTTATTTGGTAGTGTAACGAGCGTTACTGACGAATCCCCGAGCTCGTAATAATCTCCAAAATCTATAAAAAAAAAGTAAACAAAAATACAAAGTAAGCTACCTTAGCTTAGCAAGTCTTAAGCAATACATAAATAAAATATGAATCATATAATTTCTTAAATAAATTTACTAAGCCGCAAATACCATTTATAAATACTATCAATACGTTTATTAACCTCAAGACCTTTTATTCATAACAATTAAACATGATATAAACTTACAAAATTGTACCTACCATTTGCACATAACCGAATATGTATACTCATCAAATACATATAAATATATACATCAATATATTTTATTTGATTTATAATCAATCAATGTACTTACCTAATATCAAATAAGAGATAAATAACACATACCTGATTATCATAATTTCATAATCCATTAGTTATTACATTGACAAAGAACTTACTAATCACATATTTTAAACTTATTCACCGACATGTAGCCTGCTAGGCTTAAAGCCTGATTCAGAACACCGGCATTAAGCCTGCTAGACGTAAAGTCTGAAATATTTCACCAGCATTAAGCCTGCTAGACGTAAAGTCTGAATTATTTCACTAGCATTAAGCCTGCTAGGCACAGAGCCTGAATAACTCAGATACAAAATTAATCTTTCATATAATGCTTCATGATTCACATAAATCCTTCTCAAGAAACTCAAATCATATATTTGATCCACATGAATAAATATATATAATTCATAACATTAAGTTTAGCTCAAAGAACTTGTATATTACATTCAAACCTCATATGTATAGTTAAAAACATTAAATTCACTCAATGAATTTGTAACCTATATTCGAACCACATGTATATATAAAAAATTATACATCAAATTTGGCTCAAGAGACTTTGCAACCTATGTTTGAACCACATACGTGTAAGAAATTTATATATTAAATTCAACTCAATAACTTGAATATATTTATATATATTTATTCGAACCACATATATATGAAATTATACATCAAATTCGCTCAAAGAAGTTAAATCTTGCATTCAATTTACATGTCCATGCATATATTCTTCTATTAGTTTCATATCACTGAACTTAAAGTATACTTTAGCTAATATACATGTAATTTATACCTTTAATATCAACCTACGAAAATCAATTCCTAAGTTCGCTTATCATGTAGAAAAATCTCAAAGTTTTATTCAATTTAAATACTTTTAGTTCCACTTACTAATGTATGATATATATATATATATATATATATATATATATATATATATATATTCTAATTTGATAACATTTAAATTGCTATTAGACTTACCTCAGATATCGACGGACACAGTCGACTACTCAGCTACTTTCGATTTCTCCCGATCTAACTCCGTTTTCTTCGCTTCTTAATCTAAATATATTCAAATTTAGTCTTTTTATTCATCAAATCATTCAATTTAATCAAATAACACATAAATGGGAAAATTACCATTTTACCCTTGACATTTTACACTTTTTACAATTTAGTCCTTTTTGGACAAAACACAAAATACACAAAATTTAAACACATCATGCTAGGGCCGAATATTACTAGTGTTCACACAAGTCCACACATTTCATTTATTTCACATTTTAGTCCCTAAAAAATTTATTTTCACAATTTAGCCTTGATTACTCAAATTCACCAAAAATTCAAAAACAAAACATGTTAATCTTTCACATATCTTTCATATTTCATCATCAACTATCACAAAGCTCAAACATTCATCAATGGTATATCTCAAAATCACTATCAAATACTAAAATTAAAGCATGGGTCTTATAGTATGAACCGAACAAAACCGAACAAAACTGAACCTTTAATTTGGTATGAACATGGTCGAACCTTTCCAAGCTTTAATGGCTTCTTTTCTTCCTAGTTTCGGCTAAGGGAGATGAAAATAATCCTAATTTTCATGTTTTTACTTATCATATATTATAATATATAACTATTTACTTATTTAACCTTATTTACTAATTATATAATATATATTTATTAAGGTTACATTTGTTCTTAACCGTCCACTATCTATATAGTGGTTTAATTGCACCTTTAAGCCTCCCAATTAAAAAGACATCAACAAATTGATGCTTTTAAATTAACCCCCTAAATTTTCATTTTACGCGTTTAAGTCATTTTTTCAAATTGAGCACTCAAACGATCAAATTTTCATACGAAATTTTCACACATAGTAATTCACATACTGAAAATACCAATAAAAATTTTAAAATATTTTTCTAACTCAGATTTGTGGTCCCAAAATCACTATGTCCGATTAGGGTCAAAAATGGTCTGTTACATTAGTTACACGGTTCTAGGGACACGACCGTGTGGCCTACCTCACACAGGCTTAGCTTTCACACACAGTTACTGACACGGTCAGGTGGTTCATCACACATGGGTTTAGCTTTCACACACGGCCAGGGGACACTGCCATGTGACCCCAGTATGTAGAATTTTCCTACCTTTTTAAATTTGTTTCAATTTTATCCCTAATAATTGCTTGGTTAGTTTTAACCTTCTATAAGCTCGATATTAAATTGAAATTGATTGAAACACATGTTAAATTGATTGTTCATGAATGATATGATAGTTAATTGAAATTTAATTTATAATTTGTTTGAAAATGGTTTGTATTTGTTTGTAACATTCTATTACTCAAGTTTGACGACTGGACCGGGTAAAAGGTGTTATAGAAGGCTTAACAAAAAGGACCCTTAGATGGAAGTTTAGGAGGACCACCTCGCAAGTGTATGGCAAAAGAGAAATGGTAGGCGAAGAAAGAGCAGAGTTAGCAATCATTGCGAGACATTGGAAAAGTCACTAAAACTAATCAGATGGTTATAAGATTGACTAGAGTGAGATCGCTTATTGATCTATCCTCAAATAGACGAGTTCGAAAAATGAATCAGAGTTTTCCATTCTAGATTAAGAGAAATCGTCCCTAATCTATGTTTAGTTTCTTTTCATAATAATACTCCTGTAAGATGGGGTTTATTTTTAAGTATTGCAATACAGAAGCTCACTAGGTTCTATTGAATTGTAACGCCCCAAAACTCGACCTAAAAGTTTAGACTGAATCCCGGAGGTTACATTGATCACCGAAGTGATCTGAAAAAAAATTTACAAATCGGTTTGTTGGAATCTCATTTCGAACACTGTTTGCTAAAAATGTACTAAACCATTTAACCGTTTAGGATTCAAAACAGAATATTTAAATTACGTCAAAATCACTCAAAATTAAAATTCTGCAGTTTCTGGATTTCATTACACAAGCAATTTACGAAAACCCCAAATAAATTTGCACCACAGTCCCTATCGTATCACTCTCAAACCTCCAATATGCCGAGTCCAACTTCAGATTACGAGAGTACCTGAAAGGGAGAAAACTAAGGGGTGATCTACACGAGCTCAGTGTGAGTTCGAAACACAACAGATGACGGAAAGCGGAGCGACAAGACAAATAGTCTGGAAATAGAATATCAACGAAAAGCATACACGAAAACCTAACGGAATAGCCCATCAACAAGTCGATACTAAAACACACCAAAACATGTATCATCACAAACACCTCATTTCTTAGTACCATAACACAAATATCAGTACTCACACAATCAGTCACATATAATAAGACATATAATCAAATGCGTATGGATGCAACAAGTCAAAAACCCACCCCACCAACTGAACACCTCTCCGACCACCCTGCATATCACATATGAGCTAATCAAGCCCAACCAACCATGCACACCACATAGGACCTCAAAAGGCCCATCCACCCTACACACCTCATACGTGGAACTAAGCCACTCAAATCATAATATGCAGCTGAGCTGACATATGTATAGTACAGTACGGTAAACCATTGTACATGTGTATTGCAGTTAAAACTGCCAAATCAGACCAGACTTCCTTCTCTTCACAACGAAACCCAAAATTTTATGCAAATGTATGTTTGCAAACAGATCACCAACAGACTTACAGAAGTAATGTAAACAACTCACAGTCAAACATACACGTCATTCAAACAGAATAGAGGTGCACATATTAAATCGATCAGATTTCGAATCAGTTATGACTGTACTTATTTACTAGGTAACATCACACAAAATTTAAGCAATCCGTTAAATTAACGCTATGATTACAAGCAACACATATAACCGGGCTGGAATAGGGTCCCAACCACCTTTACTAAGGCCTAACCGAGGGTTGGAACATACAGGAACACAAAAAAGTCAAAATCTGACACAAAATGAAAATTTACGAAACAGGGCCACACGACCGTGTGCCTTGGCTGTGTGGGAGGTTCATAGGTCGTGTGGAGGTTTACACGCCTGTGTGGAGGGGACACACGCCCGTGTGAGTAGCTCGTGTAACTCACTATCCAAAAGTGCCAAAATTAAGTGCAGAGTAAACACAGCCATGTGGCTAATAGACACGGCTGTGTGGAAATCAACAAAATCCCCTAAACAAATCGCCCAAAAAGCCCTCAAAAAAGCCTAATTCCCAATTTCACATGGCCGTGTGAATTGCCTGTGTGGCCACCCGTGTGGTCATGAAACCATATTGAAACAAGCTGAAAAACGTGCTTTTGGCAACGAAACCAACCCCTAACCTTTGGTAATTTAGAGATATACCAAAATATATAGATTTTCCTACAATTCAATAGCAAAACAACACATCGATTAGTCAATTTCTGAAACACACGAAATATGTTAAATTTTACAGAACCAAATCAAAATTTTAGTAATGAAAAGGAAGAGTTTTCGAACCCACACCTTAGATGGAATATAAAGCACCAAGAATCGTTCGACTCTCTCCACCAAGCCGATTCAGAAACCTCAGTAAATAGAAAACGAAAGAAATTCTAATATTACCCAAAAACGAAGCCTACCTTTTACAATTCTGAATAAATGAATACACATAGAAAAAACTCCCTTGTCCGAAAAAAATAACGGAAGAAGTAAAGAATTAACAGAAATTGATTTTTGGGGACGAAAGAAGAGAGAAAGAAGAAGGAAAAAAAAGAACAAGAAAGTTTACAGAGAACTAAAAATAGGGAAAGAATGTGAAGTAGTTGAGTATTTTTTTTTTTGAGATAAAAAATAAAATAAATAAATAAATAAATTTTTTAAAAATTTTAACAAATTTAAGATAAAGAACAAAATAATTTCTCAAAACACACACATGAGGATTTGAACCTAGAACCCAGAGGTACCTTAACACACTTCCAAACACCAGACCAGTAGGCCTATTCTAACATCAAAATACGAAAACAAACCCAAATGTTCGATCTAGCCACTGACCCTATCTACAAATCTCAAAACTTCTAACCCCAAATTTCAGGGTGTTACATGAACTTACAAAATTTTGGTCTATGTTTGCTGGACTAGTTCGGCGATTAAGGACCTTAAGGTGAGACCAAGCCAGACCGTGTTAGATTAATGATCATTGTCAATTTGGTGTCATGCCCATAGGAATAGGTACTTTCAGAGGCTTGTTGATAGGCTAAAATGATTTAAAGGTGACACCCCATACCCGGACTCGACGATCAGGTCTGGTAAGGGTGTTACATAAATATAATAAACATGGCTACTAAAAACTACTTAAAGATAAAGACTGATATGGGTAATAACGATAAATAACATCATTTCACTTACCAATTTTTCTTCATACATTTTCATTCATTAATCACTCACTTTGCCCATTGTAGACTTAAGTGAACAAAAAGGATATATGGAATATAATCACGAAGTACTTGAGCACGCAAATGCTAGGTTAGCACGAACACTAATAGTGTTAGAAACAAGCACTGAATTGCTAAATTCATGAGCACGCTAAGTAATTCCTAATTGATAAGAAATTGAACGAGAAAAGTGGAAGAAGGATCGTATTCAAGTTGTATGACTCAAGAAACAAGGATTTGGATTTGGCTTGAACGAAGAAATAAAAAAACTTAGAAATTAAAGAAAAATAAAACACTAAAAGAATAAATTTAATAAATAAGAATAAATATTCAAAATAGTAAATAAATAAATAGACGAAATTTTAAAGTGGAAGATGAATCGAATAAATTGATGGATGTGATGGATAGTTGGATATATGTCGAATTGAACCCTTTGAGATATAAATCCCAACAAACTCAATTAATGGATCTATCAACCCTCGAAGAAATAATCCTTGACAAACTGAAAGGTGAAGAATGAACTCCCACGACTTGTTGAAGAAAATCGAGAAGAAAACTATTTCTAGAAATCACAAGAAATAAATCTTGCACAAAGAAACTAACTCCCAGAATTGAAAACTTTATTAATAAAAAAAATTTTGTGTTAATGATCAATGAAGAAGCCTAATAAAACTCTCAAGTATACTGAAACTCTAGTTAATCGAAATAATAAGTAGTTTTAAACTAAACTTTCTTGTTTGACTAAGAGACATAAAACTCCTAAAAAACTTAAAATACTTAAATAATATCCAAAAATTGAAATAAATATAATAAAATAATAAAACCTGATAAATACAATATTGAGCTCATATATGGAAAAAATTAACCTTAAAAACTGAAGCAAATTTGATTTAAACTCGAATTAAAATCCCAAAAATCATAATTTTCGTAATATTTTCATCTAGAAATTTTGCTCGCATAGTCTTCACTAAAATGATCATAACTTGAGCTCTCTAAATCAAAATCAAGTGATTACAGGTGCATTTTGAAGCTAAGAGATAGATCTTCGAATCAATGCAGACATCTCAACTCGAAAATGTCTAGATCCCATCTAAAATGTCATCTTAATTCGGATGATTTCCCAAACTTGAATATTGATAACTTCAGTGAATGGAATTTAATAAATTTCACCCATCCATGCAGGTATGTAACACCCCATACCTAGCCTAGATGTTAAGACCAAGTCTGGAGAGCTACATCAAAACTTTTAAGAAAAATCCAACCTTAACTATTAAAAATTCGTTATCCAAAAAAAATTAAATAGTTAAGCCATCAAGGTAATTCAAACTTAAACATTGTAATCTAAAAGAACATGCGATGGTATAAGTTTATATAAATGATGAAGATAATAAGATAGGAGAGATGATCGAGCTCCTGACAAGCCGAGCCTCTTAAGTTGATGGGTTACCTGAAAATAAATCAACAAACAGAATGAGTATAACTCTATGTCTAGCCAACGTACATAATCAAATCATAAGTATGTATAACGTATATAGGTGTTCATTTTCTCTTTATTGAGACATTTCTCAGTTTCAAATACGAAGTCAGAACAAAGGATATTTGTTACAGTTATAGAACAAAATAGATATGGTTGCAGAACAAATTAGATACATATGAAGTTTCCTATCCCCATTCGCTACACACTATCTTTGACTATCCCAACACACCATATAGGGTATTAAATACCCATCCAGCCCTACACACCACATAGTACCGGTATAACATGTTTCAGAATAATTACAGACTAGTTGTCAGATCAATACGCGATAAATCGCCAAAATCAGATACAGATTTGTGGCTGAGCCACTCAATTCAACAAATCATTAAACTGCCAATACTTCCTTCTTTATATCATTCTCACCTAATGCAGATACAAATTTTAAATGCCAAGTATGAAGGATGTACATACAGTTACCCAAATAAAAGTAATAATCATATAATACAGGTCATTTAACAGTTATCACATCAACTATACGTACAGATAATCAATTATTTAACCTCAGAATATTGAATATCAAATTATATAGTCTAATTCAAATCATACGGACCTTACAGAAGGCCTACTCTTGATTCGAATGACGCTTACGACCTTAGGGAAAATTTCAGTATTTTAGCCCAAACACTCGTGTGGATTCACACGGCCTGGGTGTTTGGCCCGTGTGGTTCACACGGCCTAGCACATGGATGTGTGGCTTAAAACAGTGAGTTACACGATCTGGCACATGGCCAAGCACATGCCCGTGTGACTCACAACCCCTTACATGACCTGGATGCACGCTAGTGGCTCACACGGCCGTGTGGCATTCGGAGCCATGTTTTCCAGCTTTCAAAACATATAGAAACTCGAGTTTTTGTTATGCACCTGGTACGGTTTCTACGTAGAAGCACTCAGAATGAATCCAACACCCAAACATGAAAATTCAAAAGCCAATTAAGCAATTATTCGCAACGGAATGCTAGGAATAGTGTACAAACTCAAAATCATGTCAAAAAAATTGACATAAAACCTCGACTCGAAGATCATCTGATTACCTCACATGGAAACGTGAATTACGGAGCTAACATGTTGGAGGAACGTTTCCCGCAAGAATAAATTTTCTAACACCAAAGCAAAACAAAGAATTTTCTCGAAAACAAAAGAGAACACAATAAAACTTACGCAATAACCTTTCAACTGACGCAACGAACAACGTAGAACTCCTAATATAACCACTAACAATTTAGGGAAGCAAGTAAAAAGAAAAGAAAAGAAAAGAGCGGAAGAAGAAGAACAATAAAACCAAAATAAAAAAATGTCGATGTTTAAAAAACTAAACTAATTAACTTTAACAGAAAAATAGACAGAATTTATCAAGAAGCATAAAATATATTCTCTCTACTTACACAGAGACTTGAACTTAAGACCAAAGGGTATACAGAACTTAACCATCGAACTAACAAGCTCATCTTGACACAGAATTAAACTTGAGTCACTAGTTCAAGGATAAGGATTAAGTCAAATTAAAACTTTCCAATAGTAAGATTCGAACCCCTGACCCCAAACATATATGCAGAACACTTAACCATAGATACAGAGACTTAATTATTGGCAGATATTAGCAGATAAACATTGAAATATTGGGGGCGTTACAATGTATCATTCCTCCTTTTATCGAAAATATTTGTCCTCGAATCTTGTCTTTGGCGGTACAAGAAAGAATCTTTATCATAGGCGGAATGGTTTAATAGATCTCCTCTTAAAGGATCAACAAATTCCTGAAAGAATGAAACAAGTCCACTAAACAAATTCAAGTTAGGGTTAGTGAAAACATAATCATTCCTCTCTTTCAGATAGGTTCTCTCTTTCTTTTCTTCTCTTTTTTAGTGTGAATTGAACTCTCTAATTTTACCTTGTAGGAATTTTCACTCACCAAAATTGGACCATTAAATCAAATTTTATTGCTCAAGCTCTCTTGTCTCTTAGTCTTTTTACATGATTCATCCTCACTTCCCTTTAACCCCTCAAAAAATTTTTGTACATTGAATTCATAATAATACAAATCTTTAGGAGAATAAGGTCTAAATCATCCAAATTTAGAGACTCTAGGAAATAATTGTTACTATAAACCTTTTCCCGTTCACAAAGTTCACTATCACAATCATCATAGTTCGCACTATTACTATCAACTTCTTTGATATCAACTTTGAAATAAGGTGCAATGTTAGATTTAGACTCAAAAATAGACACAAAACCATACTTACTGTCTTTACAAACGGCGTCACTCGAAGTTTTTTGCTCATATATATCATCATCATCAATGATAGCAATAGACGAAGACTCATCAATAGGCTCTATGTCATACTTATGTTCCTTAGCTTACAAGGTTCTTTTGTGAAATGAATATGTTGGACATTAGAGCCTTTGTGATCTTACGCATTACACCACATGCATTTTCTAGCTCATTCTCTTTGTTTTAGCATAAGTCATTTAAGCTCGTAGAAGATGCAATGTTTTTTTTTGTATCAATGTCTTTCTTGACAAGTCCCTGAACAATAGATGGTTGAACAACATTGGAAAAAACATGTCCATGAGGGTTTTCTTACAAATATGACATCTAAGCTTTGTCCAAGGTTTATCATTATTAGTTTCTATTCGAGCCAAAGTTTGGTTGAAATTTTGTTGAACCACCTTGTGATGAAGGACATGAGCTTGCAATATGTCGAACTTATTTTCTAAATGCTCTTGCACCTCTTTGAAATCTTTTTGATGTTCGTCGAACAGTGTTGTAAGTTGGTCCATGGTAACCATGGATGGATCATGCTCTTCATCCTTACTATGTGTACGTACTATTATTAGAGGTTGAAATAAAAAACACTTAAAAAAAAGTTGATCCAATAAAATTAAACCTCATCGTTATACACTCCTAAAATAAACAAATCTAAGAGATAAAGGAAAGAAGTTAAGATTTTCTAGCTTGTAACTTTTAAAGAGTAATCAAATTCAACAATATTCAAAAAGATGTGGGATCACTCTCTAACAAAGTTGACCTAAGGCTCTAAGAAGACAAAGGAGAGGAAACTGTTTCCATACCTATTAACACAAGAAGGAAAAATATGTTAGAATACGTAATAGAATAAGAAAAGCTAAAACCAAAAGAAAATCTAATGCTAGAATCAAAGAAAATAAACTACTCAACCGACAACCTGAAACAATGGAAAGCAACTTGAATTTTTTGTTCATGGTGTTTTTGATGTGCCAAAATCACGAAAATGAAATTGAAAAATCTCCATATGATAAATCTCATTTTTGCAAATTCTCAGCACGAAATTAAACCCAAAAAAATTATTTTTTTATTTTTTCGATATTTTTAAAGACTATTTAAGTAAAATTCGCAAAACATTTTGTATAACACAAGGAAACAACTAAAAAAATGCCCAAATCTAATACCAAAGGATAAAGGATTTAGTATAGAAAGGAGGTGGAAGAAGGATCACGATTGTATTCAGGTTGTTTGACTTGAGAAATAGATATTCAAATTTGACTTGAAAAAAGAAATAAAAAAATTTAAAAATTAAAGAAAACGAAAAAAAACTAAAAGAAGATGTTTAAGAAGTAAGAATAAATATTCAAAATAATAAAAAATTGACGAAATTTAAAAGTAGGAGATGGATCGAATAAACCGATGGATGTGATAGATAGTTGAATATGTGTCCAATTGAACCCTTTGAGATATAAATCCCAACTGTAACACCCCTAACCCGTATCCGTCGCCAGAACAAAGTTACGGAGCATTTCCAGAATCTACAGATCAACTAAACGAATATTTCACATCATATAGTATTCAAATCAAGCTAAAACCATGTTTTATACATATATGATCATCACAAATACGTATTCAAACTTATCAAATTGACCAAATTCACATATAGGTATACTTGTACTAAGTATTAACATACCTATAAGATTATCATCATTCAAGTATACCAAACACTCACATCTAACATGATATAGCCTCACATATGCACATCAAAACATGTTCATTACAAGCCATCCCTATGGCTAGCTATAACAAAACATTAATAAGCAAACATTGGCCAAATTAACTTATACATGTCATTCTAACCAGAATCAAATCATCCAAAAGTACCGATAGAACCAATTGATAGTGTGATATAACTCCGACAAGCTTCCAACCCGTTCGAGCTTCCTATAATCTATAGGGTAAATAAAAACAAATATGTAAGCAATGACTACTTAGTAAGCTCGTGTAATATTTAATCATATTAATTCATTTCAAATATGAAATCTATACATATCAAGAATAATCCAACATTGATACGACAATACTCATGAAGCTATATTCATCAACTCACAAGGTGAATAAATCCACAGCATCACTTATACATATTATCCCAAGCTTAGTAGGATTTTATATAACTTTAACTCTTCCAAATTTCTTTATTTTCTTTTGCATTTCTTTACTTTCCACACTTATTCCATATGCATGACACACAAGTCATAAACATATCATTCAACCATGGTTACAAGCTAGTGCATTTAACCAAAGCCTTTTTCGAATTGATCACATGGTAAGTCATTTTATAAGAAATTGCATAATTTAAACCTTAACACTCTTTCATGAGCACTAGCATATTTTCACTTAAATACTTACTAATTCAATGCATCATATAAATAAACATATTACCATTCAACGAGTAGCTTGGCACTTGCCTAAGCATCAAGCAACAACACTGGTTAGCGTACTTGCACATATTACATATAAATTAAACATTGATAAACTTATTTTCTCGACATGTCACACTTGAGTTTATTACTCGTCTCAACATACATAATTTTCTTGTATCAACATATCAAAGATAGTCACATATTTACATGTCATGATACATATAATTCTCTTATCGTTTCTTCATAAACATATATCATTCATTTCATGAATTTCGTGTATATTTATTCCGATAACAGTTCATAATCATGAATATACATAATTATTAGGCAAGTTTCATATACATGTATTTTCTATGTCATGTTTCAATATATCAAATAAATATCATTTCTATGTATTTCAGGTATATACCAGTAATAGTTCATTTTGAACTCATGTTATCTTATATCAGAACTTTGCCCGTTGAACCATTTAAAATGTCGATGGATACATGGGTAGTACACATATAGTGTATAAAACTATAATCCGTCAATTCATATTCGAGAATGCTCATACGAGCACTTAACGGGAAGCTCTTTTGAGCCATATAACTTGAAGCTCATGTGAGCCATGTAACAGAAAGCTCCGGAGAGCCATTAAGGGAAGCTTATACGAGCCAATTTTGGGAAGGTTCAAGCGAGCCAATATCGGGAAGCTCCCAAGAGCCAATTAATCGGGAAGCTTATGAAAGAGCCTTTAATCGAGAAGCTCTGAAGAGCCATATATCGGGACACTCATAAGATCTGCAGTGTGCCCACAACACATGTAAGATCACAACCTATCGGGATGCTCCGAAGAGCTATTAACAGGAAACTCGCAAGAACCATATAACGGGATGCTCATGAGAGATATTATCGGGACGTTCTTTAGAGCTGTGGTGTATCCGCAACAGATATAGGAACACAACCATTCTAGATACTCCAAAGAGCTATTAACAGAAAGATAGTGAGAGCCATATATTGGGAACCCTGTATCCATTGAATTTCATTTGTTTAAACGAGACTTAATACTTGTCATATATTTTTCGGATATGTGATCAATATTCATACATAGCAATTACAAAATTTACATACAAAACATTCAAGTAAAACATATAACTATACAATTTAGTTACACGAACTTACCTAGCTAAATTGTAGAAATACCAAGATTCAGGGGAATTTTGGTAATTTTTCATTTTCATCTATTTTCCTCCGATCTTGATCTAAATTAATAATTTCATTCAATTTATTAATTTAGATAATAAAACAATTCATTTCATGCAATTTGGTCATCTTTTAAATTTTCACAAAATTACCCCTAAAATTTTACTTTTATTCAATTTAGTCCCTAAACTCAAAACATGCAAACTAACCATTTTAAAACAAATTCAAGCTATCCAAATATCCATGGCATTAAATACAACCCATTTTGTAATAAATTAACAACAAAATCTTGTATTTTTACCATTTCAACAATTTAGTCCCTAATCGGAAATTCATCAAAAATCACTTAATAAAATACTTTTAATTAACAAATAATATCTCAAATTCATCATTTAACATAAAAATCATATAGATTCATCAATGAAAACATCCAAAATCTTTAACAAGATCAAAAACAAAGGTAATGTTTAGTTGGACCTAAATTTAACGATCTCAAAAACATAAAATTACAAGAAAAAGGGACTAAATTGAACTTACATGCAAGAATATAAAATGGAAAAACCTTCAATTTAAACTCCCATGGTTTTCATCAATGAAAAATAGAAATGTCCAGAGAAGATGTCTTTTCACCTTTTTTATCTTATTTTAATTTCAACAAATTTACAATTATGTCATTGAATCCTTTTATTTTATTATTTTTCCTTCATATGCCCCTCATCCATTTAATTTAGGTATAATTGTTTCTTAAGTCCTCCTCATTTATTAATTAAACCATTTAACCACATAATTATTATAATTAGAAAGTTTTGTACCTTTTTCAATTTAGTCCTTTTAATTAATTAACTATCGAAACGTTAAAATTTTTCAACGAAACTTTAATACTACCTTAATGAAACTCCGTAAATATTTATAAAAATATTGGCGACTTGGTTTATAGAAACGAGGTCTCGATATCTCATTTTCTAAAACCATTTGACCTAAATTATTATAAAACCCAAATTATCAATTCAAAAACCTTTTTAAAACCATATTTGACTCTTAAATATTAAATAATAATATTTACAAACTTACTTGTCGGATTTGGTGGCCTCAAACCACTATTTTTGACACCACTAGAAATCAGGTTGTTACACCAACAAGCTCAATTAATGACTCTTATCAACCCTCCAAGAAATAATCTTTGGCAAATTGATGGGTGAAAAATGAATTCCCTTGACTCCTTGAAGAAAATCGAGAAGAAAACTACTTCTAGAAATTACAAGAAATAAATCTTGCACAAAGAAACTAACTCTAGAGTTGAAAACTATAATAATGAAAACAATTGTGTGTTAATGATCAATGAATAAGCTTTTATATAAGCTAGCTAAGTACATCCAAATAAAACTCTAAAGTATATTGAAACTCTAATTAATCTAAAAAAGAAGTAATTTTAAACTAAACTCTATTGTTTGACTAAGAAACATAGAACTACTAAACAACTTAAAATACTTAAATAATATCCAAAGTTCAGAATAAATAAATAATAAAATAATAAACTGTATAAATAAAATATTAGGATCATATATAATAAAAATTAAGCAAAAAAAACGAACTCAATATGATTTAAACTTGAATTAAAAGCCCAAAACTCATAATTTCCGTAATATTCCCATCCAGAAATTCTGCTCGCGCAGTCTTCATTTAAAATGGTCATAACTTGAGCTCCCGAACTTAAAATTGAGTGATTGAAGGTGAGTTTTGAAGCTAAGAGGTAGACATTCGAAGGCCTTGAACACATATCAACTAAAAAATGTTTGGATCACATCCAAAAAGTTGCATCAAGTCGACTGATTTCCCAAACTTGAAAATTGGCAACGTTAGTGAATGAAATTTAATAAATTTCACCCCATTTGTGCATGTATCACTAATGACATGCCATCTATATCCTACAAGTTCAAAACTTTTCTACAATGGCTTTAAAATTATTATAGATCCAATATTCATCACAAGCACAATCAAGCTTCATAATGTCATAATCAACAACAACCACATTCATTTACTACTTCTTTGAGTTATCCATATATTTATTAGGTTACAAATACTCAAATTCATGAAATTAACACTTAATTTAGCATAAAATTTCAAAACCTAATTAAGTAAGAAGAATTCTAAAGTACTTACAAATTTGGCTAAATTATACTTCCTTCAAGCTTCACTTGCTTTCCCTTGTCTAAACACCTTATAACTTCTTCCTTGTCTTTCTTTTCATTTCATATCAATATCATAAAATATAATATATCAATATTCTTAATCTACAACACTTTCATGCTCAAATAATCAAACTAGACTTGAAACTATTACTAAATCATGAAGATCTTACTATAAAACATTATTTTCTCATTTTATCTAGATTTTCTCTCTCTTCAAACATGTGCTCTCCACTTCCAACTTGAAAACTAATCTTGCTAGGTTGTGGGTAACTTAATTTAGCTATGGTTTCTGTGGACATTTGATAGTTTTAAGCTTGGAAAGGCCTTTAATGGAGATGGAGGACCAAATTGTAAAAAAAAAGTTTTCTTTCTCTCCAATGGTGTAACATGAACAAGGAAAAAGATGGAGAACTCTCTCCATCGTTCTGCTAAAATATCTTTAATATTTTAATAAAATAAAATAAGTCAATTTAATATAATTATAGTAATGATGATGAAAATAAAATATTATTATAACTAAAAAAATCTATCTATCATACATATCCACTTGATTTTGATAAACTTGCTTTCCATGTCCTCACACATTTCACCACTAATTAAATTTAATCCTTTTATACATTCAATTTCTCACCTTGACCTCAACATGTTGGTAAACTTTATAATTTAGTCTATATCCGGATTAATATTTCTCAATACATCAATCTTTTACATTTTCTCTAGACTCTTACTACCTTCTCCTCTAACACTTATAAATCTCATTTTATTTATTCTAAAAGTTTGACTCATAATTACTCAAAAAATATTGTTATGACCAATAGATTTTAGGGATATTACAATATTAGCATGGTTATATAAAATTTTAAATTTAAAAAAAATAAAAATCACTCTAGGTTCTCAACCTTACCAACACAGTAAAGTTTCATCAAGAAAACTATTTATATTTTTATTACATTATCAATAATTATTATTTTAAAAAACATTGCTCAACTATTTATATATATTATTTTTTCACATATATAATAAATGAACCATAGGGGTAGTTGTTAGCTCAATAAATCAACCAAATTAGTTAAGAGGAGGGGGTGAATTCACCTTTTAAAAATTCTAGAAGAATAGAGAAAATAATGAAACAATGAACACAATGGTTTATAGTAGTTCAGCCCCAAATGCCTACTCCACTACCTTAGCTTTCCACAAATAACGACTTATCCAAATTCACTAATTTGATCAACCTTTTAGGACATGGTTTAATCTTGCAACTTCCTTAAGATTTCTACACAAATCTTAAGACACAAACCCTCTCAAAGAGAATCAAACAAACAAACAAAAACATAATTCTTACAAGATCAGAGTATTTGCCAATTGAGCACAAAAACAAAGAAAAAAACACTTGAGTTGAATTAAAATTATTAATGTTCACAAGTGCATACACAAAACATATAAACAAAAATTAAGCTCTAAGGTTGATAGAATGACACTTTACGCTTTTTGATCTCTCTTATTGTTTTTGAACCTTTGGAAACTGGTATTTATAGTCCCAAATTGATTTCCAACCGTTGTGGTTGTTGAGATATTGAATAGAGCCATTGGGGATGAAATACTAGTGCATTTATGTCACTTGCAACATGGTATCGATACTTTTTGATAGGTACTGATACTATTTGCATTTAATTAAATAGTTTAGTGACTTTTATCCCTATTTACATTTATTCCAAATGAAATTTATCGATACATGATAAAAGGTAGCGATACTTTTTATAGGTATCAGAATCTATTGTTGCAGGTGACATAAATGCACTAGTATTTTCATTCCCAACAAATCAATTAAATATCCCAACAACCACAATGGTAATTGTCGAAACCATTTTTTATTTTGGAAAAAAAATAAAAATTAGTTGTCGACTTTAAAAAAACAAAAATTGGGAGTCGCCACCAATCTTTTATTGAGGTGTGATTGGATTACCTAAACAATAGCTTTGGTCTACGAGTTTTAGAAAAATGGATTCGGGAGTTGGTTACGTACGAGGAAGGATTAGCACCCTCGTAACGCCCAAAATTGGTACCTAGTTAATTAATTAGTGTCTTAATGTTGAAAATTTAAAAATATGATCCTTAATAAAAACTAAAAAACGTTACTTATTAAGACTCTTATCATTTCAGAGAAAGAAAATGTTACACCCAATGCGTTAGGGCACGACATTCTATTTCCTCAAAAATGATTTAGTCCAAAATACTCTTATAATAAAAATTTAAAAGAATATTCATTTATTTAAAATTTAAGAAATCGCGGCCCAATACGTTAGGACACAATTTATCAAAATCCTAAACTTGGAATATTTCCTTTGTTATCATTTTTAAAAAAAATATTTGTCTCGAGAAATCAATACGTCACATCCAATACGTTAGGATATAACATATTAAATTCTCGACAACAAGCTTTTCGTTTTATTTTTTGATTAATGAGCAACTCTCGATCGTTAGATTTAACGAAGAAAATCGGAACCCAATACGTTTGGGCTCAATTTCCTTGAAAATCCTAAATACGAGAATTATCTCAATTTTGAAAATTTTTGAATAAAATGATTTTGATGCTTGAATGATATCGAAAATAGCCTTTTAAGCGAATAGAATGCGATAAATGATAATATACAACATGGAGCGATAATTCGTAAATAAAACATACACTAATGAATGATAAATAATAAATGAATTGAAAGAAAATACATAAACCTATTTAAGAGAGAATTTAAGGGTAATAGATAAAATAATATGAAATCAATAATATATAGAATAAAAATAATTTATTAAAATTATATATGTATATATAAAATAGTATTGTATAAAAACATTTTCATATAAATCTTTAAGACATAAAAATATGTAAAGTGAATTTTGAAAATACATTACAAAATAGGGATATCAAAGAATATATACAAATCATGTTGAATTTACCTAAAATATAAAAAAGTGTGATAAATCAAAATAATAGCAATATATATTGAATTTCAAAATAATGATACATTATAAATTTTTAAAAAGGGTAATATATACATATAATTCAATAAACTTATAGCCATAATACATATAAAACGTAAAATAAAATGGAAAATACTAAGCTTAATCATTAAAATAATATTAGATTCAAAATTAAATATATAATTTTTTTAAAAATAGTGGTGTAAGAAATCAAGCACATTGAATTAACAAGGATTTAAATTGAACTCCAAATAGAATTAAAGGGAAAAAAATGAAGGGCCCAATTAAAAGGCGCGAATAACTCATACGGCTCGAATGGGAAAATATCTCCATCCTTTGAAACGTGTCACTTTATTAGGGCTAAAAAAATAAATAAAATTCGCAATGGTATCACCTTTTCCGTTTTTTAAAATCGTAAATAAGTAAAAAAAAAGTAAGCCACCTTTAAAAAACTGCCAATCGTTCTCCCCTTTTTTTTATTGATTTCTTTTCCTCCTTCTACAATGAAGGGAGAGGCCTCTATTTATAGTTGAGCCTCTCCAAATCCAACGGTACAGATCAATTACATCAACGGCTAAGATTAAAGGGTATCTACAAATTAAATCTCTAAGATTACAAAATCATATCCTCCAGGATTGCATATATCATATCTAAGATTGCATATCATATCTAAGATTGCATATCCTTGAAGATTATGTTTCCATAAGCTTGTATATGGACCTTCAACCTTTTTAAGTAATGGGCCATTCCGATCGGGCCAAATGATATAATTTTGTACTAGACTTAGACTTTATTTTATTATTGTGAGCTCGGGCTAAAATTGGGTATTACAGCTGCCCCTCTTTGCTCGTTGTCGTGTAACAGGAACGGAGCAAAAACTTTAGAAATGACTAATTTTTGTCCGGTCACGCTGGATCTAGGTGCTCTTCTTCTTCAAGCAGCCACATCCCATCCTACTGCATCTTCAGAGGTATAGGAATTAGTGCTTCAATATACTCCACTGCAACTTCAGGGAGATAAGACTTTTATCTTCGATCTATTTTGCCACCAGTATGGGAAGACAAGATCTGCTACCTTTGATCTATTTCATGCTGATACATGAAGACAAGATCTTCTTTCTTCGATCTACTTCGCCAATACATAAGACAAGATCTACTTTCTTCGATCTACTTCGCCACTAGTATGGAAAGACAAGATCTGCTATCTTCGATCTACTTCACACCAATACATGAAGACAAGATCTGCTATCTTTGATCTAATTCACGCTAATATCTTTGATCTACTTCACGCCAATACATGAAGACAATATCTGCTATCTTTGATCTACTTCACGCCAATACATGAAGACAAGATCTGCTTTCTTCGATCTACTTCACCACCAGTATGGGAAGACAAGATCTGCTATCTTCGATTTACTTCACGCCAATACATGAAGACAAGATCTGCTATTTTTGATCTACTTCACGCCAATACATGAAGACAAGATCTACTTTCTTCGATCTATTTCACGACAACCCAGGGAGATAAGGCTGGTATCTTCGATCTGCTTCACTGTCGGTACAGGAAGGCAAGATCTGTTATCTTCAACCTGCTCCACTATGACCCAGGGAGGCAAGGCTGGTATCTTCGATCTGCTTCACTGTCGGTACAAGAAGGCAAGATCTGCTATCTTCAACCTGCTCCACTACAACCCAGGGAGGCAAGACTGGTATCTTCAATCTGCTTCGCTGTCGATGCAGGAAGGCAAGATCTGCTATCTTCAACCTGCTCCACGACGACCCAGGGAGGAAAGGCTGGTATCTTCGATCTGCTTCACTATCGGTACAGGAAGGGAAGATCTGTTATCTTCAACCTGCTCCACTACGACCCAAGGAGGCAAGGCTGGTATCTTCAATCTGCTTCACTATTGGTACAGGAAGGCAAGATTTGCTATCTTCAACCTGCTCCACTACAACCTAGGGAGGCAAGGCTGGTATCTTCGATCTGCTTCGCTGTCGATGCAGGAATGCAAGATCTATTATCTTCACTGATCTGCTCTCTGGGGAACATGACCTGTATAATGAACCTAATTATGCCTAATGATTAGGATGGCATAAAATGAATCAAATGCTCCTAACTAGACATGTGTGAATGATGTTTGCACGAATGCATAATTTTTCTTTTCTTTTCGAGAATGATCCCACTTGGGTTGTCATTGCTCGAAGTTTATTAAGACTTTAACACTGATGTGCTACAATGCCTTCTTGCTTGGCTGGCTTTTCTGAAGAAACATTTAGTCAGGTTGCCCCCCACTGTAAACCTCGAAGTTCAATCCATTAGGGCATAAAATTTGTACCATCATTCTCCCACTGTAACCCAAAGGTAGGAATATATGGCTTTTTCTCGATCCTCCCCTATCACAATTTAAGGATACAGGATCTAAATCTCTCTGGTCCCTTACACCATTCCCAGGTTATTGTACCAAAGGCTCATGCATAGATGAAGGATTTCTTTTCTAAAAGGAACTTCTTCCTATCCCTTGAAGCTTTGTCAACAATCAAGATTTCTTTTCATCTCGTTCAATCAACATTTTTGACAACAAAATCCAAAGAGAAAATCTCAATTTAGACTCTTCCTTCTCAGATTTTCAGCCTTTAAACTTGGTGTGTTCTAAACAATAGTCATGTTTCAGGTTCCTGTATTATTTAGAAACTTCTAAAGTAATATGCAAAACTTCCTTTGTGAAAGTTTTATTAGTCCATTAATCATTATTCCAATGCAACATGCTTGCAAAAAAGGTCATAAAAGTTAGTTCTGAGCATAGCTTGAAAGGAATAAATTATCAAAAATAGTAAAGAAGGATAACAAAGAAATTGATTGGGAATGTGTATCTTGGAAAAGAATGAAGTATTCCAAGAAAAAAAATTCAATAGTATGAAGATTGGGTGCCCCAGATATTGCAGCTTGAACTTTTCTGTACAAAATTTATGAAAACCCTTCTAAGTTTGACGTGTTTAGGAGATCTACAGTGCTTTGTCGATGCCTTAAGATGTCGCCTACCCTTTCCTGTTGATTCAAGTATAACAAGATCATCATATGCCCTAATCTGATCAAGATTCGAGTTGTTCTGATCACCTCATACCCTATTTTGATCAATATTTGAGCCGCCTTTTTCGGGTTTTCAACTCAAATCCCCTTTGGTCTCAAGGTGTCCTTTGCGGATTTTCACCTTGGCCACTCCTTTTCTTTTCTTTTTTTGGCTTTTTCTTTCTTTTTTTTTGAAATATTTGAATCTGAACTCAGGATTAGGCATGTCCTTGTTATCCCTTCTAATCAAAATCGACGCTTTTCCAGATAAGGCCTTCCACATAAGATCCTTTCCAGCTTGGGATGAAGTTCTTCTTGGATGGAAATGATCTTCTTCAATACCAGGTCCCTTTCAAAGAATTTTCTAGGGCGGACCTTTTTGTGAGCTCGTATCATTTGCTTTTGGCGCATTTGACCATGATGAATAACTTTGAACATTCCTCTTCAATCGGAATTAATCCAAAAACTCAGAGAGAAAGAATCTTGTCTTCAATAGGCGAACCGCAATAGGCCCAGAAGAAAGGCATTACCCCGGTAGAGTTTTTTTTTGTGGCAATATGACATTAATCGTGAACAGATTGCAAACTTTTGATATTGCTGTTGTTCAAATTTAGTATATTATCAGATATGATCTTTTTGGGGTTCCATACTGACATAGGATTCTTCAAGAATTTGCTGACTGTCGACTTTATGATATTGGCATACGAGGCAGCTTCCACCCATTTAGTAAAGTAATTGACAACCACAAAGACGAATCGATGACCGTCAGACTCTTTTGACGAGATCGACCAAATGACCTTCATGCCCCACATAAGGAGAAGTCATGTATCCCAATGATTTTTTTGTTGGGTAAGATCATTTTCTTGACTTGTTCTACTATCCTTAACAAGTTTAGAAATAGGCTACAATCTATGTCATCTTCAAAGTTATGAGATCCCTCTAAACACATATCTCGCTCAAAAGGAGATTCTAAGTCTGTACCAGCATCACTCATATCATTGATATCTGAGGACCCATAGTAAGTGCAAAAGAATATACAAATGAATATACGAATTTATGAATAATTATTTATACAATATGATCATGAATGAATAAGAGAATGATTGTGGAAGAAAATCCAAAAGAATGAAAGAATAATTATTCAAAAAGAATGAAAAATATTGGCTCAAAAATAAATGCAAAGATATATTTTATTAGAATAATGACGTTCAGGCATGAGCCTTTTTCACAAAGGAATTTCTATCATTTTTAGGCTAAAAACAACAAAAATGTTCTAAACATTACTCTAAATAAGCTCTAAAAACTACAGGAATTTCTTTCGTAGTCCAATTGCTTAGAACACTCCAGATTTATAAGGGCGGATATCTAACAAGGTCCTTTTTCATTTGTGTCCTCATATGTCATTGATGTGAACACTTCCCATCATTATGTGCATATTTTTCTCCTCTTTAATTTCCTCATAAAGCTTCATCTCTTTGTCGTCCATCATGCCCTGAACCAAGGCCTTGAATTTCACACTCTCTTGGGTCTCGTGCCCCTTCTCGTGATGGAACTCACAATGGTTCCTTGTCTTTCCATGGTTTCCTCCTGAATCAGAAATAACTAATCTCATTCCTACCCTCACGTCTACCCCATTATCAATATGATTGGGTAGTGGATTTTCTGCGCTAGACGAGTCATCAAATTTGACAACACTCATGTTAATGAGTCTTTCAACCAGTTTCTTGAAGGCGGTGCAATTCTCTATTGAGTGCCCCGTAATTCTTGCGTGGTATTCACATTGAGCATTTGCGTTATACCATTTAGGAAATGAGGCAACATTGATTTCTGGTAGAAAGGGGATATCACATGCGCATTAAATAGGCTTTGATGTAGCTCACTATATGACATCGGTATAGGCGTGAACTGAGGCTTTTCTGTATTTGCCTTCGTGTAAGATTCTCACTTTAAAGGACTCTGATGGCTGGTGGTTTCTGTCTTTGGCCGGCCCACAGCGATTGGTTTTGAGTGGCCCTTATTATATCAGCCTGCATTATCCCCCTTAGTCCCCTTTCTCTTTGGGGCCTTTATAGTGTCTGGGTACTCTACCCTCGCCTGTTTTATTTCTGCTGGATTATCAAGAGCAATAGGATAGACTAGATTTTTCATCAGATTGGATCTTGAGCCTATCGGGTGATTCATTGGTGTTAAGGTATCAGTCCGATATTGTTGAGATTTGATAGTAAAGGGTGTCCCTTGTGGACGCATATCTGGCTGGACACTTATCGGGGTAAAACCTGAAGGATAAACAGGGTCTTCATTATCCTCCCCAAAGTGGACCACTGGGCTCTCCTCTCTTTCTAACCCTCTAGCCAATAACTGGGTTAACTGGTTTATCATATCTCTTTGGGATTCTAGCATCTGATCTTTCATATCTTGTTGAAATTTGGTCAACTGCTCTAGCATCTGCTCTATTCTCTCCAATCTTTGATCCATGCCTCCTGACTTTGCTTGAGTACTGTAACGGTGTTTCGTTGGTTAGTTAGTTTCTAGATTAACTGAGGAGTGACTTAAATTAATTAGAATCTTTTAGTATTTTTTAACGCATATGAAGCAAATGCAATGCATGAAATGAATGCAAAAAGGCATCAATTTTGATTCAATTCCATTTAAGAAAACTTTACTACAAATTAAATTTCTTTACATAAAGTGAACTACAAATAAGACTTTGCCCTAATACCCAGAACTCTAATCTTTCTAAGTAACAAAGCTAATTCTCGCCCCCGATCCGATTCTAATTCATACTTCACACTCAAAGATGTCACCAGTCGCCAAAGTGCAGATGTGATCAGCTACTTCTCGAATCTGGACCATAGCTTCCTCCATAATATGATCTCTGCTCCTAACTTGATTCTGAAAGTAGTGGAGCTATTCATTATTACGACTTTCATTTGCTTCCAAGTACTCGATCCGGATCTCACAATTTTGCAGCGTCGCTTCTAGCTCTTCTATTATTTTCTTCATTTTCTCAATCTTACTCAAGCTTACTTTTAAATCTATTGCGGAATTTCGACTTTGATAATGACGAAGAAATCTTTCCAACTCGGTCACCCTATCCTTTAATTCACCTTTCTCTCTTTGGATATCTGACAAACTCTTTTCTAAGGTCTCGTTTCGCATCTGCATCTCTTGGAATTTTCGCTCCCATCTATCGGCTTTGTCCTTTCTTTCTTGAATTTCTGCTCGCCACTGTTCTGAAGTTTTTCCCAACCCAGCAGTTCTTATTGACAGACGCAACTTTTTATAATCTATCTTCAGACTATCCAACTCCTCCTTAGCCTTGTTTTTCTTTTTCCTTAATTTCTCAGTTTCGAGCTTCTGAACGTCTATGTCTAATCTCAAGTTCGTCTTTTCTTCCTCTATTTGCTCTATCTTCTTTTCTAAATCTGCATTTTTTCTCTCAAAATCTTGTCTTATGATCTCCAACTCAGAAGGGATGACTCGCAAATGCTCATTTATTGACTGAGACTTTCCTGACTTATCTTGGGTATATTGTCGTTGATTCTCCTAACCCACCATTCATTATACTCAGGAGTTGTCATTGGACCCACCGCTAACCTCTTCATTCGGCGAGTCTGTTTCCATGCGCTAGACATCTCTTGAATCTTCTTTCTATAACCATCACCTCTATACGAAAATTCACAATCAGCTATCCCTTGTGTCGCAGGTATAAATTGTCTTGACCTATACTGCCTTAGCACCAATAATGGGGCATATCGAACAGCTCCCCAAATTCCAAGTAGTGGAACCCAATCGAAATTACCACACCTATACAGGATCTCATCTGGAAGCAACCAATGTGCTCTCCACTCAACGTCCTCCTCCTGAAAATTTTGAAGAATTGCCATCCACTTTTCCTCCGAAATGTCGTCTATTCTCGGCGTAGCTACTATCTCCTTTAGTGGTGAATAATTTTCAGAGAAAACCCGATACGAAACCTTATCCACATTCCAAAAATGACTGTGAAACCATGCGAGTAGAAGCTGTACACATCCAATAAATCTGCCCCCACCCATTTTCCGGCATGCACTTAATGACCTGAAGGTTTCTGTCAAAATTGCCGGAATCGGTGTAACCTTCTTATCAAGCCGGTCAAATAAATCGGGGACTGCTTCATCCACATGCCCCAAGGCCTTGGGGAAGACAACCAAGCCGTATATACTTAAAGTAAAGACATCTAACCTCTTTCTCACGTCTGGGTGTGTTAGAATTGCATCTTTCAAACTTCTCCAAGGAACGCATTTACTATCCCCCTTTTGCTTAATCCGTGCAACAACCCACTGCTCACTCATCCCTGTTATACCCATCAGCTTCTTTGAAAAGGTTGGCACATTTACTGCTCTCGATTAGACCTTATCCACTTCAAACTTTGAACATCGGAGTAAAGCCACATATTCCTCTATCGTGGGCACCAAATCGATCTTCCCAAACGTGAAGCAGCTGTAAGCAGGATTCCAAAACTGGGCGAGGGCTTGAAACAAATGCTTGTCTACCTTCACATCAAGCAAATAAGGCAAATCCCCATAATTATCATAAAATAGTTGTCTAACCTCTTCATTCCACTGATCCCAAATTTTCTTCAACTCCTACAAATTTTTTTGAGTTACACTGATGCAAGTAAAATCCCATAATTCAGATACATATCCATCGGCCAAGCTATCGCCTTTCTCTCATTGCGTTGTTTCAGACCAGGTTCGAACAGCCGCATTATCCTCCACTTTATCAAGAAACCCTTTTTCCATGATAAGCTTTCTATCTAGCAACTGAATATGAACTGACGCCTTTTATGATGTAATGAAATGTCATGTCATGCAATCAAAATAAGACACAGAAAGTCAGTATCATATAAAACCATAGAATATAATCAAGAAATAATAAAAATACCTAATCGGATATCTACTAGGGTTCAGTATAGCTCTACCTAAGGTGGACTCCTAAGGTTCACTATATGAAGTTTAGCTTCTAGGGCAAAGGTACTCGAACCTGCAGATTCCTCGATCTTCACCCATTATAGGCTCATATAGATCAAGTTCAGTTCAGGGGAATACATTTTCCCTATGACTATACGGAGATGAAAACCTCACGAAGTCATAGGTACCGATGTACTCCGAAAGCGATCCACTATCTTATACGGAGGTGAAAACCTCACGAAGGAATAGTTTCTCACTCCCACTTAAAAGGGTAAAATCATTCAACTCATGTAATGTATAATGCAAACAATACTTAAATCAATTAAGCAAGAAAATAATGAATGCAAAAGGATATCATGAATTTATTTTTTTGACCATAAGACAAAAATTAATCAACTTTGTGGCTCGACTCTCTTATTTTTTTAAAAAAATCATCCTTAGTGGAGTCGCCAAGCTGTCGAAACCATTTTTTATTTTGGAAAAAAAAACAAAAATTAGTTGTCGACTTTAAAAAAAAAACAAAAATTGGGAGTCGCCACCAATCTTTTATTGAGGTGTGATTGGATTACCTAAACAATAGCTTTGGTCTACGAGTTTTAGAAAAATGGATTCGGAGTTGGTTATTACGTGCGAGGAAGGATTAGCACCTCGTAACGCCCAAAATTGGTACCTAGTTAATTAATTAGTGTCTTAATGTCGAAAATTTAAAAACATGATCCTTAATAAAAACTAAAAAAACGTTACTTATTAAGACTCTTATCATTTTAGAGAAAGAAAATGTCACACCCAATGCGTTAGGGCACGACATTCTATTTCCTCAAAAATGATTTAGTCCAAAATACTCTTATAATAAAAATTTAAAAGAATATCCATTTATTTAAGATTTAAGAAATCACGGCCCAATACGTTAGGGCACAATTTCTCAAAATCCTAAACTTGGAATATTTCCTTTGTTATTATTTTTTTAAAAATATTTGTCTCAAGAAATCAATACGTCACATCCAATAAGTTAGGATACAACATATTAAATTCCCGACAACAAGCTTTTCATTTTATTATTTGATTAATGAGCAACTCTCGATCGTTAGATTTAACGAAAAAAATCGGAACCCAATACGTTAGGGCTCAATTTCCTTGAAAATCCTAAATACGAGTATTATCTAAATTTTGAAAATTTTTGAATAAAATGATTTTGATGCTTGAATGATATTGAACATAGCCTTTTAAGCGAATAGAATGCGATAAATGATAATATACAATATGGAGCGATAATTCAGTAAATAAAACATAGACTAATGAATGATAAATAATAAATGAATTGAAAGAAAATACATAAACCTATTTAAGAGAGAATTTAAAGGTAATAGATAAAATAATATGAAATCAATAATATATAGAATAAAATAATTTATTACAAATTATATATGTATATATAAAATAGTATTGTATAAAAACATTTTCATATAAATCTTTAAGACATATAAATATGTAAACTGAATTTGAAAATATATTACAAAATAGGGATATCAAAGAATATATACAAATCATGTTGAATTTACCTAAAATATAAAAAAGTGTGATAAATCGAAATAATAACAATATATATTGAATTTCAAAATAATGATACATTATAATTTTTAAAAAAGGGTAATATATACATATAATTCAATAAACTTATAGCCATAATACATATAACACGTAAAATAAAATGGAAAATACTAAGCCTAATCATTAAAATAGTATTAGATTCAAAATTAAATATATATTTTTTTTTAAAAATAGTGGTGTAAGAAATCAAGCACATTGAATTAACAAGGATTTAAATTGAACTCCAAACAGAATTAAAGGGAAAAAAAATGAAGGGCCCAATTAAAAGGCGCGAATAACTCATACGGCTCGAATGGGAAAATATCTCCATCCTTTGAAACGTGTCACTTTATTAGGGCTAAAATAAATAAATAAAATTCGCAATGGTATCACCTATTCCGTTTTTTAAAATCGTAAATAAGTAAAATAAAAAAAAGTAAGCCACATTTAAAAAACTGCCAATCGTTCTCCTCTTTTTTTTATTGATTTCTTTTCCTCCTTCTACAATGAAGGGAGAGGCCTCTATTTATAGTTGAGCCTCTCCAAATCGAACTGTACAAATCAATTACATCAACGGCTAATATTAAAGGGTATCTACAAATTAAATCTCTAAGATTACAAAATCATATCTTCCAAGATTGCATATATCATATCTAAGATTGCATATCATATCTAAGATTGCATATCCTTGAAGATTATGTTTCCATAAGCTTGTAGATGGACCTTCAACCTTTTTAAGTAATGGGCCATTCCGATCGGGCCAAATGATATAATTTTGTACTGGACTTAGACTTTATTTTATTATTGTGAGCCCGGGCTAAAATTGGGTATTACAGTAATCAATTTGGAACTATAAATACCAGCTTTCAAAGGTTCAACAACAACAGGAGAGATTAAAAAGCTTAAAGTGCCATTATATCAGCTTTAAAGCTCAATTTTTCTTTATATGTTTTCTATATACACTTGTGACCATTAATAGTTTTCATTCAGCTCAAGTGTTTTTGTTTTTCTTTGTGCTTAATTTTCAAACAATTTGATCTTGTAAGGATTATTTTTTTTTGGTTGTTTGTTTCTCTTTTAGAGGATTTGTGTCTTAAGATTTGTGTAGAAATCTTAAGGAAGTTGTAAGGTTAAACCTTGTCATCAAAGGTTGGTCAAATTAATGAATTTGGGAAAATCCTTAGTTGTGGAAAGCTAGGTTAGTGGAGTAGGCAATTGGGGTCGAACCACTAAAAATCATTGTGTTCATTCTTTTCTCTTTGCTTCCACAAATTTTTAAAAGGCCAGTTCATCCCCCTCTTGTCTAATTTGGTTGAGTTATTGAGCTAACAATTGGTATCAAACCTAGTCTCTAAAGACGGTCTAACAACCAAGAGAAGATCCTTGAGAATGCTCATCAATCATCAACTCAATCCACAAAGAATGAAGTCCACTTTCGAGTCTGTTTTCTATGGAGAATATCAATCTATCTCAAAGCTTCCTTACTTCAATGCTGCAAATTATTCTTATTGGAAAACGAGGATGATGTTATTCATTCAAGTGAACGACCTTGCAACTTGGGATATCATCATGGCTGGCCCCTCTATCCCTTTTAAACAAGAAAGAGAGCTTCTAGTTCCAAAGAGTAAAACAGAATGGAACGAGGAAGATAGTGTAACACCCCTAACCTGTATCCATCGTCAGAATAGGGTTACGGAGCATTACCGAAAGTTTACATCACAAGACATTCAAAATTCAAAACATATCATAAATCATAACAATAACAATCAAACTCATACATATTTTCCCTTACACGAGCCCTCGAGCCCTAAAAACACATTAGAAATGAATCGGGACTAAATCGAAAACGTATAGAATTTTTAGGAAAGAGTTAAAAATTTTCACACTGCAGGGGTCACACGATCGTGTGGCCAGGCCGTGTGACTCACTCGGCTGAGACACACATCCGTGTCTCAGTTCGTGTGGACATTTGAAGTAGGGACACACAGCCGTGTCCCAGCCCATGCCCATGCCCGTGTAACTCTCTGAGTTGGGTCACATGACTAAGCCACACGCCCGTGTGCGAGGCCGTGTAACTCTCAAAATGGCCTCACACGCCCGTGTTCCAGGCCGTGTGCTAGGCCGTGTAGCTGCCTGACTTGCAACCGTTTGAAACCTACAAGGGACACATGGCCGTGTCGCATGGCCGTGTGTCACACACGGCTGAGACACACGCCCGTGTCTTAGGTCGTGTGGGCAAGAATTAGGCCATTTTTAAGCCATTTCCTTCATACAAATTATACACACACATACAATCTATTTGCACCTATTTCAAGCATTCAAGGTATTTACAAGCCAAACATATTGGTCATTTCGTCAAAAACAAAATACCTATACATGCCATTATAACCAAGACTTAAAAACATCAAGATCTACTAATATAGCTGATGGATAGTGTGATAGGTCTTCAATGAACTTCCAACCCAAACGAGCTTCCGATTAACTACAAAACATAGGGAAATGAACACAAGGTAAGCATATAATACTTAGTAAGTTCGTAACTCATCAACAATGCTTAACAATACAATGTATAAGCTTGAAATAAATATGGATCCAATCTAACACAAGCTTGGCACAAGTCTAAGCATCACCAACAACCCAAATTAGTGCTTAATCACATAAATTCAATACAACATATGATAAAATAAATTTCGTAAGTTTAAAACATATGAATCCATACTTCCCGCAATCATGCATCCATAGGTTACCTATCTTTCATAGTAACAAAGTAAATTACATCAAAAACTCTTACCGAAGCTCACCCGAAGTAAAATCACGGTGGTTATCACCATCTCTTTTCATAATTCAATGGTCATCACCATCCCATTTCATAATTGATGGTTGTCACCATCCTTTTTCATAAATCGATAGCTGAAGCTATCCCTTTTCATAATTCGATGGTCGTCACCATCCCTTTTCATAGTTGATGGTCATCACCATCCCTTTTCATAATTTGACAATCGAAGCTATCCTTTTTCATAATTCAATGGTCGTCACCATCCCTTTTCATAGTTGATGGTCGTCGCCATCCTTTTTCATAATTCGATAGTTGAAGCTATCCCTTTTCATAAAATGCTATTTAAACATACGAACTTACCTCGACGACGAAATGTAGAAACGAAGTTGATTAATCCGAAGCTTTCTCTTTACCTCAATCCAAAGATGTACGAGGTCTATCTTAATCTAAATGAATAAATTAAATCAATTTCATAGTCATTCTACTAAATTCAATCCAAATTCACATTTTTGCAAAAATTATACTTTTACCCCTAATGTTTTGATTTCTTTACAATTTAGTCCTTAAGCTTGTAAAATAAAATTCATGCAATTTCATTCCTACCCAAGCCTAGCCGAATTTCATATAAGCTTATAGCATCCCACACATTTCATTATTTCACAAATTACACCATGACTATTTATTATTTTTCAATTTAATCCTTAATTGATAATTTCATTAAAAATCACTTAACAAAAGTTGTTTATCTAACAACAAAGGTTCATCTTCTTCCATCAAACTTCACAAACAATATGAATTCATTCATGGAAAAACCCTAGTATTTTAATATTTTTTCAAATTAGTCCCTGCCTAGCTAAATTAAGCTACAACAATCCCGAAAACATAAAAATCATTAAAAACGGAATTGAAATTCACTTACACGCAAGGATACAATGACCAGACCTTCAAATGCACTTCAACGGAGTTTTTCTTTCCTTATTTTTGGTTGAAGATGGAAAACAAGATGATAGGTTTTTTTTAATTAATTTTACTAACCTTTATTTATTAAATTACATGTTTAACCTTATTATTAACCTTTGAAATTTCATAACTAATGTCCATATTTGTCCACTCAATATATCAATGTTATAATTACCACATAAATCCCTTAACTAATTAATTTCATAGTCATTTGATACCTTTAACTTATAAAACTCTAATTTTAGACCTTTTACGATTTAGTCCTTTTCACTAAATTAAACATGCAACCGATAAAATTTCTTAACGAAATTTTTATACGACCTTCCTAATACTCTGTATACATTAAAATAATAAAATAAATATTTGAACATCAAATTTTTGGTCCCGAAATCATTGTTCTAATTTTATTGAAAAGCGGGCTATTATAGATAAAATGAGTATTCAACTTAATACCAAGGCTATGTACAGTTTATTTTGTTCACTTGGTTTCGATGAATATAGTAGGGTGTTATCATGTTCCAATGCTAAGGAGATTCAGGAAAAATTGAAAGTCACTCATGAGAGAACAAGCCAGTCAAGAAGTCAATGGTTGAAATTCTCACACTTAATTATGCAACATTCAAGATGAAGCCCGAGGATGATATCAAGGTGATGTCTGATCGGTTCACAATCATCATCAATGGGCTCAAATCATATGGGAAGACTTATCCTAATGAAAAAGTGGTAAAAAAATGCTTTGAAACTTGCCAAATTCATGGGAAGCTAAAGTGACTACCATAGAAGAAGAAAAGAACTTGGAAACACTTTTACTAAATGAGTTGATTTGTTCTTTGCTCACTCATGATATGAGACTTAAAGAAGGGGCAGAAGAAAATAAGGTTGAGAAGAAGAAGGTCAGTGTAGCCCTCAAATCCACAACAATTGAAAAAAGTGAATCAAGTGATAATGTGGATAATGATAAAATATGTTTGCTAGAAGATTCAAGAGGTTCCTGGAGTCCAAAAAAGGAACAAGATTCCAAGAGAACGAAGAATTCAAACTTGAATCTACCAAAGAAAAGGATCTTATCGTTTGCTATGAGTGCAAAAAGCCGAGTGTAATAACTAATTTTTAGTGGTATCAAAAGTAGTGATTCCGAAACCAAAAATCTGACTAATGAGTCCGTAATTTTTATTGTTATTTTATTTATATGGGTCAAAAATAGTTCATAATGAATTTTGAATTGGTTAAATTTGCTAATCGAATAAATAGTTAAGTACAAGTGGTTTGTTCTTAAAGTCATGTGGTTTTGGAAAATGAGGTATCGAGACCTTTTTTCTGTAAACAAAGTCTGTAAATATATTTATTTGATATCTACAAAGTTATTATATAGGTATGTGAAGGTTCGGTTCGAAAATTTTATTGTTTGACTAGTTAATTAATGGAAAAGGATTAAATCATAAAAGTTGTAAAATCTAAACACTTTGAATTTTATTGATTAAATGACTTGAATACTAAATGTAGGAGGTATTAAGTGGTATTTAGACCATATTGTAATGCTGGTGGACGGTTAAAGCATAAAATTATAAATTTTATATGTTAAAACTTAAGTTAGATAATAATAAGAATACGAAAAAAATAAAAAGAAAAGGAATTAAGCATTATCACCTATTTTCTTCAACCTTAGAAAACCAAAACACCATAGAAAACAAACTTGAAGGTTCAACCATTGACACTCCCTTGTGTGTAAGCCCGTTTTGAAACCGTTTCTTGTAAATTTTATGTTTTTGAGATTGTTGTAGTAAGAATCTCTCTAAACCAAGGGTTGTTTTGAAAAATTTTTAAAGGTTTTGAAACTTACCATTGATGAATTATAGTTTTTTTTAAGATTAAATGATGAATTTGTAATCTTGTTTGTTGATTAGGACTATTTTGTAAAGAATTTTTGTTATTTGTGAACCTAGGAATTAATTTGAAATTATGTAAAAATTTTGGATGTTTAAAGGTTATTTTGGGGTGTTATTACATTCGGTTAAAAGAATTAGGGGTTAAAGGTTAAATTTTAAATAGTTTTAGTGTTATGGACTAAATTGAATAAAGTATAAAAGTTTAGGAAAATTTTGTAAAATGAAATTTAAAGGTCTCATTCATAGAAATGAGTTTGATATTGTATTTGAATATGATATATTAAATTTAATCATTATATAGATCAAGAATTGAATCGTACGGAGGATAACTTGGGAAAAGGAAAAATCGCAGATTAGTCCTTACGAGTCAACCGATAGCGTATATTAGGTAAGGTCATAGTGTATATGAATAAGTATATATTATTATAATTTATGCTGTCTGAATTTGTTTAAATTGAAATGTGGTCAAATATTTGGTATTGGAACTATAATTACAAATTGTTTATAATTAAGTATAAAATGAAGGCGTACTTAATTGAAAGTTGTGAAAGATGAATTATATGATCCTGGAATGGACTTAATGGATTTAAAGTATGTTTATGGATATTATGGAAGTGCCTCTGATTTGTTAATGTGATGAACTCAATTAAAATGCCAGTTTGAACATAGTAAACGACTAGAATACGATTGGCATGACAATAAGGTTAGAACACGCGCTTGTACGGGATTACACTTCGACGCCTCTGTTTGCACTTTGATGTCTCTGTTAGCATTTTTATGCTCTCTAGTGTGTTTTGGGGAAACTTGAGTATCCAAGTCATGTTGCTATACTTCATCGAGATATGAAATTATGTGACTAAGGTTAAAACTATTTGATTAATCTAGATTATATTCATTGTAATGTTATATCAAGAATGATCATACAAGTATGTTAAATTATAGAATTAATGTGATGAAAAATATTGAGATGTTTATATATATGAATTGAATTGGTTTGAACTATTGTGGGATATCAATTATATGATGAAATGTTTCAACACTAATGTTATGTGATTTTGTAAATGGTTATCAGGGTTAAATAATTTAAGTTCTTTTGTATTCAAATGCTAATTGAGGTAAGTTGAGTTGAATTTTAGCTATGGACTTACTAAACTTCTTAAGCTTGCTCATTTTGTTCTTGCTTTCTATAGTTAACATTTTACAGAACTAGTTGGATGGATCAACTTCAGAGCTCACACTATCGAACCTTTGTTCGGTTGTTTTTTATTTGGTTATTTTACTTTGTGGCATGCATATAGGGTTTTGAAGTTGTCAAACTTAAAGTTGTAGTTAAATTTGCAAATTAAATGAATGTTGTCATATGAAGTTAAGTTTATCTTTCTTGTTGACCTTGTGATGGTTGTGGAGTAAATAGTTGAATTAACATGTTGGTTTTATTTGATAAGAAGTTGTTTTATGCCATTTGAATGGTAGATATGTTTTGGTCTTGGTGTCTTAATTGTGAATAGATATGGAAATGGTCAATTTAGCATTGGTATCTTATAGTTTTGGAATTTAATATATTTATCTTTGGTAAGTAGCATGAATGAATGATTTTAGCAAGTGATATTTGGAACCTTATGCATGATAGAATAAAAATTCATATGATGATTGCATCTTTAGTTAAATTGCTTGTGTTTATATATACTAATTGTGGTGCTAATGTGGGCATATTGGTTAGGCATTTAACTTGAATGTTTTGGTATGTTTTAAGCTTATTTGGATGTGTTTTGAAGGCATGTAAATGATTGATTTTGGTTTGTCTTGGCACATAAGGAATTGGTAATGTTTTGGCTTGTTTTAGAAATCATTGTAAGTACACACAACCTGAGACACGGGTTGTCACACGGTCATGTGCCACACACAGTGACTCCACACAGCCATGTGGCCTATTTAATTTTGAGGCAGGTTTGTTCTACACGATCACAGGTTGTTACACGGCTTGGCGACACGGCCGTGTGACCCTATTTCGAATGACACACAGTTTGGCACATGGTTTGCGACATAGTCGTGTGACCTTATTTCGATTTGTACACGATCGGGCACACGATCTAGCAAGATGGCCGTGAGACCCCATTTTCAAATTGTGTACGATTTGATCACACTGCCATGTCCCTAAGCCATACTATCGTGTGATCCCTATTTTCAGTTTTTCTTACATTTTTCTGTTTTGTTTCAAATAAGTCCCAAATTGTTCGCGAATTGATTTTTAAGTTCCATAAGCTCAATATAAGCCCCAAATAATGATTATCATGAACTTGAAAAGAAAGTAAATGACATGCAAGCAATTATAAATGATTTTGAGAAAAAATAATTTTGACTTGCATAATTTACTTTCCAAAGTTCATGATGATCATCAAAAACAACTTGAGTTGCTCAAGAGTCAAAAAGCTCACTTTAACAAAGTTTTTTTCCAAAAATATTTGAAAAAAGGATAAAATTCAAAACAAAAATTTGTTAAAACTAACTTTAATTACTATAAACATAGAAGTCCCTTAAGATTTTGCAAGGGAAAACTTGTTAAGAGTGTATGGGTCCTTAACGGAATTAGTGCTACTCAAGACAATGATGCTCTTTCAAAATGAATACCAAAAGGGCTAAGAATTTTAAGAAATAATCTTTATGGACCCGAAATAATTTAGGTACCAAAAACCAAAAGTTAATTCTATGTTTGTAGGGGAATGAACAATACTTCAAGGTGGACAATTCAAGTACAAATTTATGGTACCTTAATAGTGGATGCTCAAGACATATG
The DNA here is from genome assembly GCF_025698545.1 of Gossypium raimondii. NCBI lineage: Eukaryota > Viridiplantae > Streptophyta > Magnoliopsida > Malvales > Malvaceae > Gossypium > Gossypium raimondii. The sequence goes on from NC_068572.1 coordinate 46,037,711, forward strand.
ATCGGTGACAAGAGCTACTTTATCAATCTAAAGCAAAAAAGTGGATGAGAAGTTACATTTGGTGATAACTCCAAAGGACTCATTGAAGAAATTAGCTTTATTGGTAAAAGCTCTTCAATTTTTATTAAAAAGGTCTTATGCGTCAATGGTCTTAAGAAAAATATTTCAAGTATTTCAATTGTGCAATAAAGATATTAATGTCATTTTTAAGTCACATAGTTGTAAATTTATTGACATTGCATCTAATAAGACTATGCTTGTAGGTTATAGGATAGGAAACATTTACATGGTGCATCTAGATGAATTGCATGATTTAAATGTTTGCCTTATAGCCAAGAATAAAAACACTTATTGGTTATGGCATAGAAAATTAAGACATGGTAGCATAAGCATATTGCATAAATTAGCTAAAAATGACTTAGTAAGAGGATTACCAAAAATTAATTTTGATTTAGATAAAGTTTGATGCATGTACTACAGGCAAACATTAAAGAGTTTCTTTTAAACCTATTAATGATGTATATACTAGTAGAGTTTTACAATTAATTCACATTGATCTTTTTTGACCTATTAGAACAACTAGCTTGGGTGGAAAATAATATGCATTTGTACTTGTAGATGACTACTCTAGATTTACTTGGGTTCTTTTCTTAAGTATTAAAGATGAAGCTTGTAACACCCTAAACCCGACCTAAACGTTATGGCCGAATCTAGTGATGTCACATTGTAACACCCCTTACCCGTATTCAACGCCGGAATAGGGTACGAGGCATTACCAGAACATATACACTTATAAACGTATTAAACCGAGTTATAAAATTTCATACAGATTAAAACTTTCAAATTATTGTCTTCGAATCGCTAATTAGGGCTTACGAGGCCCAATATATACTCATTCAATCCAAGCTTTATAGCTACTACCATTGTAATATATTGAATATTCAATATCTCGTAAAGATTCGCTAATCTATCCCATATACTTTCACACAGATTAATTCACAATTCACAAGTCTTATCATTTCAAAGCTTATAAGACACATGTACATATCTATACTAACTTGTATGAGTCTCATACTCAGTCATATGCTCAATAAATCCGTTAAATCATTTCAACATCGAAGAATCTACATTATGTCAGAAATAGTACTAATAACAATCATAAATCTTTTCATATTAATTTCATGTATAATTTAGTGAACTTCATATATCATTTCATAAATATGTAATTCACTAACACATCTTGCCATATACAATATCCAATTGCTGAAATCACTTAATTGAATTCAACTTCAACAATCACAATAAACACTTACCAACTTTGTCAAATTAGTGAACGTCTTACGGAATTGAGTACTTATTTTCTCGATGCCATAGTCCAACTATGGTCTTACATGTAATCACATAACATATATCGATGTCATAGCCCAGCTATGGCCTTACACGTAATCACATAACATATACCGATGCCATAGCCCAGCTATGGTCTTACACGGAATCACATATCACTTATTGCCATGGTCCATCCATGGTATTTTCTGTCAATTCGTCTTTATCACTGAACAAAAGTACTCAACCCTGCGTTCTACTCAATTTGAACTTTCATTCCAATTTATCTATCTTTCTCAAAAATCATAATTCAACCATGAATATGTATATAGAATAATACATTATGTCATGCATAATACTAACAAATAATTGTTTGGTTTCAGCCATATGAATTTACAATTCAATTCATAATAACTAATTGAAATGAAACATTATGTCATTTCTAATTCACCGTTTATCAAATATAATCGGACATATGACCAATTTATATACAAATCATTCATATATTTTATATTTCCTCCTCCTCCTCTCCATTTCACATCCTTAATGTACATAGCACTCTTATAAATAACATTTTCTATAATTTTACTATTCACTCACATGTATATTCAAAGCTATCTATCCGAGTCAGAGTCACTAAATTATTTTTATCTAGAGCTACAGAGCTCCAAATTAAGATCCGTTAATTTTTCCTGAAGCTAGATTCACATATATTCTTACCAAAATATTTTCATAATTTTTGGCTTAGCCAATAAGTACAGTTTATTCTTTAAATTTCCCCTATTTCATTACTCAACAGTTCTGACCTCTCTTCACTAAAAACTAATTATCTTACTGTAAAAAATTTAGATGGTACTTACGTTTATTTCACTTGAAAATAGACTCATTCAGGGTTCTAAACATAAAAATTTTAGCCTATAATTATTTTTGTACAATTTTTAACAATTTTTAAAGTTAGAACAAGGGATTCCAAATTCATTCTGACCTGTCTCACTAAACTTAAAATATCTCAAAATATATAACTCTTTTGCTTACTCTGTTTCTTTTATGTAAAAATAGACTCATTAAAATTTTATTTCATATCTTATTCACTCTATAATTCAATTTCTAGCATTTTTGTTATTTTCAAAGTCATGCAACTATTTCTGTCCAAAACTATTTTGCTGCTAATTCTACTATTTCATAATTTCACTTTTTCACTTTCGATCACTATTCAATTCAATTCCACACATATATTCATCATTCAATTACACTTAGTCGTTAATTAATCTCATATATTTTCACTTAGTCAATCTCTCGTTGAACACTGGGAATATATACGGATACGTAGAGAATTAGAACATAAGTGCCACACTGATATGTAGCCGAAGCTACCACTCATACGTAGCCTTAGCTACCACTGATATGTAGCCGTAGCTACCACTGGTCAATAACACTGGAAATGTCTACGGGCCTGCTCACACAAGCTGTCAGGTGTTTGCAACACATGCTAGATCACCCAGCACCCGGGACTCACTGTAACACTGTAACACTGGTCTCTAGTGACATGTCACTTGTATCCACTTCTATTCCTAAGTTCAACCGAGAATTGACACTTAACACTTTATTTTAAACACTTTATCACTTGAATAATTCATGAAAAATTTTCCTTCCACATTCAATATTAATAAAAATCTCAAATATAATTCACAATTTATAAAAATATATTGCTATTATTTACACGTAACTTACTTTGGTGCAACAATATAAAAATTTAGCAATTTAGTCTTTAATCTTTTCTTTTCTGATCAAAGTCAATTCCACTTCTTTCTTGATATATAATAACACATTTGACTTATTTACTACTCACATTTATCAAAACAGTCCTTGACTCAAACTTTGGCAAATTTACAATATTTCCCCTAAACTTTTGTATATTTACATCTTTGCCCCAAAGCTCTTAAATTAAAATTCATCCCTTATTCTTATGTATTTTGACATGCTGAACATTTTTCCCTTCTATGACAACAGCAAATTCTCACTCTAACACTTACTTATGAACATTAGGTATCTTTACCGATTATGACGTTTTACTCGTTTTCACTTAAAATCACTTAGCAAAAGTTGTTTAACATAATTTCAAGCTTCAAATTCTACGATAAAACATCAAAATAAATACATTTCACCTATGGGTATTTTTCCAAATATAAACCCTAGGTTAAATTATTGCTAGAATAAGCTAAATCAAGTTACTAGGACTCTAAAATCGTAAAGAGCATTAAAAACGGGGCTTGGAATCACTTACTATGGAGCTTGGAAGCTTGAAAACCCTAACTATGGCTTCCCCCTTGCTATTTTCGTTCATCATGGAGAAGATAAGCACATTTTGCCATCTTTTCCCTTTTTAATTTTTTATTACTAAATTACCAAATTGCCCCTAACTTAAAATTTTCCTATTTCACTTATCTCATGTCTATTTTTGTCTAATTACCATATAACGACCTCCAATTTAAATTTTCATAACAATTGGACACCTCTAACATGTAGAACTCAACTTTTGCACTTTTTACAATTTAGTCATTTTGACTAAATTGAGTGCCCAAACGTCAAAATTTTCGAACGAATTTTTCACAAAATTATTTTGTGAAATCGTAGACCATAAAAATATAATAAAAATAAATTTTGACCTCGTCAAATTTGTGGTCCCGAAACCACTATTCTGGCTAGGCCCAAAATCGAGTTGTTACAAAGCTTTAGAGAAATTCATCACATTTTCAAAAACTAATCAAAATTAAAAAGATTACTCTATCACTGGTGTTAGAAGTTACCATGGAACTGAATTTCAACATCTTAGTTTTGATAATTTTTGCAACTCAAATGGTATTAGCCATAACTTTTCAACACCTAGAACCCCTCAACAAAATAGAGTTGTTGAGAGGAAAAATAGAACTTTAGAAGAAATTTCTAGAACCATGCTTTGTTAAAACAATTTGCCAAAATATTTTTGGGTAGAAGCCATAAACACTACAAACCCCTCAACAAAATGGAGTTGTTGAGAGGAAAAATAGAACTTTAGAAGAAATTTCTACAACCATGCTTTGTTAAAACAATTTGCCAAAATATTTTTGGGTAAAAGCCATAAACACTGCATGCTATATTGTAAATCAAGTAATGATTAAACCTATTTTGAAGAAAACTCCATATGAACTTTTCAAAAAAACAAAAAGAGACTAACATTAGATATTTTTATCCTTTTCCATATAAGTGTTTTGTTTTAAATAATATAAAAGATAATCTTGGCAAGCTTGATGCAAAAAGTGATGAAGGAATCATTCTTGGTTTTTCCTTAAATTCTAAAGCTTATCGAGTATTTAATAAAAGAACTTTAGTGGTTGAAGAGTCTATACATGTTATTTTCGATGATTCTAACCCTCCTCCGAAAAAGGATTCTTGTATTGATGATGATGTAGGAATTTTGAACAATGATGAAAAAATTGATCAATCATAAAGTGAAAAGATACAAGAGCAAACTCAAGATACTCAAAAGGAGCTTACTCTAGAGGAAAGGAAAGTCAATCATCCAAGGGAGTATCTGGCAATGTCACACAATAGGTGCTGTTGAAACCTCATTGTTACGTTGAAAACATTCCATGTTATTATCTTTAGTAAACCTTTATTAGAACTTAGGAAGATGTCTTTATTCATTTAAAATATTTGTTTTGAAACATCCTTCATTGTGGAAGCTTTAGTAAAATAGTTTATGTGATCATGCGTTTAGAAAATACTTTAACTTTTTGAAAATTGAATTTCCTACAACCAGCAAGTATAAATCCATAAAGTAAAATAAATAAATAAAAACCCAAAATGTAAAACCAAAGTCCCAGAGGGTCCTTAAATTACAACCCAAATAATCAATAATAATTAAATCATAAAACATAAATTGAAAACCATGATGTCCAATAATTACTGTGGTCACCGCTGAGTCTTCTGTCGCACCAAACCCTCTAAGTCTGGGGATTACCTGTGCACATTAAACAAAAAGGGAGTTTATGTAAACACAGTGTGTAATCTCATAGAAACAAACAAACAATCAATATTCACAGTGCACATTTGAACAGTCTTCGACCTAAGCCCTTTTTAGTATCAGTGACAGTTTGGGTCTTAGTCCATCTCAGTACAGTATCAAAAATGCAGTAAGGCCTTAGCCCATCACAGTATCAGTAGTAGTAATAGTTATGCAATAGCAAAATCCTACCCATCCAGCCTCTATACACCATCTCCGTCCAACCCCACACTCCATGTGGGGATATAATCAACCCACCTATCCTTACACTCTACGTAGTACCAAATGCGGCACAAAATAGTAGTTTGCAGCTGAGCTGCCAGTAAATTAGGCTCAAAGCCTTTCAGTACACTTCCTCCAAATAACAACCCCCAACCCAATGCAATGCAAAATACAATGGATGATATGCTATTATACAATTTCAGTACATATATTCAGTACAGATATCATTCAGTCAATTTCTCACATTTAGGGGTTTAAGTAGCACTTACTGACCTTACAGTAAATTCACAGTTGATTTGGGTGACCCGTGCGACCTTAGAAACATTCTAGTAAAAATGGGCCCACACGCCTGTTCATATATGTAATAGATGCTAGCTAAATATTCATATATGTTTTCACTATTTACTTATATGTTCATTCAAAGTTATTTACTTGAGTCATTGTCCCTAAATTATTTACATCTTGAGCTACAGAATTCCAACTTAAGATCCACTTGATGTTTTTGAAACTAGACTCAAATATCTTTCTACTATAAAAATTTTAGATTTTATAGTTTATCAAATAAGTACAGTAAAATCTTCAAATCTATCCCGATTCCACTATTTGACAGCTTCAACCTTTCCTTACTAAAAATTATTTATCTCTTAGTACAGAATTCGATGATGTTTCCGTTTGTTTCTCTTGAAAATAGACTAGTTAAGGATTTAAACCTATAAATTTAAGCCCCTAATTATTTTTTTACAATTTTCGATGATTTTTCCAAAGTCAGAACAGGGGAACCCGAACCCATTCTACCCTTGTCTCACAAAATTCATTATATCTCAGCACTTACAATTTCATTGCTTACACTGTTTCTTTCATGAAAAACTAGACTCAATAAAATTTAATTTTGTATTTTATTCAGCCTCTAACTCAATTTCCACTTTTTTGATGATTTTTCAAATTTACACTACTGCTATTATCCAAAACTATTTTAGTACAGAATGTTGATTTCCAAGTTTATAACACCCTTATTTCCTCTTTCTACAATTTTTTGCATCATTTTCTCTTATTTCTCGACAGTAAGCAATTTTAGCTTTTTGTCAAATCCCATTTTCTGCGTTTCAGGTACACACCTGTATCATTTTCGCTACTTACAAAATCCCGAGATCACCAAAAACCTTCTAACTTCGAAAAATTCCACCACTACTCAACACGAGGGAGATAGCAACCAAAACGATTCGCTGCTGTAAAAATAACCATTCTTTATTAATGAAGAGTTCAACAAAGTTAAGAACGAATTCAAAGCCAAAACCACTCGCCCAAACAACACACACCTTAGCCACCACACCAGCAAACCCATTCTAATATATTTTTACCAACTTTTAACTATAAGCCTACTGACCAGAGATAAGGCTTTATTCATAAAAATACCAAAATTTTCCCAAGTCAAGGCTTGAACTTGGGACCTCATACACACACCCAGAACACTTAACAACTGAAGCAGACAAATATTTGTGTCATATTTTCACAATAACAAAATTAGAAATTTTGGGGTGTTACAACAACTATGTGAAGGATAGTAAGATTTTTGAAGATCCATCCAAAGGAATAACTACTAGATTTTCTCTTAGAAACACATGTAATTATGTTGCATTTATCTCATGCATAGATCCTAAAAATATCAAAGAAGCATTAAATGATGAATATTGGATATTGGTTATGCAATAAGAGTTAAATCAATTTGAGAGGAGTAAAGTATTTACCCTAGTAGAAAGACCTTGTGATAAAACTACTATAGGTACTAAATGAGTTTTTAGGAACAAACTAGATGAGAGTGGTAACATAGTGAGGAACAAGGCTAGGCTTGTTGCTCAAGGTTACACTCAAGAGGAAGGAATAGATTATGATGAGACTTATGCTCCCGTAGCTAGAGTGGAAGCCATTAGAATGCTTTTAGCCTTTGCATGCTTTAATGATTTTAAATTATATCAAATGGATGTTAAATGTGATTTTCAAAATGAGTTTATAAATGAAGAAGTATATGTTGAACAATCACTCAGTTTTGAAGATTCTAAATTTTCAAACCAATTTTCAAACTTTCTAAAGCTTTATATGGTTTAAAACAAGCTCCTAGAGCTTGATATGAAATATTGTCAAATTTTCTTGTTGAGAAAGGTTTTTGTAAAAGGAAGGTTGACAGTAATGATCTGTTAGTAGTAAAAATTTATGTAAATGGTATTATTTTGGTGCTACTAATAATTCCTTTTGTGAAGAATTTTCAAAGTTAATGCAATGTGAGTTTGATATGAGCACGATAGGAGAGCTAAATTTCATTTTATGACTCCAAATCAAGTAAAGGAAGGATGTCATCTTCATCAATCAAGCCAAGTATATAAGGGAGATGCTTTAGAAGTTTGGGATGGATATCCTCAAACCACAAGATACACCTTTGAGCCTTTCTACAAAGCTTGAAAAAGATGAGAAAAGTAATTGTGTAGATATAAAAGTTTATAGTTTAATGATTGGTTATTTACTTTATCTTATCTACAGTACACCTGATATTGTGTTTAGTGTTTGCTTGTATGCTAGATATCAATCATGTCTTAAGAAATCACATTTATAAGCCATTCAGAGGATATTTAAAAACCTTAGAGACACTTTTAACTTAGGCCTTTGGTACCCTAAAGACTCATCGTTTAGTTTGCATGCTTTCTCAGATGCGTATTTTGGAGGTTGCAAATTAGATAAGAAAGCACCTCCGGTACTTGTCAATTCTTAGGCAACATGTTCATATCATGGTTTTCAAAGAAACAAAATAGTGATGCATTGTCCACCACCAAAGTGAATACATTTCCGCTAGTAGTTGTTGTGCTCAAGTTTTATGGATGAAACAACAACTTAAGGATTGTCGAATTGATATAGACACCATTCCTATCAAGTGTGACAATACAATTGCTATTTGTCTCACTAAAGTTTCCATCCAAAACTCTAGAACTAAGCATATTGAAATTAAACATCATTTCATTAGAGATCATGTCCAAAGAGGAGATATAGTTCTAGAATATGTTGAAACTTTGCATCAATTAGTTGATATTTTTACTAAACTTTTAGATAAGGAAAGATTTTGGACACTTAGGAGAGAACTAGGTATCACCACCTTAACTTGATTTTATGTTCAAATAATTTTATGCAGTTTAATGTTTTAAAATTCTTTATGACTTCAAATTGATTGAAAAGCATGTATAAATGATTTCTATGTCTTTTATATGCATCTAGTAAAGGGGAGTTAAAGTTGCATGTTTAGTCTATCTTGACCAATATGGTCTAGTATGCATTTTTTTATGCCTTAGAATATGCTTAAGTAGACTTTATGATATTCTATGATTCATATGCATCATGGCATAATCTATACAATTAGGTATATTAAATCATTAGAAATAGCAAAAATAACTTTTTAAGTCAGTTTAATACTCTTTAAGGCCTTAGAATTGTGTTTTGCGAAGTTTTCTGCACTTTGAAACCAAGTTGGACACTTTAGGATCGATATTTTAACAAAATTATCGATGCCAAAGGAAAAGTATCGATACTTAACTATAAGCATTGATACCATCGTGAATTTAAAACAACTTACACCATTATTAAACACATTTGGGCAAAACTTTTCTTATTTTCTCTCTACCAAAACCCTTAATCCTTTCATATAAAATTTTCAAATCCTTTTCAATCTTCAAAATTTCTCAAACAACATCATCCAAACTCCTAACATTACTAAGGATCACATTAATTTTTCATCATTTCAACGATATTTCAAGGTAAAAACTCACCTTTTTTATTTCGAAAATTAAATTTCGTTTGTGTTAATTTTTGTTTAAATATTTTTTTAGGATGATTTTGAAACATATATATTGTTGTCTTAATGTAAGGGGTTTGCCCAACCTAAAAATTTCTTTGAAAATTTTTCCTTAAACCCTAGGCCATTGAGTGTTTGACAAAATTCCTGAACAAAAAATCTAAGTAGTATAGTGTGCCTTAGGATTCTAGTTTGTTAATATTCCTTTAAAGAAATGATCTCGTACTGATGCCTCTTTGTCCAACCCACCCAGTGGCCAAAATGATTTTTTAAACGAATGTTTCAGAAATTCTGTCGAAAAAATACGTTTTAATACATATTTTTCAACTTGTAAAGTTAATGTCTCTCGACCAGTTAATTTAAACTCATTAGCCATTTTAACTTTGCTTATCTCCAAAATTTAGTCGATTACCATTGGATTGATTTTTAGAAAATTCGATTTTCCATCCATGCCAACCTTGTTCGAGCATTTTATTTGAATGCTTTGCTCAAACATGGTCCAATGGGTGAGACCGTTATTGTTATAAATTCTTTTCTTATGACCACTCCCATATGTATCACTCTTGATGATTTCAGTGAATTTTTAAAACTTCCTCCCGATGGTGAATCAAATGAGGAGGGTCTCTCTAATCCCATTCTAGTCGCTCCTAGCTCATATGCTTCAAAACTTAACCTTCATGATCATTTTCAACATTTGATTCTTACATGGATTTTATGCTCAATTTCAAAACATGCTATCACTAGATCCATTGATTATTGGTGGATTGAAATTTTTCAAACAAATAGGCATCTTGACCTTGCTTTAATTATGTTCGATGATATCCCTAAGGTCACAGGGAAGGAGTTTACTAGCTTTATTACATTTTCGTTTGGAACCTACCTTTAATACATATTCAAACACCTTAATATCCCTACTCAAGGCGATCCTCCTTTGGCCACACTTACACCACCAAACTTTGGTATGTAACACCCCCTACCTATATTCATCACCGGAATAGGGTACGAGGCATTACTGGAGTTTTTCGAATTATTTTTTTTCGTTATTACGAGTTAAATACTATTCTTTTATTGAAACATATTATGACTTCCCTTAGATGGGCCCCGAAGCCCAAAACATACATCGATATCAAACCAAATCAACCAATCTAATTCAACATATTTTCAAGATAGATTTACGCATATCCATAAGATAACCTCACCACATACCAAAACCAGGATTTGATAGCCATACCAATGGCTAACTTTACATTCATTTCACATTAAAATTTACTTTATCAACTTATACACGCCATTGATTCCAAAATAAAGTTTCTTGATATACCAAAATGTTAAAGTTGATAGTGTGATGTGTCTTCGACCGAATCTGACCTCCGAGCTCTTAATCCTACGAATCAGGTAAAAAGGAAATAGGGCAAGCACGTTGTGCTTAGTAAACTCATGTAACAATAATTATACTTACCTAATATTTTCAATACAATACAATAAATATTCATACATCCATTCAATTTATCATTTACCTATCACACAAAAACTCAACCAAAACATTAATCAAATAGCATCATATGAGTTCAATACAAAGATTAATGATTGATGAGCTCATCAATTCCATGTTTTCTATTACCTTTATTATTTCCCATATTTATCCCATTGAATTTCTCAGAATTTCGATGGATTTTCAGAGGTACACTTTTAGCGTACTATTCTGGGTCCGTCAATTCATATTTATGTGCGCACATTTCCATTTCAGAGAGCACACTCCCGCGAACCTCATCCTTACAGTGGGATTACCAGTCCAGGCTAAATCCCCTGTAACATAAACTTATAGAGTATTGTTGGGATTACCAGTCCAGGCTAAATCCCCTGCAATGACAATTTACTCTAATGAGCTTGGATCTGAATTACCAGTCCAGGCTAAATTCAGACTCTAATTTGGATTACCCGTCTGGGCCAAATCTATTTTACACATATTCTTCGGGAGGGCTATATCAGGATAGGATCACCTGTCCAGGCTAGATCTTTTTTTTTACCGTCAATTTCTTTTTTAAAGATCCATCGAATTTTCCTTTCATTCAACTAGGATTTATTCCCCTTTTATCAAATATATCAATGTCTCATCAATTTTCATACAATGAACATTTAAATCATATTAACATCAATAACATACATTTCAAGCATTTAAGAATATAATTCAGGTTACACGAACTTACCTCGATACTTGTTCGTATACAAAAATCTACTAATCCTGAACTTTTTCCTTTCCTTGATCTAGCTTCGTATTCTAATTTTCTGGATCTAAATAAATAAATTTAATCATCAATTTAATACATTTCATGTTCATATGTAACATTCTCTATAATTTCACTATTATTTATAGTTCACTCAAAGTGTCTACTTGAGTCGTAGTCACTAAATTATTTATATCTCAAGATACAGAATTCCAAAATAAAAACCTCTTGGTGTTTCTAAAACTATACTCAAATATATTTTTACCATAAAATTTTCAGAATTTTTGATTTAGCCAGTAAGTACAATAAAATCTTCAAACTTACCCCTATTCTGCTATCTGACAGCTTCGACCTTTCTTTGCTAAAAATTAATTATCTCTTAGTACAAAATTTGGATGATGTTTCCATTTGTTTCTATTGAAAATAAACTCATTAGTAATTTAAAAATGTAAATTTTAACTCCTTATTATTTTTCTCCAATTTTTAATGATTTTCCAAAGTCAGAACAGGGGAACCCGAATTCATTCTGACATTGTCTCACAAAATTTATTATATCTCATGATTTACAATTCCGTTACTTACACTATTTCTTCTATGAGAAACTAGACTCAATAAGCTTTAATTCCATATTTTATTCATCCTCTAATTCGATTTCCACAATTTATGGTGATTTTTCAAATTTAGCATACTACTGCTGTCCAAAACTATTTTAGTGCAAGATGTTTATTACCATTTTCCCCTAAGCTTTTAATAAATGATAATTTCGTCCCTACTCAATTAACCTCTCAATTGAGCTACTTTTTCTCAATTAACACTTTATTATATCACTTTAAACTACTTTATAACCTTTGGGAATCAAAATTTCAGCACTAGACTTTAATTCCGACTTTTTCACAATTAGGTCCTAAAAATCAATTTTTATTGAAATTACCTAATAAAATCATCTCATAAACAAATTAAAGCTTCAATATAATGCTATTTAATCATAAACTTATAGCACTCAACCATGGCGACTTTCAATTTCGTCCATGAAATCAAAAACTAATGAATTTAATAGTAGAACCTAGTTGTAAAAGTCTTAAAAACACAAAAATTACAAGAAAGAGGCAAGGATTAACTCACTTGGTGCAAACATTATGAAATACCAGCTTAAAGAACCCCTCCAATGGCGTTTTGACTGATGAGAATGAAGAGAAACCATAAGAAATCTAGATATTTCTACATTAGTCCTAATTTTATTTATTTAATTATGCAATATTCCAATTTTGCCCTTAAATCATCCATTTTCTTGCTAATTTCATGCCCTTGCCGTCCAGACCAAATAACTTTTGGGTCTAATTTCCTTTTAAATTCTTTCTCATTAGACACTTAAACTATTTAATCATCCTAGCCACTTTTACATATTTTTCCAACTTAGTCATTTTCATTTAATTGACTACCCAAATATTAAAATTTTCTAACAAAATTTTAATACCACATCACTAACATTTCATAAATATTTATAAAAAATATTTTTGACTCAGTTTTATGAGATTGAGATCTCGATACCTTGTTTTTACCCAATTTCTTCAATAATTTCTTTTTCTAACTAACCACTAAATCGGTAAAATTTTTTTATCGATATTTTCATACGATTTTCCTATCATATCAATATTCATGCAAAATATTTAAAAAAAATTCTCTTTAAATCGAATTTGTGGTTACAAAACTACTGTTCCGATAACCTTGAATTTAGGCCATTACAAAGGGTGCTCAGCCCAAAATCCATGAGGATGAGGATGAAGATGTTGGTGGCACTCCCGATTCAATTCCTTCTCAAGAGAAAGTTCCACCTCATTCGTCTACTCCACCGTAAGAACAAAAATTCTCGACTAACACTCTAGTTATACTTGTAGCTATATTATGTCTCAATTCCCTCCACCTCCACCACCTTAAGAGAGCTAGGACTCATCTTGCATATCATGCATTCTCATAATTTACTTTGATACTTTACATTGTTCTTCTTTTTCTATTTCAACGTCTTTTGTTTGTTATTGCAATGAAATGTTTAATTGGTATTTTTGAAATACTCGTGAGTTTGATGTTAGTTCATTGCTTTTTATTTTCTTTTTCTTATTGAACTAACTATTTGTTTATTTCTCTTAAGCTTTATTTGTTTATTTTTTATATAACAAAAAGGGGGAGAAAGAAAGGTAAATTGGTTGATATTATTTCTTTTAGGGGTGAGCAAAACTTGATTCAACTCGAAAAAATTGAAAAAAGAATTCAAATTTCAAGTTAAACAAATCGAGTTATTCGAGTCAACTCAAAAAATTTTCGAATTTTGAGTTCGAATCGAGTTTAACTTTCGAATTTGAATAATTAGAATAAACTGAATATCAAACTATAATATTTTACATTTTTACCCGAAACCCACAAACTTTTTTTACTTTCCCCCAAAACTTTTACTCCTATCCCACCCTCCATCTACCCCAAACATATTTTCCCCCCAATTTTTTTTTACTATTTTCCCCCATTTACTTTCCCCCATAAAATATTTGAGTTAAATTTTATGTTGGTATCAATTTCACATTTTATATTTAAGATACATTTTATTAAAAAATCACATTTTTTATATTTAATATATTTTTTAATTTCAAAATACATAGTGAAAAAATTAGAAGGTAATTGAAGCAACTAAGCAAGCAAAGAAGCTAAACCGTATATAAAAGATTAATAAATAAATTATGAGGAGATTAAAGTTAATAACAAATTTGATTACAGTAAGTAAATTTGATTACGATGGGTGATAGTGGTTACAAGGACCCAATGTCATTTTTTAAAATTTAACTCGAACAAAAATACTCGATTCGAATTCCATCTCACTCGATTCAAATCGATCGAGAAAATTTCAAATCGAGTTAGGATGATAAAATAGAATTCATCAACTCGATTAACTCAAATTTTTTTCATTCGATTCGACTCGATTCGATTGAACGCTCACCCCTAATTTCTTTAATGGCATATCTTGTTAATTTATCTCAATAATTTTGTGACCAATTTTTTAAACCCTAAAATCAAGCCCTTGATTAAAATTGAACTTTAAAAAAGGGGAGTAGCTTAATCACAAACAAATTAACCAAAATATTTTGTTATATCAAAAGGGGGAGATTGTTAAACCAAACTTTATTTGATAAATTATTTTGATATAAGAAATAAAATGTTTTTTAGAATAAAGATGATTTTGAAAAAGAATTAATCTTAAAGTAAAATCCTTCTCAAAGTCTTTCTAAAACTCCAAATTCTTTGAAAATAATTTGAACACTAAGAAATATTTTAAACAACTTCAAAACCCTTCAAATATTTTAAACAAAGTGCAAAATTACTCCCTAAACAAAAAATATCGATAATTATCAATAAGTATTGATACCCATACATTTTATCGATACCTTTATTAGTATCGATTCGGTTTTTGTGTTCTGACTTCGAAGAAATTTTTAAGCAAACACATTGAGTATCAATACTTATAATTAAGTATTGATACCTTGACAATTTTATGGATACCTTGGTTTGTATTGATACGGATTTTGTATTTTAACTTCGAAGGATTTTTGAACAAGCACATAAAGTATTTATATTTTTTATAGGTATCGATACCATTAGCATTTAATGCAACAAATTAGTGACTGTTAGCCCTATTTCCATCGATACCAAAGGAAATTTATCGATACTTGATAAAAGGTATCGGTATTTTTTTAATGGGTATCAATATTTTATGTGCTTGTTCAAAAATCTTTTGAAGTCATAATGCAAAATTCGTATCAATACGAACCAAGGTATCAATAAAATTGTCTAGGTATCTATACTTAATTATAAGTATCGACACTCAATGTGTTTGCTTAAAATTTCTTAGAAGTCGGAATACAAAAACCTTATTGATACTAGTAAAGGAATCTATAAAATGTATGGGTATCCATACTTATTGATAAGTATCGATATATATATTTTTTAGGAGCGGTTTTCACTTTGTTTAAAATGTTTGAAGGCTTTTGAGATTGTCTAAAATATTTCCAAGTGTTCAAAGTATTTGGAGTTTTAGAAACACTTTGAGATGGATTTTACTTTGTTACATCAAAATAATTTATCAATTAAAGCTTAGTTTATCAGTAGTACATGTTAAGTTTAAGTAAATTATTCTAAAAGAAATGTTTTTTTTTTCTTTTGAATTTACAATTTAAAACCATGTCTATAGTTACTACCAAAATCAATCATTTTAAGGACTGGATTAAAATCATTAACGTGGTTTTTAAAATTGGAGTGAATTGGGAACCAACTGAGGTACTAGTTTGAAGCAAGAGGTTGGGTCGGTTGACTCGCGAACCCATAGAGACCGGTTGAATCAAGCTAAAAATTGATTCAGATGACAATTGAACCGGTTTTTTCATTTTCATTTTTTATGATTTTTTTATCAAACTGTTTGGATTAAAAAATCGATGGTCTAATCAATTTGACCACCGTTCTAGTTGTGAAAACCTTGATAAATAATTTAATCAACTAATTCAACTCAAATTAACTTGATTACGCCAATAGGTAGTTGGAAGAAGTGGAGTGGACTTCTTCCTCAGGCACTTGGACTGAGTTTGAATTATGAAGTCATCACTATTGGGAGGGTTTTCCTTGAATGCAACCCTGACCCAAAATAATATTACTGTCTGACCTTGAAATAGTCGAAGACACTTGTGATTATTAAAAAAAAACTGCACATATATTGCACAAGTAAACTCAAACATGTAATTTTAAAATTTCAAAACCTTAACCTTGCTATAAATTATATAATTAGTTATCCTACTTGTACATGAGCTAATTTTATATATTTATTAAAATATGCTTTATTAATTTATGTAAGTATTTTCAATAATTTGTAATGTTGTAATTTGATAAGAAATTTGTAAACCTAAAGAATTAGTAATTTGGAAAAAAAAATTTAAGTAAAATTTTAAAACAATAGTTAACGTATTTAATTAATAATGTACGTACGAGTCTGCTCTGTCGTAGCCAAATTTAGTCTAGCAAAAGTCTAGGGTTTTTACAATTGGTTCTTTGTGTGATTGGAGGTTTTCTTAGCACCGACAAAGGAAAATTTCTTTAGGAAAAGGGATATTAGCGAAATCCTTTCAAAAAGATTGAATTTTGTAGGTTTGAAATTCTTACATAACCAGGAAAAGTTGAATTTGTAGAAATATGTCAAAGGAGTTATCGATGGAGAAAGAGTTTGCAAAATTAAACCTTGAAGAAGAAGAGGACGAAGGCCTACAGATTGCGACAGAGGCCAGGCCATAAAAATCAGTGTATGATATGTGTGTAGTTGGATGTTGTCTTACAATAAGCATGGTTAATTTCCTTGCACTAAAAAACACAATGACTAATTTATGGCACCTGTTGGGAGGAATCCAGATCTTTGATCTAGGTGAGAAACACTATCTTTATCACTTCTTTTATGGGGATATGGAGCGAGTGATGAGTGGAACGCCATGGACCTTCAATAATCACCTTCTTTTGCGTCATAGATTAAAAGAAGGGGATGACCCAAATTTAGTATTGTTAGTTTATGCGAATTTTGGGTACAAGTTCATGATCTTCCACCAGGTTTTTTCTCTAATTATGTGATGCAACAATTGAGAGATTTTGTTGGTAAATTCCTGGAACATGACACAAAAAAATTAATCAAGGTTTTAGGAATTTTATGCGTATATAAGTCTAGATAGATATCAAAAAAGCCATTAAAGAGGAAGAAAAAATTTATTATATCTAAGTCAAATTTTGTTTACGTAAAATTTTGATATGAAAAACGTGGTGCACCGTGGAAACATCATGTGAAGATGAAGAAAAAAGGCTATGGGAGATGAGTACAGGAGGGGTGATGGAGAAATTAGAATTTGTAGGTAAAGGTTTACAAAGATGAGCAATGTGAATAAAGAAATTGCAGAAAGGGTTGTCAATAAAGCTACTTATTCGAATTGAGGAACTGAACGGGATGGAAAGAACGGATAAAAATTTGGAGGAACTTATTGATTCTAAAATCCATTTAAATCTTGAAATTGAAAAAGCATAAAGGTATTGGGAGCAGCGAGAAAGGATGAATTGGTTGAAAGAGGATAAGAACACTAAATTCTTTCATAATTTTGAATTACAGAGAAAAAGAGAAAATAAGATAAAGGAACTTGAGAATGAGCGTGGCCAAATTATTACAGATAAAAGTAAGATTAGAGGTGGCGAGGAGATATTTTGAAGAAATGTTTTCGTCAGGAGTCGATAATCTTGAGTACATATTATCAAGAATTGAATCTCATATCTCGTACAATATGAATCAAGCTTTAACAAAAAATTATACTAGGGAAGAAATTACTTTAGGTCTTGAAAATATGGGGCCCACTAAAGCTTTTGAGAGTGATGGGTTCCCAGCTCTTTTCTTCCAAAATTATTGGCACATTGTTGGACAGGAGGTTGGAGATTATTGTCTTAATGTGTTGAATAGGGAAAGGTCGATTAAGAAAATTAATATGACAAACATTGTAGTAAACATGTAATTGTTTTTTATTTATTTGAATGATGAATAAATAAATAAAGTTAATTTCACACTTCACTATTATATCTTTTGTATTTATGTCTTTTATATTTTGCATGCATAACGAAATTGTGACAAGCAAATATTAGCTCATTGATTGTCTAAAGTTCAAACTGAAAATAAGTGGCATTGTAAAGAACATTTACATTGTGAGAAAGACAGCTTACTTCAGTAGATAATCTAAATGAGCCCGTAATCTCATAAAAGAATCAAAGTGAGCATTTGATTCAAATATTGAGAATGACTATTATGTCGTCTACAATTCCAATGGGGGAGATGGCCAGTCTTGACTATTGGAGCAATTGACTCCACGAATAGAGGCATAAGAGTATGCATTGGTAGAATGATACATTGGACTGGACCCAAGATGAATTAATTCTGAATCTGTTTGTTAATTAATTCACTTGTGACGTTCATAGTGTGATTTACCTAAATCCTAAGTTAGTCACTAACCATGCGTCTGCAACTCATGTGCTTTGATATAAATGGAGGCTTATGCTATAAAGAATATCAAGCCGATAGTCGTCATGTTGGGTACCTGACTTGTATATAGTATGGGTTTACTAGAAATAGTGGAATTCATAGCTAAATTAAGGAGTTAATGATATCCTCTCAATGGCATTGTGTGGGTTGTTAAATTTGGAATATGGTCACGGGTTGCTCGTTCTCGAATGAACAATTTATCACGATCATTTGTTGATAGTGGTCATATTAATCATTAAGAAAACACAATGGTGACAATAAGATAAAATAGGATTGTATTGAGTGAATGGGTTTAACTCAAAGGAATCAAGGATATCATATAAGGGTAACACACACATGATGAGGTCATTGGACAAAGCAGTTGAATGAATTACTTTCGTAAAGAGTATAGAATAAGGAGTTTTCAATCATGATACTTCTTATGGACTGACTCCATGATTAAGTAATTGCGACTTATCGGAATGATGTTTCTAGCCATAATTGCAATCACTAGACCCTAATTGTATATGTCTGATTGGTCCCTCCGCTAGCTCAACAAAGGCTTGTTCGGACTGCATTTGAATTAGAAGAAAATTCTATGACTTTGAGAATAATTTAATTTTTTTTTCAACTTATTCGATGTGAAATTAAATTAGGTGGTCGTAAGAATTGTTCAACTAAAGAATTTGATTAAAGAATTTTCTTGAAAAATTAATTTGGAAAATCTAAGTGATTTTTGGAAATATTAATTTTGATCAAGTAAAATTAAATTAATCAAATCAATTAAAATTAATATGATAATTTTAGAAGTTAATTTTCAAGTTAGACAATTGGCCCAATGAGTAATTGAACTTGAAAATTGGACCTGAGATCGTAAATTGGGTCTGAGAGCCCAAAATCGAGACTGATACCCAAAAACTAGTGGAACCAAGCCTAGTATGTGAAACCGGGGCGATGGTCCAATCGGTGGCTAGACTAGACCAGTCGAGTCGTCACTAACCCAGACCAAACTAGCAACAGTCGAACCAGCTCAGGGTGCCGTAAGGGTGTTGCACCTGCATCATCGAATACAATGGTATTGGTGGCTACAACAGCGGCATCCCGATGGACGGCGACGGTTGGTCATCAATGATTGAGCAGTGGAAGAGTTACACTCCTACTGGGACCCTACTAGAGAATTTGATTTCAGATTAATTATTCCAAAAATAATATTATTTTAATAGTTTAATATTAAATTTAATTTAATACTTATCTTAATAGTATTTTATTATTTTTATATTAAAGCAATTATCTTAATATTAAATTTAATTTAATATTTATCTTGATAAATATTATATTAATTTAATGTTAAAGAGAGCCTTGGTTCATTATTTTAAACATACACTTGAATTGAAGAGAAAGTGGTAGAGAGAAAATTCTCTAAAGAGATTATTCCAAAATATTTCTAGAGATATTTTTTTGATTTACAACTTGACCCAAAAGTTTAGAGAAATTAAAAAATTACTCCACTGCTAATTTTTCTGAAATTTTTTTTGATTCGAAGCGAGCTCACACTCAACAGACGTGAGCTTGAGGATGATAGAGAAGACTACTTGGTCGAAGCGCTCATCCTAGACGAATCAAAAAGGTACAATTTTGATTAAGTGTTTATTACTTTAGATATCACAACCAAGATTTTGTTTTGGAAAAAAAATTAAAATTCATGTGTTTCCCTAAATTTATTTTCAGCTGCATTTTCCAAACCCATTTTTCCAACATTTTCGACTAATTAGCCTCTATACAGTAATTTACAAGATTATTTCAAAGGCAGTGACAAATCGTCTCCAAAAAGTTCTAAATGCATGTATTGATAAAGCCTTGAGTGAGTTCGTGCCAAGAAAGCTCATTATAGACAATATTTTGCTAGCTTTTGAATTAATGCACTCCCTAAAACAAAAAAGAATGGGCCAAAATGGGAGCTTAGCTTTGTAGCTCAATATGAGCAAAGCGTATGATAGGGCAAAGTGGGAGTTTCTGGAAAAAATTATGCAAAAAATAGGCTTTGTGGATTCATTGGTGTCTTTAATCATACGGTGTGTTACGATAGTTAATTATTCGGTATGCATGGATAATGAGATGGGAGAGCGCTTCAGGCCAATGAGAGGGTTGCGTGAAGGTGGTCCTCTAAGCCCCTACCTATTCTTAATTTGCAGTGAAGGACTTACATCATTAGTGAGGCTAGCCTTGTGGGAAGGAACTATTAAAGGAGCAAAGGTTTGCCGCCAAGGACCAACTATTACGCACTTATTACTTGCGGACGACTATTTTATTCGGGGAGGCTACGGAAAGGGGAGCTAATAACCTTAAAGCCATATTACAAGAGTATGAAATATGTTCAGGTCAGAGCATAAAACTTCGATAAGTCTATGGCTTTTTTCAGTTCAAATGTCCCAGAATAGATGAGGGAATAAATTGCGAATATACTGGGCATACAAACTTCAAGAAACCCAGAAAGATATTAAGGTCTACCAAATATGGTGGGAAGGGATAAAAAGATAACTTTCCAACTTTAAAATAGAATGATCAGTAAAGCCAAAGGGTGGAGTACAAGGTTTTTATCAATGGAGGGAAGGAAGTGTTCATTAAAGTCGTGTTACAGGCAACTCCTACCTACTCTATGACATGTTTTTTGTTGCCAAAATCTTTTTTATGTTGAATTAGAAAACATTATGGGACGATTCTGGTGGCAAAAATGGCACGATAAATGTGGAATTCATTGGTACGAGTGGAGAAAGCTTGGTAATTTAAAAGAGGAAAGTGGAATGGGTTTTAGATGCCTTTCTAAATTTAATGTGGCACTTTTAGCAAAGCAAGGCTGGAGTTTGATTTGTTATTCGGATTCATTATTAGCAAAATCATTGAAAGCAAAGTACTACCCACATTTAGATTTCTTGCAAGTAAGGTTGGGGAAGTTACTATCCTTTACCTGGAAAAGTTTATGGTTAGCGAAAGGTCTCCTTGAGAAAGGGATGGGTTGGAGAGTAGGGTTTGAAAAGCGTATATTGATTTGGAATGAGGCATGGGTCCCGAGCACTGAAGATTATAAGATTCAATCATCATATTTTAATTAGAATTTAGTTTATGTTTCAGACTTAGTTGAACAACATTCAAATTGTTGGAAGAATGAGTCAATAAAAAGTACCTTTCATCCCAAAGATGCTAAAAGGATTCTGTGCATTCCCCTACCCGTTGAGAAAGAAGCTAATAAGATGGTGTGGCGAGACGAAGCCTCGTGGGTTTACACAGTTCGAAGTGGTTACAAAACATTATTATAGAATGATTGAGACACAAATTTACAACTCAATTAAAGTCACTATAAACTTATGTACAAAAAGCTATGGCATGTGAAGAAATAGTGAAGAGGAGAAAATGGTTTGTCAAAATGATGACTAGCTATGAGTAGATGTTAGGGTCTTGGTAGGATATTTGTTTGTTTAGGGACTGGGTTTTTTTTGACATTTTAGGATTGGGCTTGTTTTGCTTTTCTTTTAGGTTTCAGTTTTGTATATAGGTTGGTTTGTATTTTTCTTTTTTGGTTGATATTAATGAAGGCCAATTTATTTCCAAAAAAAAATTAATAATGTACAAAGCAATAAAATGTTAATTTAATAGAACAAACAATAATTTTTTATTATAAATTAATAATATTTTATTTTATGAAAAAACTTCAAATTACATTTTCAAATGCGAGAATCGCTCTCCATCAATTACATTCTCAATAAAATGATAACTTTTACCATACCAAATGATGCCAACTTAGTTTACATAATGCATACAATTTGCCCACTATCAAATTATTAGAGTGTGAACAGATTTGCATCTTACTATTTATAAATTTTATATTGTAGTATTATATATATAGGTAAACTACCCCATTAATCACTCTAAATAAGGGTTGTTTCTATTTTGGACGTCTCAATTTCTTTTATTAATTTAGCCACTCAAAAAAAAGAGAAACTTATCATTAGTCACTTCAGCATTAAATGGTAACAAAATGTTGACTATGCATTTCTACGTATTTTTTTGAGTGACTGAAATAGGAACAACTTCTATTTAGAGTGACTAAAAAAAGGCTAATTTACTTTTTTATTTTAAACGTGAAAACGCATAGTTAACATTTCGTTACCATTTAATGGTGGAATGACAAATTTAGTCAATTTTTTTAACATTGATGATTAAATTAATAAAATTATCTTTGAATGAACAAAATAGAAATAACCCTATTTAGAGGGAATAACAAGATAATTTATATTCTTAATTTAATTTTCTAACGATGATAATAAAAATTTTAAAAATAATTTTAGGATGACTATAATAACAACTATCCCAATTTAAAATGGTGAACAATTAGTTTACCCCATATAAGAATTGATGATGTGGTTTGAATTTATTTCCGAGCATGTTTTTAATATTGCAGTACTTAATGTGTAGACATGGGCCTCATAAATACACCGAATAACGCAAGTTAGACAACTAATTTAACGGGCCAAGAAACCGCAATTCCTGTGAGCACGTGACTATGATACTCGCTATGCAGACAAGATTTTCATTTCTTAGTATTAATTATTAATTAAGAAAATAATCTTTTTCATCCTCTTTTCTGGTATTTTCTATGCTATCATGCTCTAACTAAACAACCCAGATGTGTCCCAATCTCCAACCAACAATAATAAAGTTAGTTACCCTAAAAGATCATTTATTTATGCATGAAATTTAGGAAAATTTTACAAGATTCTCAAATTTAATTAACCAGAAATCTATCAAATTAATTCCATGAGTTTTTTTGGCATTATATAATTTAGGAACCAACCTTAGCCTAAGATGCTAATAAATAATAACTTTCTCTGGGCAACTAATTCAATTAGTTAAAAAACAAATCTTTTACAGTTCCTTTTTAATTTCGTCCATACCCCCTTTGTACCCATGGGGTTTGATGTATTTAAGCACTAAGCCGACATGGGGTGTGAAATAGCTATATGTTCAAATAGCTTGGGCCCTTGGGTGTTTGTCGACTTCATTGGAAGCCCTCTTTTTGCTTGCTTCGGCTTCGGGATTTGGGGACCCTCAGTTTTTTGCGCACATTTTGTGATGGTTGTCAGCCATTTGTTTAATGTAATTCCATTCCACTGACAATAATCTTTGCATGCCTCTCCTCAGCTTATTTATATGAAAAACAAAGGATAGATGGGTAGATTACACAGTATAGTGCATTGAGAAAATGTTTATCATTTCAGCACGGTGTAGGTTATGAAGTACCAATTCGTAGGAAGTGCAGAGTTTAGGTAGAATCAGGGTTTGGACCCAAGCTATCACTCAGCCAGATGTAGTGAGTCCCGCAGATGATTGTGATTCACATGGTGGGTGTATGGGGACCTCATTCATATGTAGATGAAATTAATTTCATGGAAGCATGATACGACTCAAATTTGATGGTGGGTATCGTAGGTCCACCAAAAGCAGCCACTTTTTATTGCAAAAACTGTACGTCTCTGTCTCCCTCCATAATGGTGTTTTTCTGTTCTGTACCTAAAAGGGTTGCCGGTACGGTATAAATCGCCCGAAATACATAAGCAAGAGTGCCAGTTTAGAGGGGGGTTTTAGCCTTAAGATGCTGCCTGGACCCCCTCCCATAATAGGTGTCACCTTCGACTACACACTGATGCACACACCCACCATTTTGCTGTCAAGTTACGTTAGGTCGGCGACCTCTTGGTTCAAATAGCCACCCTCACTTCTACTTCACAATGCTGTTTTCTCCCTTTTTCTTTTTTTTTTTTTTTTTTTGGGGGGTTATATATGTCAATTTGAGTGGTATAGATTGATTAAAATGACACTTGAAAATTAACTGATTGCAAATCGGAACAGCCAAAATACCTAATTTCCGCACGTACTTCACATTGAAAAAAAGAAAACCAGTAATCAAGTTTGTACTTTGGTAAGATCGCTTTAGCTTGTGTCCACATACATGACATGAAGATCTTTTTTTTTGGGGGGGTCAGAACATGACATGAGGATGACTTTTTGACTTTTCAACCAATTTCTTTGTTCGTAGATGATTTAATCTTTTCCCGAAGTTTTCATTTTTTTTTTCAAGTAAACAGTTGTTGGATATTAAACAGCCCCATAACTGTCCGAAACATTCATTGATCAGTTCCTGAGAGAGGCTTAGAAAAGTCAAATGGGTTCTGGCCATGACTGTGACATATACTGATCCACCAGGAATTGTGTTTCTTGCTCTGGTCCGACTTGATGTTGCGAGTATTGATTCAATTGATGAATAAGCTAGTCCTTTTACAAAATATATAACTAAAGTGGTTTTATCTTTTTGCATAATTTAAATTTAAAATGAATTTAAACAAATAAATACATCTTATGGAATTTAAAAGAAGAAACATTTCGATTTCAAGCAACTCAACCTTGCTATTACAATCAAAATCCCATTTGCCTTTTACATCAAAATTTTATAAGTTTATTTTTTACGTAATAATTTTATTTGCATCATAAATGTTGTATAAATAATCTTTGTTGGATCAATGATATTTCAATGGGCTTGAGAATTCATTCAAAATTTTGTAGAGAATTCAATATATATAGATTATGAAATTAAGAAAATTATAGTAAGAATAAGAGAAAAATAGATAAAAATGAAAGGATATTTCATTTTTTTTTACTTGGAAAACGATAAATCTATACAAACCTTCTACTTATAGGGTTTCATAGGTTACAAAAACATAAACAAGAGAATTAAGGCACTCTATAATTCATTATGGGTTACAAGAGATCATAAATTCTTTGGGGGGGTTTTGGGAGTTCTATGGGCATCTATTTATCAATGGATTTACAATAATCTCCCTTGGATGTCCATCAATGAAAATGTGCCTCGTTAAAACCTTATTAGGAAAAATTCCGTGGGATAAAAACCTAATGAAAGAAAAAGAGTACACAATCTCTTATTAAAAGTTATCTCATTAAAAAAATTTACTTGGAAAACCTAATGGGACAAAACCTTGGTTAAAAGAAAAAAGTACGACGTGTTTTAGACGCCTCTTAATAGCAACATCACATTGTTCTTCGAGCCATCGCACTCCAATCTTGTATACTAGTTTTTCAAATGTTGTGGTTGGTAACACCTTTATAAAAAGATTTGTCAAATTATCACTAGAATGAATTTGTTGAACTTCTACATCACATTTCTTCTCAAGATCATAGTAAAGAATAATTTTTGGTGAAATATGTTTCGTTCTGTCACATTTGATGTAACCATCCTTCAATTAAGCTATACATGTTGCATTATCTTCGTATAAGATAGTTGACATCTTTTCATTTAGAGGCATATCACATATCTTGCAGGTATATTGGGTCAACAACCTTAGCCAAACATACTCTTGGCTTGCATTTTTGCATGATTTGAAGAGGCAGTAAATATCCCATTTGAGATCGATCTTTATGCAGATTTGATAAATATCCAGTATCAGTATAACCAACTGATAGAGATCTTGAATCACTTGAATAAAATAACCCTATACCAACAATTCCTCTAAGATATCTACATACATGTTTAATTTCATTCAAATGTCTACATGTTAGAGAAGAACTAAATCTTGTTAATAAGCTTACAGTGAATTTTATATTAGGTCTTGTGTTATTTTCAAGATAAATCAATGCATCTATGGCACTTAATGTTGGATCTAGTGCCTTAAGTATACTATTTTCGTCTATGTACACTTGTATTTTTTCGAGCAAATTGGTTTAATAAAATTATTCATAAAT
The DNA here is from genome assembly GCF_025698545.1 of Gossypium raimondii. Lineage (NCBI taxonomy): Eukaryota > Viridiplantae > Streptophyta > Magnoliopsida > Malvales > Malvaceae > Gossypium > Gossypium raimondii. Next base: position 46,064,233 of record NC_068572.1, read on the forward strand.
TACATTAATATTATTTGTATACTGTCCTCAATCTTTTTTGCACACAAAGCAAAATTGAAGCAAATATTAGCTCACTGATTATCTAATTTTCAACTAATACTAAGTGGTATTACGTGGGTGGATCATAATATGAAAAGACAACCTATATTAGTAGATGAACCTAAACATGTCCTTAGTCTAAACGGAAATTAGCAAATCGATTGAAAGACTAATACGCCGTTTATAAAGTCCAATTGGGGAGATGTTTTGTCTTGAGCATCGAAACGAATGACTCCTAGAAGGTAGAGACATAGATGTGACTGACTAGGTTGACAGTACATCAGACAGGACCTAAGTAAAATAGATCCTAAACCCATTTATGGATTTATTCACTTGTGACATTGATAACTCTTGAAAGGAGTTATATTTCATGCCTTTAGACCTAGCTAATTCCTTATACTTAAGTACATTTTGTTGCATTTTAGGACATTTTAGTTAGCATTTTTAATATTGCATTAGAACTTGGACTATGTTGGAATTAGATGCTTTTAATCGCTTGCGATGGAGTTTTTTGTGTGGTAAGAACAGGGTTTGGAATGAGGAAATAAAAGAGTGAAGTTTTGTTAGGGCAAAGTGCAAACAGTTTGCCAGCACGGATACCGTGGCAATACCGAGAAAACCAATTCAACATTTTTTGCGCAAGAGTCCCAGTTTAAATTCAAACTTGTACCAGATAAATCCCCCTAAAAGAGGAGAAGATAATCACGAGCTGTTAGTCGACCCTAGCCTAATCTATCTATAAAAGCCGATGAAAGGGACCTCACAAAGAGCGAAAAAAATGAGAGAGATCCTTAGGAGTGAATAAGAGTCCAGCTATGCAAAGGACAGGAAGTCAAAGGCAATCCTTTTTAGCCATCATAAAAGGCTATGTTGTCAAAGTGTAGATTGGGCAAGCGAAAGCTGCTTTCTAAAGTTATTTCGTTATTTCCATTGGTGTTCCTTCAAAAGATTGAATTAAAGTAGTTGAATGCAATATCAGATAATATTATGGTTTGGAATTTTATTTCTTAGCCCATGAGCTAAATCTCATAGGTTGGGATTACTTTTGATGAAACCTTAAAGTATTTTTATGGATGCAGTATATCTCTAATTTACTTTACTGTTTCATTTTATTGTTCTTATTTCTTAATTAAAATGAAAAAAATCTTTAGACATAGAATGTAACACCCCTAACCCGTATCCATCGCCGAATTAGGGTTACGAGGCATTACTAAACAAAACACAACCATCTCAAAATTAATACATATATATTATACATATACATATACATTAAATATGCAAAATGTTAAACTTCTCTTCTAACCATTTTAATAAACAAAGACATTATAATCCAACTAGTAAAGACATTACAAACTAGCAAATCTATAAGGAAATAAACCATTTTAGTATGGCTATTATATTCATATACAATACAACAAAGTACGACCTTCAAAACCTTTATCTAGTTTGTACATGCCATAGTTAGAATTTAAATATTTTAAATACTGAGACAATAGATAATATGATAAACTTGCTGACGATCCCTGAGCTTGAAGCTTGATTTGATTTTTTTTATCTATAAGCAGATAGACGTAAACAAACAAAGTAAGCTTACATAGCTTAGTAAGTCTATAGCATAACTAAAATATATATAAAAGAAGAATAATATAAATTCATAATTAAACTTATTGAAATCGCAAATACAACATATATTACTATTTGAATATTTGTCACTCATAATCATCTTATTTATAATCAAATATATGTACTAGTAGAATGCTTACCAATGAATATATAAATATGTATATACAATATGCATAACAATTGTATATTTAAATACTCATCAAAAACTTACAACCGAATACTTTTATATATCATTTACATATAAAGAAATGCATACATCATTATCAAATACCTAAAACCGAATGCATATACACTTCATATGTGTGTAACCGAACGCATATTTATGTACTTAAAAATTCTATAACCGAATATATATATATACATACACATCAAACGAATATAACCAAATACATTTATACTTACCAAAATGCATATATAGATTTCTCACATACATCTATCTCGAATGCTAATATACCTAACAATTTCATAAAATTTAATATATATATATATATATATATATAAATCCATACTCATCAAATACATATAAACTAATGTTTATATGCTCATCAAACACAACGACCAAATGTATATACATATTCTATAAATCCATATGACTAAATCATACACATATTCGATACATGTAAACACATGATATGAATAGATTCACCAAGCACAAAACACCTGCTAGGCTTAAGGCACGATTCAATACACGGCACTTAGCACGCTAGACGTAAAATCCGAAATGTTTCACCGGCGTCAAGCACTAGACATAAAGTCGAAATGTTTCACCGGCGTCAAGCACTGCTAGACTTAAAGTGCGAAATGTTTCACCGGCGTCAAGCACTGCTAGACTTAAAGTGCGAAATGTTTCACCAATGACAAGCACCGCTAGACTTAAAGTCTGAAATGTTTCACCGGCGTCAAGCCTGCTAGACTTAAAGTCTGAAATGTTTCACCGGCGTCAAGCCTGCTAGACTTAAAGTCTAAAATGTTTCACCGGCGTCAAGCCTGCTAGACTTAAAGTCTAAAATGTTTCACCGGCGTCAAGCCTACTAGACTTAAAGTCTGAAATGTTTCACCGGCAACAAGCCTGCTAGACTTAAAGTCTGAAACATATCACTGGCATCAAGCCTGCTAGGCACCGAGCCTGAACACTCAATTTATATAAATACAAATCACTTTAAAAATGTATATGTATATAAGATTCCATGTATAAAAATTAGCTCAATATATATAAATTATACCTTTAAACCACATAGGTATATAAAGTTCGGATATTGAATCCATTTCAATAACTTAATTATACATATGATCATATCTGAGATATATAACTTAATACATTAAGGCCTACTATTAATATCATACATTCAACATCTTATAGTAATCCAAGCTAACAATTTTGTACCTTCAACTCCATTCAAAAGCTTCACATGAATATAATTACATAATTGAATCTCACATAAACTTATATAATTATCATACCTAAATTCAATACATAAACATGTACATATATAAGTTTGTATATATTCGAGTCTCATACATACTTTATATAATAGTCATACCTAAATTTAACACAAAAACATATTCAATTATATTTGTATTTACGAACTTCATATAAACTTATATAAAATTATACCCAAACTCAATACAAAAACATATACATGTAAATATATATTTATGTGCTCATTCAATTCTATCATATACATATAAATTTCAACTCACATGTACATACCATTTCAAAACTACTTATGCAAATATAACATATATATTTTAATCAATCCAATAGTTTGTACATATATGTGTATACATATATGTATATTCAACATTAATCATATATTTATATATATACATATCATTTTACTTTGATTAAATTCAAGCTATATACTTTCAATTTGAGCTCATCCAAATACAATAGATATATATATATGTATATATATATATATATTAATAACATTAAATTGCTAGTTGACTTACCTCGGACGGTGAAAAATCGAAACCGGACGATTATTCGACGATTTTAGCTTTCCCCCGATCTAACTCTGATTTCTTTGGTTCTTGATCTAAATATATCCAGAATGAGCTAATTTAAATATTAAAACATTCAATTTAATCCAAAAACACATAAATAGGAAAATTACCATTTTGCCCCTAATATTTTACACTTTTTGCAATTTAATCCCAATTGCATAAAGCACAATTTACACAAAATCTCACAACAACATAGCTAGGCCGAATCTTCCTTGTATTCATACAAGTCCATGCATTTCATTTATTTTTCATTTTAGTCCCTCAAAAATTTATTTTATTAATTTAGCCCTAATTACTCAAATTTACCAAAAATTCAAAGACAAAACATGTTAATCTAACACATATATTTCATAATCCATCATCAAACATCATAGAACACAATTATTCATTAATGGCATAACTCAAAATATTCATCAAAATCAAAAATTCTAGCATGGGTCGGATAGTATTCGAAGCAACGATCTCAAAAATATAAAAATTATCAAAAACCGAGATAAAACTCACCTTGAATCAAGCTCAACAATGGCCGAATACCCTAGCTTTGTTTCTTTGTTTTCTTTTGTTTTGTTTCGTGATGAAGATGAAGGGGAAAAAAATGATAATGGCTTTTTTTTTAATGTTTATTATAACATAATAATATATTATACCTTATTATAACATATATATATTATATTAATAATATAAGAAAACCATATATATCACCTAATGCCGTCCACTAACTTGGAAAACGGCTTAATTGCCACATAGAACCTCCAATTTATAAAGACAAAAACAATTAAGCACTTTCATATTTAACCCTTAAATTTTCACTTTACGCGATTTAGCCATTTTCTCAAATTAAGCATACAAACAGTAAAATTATTTCACGAAACTTTCACATATATAATTTCACACATATTTAACACAGAAAATAATATTAAAATATTTTTAGACTCGAATTCATGGTCTCGAAACCACTTTGTCCGATTAGGGTCAAAATTGGGCTGTTACATAGAAGACTATTCGCATACTTATAAACTGATTCTAATTAAGAAAGGGTTGGATTGGTTAGATTAAAATGAAATGAAATGAGCAAGTATTCGATAGACACTTGTAGTCGACTCTAGACATAGAGTCTCGATCATATAGGAGGAACCCATGCGAGATACCTAAAAAGCCTATAGACACGGGCAAAGTAACTTGAGGTTTTGCTCTCGCGAGAGGCAGGCCATTTTAGAAATCTTCTGTGCAGCAAAGTAAATACATTTTTGCCAGGGCATTATTCACAGTCAGGGTTGATTCTCGATAATCCTAACCTTTCGAATCAACATCACTCTATCCTTATTCTTTGTCGTAGTATCTTTGTCACAACATATTTAGTTGCTTATTTCTTTGTTTACATTCAATTCAGATAATCACTCTTGTTATTGCCATTGCATTTCGGCTTTCACTTTTGCCATATCATTTCCGATTTACTCATCAATTCCATCTATCACGTACATCATCATTTCTTTGAATTATCAATGCATACTTACCTTAGTTTACCATAGCATCGTATTCATCAGTCTTGCCATAGCACTAACCAGATTATAATAATTTGACCACTTTTGTGCCTCAATTCAATCCTTGTGAGAACGATACGCACTTTTCACTTTATTACTTGAACCGACATGTATACTTTCACAAAATCGCATATCATTTTACATGCGATAAGTTTTTAGCGCCGTTGTCGGGGATCGGTTATTTGGTGAAATTTGGTTTGGTTATTTTACTTAGTAGTTTAACTTAGTGTATCTACTTTTTACATGTTTGCCATCAATGCATGAGAAAAGGCATTCCTGCTAACATAGAATACCTTTTTGATCCAAAGATTGACAGAACCTTGCATAGAATGAGAAAAGAATTGAGAAAAATGTTTGCAAATAGGAATGATCTTAATCGTAATCCAAATGATTGCAATGAAAATCCTCCTATTGGATGTGTGGTAGATGAATGAGATAGGCCAATTAGAGAACATACCATCCCAATGTTGGATGATTTGAATTCAGGGATAGTTAGACCAACCATACAAGCTCAAGAATTTGAGTTGAAACCGATAATGTTCCAGATGTTACAAACAATAAGACAGTTCGGTGGACTACTCACTAAAGATCTGAGATTACATTTAAGACTTTTTCTAGAAGTATGTAATTAATTCAAACAGAAGGGTGTTCTTGAAGACGCCTTGAGGCTTAAGTTGTTTCCATATTCTTTAAGAGATCGTGCAAGAGCATGGCTGAATACTTTACCGTCGAGAACAGTAGTATCATGAAATTATCTTTGCCAGAGATTTTTTCTACAGTATAACCCGCCTACTATGAATGTCAAGTTTAGAAACGATATTATGTCTTTTCGATAGATGGAGGACGAGACGCTATATGAAGCTTGGAAACGATTTAATGAGTTAATTCGGAAATATCTGAGGCATAGATGTCAATAGTGGACTCAAATGGAGATGTTTTACAACGGTTTGAATGTGCACACAAGTGTGGTAGTTGATGCATCTGTCAATGGTACTTTGTTGGACACAACTTCTAATAAAGCATACGAGATCTTGGAAAAAATTGCCAACAACGATTATTAGTATCCAACCATGAGAGTTGGGACGGGTAAGAGAGCTGCTAGTACCATTGAGCTTGATACAATCACTTTGTTAAAGACCCAAGTATCTTCTCTAGCTAATATGATTAAAACCATGAAAAATCCAACTCTAGCCTATGAATTGAAATCGATAGAGTTGTCATATGTTTATTGCAGGGAAAATCATGTCACTACACCAAAACAGACTTTTAGCGGCATTTTTAGCAGCGTTTGGATAAAAAATGCCGCTAAAAATTTAGCATTAGCGTCGTTTTACATAAAACGCTGCTAAAGATCAAGCATTAGCGACGCTTCTAGGAAAGCGCTGCGAAAAATGAGCTTTAGCGGCGTTTTTTGGAAAAACGTCGCAAAAAACCCAAGCCCAATGGCATCGTTTTTTGACCTTTCGGGGCTTTAGCGGTGTTTTGGAAAAGTATCGCTAATGCTGGGGGCTTTAGCAGCGTTTTTGAAAAAGCAGCGCTAATGCTCGGGTCTTTAGCGGCACTTTTTCAAAAACGCCGCTAATGCTCGGGTCTTTAGCGGCGCTTTTTTAAAAACATTGCTAATGCTCGGGTCTTTGGCGGCGCTTTTTCTAAAACGCCGCTAATGCTCGGGTCTTTAGCGGTGCTTTTTCATAAATGTCGCTAATGCTCGGGTCTTTAGCGGCGCTTTTTCAAAAACGCCGCTAATGCTCGGGTCTTTAGCGGCGCTTTTTTAAAAACGCCACTAATGCTCGAGTCTTTAGCGGCGCTTTTTTAAAAACGCCACTAATGCTTGGGTTTTTAGCGACGCTTTTTTAAAAAAAGCCGCTAATGCTCGGGTCTTTAGCGGCTTTTTTGAAAAAGCGCTGCTAATCCCAAATTGATCCTCCATACCAAAATAAGTGGAAATGAGTTTAAAATATGTCCAAAACATTAACATTTAAACATTTGTTAAGAATTTTTCTTTTGTTTTCAATATAAATGGCTTAAAAAACGAATAAAATTCTTAAACTTTGTTTGATTAAGAAATTTTGTATATAAAAAGGAACATCTTTAAATTTATGTGGATGGTTTTTATTTAGTTTCATTATGGGGAGATTAAAGATTGTTGGAGATTTTACCTAACAAATTATTATAGAAAGAGAGAAGATGGATTTAATTAACACCTTTTGAGAATCCATTCCCAATGAGCTGTATGGTGTATCAATTACGCATGTATGAATATATTTTCCTTCCACCATATGCTGCCACGAAACTTAAAGCCAATATTGTGGATTCCCGGAGAATTAGAAGATAAAAGAAAACCTATGGGAGATTCTTGTTACTGGTTTAATGTTGGTTTTGGATTTTGCAAGAAAGATATGTTGCATCAATTACACATGTGGATTTAATACAAGTTGAATCATTTTCCTCATCAGCTAACATTTTCTTATGCTAGTTTAGATCCAAATCCACACACCCAATTTTGATTTGCTTCCATCAAACTAATTCTTTTCTTGTAAAAACATATTATTTCAGTAATAAATGTTGAACCAACATTATTTTAATAATAAATTATGTTATTCATTTTACTTTAGTATTTTTTTCCCATCATGTTGATTTATGTATAGTTTGGATAGACAGTGCCTTTACTTGTGATTAGTATAAAAATAACAATGACGATAAAATTAGATAAAAGTGAACTAATCGCACTGCACTGCCCATCCAAATCCCAGTACCATACTCTTCTTTTAATTTTTTTTAAACCCTAAATAAGAAAGACAACCTCATTTAGCGAAGTCATTAACCCCTTTCTTAAATTTCCATAATAAAACTCGTACCCTATTCAAAAACCCTATTTTAACAAAATTCAATTATCTTTGAATTATTCGTAACCTATATTTATAATACGACGTGGTGATCGCTTAGACCTTTAATTAATTAACATACTTTTTTATTGACTAACATCTCTTGTTTTATTGACTCCTTTTATTTTAATTTAATAATTTAATTTAATGAGGTCAAATTTGAATTATTGTTTTGATATAATTTTGATTTAACAAGAGTTGAATCATACTTTATAGGATTTGAACCTTGGACGATAGGTTTTGAAGACCCACGTGCTACGAACTAAACTAATATCACTTTCTTATCATAATAAATAAAATTGTAAAAAATCATTTTATTTTATAACCCTAATACAATACATTGTATGTCGTATATAATATGAGAAAATGATAGATTAAGCAAAATTGCATCATAGGTTGTATTCAAAATTCAAATTCTTTTTGGTTTAGAGGGTTTTATGTTTGTTCGGTGATAAATTTTTCTTTCGCATATGTGATTTATCTTTTCGATATATAAAATGGTAGGGTGAATGATTTAAATTGTGGAATGTTTGGTTTATATAAGCGACAAGGTAAGAGAAGAAAAGCAAGATAAAATTGAAAGATGATCCCATTGTTGGTGATTCGATATATTTAAATATTAGATTTAAAAAAACATTGATAAATAAATATTAGATTTATTTAAATATTAGATTTAAAAAAACATTGATAAATTCAATATATTTAAATATTAGATTTAAAAAAAACATTGATAAATAAATAAAGTCACATAAGTAATAATTTTTAGCAGATAAAATAAAAAATTATTAACAGAGCAAAACGACGTCGTTTTGTTCAAAATGAAATGATTTTTTGCTCGCAAAAGGTAAGCAATAACGGCGTTTTTTATAAAAACGCCACAAAATTCATTTTACCTAAAAAAAATTTCGCACTGATTTTTCCCAAATTCCCCACCTAAAACCCCTAACTTTGCAAACAAAATGAAAAAAAAAGAAGAGGAAAATGGAGGCACCAAAGACGATTCAGCACAAAACCTCTCCAATCTACTTACGAGTTAGCAATTCCTACTACCGTTTGTTTCCCTGGAAAATATATGAGACTTAATATTATTATTTTGTTTGTTTATTTGTAATTGTGTTTTATCTTGTTGTGTTCATTACTCAGATCCCTATCGCTTTTATTACAGTTCCATTTTTCCTTTTTATTTTCTAATTTTGGGTGTTATTTATTCCATATAGATTTCTAATTATAATTTTTATCATCTTCCAAAAGAGGGAACTCGTTTTTGAAAACCCTAAGCAGAAGGAAGAAATCAAGTGATTTTAGCCACCGCCTCTCCATGCTTGACCATGAAGGTTCTATCTCTCAACCATGAATGTATCTTGCTTACACAAAAAAATAAGCTTTACGAAGTTTAAAATTTAACCGTGCACCCTTTCTTTTTATTATTTTTTTTCTATTTGTAATTCAATATCGCCAACCTCACTACGGGATGCCAGAAGAAGCTAGAAATCGACGATGATCAGAAACTGTAAGTTTCCTTGCTTATCTCTTTATATATTATATGCTTATCTTTCAATTTTCTTAAGCTTTATTTTTGAAATGTTTTATTCCAAAATAATCAGCATTTGTAGCCAATTTTTACTTACTGTGGTATAAACTAATATCAAGCACTTTGCTTGACGAATGCAATTTTATTCATCGCAATGGGGGTTTTTGATTTGTTTTCTTTTCGTCAGATCTTTGTAAGAATTCGGTTGATGGGTTCTCTGTCGGATTGGTTGATGAAAAAAATATCTTTGAATGGAGTGTTACAATTATTGGACCACCTGATACTCTTTAGTAAGTCCTCCTCGCCTTTTTTTTTTGGTAAAGTTTCTTTCTTTCTTTTGTTATTATCATTGAAATTAGTTGTTTCTTATGGATTCTTTGATGTGGATTTTGTGTGTTTACATTTGATTAGGAGATTAATGCTTAATAGGGTTTAGGGTTTTTTAAATTAGATTGATTTAGTTGAACTTTGATTTATGCCATAGTTGGTTTTAAGGTGTTCTATTAAATTCGAATAGGATTTTGGGGTTCTAAATTGGATTATCTTGATTGAGTTTTAGGTGATTGTAAGGTTAACGTATGATTTTGAGTCTTACCTATTGATTGTGTTGCCAATTGCCAATTGTTTAGGTTTCTCGAATTGATTGCAGGCAGCAATCTTAACAAAATAAATTGTTTGTTTTCGACAACTATACATGATAACCATGGGTAGGGGTTGCTGAATGCTTCTTTTCATTATATATATACATCATTTAGTTTTACCATCAAGATCTAGTTCTTGTAGTATTAGTTATCTTGAGAATGATATGTGGTAGTTTCTTAGCTTCTGCAAGGAGGTTGTTGGTTCTAACGAGCAAAAATTATTGTTCTTGTGCTTTTGGAATTTGTTTAGTCACAAAAGCTTGTCAACAGTTGTCTTTGCTTGTAGCTTATGTTCCTTGTTACGTTTCTTACCTTCCTGTTGCTTGTTATCCTCAAGTAATCTTGACATTGAATTGAGTTATTGAAGGTAACTCCCTCCTTTAAGCCTTAACTGCATTTTGGTGGTTTTTAACATTTTGCTTGTTATAATGCTACATCGTGTTCTCCTTGTATGTTTGATGCTCATGAGTTACGCAAATGTGCCTTGAAAATGTCTTCTTCTTGGTTGGCTATGTTGCAACTTTCAATCCCTTTTAATTTTCCTGTTAATTTTTGCTTTTCAATGGCCATCGTCATAGTAGTTAATTCTTCTTCTTTGGTCTCATTAGTGATGGTAACAAGTTGGGTTTTGGTATCTTATTTGAATTATTTGTAGAATTTGAATCATAAAAACATTGTCAAGTATCTTGGATCATTGAAGACAACAACTCACCTACATATAATTCTTGAGTAAGAAACCTTACATTGTGATTTGTAGTGTTCTCTCGAGCTGTTTGAAACTTGTACTTATTTCTTTACATGTTTGAAGGTATGTGGAGAATGGTTCACTTGCAAACATTATCAAGCCAAATAAATTTGGGCCTTTTCCTGAATCATTGGTGGTTGTTTATATTGCCTGTTTTGTTTCTACTGCAATTTATTGCTTCATTTCCCTATTAAAGTATCATTTCGATATGCTAATTACTTGTTGAACAGGTTTGGGAAGGATTGGTTTCTCTACATGAACAGGGTGTTATCCATCGGGATATCAATGGTGCAAATATTTTGACAACTAGAGAGGTAACCTACCAACTAGTTCTCTTTTTTCTTATTTCTTGTCCATCAGGAGTTCTATTACTATTTCTGGATCAGCTTTTTTTAGTGATTTTCTTGCTGTAAATTTGATTGTGGCGGCAGAGATCTGATAGAGAACAATACCATTTGACCTCCTCATTTTTGGGGCACTTGGAGACTGGTTGAATTTGGTTCACTTCATTCATATGTTTCATTGTACTTCAGCTGCTTATGTTGTGAGAAATCTGCTAAGATAAAATAATAAATGAAGTTGAAGTTAGTCATTGTTATCCCCAGTTTGATGGTTAAATAAAGTTAGTCAAATTGGAAATTTGGTCCTGTTTTTGGTGCATACATGCACTTCAACAGTTGGCCTTTGAAACAAATTGTTGTTTTTTACCATATATAATTTACTTGCTGCATGGATGGATGAAATTTGGGTAGTATTTTCCTTTCTTGACTTTCTATAAATGATTTTTCCTTTTGCTAAAGACCTCCATCTATAGTGTGTGAGCTACAGTTTCTTGTTGTTCTAGTTTAATGGATAATTTTTTGTTCCTCAAAATGAGATTGATGTGGTTTATTATGTTCAATTGCATATTGGATTGTCATATATATGTGTGTGTGTGTATGTGTCAGTTTTATGGAAATGTGATGCTGCTTCTTTTGGTTTAATGTATGTTGTTTTCTTGAGCTTTCTTTTGGCTTTCTTACCCGTCCGATCCTGCTTCATTTTAATTTTGTCTTCATTGTATTTGTTAATGCAGACGCCAAAGCCATCGTCTGGACCCCACAAGTTGAGGGAATGTTTGCCACTTATTCTCATTCTGCGAAACAGACTGAAGTATTCTTTGACATACAGAGAAGTGATTGGTATTCTTATGCAAAAGCATGTCAAAAATCTTAATGGATATATATATTTTTTATTTTTAACATCTCTATTGTTTACCAAGTTTGTTGGTTTATCTGATCATTTGGTTTTGCATCCTTTAGATATTGAAGGTGTAGTGGAGGATTCAATCTCTTCAAGCTGGAAAAGCCAAGGCTTAGCACTTTTTTAAGTAGAGTGTTATTTAATGTTGTTTCCATGGTCGTTTATCTTAGTCGAAACTTGAATTAGGTGTTATTGAAACAGGGTTTTGTAGCTACCTTGTGTACTAGCTTCTTTAATCATGATTGTTAATTATTACATGTTTTGTAGCTTCTTTCATATTTGGCTAGGTTAATATAGATCAGAGGAGCTGTGAGGTAGATTACTCATTTATTTAAACATAATATTTTAATTCTAAATTTAAATTCATTAATTTTTATATTTACCTTTAAAGTTAAAATTTTAATAGAAAATTTAATTTAATTAATTTTTTTATCCTTAAAATTATATAGTTTAAAGTTTAAATTTCAAAAATAAAATAAAATAAAATATTTATTATAGAAATAAATATTATTTAATTTATTTATTTAAAAGTTATGCTTTTAGTGGCGTTTGTCAAAAAGCGTCGCTAAAAGTCAATGTTATAGCGGCATTTTTAATAGAAGCGCCGCTAAAGGTCATGAGCTTTAGCGGCGTTTGTGGGAAAAGCGTCACTAAAGGTCTTGTTTTTAGCGGCGTTTTTGAGAAAAGCGCCGCCAAAGGTCTTGGTCTTTAGCGGCGTTTCTGGGAAAAATGCCGCTAAAGGTCTTGGTCTTTAATGGCTTTTGTGGGAAAAGCGTCGCTAAAGGTCCTGGTCTTTAGCGGTGTTTGTGGAAAAGGGACCGCTAAAAGTCCTGGTCTTTAGCGGTGTTTGTGGGAAAAGTGCCGCTAAAGGTCTTGGTCTTTAGCGGCTTTTTTTCTAAAAACGCCGCTAAAGTTAGCGACGCATCTTTAGTGGCATTTTTTCCGGCGCTTATCAAAGTGCCGCAAATACTTTTAGCGGCGCTTCCGCTAAAAGCCTGTTTTGGTGTAGTGTGTGTTTTACAAATGCCCTTCAATCCCAACGTCAGTATACTATATGGGTAATTCCAATCGAAATAGTAATCCATATTCCAACACCTACAATTCAAGGTGGAAGCAGCATCCAAATTTTAGTTTGGGTAATCAAGGTGCGGGAAACATAAACAATGCTGTAAGACAGAATGTCAACAATGCATCGCCTGTTATGTTCAACCTATGCCCAGGCAAAATACCTAATATGGTCAAGCATCATCTCCTATTTCCATTAAAGTTTTGTTAAAGGAATATATGGCCAAGAATGATTCTATAATTCAGAGTCAGGCTGCATCTCTCTAAGCACTTGAAAATCAAGTGGGGCAAATAGAGAATGCTCTAAATTCAAGGCCACAAGGAGCATTGTCGAGTGATACTAAGAATTCAAGAAAATAAATCACTCTTAGAAGTGGGACTCAGGTGGATGAAGTTGATCAAGATGCCACGAAAAAGGTAGACAAATCTAGCCGCAATCAGGAAAAGATTTTAGAACCTACTGAACGGTAGACAACACCTGAAAAGGGTAAACAGCAAAATGCTGTGGTAGAATCAGATCATGTTGTCAATAAGAATGCCACAAAAAAACAATATCAAAAACCTGAAGGGAGACCACCTCTACCTTTTCCACAACGATTCCATAATTCTAAACAAGATGCTCAGTTTAAAAGATTTTTGGAGGTTTTGAAGTAACTCCATATTAATATACAGCTGGTCGAAGCTTTGGAGAAAATGACCAATTACAAGAAATTCATGAAAGATATACTATTGAAAAAATATAAGTTGGGAGAATTTAAGACTGTTGCTCTCACCGAAGGGTGCACAACAATGTTGATGAATAAGTTACCTCCAAAGTTAAAGGACCTAGGGAGTTTCACTATCCCATATTCAATTGGAAATTATTATGTAGGAAAAGCATTATGTGATTTAGGAGTAAGTATAAATCTAATACCTATGTCTATTTTCAGGAAGCTAGGAATTGGGAAAGCGAGACCTACCATAGTAACTTTACAATTAGATGACTGATCTTACGCCCATCCAGAAGGTAAAATTAAAGATGTATTGGTAAGGGTGGATAAATTTATCTTTCCTGCAGATTTTCTTATTTTAGAATGTGAAGCTGACCGTGATGTACCAATTATTCTTAGAAGACCATTTCTTACTACTGGCAGGACCCTAATTGATGTACAAAACGGCGAGCTAACCATGAGAGTGAATGATCAGCATGTTACTTTTAATGTGTTTAATGCGTTAAATTGCGCGGATGAGAATGAGGAATGTCACACCATTGGCTTGATAGAAGAAATAGTGGACAAATTCGTAAAATTTGGGTACAACAATTCTGATAGTGAAGACGATTTGATGGAGCAAGGTGACACAGTAAGTTTTGAAGAGCTTGGTAAATTTATGGAAGCCTAGTAGATAATGGATAGGCCAGGGAAGAAATTTGAATCCCTAGATTTATTAGAACGATCTTTTAAGCCTCCTAAACCATTTGTAGAGGAATATCTCATTTTAGAGTTAAAGCCTCTGCCACAACATTTGAAATATGCGTATTTGGGAAATAACAGTACTTTTCCAGTCATAATTTCTACTAAGCTAACACATGAACAAGAGGACAGGGTTTTAGAAGTGTTATGGCGATCTAAAATAGCACTAGGTTGGACACTTGCCGATATAAAGGGAACTAGCCCTACATTTTGTATGCGCAAAATTTTATTAGAAGATTGTCATAGCAAATCCATTGAACAACAGAGGTGACTGAATCCAATTATAAAGGAAGTTGTCAAGAAAGAAATTATCAAGTGGCTTGATGTTGGCATTATTTACCCAATTTCTGACAGCTCGTGGGTAAGTCCTACGCAATGTGTAGCCAAGAAAGGAGGTGTCACGGTAGTAAGTAATAAAAACAATGAGCTCATACCAACTCGTACTGTTACGGGAGGGAGAGTGTGTATGGACCATTGCAGGCTTAATAAGGTAGCTAGGAACGATAATTTCCCTATGCCATTCATCGATCAAATGTTGGACAAATTAACTAATAAGGTATTTAATTGCTTCTTAGATGGTTATTCA
The DNA here is from genome assembly GCF_025698545.1 of Gossypium raimondii. Classification (NCBI taxonomy): domain Eukaryota; kingdom Viridiplantae; phylum Streptophyta; class Magnoliopsida; order Malvales; family Malvaceae; genus Gossypium; species Gossypium raimondii. The sequence goes on from NC_068572.1 coordinate 46,079,589, forward strand.
GGATATAATCAGATTGCCATAGCACTTGAAGATCAAGAGAAGACAACTTTCACATGTACATATAGCACTTTCACATTTAGGTGGATGCCGTTCGAGTTATGTAATGCCCCGGTAACTTTCCAGCGCTGCATGATGGCCATATTCTCGGACATGGTGGAAAATTTCCTTGAAGTTTTTATGGATGACTTCTTTGTGTTCGAAAATGATTTTGAAGATTGTTTAAGAAATTTAGAAATGGTTTTATGCCGTTGTAAAGAAGCGAATCTAGTATTAAACTAGGAGAAATGTCATTTCATGGTCCGTGAAGGTGTTGTCCTTGGAAATAGGATGTCACAATGAGGAACTGAAATGACAAAGAAAAAATAAAAATGATTGAAAAATTGTCATCGCCCACTAATGTTAAGGGTATTAGATGTTTTCTAGGACACGCAGGATTTTACAAAAGATTTATCAAGGATTTTTTGAAAATCTCTAAACCCTTGTGTACTTTATTTGAACAGAATAAACCTTTTAATTTTGATGATCAATGTTTGTATGCTTTTAAGGAACTCAAGAAGTGACTTGTAGCAGTACCGATTGTGGTTGCTCCAGAATGGACGTTGCCCTTTGAACTCATATGCGACGCCAGTGATTATGCTGTAGGAGTAATTTTGGGTCAAAGGAGAAACAATGTACTACATGAAATATATTATACTAGTAGGATGTTAACAGAGACTTAGTTTAATTATACCAATACGGAGAAGTAATTACTGGCAGTGGTCTTTGCATTCGACAAATTCTATTCTTATTTAGTAGGAACAAAGGTCATAGTCTACACAGATCACTCAGCTATCAAGTACTTGGTGTGAAAAAAATATGTCAAGCCGAGATTGATTATGTGGATACTCTTGTTACAATAGTTTAATTTGGAAGTTAGAGATCAGAAGGGAACCGAAAATCAAATGACTGACAATTTGTCAAGAACAGAATCGATGAATGAAGATGAAAGTAAGAAATATATTAAGGAAGAATTCCCAGATGAACAGTTGCTCATTGCCAAGGCATTACCTTGGTACATCGACATAGTAAACTTCTTAGCAAGTGGTGTAATGCCACCTCACTTCAATGCTCAAAGAAAACGAAAATTTATTCACGATGTCAAATGGTACTATTGGGATGAACCATTCCTATTCAAGAATTGTGCGAATCAAATAATTTAGAAGTGCATCCCCAACAATGAGATGTATAATGTCTTACAAAATTGCCACTCAGCACCATATGGAAGACATTTTGGAGGGATAAAAATAGCTACCAAGGTACTTCACTCGGGATTCTATTGGCCAAGTTTATTTAAATATTCTCAGGAATTTTATAGGCCGTATGACCGTTGTCAAAGAACAGAAAATGTGTCTAGGAGACAGGAAATGCCGTTACAAAGAATATTGGAGATTGAATTGTTTGATGTATGGGGAATAGACTTTATGGGTCTGTTTCCTCCATCCGTGGGCAAGCTATACATACTTTTAGCAATAGACTATGTTTTTAAGTGGGTAGAAGCAGTAGCCCTAGCCTCTAATGAAGCTAAGTCAGTACTCAAATTTTTGCATAAGAACATTTTCACACGATTCAATATACCGAGAGCCATTATCAGTGACGAAGGATCCTATTTTGATTGCAAACTAATAGACAATGCCTTGTGCAAGTATGGGGTGAAACATAGAATTGCCACGGCATATCACCCTGAGACGAATGGCAAAGCTGAAATTTCTAATTGAGAAACTGAACAAATTCTGGAAAAAATGGTGAATCCATCTTGAAAGGATTGGTCTACTAGATTGGATGATGCTCTATGGGCATACCGAACTGTATTTGAAACACCACTTGGGATGTCACCTTTTAAACTTGTTTACGATAAGCCATGTCATTTACTTATTGAACTTAAGCATAAAGTGTTTTAGGCGATTAAGAAGCTAAACATGGATTGGGCTGCTGTTGGCAACAAGAGATTGCCAGAATTGAATGAGATAGAAGAGTTCCGAAAACAAGTATATGAGAATGCTCGTTTGTATAAGGAAAAGACCAAGCGATGGCATAATGCCATAATTTTACCAAGGCAATTTGAACCTGGATAACAGGTATTATTGTTTAATTCCAGGCTCAAATTATTTCCTGGTAAGTTAAAATCTCGATGTTCAGGACCTTTTGAAGTAATTCAAGTGTATTCACATGGTGTTATTATTGTTAAAGATCTAAGATTAGGGGCTAGATTCAAGGTTAATGGAGAACTCTTGAAGCATTACTAGGGTGCTCCTATAGAGCGTGAAAAGCAAAACGTTAGCCTTCGTGATGTTTGAATTTTTGTTAATTAGTTTTTTTCCATTTTATTTCCCATTACTATTTTTGTAACAGTCCGTTTTTAGTGAAATTGAAACAATTGTTTTGGGACCACAAATCTGAGGTCAAAAAATTTATTTTAATATTATTTTGTGATCTATAGTATGATAATATATTAGTATAAAAATTTTGTTGAGGAATTTTACCGTTTGTATGCTCAATTTGATGAAAAGAACTAAATCGTGTAACATGCAAAAGTTGTGTTCTATTAGCTAAAAGTGTTAAATAGCTATAGAACTTTAAAGTGGGGGTCCTTATGTGGTAATTAGACCATTAATTGAGTTAGTGGATGTGCATGCCTTGGCAATTATGAAAATTTTAAGTTAGGTAAGGGTAATTTGGTAATTAGGTAAATAATGGTTAAATTAATAAAAGAAAAAGCTATTATCTTCTCTCATTTTTCTCACCATAGCTAAAATTCACCATAGGAGGAGAGAAGAAATTTTGTTCAAGCTTTTCCTTTGCATGTAAGTGATATATTGTCCTGTTTTTGTAGATTTTTATGTCTTCGGGATCGTTGTAGCTTAACCTAGCTATTTAGGGGACTAATTTGCAAAATTTTTAAAAGTATAGGGTTTTACCATGAGTACATTCTAGTTGTTTTTGAAGTTTAATGGAAGAAAATGAATCTTTGTTGAGAATTAAACAACTTTTGTTAAGTGATTTTTAATAAAATTTTCAATTAGGGGTTAAATTTAGAAATGTGTAAATTATATGATAAATGTGTGAAATTGCAAAATGTATTGGTTGCTATGAGCATATATGTTATTCAAATAGGCTTGGATGGGGTGAAATTGCATGAAATTTTATTTTACGACCCTAGGGACTAAATTGTATATGGGAAAAATAGTGATTTTTCTATAACATGATTTTTGGATTGAATAGAATAGAATGAGGCTTAAATTAGTTAAATTTGATTATATAGATAAAAAAAAGCAACGTATGAATTTAGATCGGGGAAAAGACAAAGTTTTGGATTAAACGATCGTTTTTCTCCGTACAAGTTTTAGGTAAGTTTTGGACAAAGTTTTGGATTAAACAATCATTAAGGTTACCGATTCTAGCTCTTATGAGCTTACCGATACTCAACTCGTATGAGCTTACCGTTATTTCAGCTCGGAGGAGCTTACCATTTATAGCTCATATGAGCATACATGTACAAGAATTGATAGATTACAGTTCAGTACACCTCGTGTGTACTACCCATGTATCTAACGATATTCTAAGTGGTTCAACGGGCACAATTCTATTACGATTTTATTTGAGTTCGATACGAACCAATATAGGTATTTACATGAAAATGGTTTATATATTATATACAGACACATGGTATAGATGTTACATGTATATGGAATTCAAATAATTGATGAATTCATACATGATTCTCGATTTTTATATGAATACATGACTAACTTGATTAATGATCATATGTTAAGCTTTGGCCAAATTGAATTGTGTTATGCTTTGAGTTACTTACTTGAATTGTGAATAAATGGTAAGTTAAATTTGGTGTTATAAAAACTTACTAAGCTTAATTGCTTACTCTGTTTTATTTTCTGTGTTTTATAGTGGTTCAGAAGTTCATTCGGACTGGAAGTTGTCGGAGACATCATCACACTATCAAACGCTTATTTTGGTACTTTTGGTTGTATATTTTGGTTAAATGGCATGTATAGGTCATTTTGGCTTATGATAGCCTATATGTTTTGTTGTGTTTTAGCCATTTGAATTGGCTTATATTGTAGTTATATCTTTTGTCTTGTAAATATGTAAATAGCCTTTTTATATGTGGTGTATGGTTGCCATGTGAATGCCTTGGTTGTGAATTGGTATTTTGGGTACCAAGTAGTGAAGATTGATAAGTGGCATACATGTTAAGTTTTAGGCATAAAGATGCATATATGTGTTTGACCATTTAGGTAGATTTTGGAGACATAATTGGCATATTTTTTAAAAGTGGCCAATTGAGGTGTCTATTAGTATTATGGTTGTGTGTGATGTTATAAAATGTTTTAGGCTTGATTTTCGTTTGTTTGAAAGCCTATTTATGATTTGGTCATGTACTAATTGATGTGTTTAGGGTGGTACCAATTTAGGTGAGAAAAATAGCTTGGAAAATGGCCAATTTTTTTCTCCACACGGGCAAAGACATGGGCATGTGTCTCAGCTGTGCAAGACACATGGCTAGGTGACACAGCCGTATGTCCCCTGTAATTTCTAAAAGAAGCAAGTCAGTAGCTTCACATGGCCTAGCACACGGGCCGTGTGGCATAAGTCAGTATACCCTCCAGTTTTCACACGGCCTAGGACACACCCTGGCACACAGGCGTGTGAGGCCATTTCGAAGGGTACACGGCCTGGCACACGGGCGTGTGGTCTAGCCGTGTGACCCAAGTAAATGAGTTACACAAGTACGGACACGGGCTAGGACACGACCGTGTGTCCCTATTTCGAATGCCCACACAGCCTAGCCACACGGGCGTGTGTCCCTTGCACCTTGAAAAATTTTCCATGTTTTTTGAAAAATTTCTTGAGTACTCGGTTTAGTCCCGAACTATTTTTTATGTTTATTTAGGGCCTCGAGGGCTGGCATTAGGGACTATATGAATGAATTTGATTGGTTTCTAAAATGAATGTGTTATGTAAATGAAATGTATGATTGTTTGATCTGTAAGTTCGGTAATGCTCCGTAACCCTATTTTGGCATCGGATACGGGTTAGGGTGTTACAATTTTTATTTTTATTCTCTTTATTTTTAATACAATTTCATTTCTGTCTTTATTATTACAAACATGAACAAAATAAAAGAATTAGGATTTGTTAGTGTATATAGAGAAGCAGTTTGCCGCTACATTACAAAGAAACGTTATGCCATGACAAACTGAATGATGAGGTGTTAATAAAAGAGTTGACTGGTTAGAAAATTCCAAAGGAAAATTTTTTAGGTAGCTGCATTTAGTGAGTATTGGGAAACCGAAAGTGTGAAGCCCATAATGTAGGGCTCGGTTATTTCAATTTTCTCCCCAAAAGTCTTTTATGTTTTTAACATTTCCTCCACATCATAACCCTTCCACCTCATGTTTCCCATTTCCTAAAAACTTTCATCATTATCCCTTTTTATTTTCTTCAACTAGTTCACATTTCCCACTTCTCACAAAGTTCACATTTTTACAGTTCTCTCGTCTTCAACCTCTCTGCTATTTGTTGTTTACTCTATTATTTTCCTTTTTGTTTCCCTAACCTTCTCTTCATGGCTAGTGTACTTCTAAAACAGTAGAATCTTTGCACGCTGGTGCCCTGCAACCAAAGATATTCTTCAATGCTGCTGCAACCACAAGGTATTCAACTAATATTCTAAAACGGCCATTTTTTTTGAACAATGATTTTTATTGAAGGATGAACCCCACATGGGGTACGATGAATCGGTATCCTCGATTGTAGAAAAGCACAACTAAAGAAAATTTTGTCTACACCCAGGAGATGTTGTGGGTAAAGTGGTAAAAGAGTTTTATGCTCATGTAAATTCCCCTAATTCTCCCTTCATTTATGTGTAGGGTAAATCTGTGCCATTTGCCGAAGACCATATTAATGCCTAGTTTAGCATCGATGAGGTTAGAGATGAGCATTCTGAATTTTCCAAGAATATTACATCGGAGGGGTTGGCAAAAGTATTAGAGGGTTTATGCATTGAAGCAGCACAATAGATTATTTCGAGCCAAGAGTGTTACACGGTTGAAAGAGCTGCATTAAAACCAATCGGAAAGGTGTGGTACCACTTTTTAAGGAGTCATCTTATGCCATCTACGCATAACATGACTGTTTCGAAAGAAAGAATATTGCTATTTCATTCTATTCTATAAGGAAGACAGATAAATGTAGGGAAGATTATATTACAAGAGGTCCATAGGTGTGCTGATAAGAATAATGAGAGTTTCAATTTTCCTTCCCTTATTTCTGCCCTATATAAGATGGCAAATGTGCCTTCAATTGATGCTAAGGACGTTACCCCCAATAAGGGTGGGAAATAAGGGACTGAGTTTGCCACAATATCCTAACACAATCAAGCTACGAGGAACTCAGTTTGCCACAATATCCCAACACAATCAAGCTTCCCCTATCACACGTATTCCCACAGTAATATTTCTCACCTCTCATGACTAGAAAATATTGTCTTCTCTGAAATAGTTAGAACAAAGGTTGTCTCTGTTTGAGGTGCAAAAATACCAGATGATGGAAGATTTGGAACAATGCAACAAACGCCAGGCTCGGTACTAGTTATATGTGAAAGATAAGGATTTGGCATTAAGAAGATCCTTCCGAAAAAAATTTTTGAGACCCATGCCAGAATTTCCTACTTTCCTAGCTACTTTGCTCTCATCTAAGGAGTGCGGAAAAGAGCCAATTCCTCCTGCTGCCAAAACTGACCTCGTGATTGTAGGAGTCACTACAAATAAAGGAAAACTTGTTGAGGAGAAGGTAGAAAATTCAACCTCTGCCAAACTAGAGAAGGAAGTAGAAAAAGGAAAGGAAGAAAAATATGTCCCTACCAGTATACCAGCTACTACCACTAAAAAAGGTAAAACTCATAAACTGACATCTTCACCCATCTCCATGACTGCACAGGATCAAGCAATTGATCAACTAATCAATGAAATAATGGAGACCAAAAAAGAAGGTGGGGAAGTTGACCCACGGAAAAGGAAGATGCGATACAAAGTCAGTGCTCACAAGTCCACGAGAAAGAATTGAATGAATTGCCAACATTCCACTCCAAGGAAGTTAAGTTTTGATTTTCTCTCATGCATTGCATAATTTTTTTTCATGTTTGTGTGCATATTCATACTTGTTATATTTGTTCATGATTTTACATGCATTGAGGACAATGCATACACTAGGTTTGGGATTGTATTGTGCATCTAGGTTGCATTTTGTATGTTCATTTTGGTATATAAAATATTTTTTCATGGTATAATAATTATTGAAATACTATTTTGTCTATAAGAAGTACAGTTTTTCTTCATGATGTTCGATGATGAGCTTAAAATTTTTTTCAATATACCTAGAAAAGGTAACAATGGATTGGGTGAATTTTGATTAGGTTATATTGTTTGCAAATTGATTTCTAAAAATGGGATGTCATATACTCTATTTTTTATGGATTTTCAAAATATAGTAAATATCTTTTTAATGCCCTTAGGGATTTTTGAAACCAAACATTAGTTAATTGCCACGGCAATTTGTTTAAATAAGTACGTACTCCAATGCTTAAAGTTGCTAAATAGATCAGCATTACTTTGTTTGCTCCATCGTGCTGTTGATTAGAAAGGAGGATCTAAGCAAGAGTGTGTGGTATAAATTTAGTGGAATTTCACTGTAACAAAGGACTGAGTAGCTAAGGACGTAGTTTTATGCTCCATCCATCTTTTTAATTACAAGCCTTAACTTCATGAGTGACTTTTGGTTTAAATTGTGACATGATTGAGTACTCAGCAATTGATTGTATGCTCTATCGTGATTGTCAAGTCAAAGAATTTTATGACATGCTAAATCCCCTAATAATAAAGAACAAATATATTAAAATGTGAATAATATAATTTGATATCGGCATAAAGCAAGTTACTTTTGTTTAGGTAACGAATGAACTAAGTAAATAAAAAGATATTTGCTATAGGACGAAAGAAAGAATGCATAGGTACTTAGGAAATTTTATTTTTAGGGAGAAATTTTTGCACTACCTTTGCTAAATAAACCTTTGACATTCGAATCAGTTTTAGAAAAAGAGAATATTTTTGAGAACAGAGATATAAATTGTTTTTCGAATAACTAGGCAGTACGAGAAAGTTTTTTTTTGCCAAGCAAAATGGGTGCATTTATGCATTTAGACTATTCGCATACTTATAAACCAATTCTAATTCCAAAAGGGTTGGATTGGTTGGATTAAAATGAAATGAGCAAGTATCCGATAGACACTTGTAGTCGACTCTAGACATAGAGTCTCGATCATACAGGAGGAACCCATGCAAGATACCTAAAAAGCCTATAGACATAGACAAGATAACTTTAGGTTTTGCTCTCACGAGAGGCAGACCATTTTAGAACTCTTCTATACAGTAAAGTAGATACGATTTTGCTAGGGCATTATTGACAATCAGGGTCAATTTTGGGTAATCCCGACCTTCTGAATCAACATCACTCTATCCTTATTCTTTTTCATAGTATTTTTGTCACAGCATATTTAGTTGTTTATTTCTTTGTTTACATTCTTTTTGGATAATCACTCTTATTATTGCCATTACATTTCGACTTTCACTTTTTCCATAGCATTTCCAATTACTCATCAACTCTATCTATCGTTTACATCATCATTCATTTGAATTATCAATGCATACTTACCTTAGTTTACCATAGCATTTTATTCATCAGTCTTGCCATAGCATTAACCAGATTATAATAACTTGACCACTTTTGTGCCTCAATTCGATCCTTGTGGGAACGATACTCACTCATCACTTTATCACTTGAACCAACATGTATACTTGCACAAAATCGCATATCATTTTACAAGCGATTGACGTTCATAGTGTGGCATACCTTAATCATGAGTGGATGATGGATCATATATGTCTGACTTGTATACTTTAATACAAGTAAAAGCCTGAGTTCAAATAGATATGTAATCGAAAGATGGTGCATTGGGTATACAACTTCTACAGTATGTAACATCATTCACAATAGTGGAATTCATATCCCAAGACATTGGTAAATGATATCCTCTCATTGGCATTACATGATAGATGAAAAGTAAGTGTGGTCATGAGTCGTTTGTCTCTATTATGAATGACTTAATTACTATTTTATAGTAATTGACTTTTCATGAAGAAAGATGTAATGGTTATCATGAGATACAATAGGATTTTATTGGGAGAACGAAATTATCCCAAAGATATTAATGCTATCCTATAAGGGTCATTTATGAAAAGGTCATTGAAAGAGCATTGATCGAGTAGCTTTCGTAATGGTATGTAATTAGGAAGAGCTCAGTCACGATACTATAGTGGAATGACTTCATGACTAAATTGGTTTATAATTAATAGGAAAAATTTTGAAACTTAATTATAAATCATTTGTGCCCTAATTACATACGTACAAGTAGTCCCTCCGCTAGCTTGTTGAAACCATAAATAAATTGCATGTTGAATCAAATGAATAGAAATTGGTAGAAATGATAAAGTTGGAGAAATAAGTTACATTCAAAAATGAATGTGGTTTCTCACTTAATATGGAAATTTTTAAATTTTTTCAAATTATTATTTAATTAATTGAAGTTCAAAAATAGAATTAAACTAATTGATCAATTGAGTTGTCATGATATATTTTTCATAGATTCATTTATGATAAAGTTGTCATGATTTTAATAGAATTAGAATTGAGTTGAGAAAATTATTTAATTGAAAATTAATTTATTTAAATTGATTTAATAAGTAATATTTATTTTAGAAAATAGAAAAAATATGCATTAGGTTGGATTAAATTATAAAGTGGTCGGTTAAAAGTCTAGAAAGCACATATACTTGGGCCTGATGCGAGAGAGGCCCCGAACCCCCTCATAACAAGTATGATGGGCATCGACCCAATGGTGATGGTGACAGCAACAACTACGTCAACCATGACGGCAGTGGAAGTTCGTGGAGACAATAGTAGTTCAATGGCAGATCCCTTTGGTGTTTTTTCAAGTCATTTGTGGTTTTGGGGGAAAACCTAGAAATCAAGATGTTTGGCTTTCAACCAAAAGACCCAAACAATGTTTTGAGGTAACCATTTTTTTTAAGATGGAATCATGGAAACTTTGACTGTCCAAATTCATTTAATCTTATGATTTTATATGATAGCATGATGATATTTAAATTGACTGCAAAAGTATGTTCATAAATATGTATGATAAGCATGGCATATAGTTTAGGAAAAAAATGCCTCATATACTTATCATGCATTTCTTAATCATTCTTCGCTAAAATTAAACATTAAAAACCTGGTATGTTTTAAAAGATTGAGTGGGAGAAGGTCCTTAACAAGACCTATTGCCTCAATCAATGGTTTCTTGAGATGGCATTACAATTTAACTACCCCACGGTAGGGTAGTCATGTAGATTTCACTGGGAAGATTTCCTAAAAGCAAGAAGAATTATCTTGTAGTCGTATGATAGTTGGCTGGCCACATTGTAGCTATTATCATGTGATATAAGAAGAAGTTTTTCTTTAAAGAGGACAAATAGTCATAGAATGTCACTCGATGAGATTGTCTCATGATGACTCATTTGTGGTACATGATGTGATAAGTTTTGAGTTGATTATTATACACTCAAGATCTTCTAGTTAAGTAACTTCCCACGAAGCTCTACTTAAGTTAGAATAATGGTCAAATGTTAGATGATTATTAGTATGTGTGAATGCCTATGGAATTAGGTTCACGTGTTAATTGGTTGGAAATCTAAGTTCTTACTAGTTGAGTAAGATTCCCCCATAGTAACATAATTCAATAGTTAGTAGGAATTATCGTTGCAATGACTTACAAATGTTTTTAACGTTTAATGTAAGACGCATGCATCATCTAAATGCAAGTAATATGTTGCAAGACATTTCATTAATATTTTCTAAATACAAAGATATTAATGGATGAATATTTTTTTAGTTCAAAAAATGACACCTACTCCCTTACTAAACATACTTACTGATAACAAACTGAACGAAAATAACTATAAGGAATGAAAAAGGAACCTCGTGATTATCTTGAGCTATGATAAGCTCAAAATGATTTTTGGCAATAAATGCCCACCGACAACTGAATCTGAGGCTAGAAAATGCTAGGAGGAGTCTAATGAAATAGCTTGTTTCTATATGTTGGCAAGCGTGACCAGCACCCTCTATAAGCAACTAGAGAGTTGTAAGAGTGTCAAAGCGATTCTAGACAAACTAAAGGACATGTTCAAAGGCCAAGTTGTCTTGGTTCGACAGTTGGTTATAACTAGTTTGATAAATTCCCAACAAAATCTTGACACTCCGGTCAAATACCATATGATCACTTTTATGGGATACTTTGCTAAGGTCGCGAATAATGAGGCCAATTTGGACCAAACCATGCAAATAGAGATGGTGTTCAAAAGCTTTTCCAAGGATTTTGCAGGCTTTAGGGCCACATATAACCTTGAAAACAAGAATCTGACGCTTGCACAAATTATGAAGGAGTTACAATCCTATGAATTGATGTTGAATAGTGGTCAACTGGTCTGAAAAGTAGAAGCAAATTTAGTGATTGCTTCTTCCAATAAAGGAAAGGAAAAACACACTATAAGAAATCAGGCTAAGTCCTTTGGGCCACCTAAAGTAGAAGAAAGAGAACCAAGAAGCCTAAAGACGTATCTAAGTCTAAGTGGTTTTTTTTTTTTGCAACGGGAAAGGAAATTTTAAAGCTAATTGCATAGAGTGGAAGGATTACCTAGCCAAAAGGGCAAAGGTATGGAACTCTTTACGTTAGAAGTTTTCTTTGTGGAAGATTCAATAGACCACTAGGTCCGTGAATTTGAGCCACTAATCATGTGTGTGTTTCTCTATAGGGTTTCGAGGAAACAAAAGATCTTAGACATAAGAGTTTATTTTTGCAGACTGAAAATGGGACAAGTGTGACAACTGAAGTAATGGGAGATGCATATCTTTATTTTGATAATTTGAGGAAGATTATTTTGAAAGACGTTTTTTATGTACCAAGTTTCAAAAGAAACTTAATTTTTGTTGTATGTTTATTTAAAGATTGCTTGCTCGTGAATTTTAATAATAGTTTTGCAATATTTAGAAATTATATTCTTATCTGTAACAAATGGATGTCTAATAATATCTATTTTATCAAATCAAAGATGTATACACTTCTTGACCTTTGAATTAGTGAATAAAAGACTTAAATATTCTCACTCTAATGAGGCATACCTTTGGCATTTGAGACTTGGTCATATTAACTGAGAAAGAATTATTAGACTTGTGAAAGATGACACTTTAATTTCACCTAAAGAAGTTTATCTTCCACAATTTAAATATTGCTTGGAAGGTAGGATGACAATGTAGTCTTTTAATGACAAAGGAATGGGGGCCGTGAAACCTTTAGAACTTGAGCACACTAACGTATATGGCCCCATGAATGTTAGTGGAAGAGGTGGTTACAATTATTACCTAATGCACCACAAAAGTGAAACCATTGATAAATTCAAAATTTTTGTGCAGAAGTGGAAAAACAACTAGGATTTCCCATAAAATCACTTTGGTCTGATTGAGATGTGGAATATTTATTAGATGAATTCTTAGGGTATCTTATAGAGAATGTGATATTATGTCAATTAACTGTACCGAGAACTCCACAGCAGAATGGTGTGCTAGAGAGATGAAATCGAACTTTGTCAGATATTGTTCGTTCAATGTTAAGTTATTCGAAGCTGCCAATATCCTTTTAGGGGTATGACCAACAAACTAATTATTATATTCTAAATGATGTGCCAAATAAGGTCGTATATACTGCTTCATATGAATTGTGGCATGAAAAGATGTTGCATTTAAATCATTTCAGGATTTGGGGATGTCCAGCCTACGTATTGGATAAAGATGCAAGGAAGTTGGATTCAAAAATAGGATTGTGTATGTTTGTGGGATATCCTAAGGGAATGAAGGGTGGTTTGTTTTATAACCCGAAAGAGCAAACAGTGGTAGTGTTGACTCATGCTACTTTTCTTAAGGAAAGTTACATGAGCAACTTTAAACCTCGAAGTAAAGAAGTACTCGAGAAACTTTTGGGAAATACACAAAGCCTTATTGAAACGATTCCAGAACAAGTATTAATGGTAAACCTACAAACAATCAGTAGCATAAGGAGCTTCATCCCAATGGAAAGGTCTGTTACAGGCCTGAGTTCTTCCATTCTGTCTTATGTGTTCGAAACACTAAATTTACCGAATAGGAAGATGATGACCCACTTACATTTGATGAAACGATAAAGAGTGATGATTCCAAGTTTTTCGAAATAGCTATGAATGATGAAATGCATTCTATGAAATCCAAATCAATGTGAGAACTTGTAGACTTACTAGAAAGGATAAAAATTCATAGGGTGTAAATCGATCTAAAAGAAGAAAAGAAATGCAGATGGAAAAATGAAACTTACAAGACCAGACTTGTAGCAAAAGGTTATGCTCAAGTTAATCCTCATATTGTTCTCCATTGCAACAACTCTCGATTATGAGATTTAACAAATAGATGTCAAGACAACGTTCTTGAACAACTATCTTGAAAAGAGCATATATATGATGCAACCCACCAGATATATGGCTAAAGGAAACAAGTATAAAGTTTGCAAAATGCTTCGATCCATAAATTGACTTAAAAAAAATCCCCCGCTCATGGAATCAAAGATTTGATCAAGCGATCAAGGCTTTTGAATTTGATCAAAACTTTTGGATTTGAGTAAAATGTAGTTGAACCTTGTGTTTATAAACATATTAGGGATGGAAAGATGGTCTTTCTTATTCTATATGTTGATTTCATTTTACGTATTGGAAATTATGTAAGGAAATTTTCATCGGCTAAATTGTGGTTAACTCAACAATTTAGCATGAAGGACTTGAGAGAAATTAATATTGTTCTAGGTATTCGAATCCTAAGGGATCAAAAGACAGTGGAAGAAAGAGATAACATGAAAAAGGTTCATTTGTAGTAGAAAGTCTCATGTATGTTATGTTATACACATGTTTAGATATCTATTTTGCATTAGGGTTGGTGAGTTGATATCAGGAAAATCTTAGTCCAAGACACTGACTAGTAGTTAAGCGTATACTCAAGTATTTAAAAAGAATGAAAGGTTATAAGATGTGTATTCCAGAGGAGACCTTACTTTTATTGGAAATACTGATTTTAACTTCCAAATTTGTCAAGATTCAAGGAATCGACATTGGGTCATGTCTTTATCCTAGGTGGTAGGATTGTAGTGTGAATAAGTGTCAAGTAGGATTGCTCTGCTAGCTTCACTATAGAAGTCGAATATGGGGTATGGAAAAGCCATGACACTATAACAATGTAGATATAGCTGATCGCGCCCTGGCTTGCATACACTAGAGCTTAAAAATATGCAACTATATATGAGATTTAGTACGGTGTCTGCAAGTGTACAGGTCAAATTGTAATATATTTTATAATAGCAACGAAATACTTCAAAAGTATTTCGAGGATCATACCCAAGGGAGGTTTGTTTAAACTAAATTAACAGCAAATATCAACACACTAACCTAGGCCTAAATAGCTATTGATTTACTAATCGACCTGATGGAACTAAAACGGGCTAGGTTGAATTGGTTCTCAACATAATACCATTTTGGTCTCATCTACCTAAATTACTTCCTAGAGTCATCAATGTTAGGGTTTTATCACATTAAACCTAATCCAACTAGTCGGTTTATGAACCCTAAATCCAAGCTAACCACCCCCACTTCGGTCAATAAACCTTCCTAGGGTTTTAGTTATTGGACATTCTAAATGTAAACATTCCTACCTAATTATAACACATTCAAATAAATGCAAAATAAAATAGAAGGATAAGAGTTGCTCAAGAATCTAGAAATCTCAAAGTTGTCATTGAATGAACAATGGCTTGAACCCACAAATGATGATTGATTGTTAATTTTGATAAAGACACGTGTGGAACTAGATTACAAGTTTGTCTGAGTCACAAATTTAGCTTAAGGCTCTAGACGAATGAAGGAGAACTTGGAGTTTGACACAACCTGAAATGCAAACAAATCCAAGTCAAATCTAAGAATTTAAAAGGGCAACAATTAAAATAAGTAATAAAAGATAAAAAAATCCAATTAAAGATTAGAAACAATGAAACAAGAACAAAATGTAATAACAAAGAAACGAAACAAGATAGATGGAAGAATATGAAGATGGCATGTAGAAGTCCTAAGGAGCCTTGGAAACCAGATGAATCCACAACCCATTTCAAACGGCTCAAATTTCCCCTCTAAGAAAAAAACTTGGCGAGAAAAAGCTTGAAGATAATCCCCACAATCTGGAAAGATTTTTAAAACTCTTCTAAAAGAAAACTCAAGATAAATTTTTGAAAAGAAAAGCTCAAAGAGAATTTTATTAAATGAAAGAGAGAAGTTGTTGAATGAATTGATGAATTGTGTAAAATGAAGAGGTCTTTATATATGCTAACTAAGTACATCCAAATAAAACTCTCAAGTATACTGAAACTCTAATTAATCTGCACAAGAAGCAGTTTTAAACTAAATTTTCTCATTGACATAAAACTCCTAAAAAATTCAAAATTTAGAATAAATAAATAATAAAATAATAAAACTTAATAAATAAAATATTGAGATCGTATATAATAATTAAGCCTAAAAATAGAACCCAATATGATTTAAACTCTAATTAAAAGGTCGAAACTTGTAATTTTCATAATAATCTCATCCAGAAATTCTGTTTGCGTAGTCTTCACTAAAACAGTCATAACTTGAGTTCCCAAACTTGAAATTGAGTGATTTAAAGTGCATCGTGAAGCTAACAGATAGATCTTCAATTAATATGGACATATTTACCTTGAAATGTATATATTCCTTCCAAAAATGCATAACAAGTCAACTAATTATAACATGGCTAGGCTTGTGGGCTTGATTGGGATCCTTGAAGTGTAATGCCTAAGCTTGTTAAAATCTTCCACGTGGGCTTGTTATCATGGATTGATATTTTAAGTCCATGAACAAGATTGGTCCCTTCTAATTCATCATTTGTCACACCTAGATTTCTCTAACGACTCAAATTTAAAGGAACTTTGAGAGCTAATTGAGCAAAGTATTAAGTTGGCGGGATCTATTGGAATTTTTGGAAAAGTTTTTGACTCTCAGGAAACTAATTAGATTTCAATTCTGGTTTGGTTAGATTGGAACCGACTAGTTCCTTAGTAAGGGGCAGAATAATTAGCAATGGTTGGCTGGTGTGGACTGTGGAAACTATGTTAAATTAGGATATAAATATATATGTATACATGTGTAAGGGAGAAAGGGATTCTCCTTAATCAATTTGTAACATTTTTCTTCCTTGAATTATCTTCTTCAATTGTTCTGAAGATGGGGAGAACTTAGGAGAGTTCTACATGGATTAGAAGTTGAAAGAGTTAAAGTGTGACACAACTGTGTATCTGCTTTAGTGGTTAAGTGTTCTGGGTGTGTGAGAGGTCCCAAGTTCAAGCCAGGACTTGGGTAAATTTTGGTATTTTTATGAATAAG
Organism: Gossypium raimondii; assembly: GCF_025698545.1. Classification (NCBI taxonomy): domain Eukaryota; kingdom Viridiplantae; phylum Streptophyta; class Magnoliopsida; order Malvales; family Malvaceae; genus Gossypium; species Gossypium raimondii. The sequence continues at coordinate 46,096,283 of NC_068572.1, forward strand.
CCCTATCTTTGGTCAGTAGGTTTTTTTAAGTAAAATTTGGCAAATAATTAACAGAATGGGCCTACTGGTCTGTTAGATAAGTGGAGTGTTGGTGTGAATGAGGTCCTGTGTTCAATTCTCTGTAATGGCGTGGAGACAGTATTTTTGCTCCAATTTTTGCTAAGAATTGTGTTGGGGAAAAAATTCTGAGTAGTTGTGTTTTAGTGGGTTAATAGGGAGTAATTTTAGGAAATAATGGGGGAGAGGTTATCAGAAAATAATATGATTATCTTTTTTTTGCAGAAAAAAAAGTAGAGTTTCGGTTTTCAATCCAATTACCCAAACTTTTTCTGATGTTTTCTTCTTTTTTCCCTCCTTTGTCGATTCTTTCCCCCACTTGCTGCCAAAATTTCCATTATATTTTCCCCTTCCATTTCTTTCTTTATTTTCCAATTGATTTGGTTGTTCATCGTTGGTTGCGTGTGTTCGGTAAGTAACAATTTTGTCTATTATTAATCGTTCTTGGTTAATATCTGAAAGGGGGATTTCTTGTTAGTGTTTAGCATTAATCAATGGGCTGGTGGTTTTGAATCAACACTGTGATTGTGCGAAGTCATAGTTACTCAAGCGAGGTAAGGGTTTTGTTAGGTTTTTAGTCTAGTTCCTTCCAAAATTGGTTGATTAAAAACGAATTAAGTGATTAATCTGGAGATTTGTTGGTCGATTTTTTTAGGTTCTGGAGGCTTAGGAGTGCTTATCCATCAGAAATGATACCAAGTGTGTACCTAGAACGCAGAAAATGGGATTTGGCGAAAAGCCAAAATTTCTTGCTGTCGAGAAATAAGAAAAATTGTAGAGAAAGAAAATAAGGGTGTTATATACTTGGAAATCAACATTCTGCACTAAAATAGTTTTGGACAGCAGTAGTAGTCTAACTTTAAAAAATCATCAAAAATAATGGAAATTGATTTAGAGGTTGAATAAAATATGACATTAAATTTTATTGAGTCTAGTTTTTCATAGAAGAAACAGTGTAAGTAATGAAATTGTAAGTTATGAGATATAATGAATTTTGTGAGACAAGGTAAGAATGGGTTCGGGTTCCCCTATACTGACTTTGAAAAAATCATCAAAAATTGTAAAAAAAATAATTAAGGGCTTAATTTATAGGTTTAAATCCTTAACGGGACTATTTTCAAGAGAAACAAACGGAAACATTATTTGGATTCCGTACTAAGAGATAAATAATTTTTAGTAAGGAAAGGTTGAAGCTGTCAAATAGCAGAATCGGGATAGATTTGAAGATTTTAATGTACTTATTTGATAAACTATAAAATCTAAAAATTTTATGGTAGAAATATATTTGATTCTAGTTTCAAAAACATCAAGCGGATCTTAATTTAGAATTCTGTAGCTCATGATATAAATAATTTAGGGACAATAACTCAAGTAGACAGCTTTGAATGAACATATAAGTAAATAGTGAAAACATATATGAATATTTAGCTAGCATCGGTTACATTAAAAATGCATCACACGGCCAAGGCCAATTTGGGCCGAGTGGGCTACACAGGCACACACGGGCGTGTGGGCCCATTTCTACCGAAATATTTCTAAGGTCGCCCAAGTCGACTGTGAACCTACTGTAAGGTCGGTAAGCGCTACTTAAACCCCTAAATGTGTGAAATTAACTGAATGATATCTGTAGCGAGCATGTTAATATCTGAATCGGATATATATACTGAAATTGCATTATAGCATATCATCCATTGTATGTTGCATTACATTGGGTTGGGGGCTGTTATTCAGAGGAAGTTTATTGAAAGGTTTTAAGCCTAATTTACTGGCAGCTCAGCTGCAAACTACTGTTTTGTGCCGCATTCGGTACTACTTAGAGTGTAGGGATGGGTAGGTTGATTATATTCCCACACGGAGTGTAGGGTTGGACGGAGATGGTATGTAGAGGCTGGATGGGTAGGATTTTGCTATTGTATAACCGTTACTACTACTGATACTATAACGGGCTAAGGCCCTACTGCATTTTTGACACTGTACTGAGATGGGCTAAGGCCCAAACTGTCACTAATACTGAAAAGGGCTTAGGTCCAAGATTGTTCAACTGTGCACTGTGAATACTGATTGTTTGTTTGTTTCTGCGGGATTACACAATGAATTTACATAAACTCACCCTTTTCGTTTAATGTGCACAGGTAATCCCCAGACTTAGACGAATTGGTGCGACAGAGGACTCAGCGGTGAACACAAAAATTTTTGGTCTTCATGGTTTTCAATTTACGTTTTATGATTTAATTATAATTGATTTTTTGGGTTGTAATTTAAGGACCCTCTGGGACTTTGGTTTTAAATTTTGGGTTTTTATTTATTTATTTTACTTTATGGATTTATATCTGCTGGTCATAAGAAATTCGGTTTTCAAAAAGTTAAAGTAGTTTCTAAACGCATGATCACTTAGACTGTTTTATTAAAGCTTCCGAAACGAGGGGTGTTTCAAAACAAATGTTTTAAATGAATAAAGACGACTTCCTAAGTTCTAAAAAAGGTGTACTAAAGATAATAACATGGAATGTTTTCAACGTAAGAACAAGGTTTCAAAAACACTATCGTGTGACATTGCTAGATACGGTCATAACGTCTAGGCTGGGTTTGGGGGGTTACACAAGGACTCCTAATAGGTTTATGTAAATTGGGTTCTGGGTTTTAAGGCTTAAACGACTTCGAATTAACCAATATAAATGGTTGACATGCTTAACTACCAAGACGAAAGAGGCTCTAGCTTTGGGAAAAGCTAAGCTGACAAGAAGGAAGGATTTAAAGTGAGTTTATGTACTCTACTTTTGGGGGATGTAGTGTCGTTTGCTTGAATAACATTCATGTCTACTCTGAGTTGCACCTAAGACCTTGATTGTGTATAAACATGGAAGATGAGTAAGCTATGTATGCATGATATTGTAAGTGTATACACTCTTCCAAATTTGTTTGTTGAATATTACTTGGTTATGATTTGAAAAATAGAAGGATGGCGTATTGTATGCTAAAATAACTAGCATAAAAAATTGTATGAAATACATGTTTTTAATGTATGCGGGGTGTGGAGAAAATTTACCTTGACGGGGTAGACGAAGATAGGATTAATTGGCGTAATAAAGGAATGGGAGGATTAATAAAAGGTACAAGGGAGTTTAGGTGGCATTATGGAATGGTATCAACTTGCTCACTAGAGTGACACCACGACAACGGTCTATCAGTTCTGTGGAGCGAGATTGCAATGACGGTTTATAGGTTCTTCCAGGTGACATTATGGAAATGGTTAATAGGTCCTTTGGGGAGACACCGTGGAAATGATTTATAGGTATTTTGGGGCAACACCTCGAAAGAGGTTTATTAATTTCTCAAAATTGAAAGTCTGTCTAGAAAATAAACATGGGATCATATTGTGTAAGACCACAGTTTGGCTATGGCAACATATGAAGTCTGCCAAGACAATAAACATGAGATCATATTGTATAAAATCATTGCTCGGCTATAGCAACATATGAAGTCTGCCAAGACAATAAACAAGGGAACATATTGTGTAAAACTATAGCTCGACTATGGCAACATATGGAATCCTCCAGGACAATAAACATGGAATCATATTGTGTAAGACAATAGGTAGGCTATGGCAACATATGAAGTCCACCAAGATGATGAACTAGTAAACTGACAGGGCATGAAAAGAGGACATCGCTGACTAACTCACGCAACAAATAGTATAACAGAATGGTTGGGGCGTGTTTGGGAACGCAGACAAATGAGATAATAAGGGAATTCACCATAATGCAATGGTAAGTGCAGCCAAAGAAGCATCTTAACACAGGTATGTATGAAAGGAGGGAGAAATTCCTTAAACGAGCTGGCAAACATAGTGCCCACCAATAAGAGTCCATCATGGAAGTCGCGATTCCCACAATGGCTAAACAAATACAAAATGGATTTTTACAAGTTAAAATCTTAATTTGACAATCATTAAAGAGGTAGCCGAAAAAGCGAGTAGTTCGTCAAGAGACATTGTGGGAGGAAATGTCTGCACAATGTTAAATGACTAATAAAGTCTATCAGAATATAGTATGAAGCGAGATTCCATCAGGGCCATGCATCATGTGGAAGATCTTATAGGTCTACCTAAGGTGGAAACTATCAATGGATACCTGAATAAGAGATAATACACCGGAAACTATCTGTCCATTGGAGTACCTTAAAGGATTGGACTAAGAGTATATGTACTATAGGGTTACGCTATAGGTACGAGTCCACCAAGGAAAAGGGGGTTATGTTCAGTTAGCCAAGCATCGTAATTAAGTCTAAATTAAAAGTCCAGGTAGTGGCCTTAATTAGAAAGGAAATCAAGTGTATTCTACGTCGAAGAAAGTAAGAAATCAATGAAATGGTATAATAATTTCATTTGGAGTTTAGTGTAAAGTAAGAGATTCAAGGTAAGGATTTTCAATTATGGAGGGTACTTGGATAAACACCAATAGTTATCATTAGCATGGAATCGTGAATATGGGTCGCAGAGAAGAGGTTTATCAAGAAAAGTATAAAGAAAGCTTGGAACAATGGTAAACAAGAACAAGGCTCATAAAATAGTATTCTTACATGGATCATGGTTATAATCAGACCAGTGGTTGTGTTCGCCAAAGGTTGACTCAGAGAGAGAGAGAGAGCAAGACTTTGGCCACACCAACAAAATTTGCAAACCCACCCATGAAATTCAAAGAGTTTAAACTTGGCACATAAAATCTCCTTTTCCTAAATTTTTATGCAGTTTTCATGGTCACTCATGTACAAATCTCACTAGGTTCTTTAAATGTTACAAAATTTATTACGTATATGCATGGCAGATAAAGACCTAGGAATTGGGCGGAGGGACCAAGACAAATACCGTTAGACCCCAGAGGCAGGTGGGATAATTGTTTCATGTAGGGGCACCCTTAGAGGCCACGCCTCAAGGTTTAAGTCGAATATATTTGTATTAAATTTTATGTTTAAATTTTACAAATAGATGTTGGAGTCAAGGTTGTAATAATTTATCACCAGTTCTGTATAAGTTTTAATAATGGTTAGATTTTGAAATTTAAGTTGTTCAAGTATGTAACCAAATCAGAATTAGAAATATCGTTAACTTATTTGGATCATTATACCATCCGGTACTCGAACCTGATGATTCGTTCAAGTATACAATGTTACATTCTCGCTCCGTATTAAACTCCAAAGTTTATTATCTTGGATTTTCAACTTTTCTTATCGAAATTTCTTTGTGATATAGTCTTGAATGAGTAGGCTGAGCTTTGACTTCAACTACTTGGATTTGGATCTTTTGATGTAGCCTTGAGAGAAACTAAGCTCATCATGTCCTTGGGCCTAAAATTGGGTCTTGAAAGTCATATCATAGTTAGTGGAAAGTGTAACAGAAAATAAATTGAACGACTAAAAACTGAAAAGAAACTTGAATTGAAAATATCAAATTACTTGAACAAATATTGAAAGAAATCTACTAATCTACTAACAAACCCTAAACATTATTAGAAAGAACTAAAAACTAACTAAATGAAATCTCTAATATGTTGTTTTGAGATAATATAGACAATGCTTATGTATTTTGACCAACTTGGGTCGACTGATTCTAATTTTACAAGTTAATATGGGCCATACGAACAAAAACACACTTTGTAGAAATTCTGGTTCGTCGGGCCCAATGTCGCGACATTCCAAACTAATGTTGCGACTTTGTGGGCAGTTTGCTCAGTTTCTAATGTGGGTTGAATGTCACGACGTTACTCCTTGATGTTGCGACTTCGCCGATCAATGTCGCGACTTTGTGTCCAGTAGCATGCCTCGTGGGTTTTAGTTGGTTTGGATTTCAAGGAATGGAAGCATCAAAATGGTTAAAGCACAAAACTAGTTTGACATAAGATGTTTTTCCCTACTTACCCTCTAGTATATCTTTTAGCTCACCTCATTATCTCTCATTCTCCCACCTTTCTTTTTTTTCCGAAAATATGAAGACTCGGCACAATACTCATGAGTACCGTAAGCTTAGCAAGTTTTAGTGCAATATGAATGAAAAATTACCTAAGGATATATGTAATTTTTCTTTGATCACATTTTAATTATTTCACTCTTTTTCACCCACGCTTCTTTGAACCCATTCTATGATTTTATTCCTCTCGCTCTGCTTTTAACCCTTATAACACTTTTTTTCACACACTAATTTTTCTCATTTGAGTACACTTTTCAAGAGTCCTATACCCATTATATTGTATTATTTCTTACTTTTTCTGCTCTATTGCTTTTGAAATCTCCTTAATGTCTCTACCTAACCCTCAACATCTATAGCCCGGCGTCTAATTTCGTGCATCCAATAAAGATAAGACCAAGAAAGGATAAGTAGATATTTAAATTTAGTTTACAGTTTCAAAATTAAGGTTCATCAAGAAAGTTGATTTAAGGCCCAAATATAAGTACTAAGGGTATACGAATGTAAGGTTGGCTTTTTAGGCTCTAGTTTAACCAAACAATACGTTAGGCCATCCCTAAGAATCTCAAAATCCATGGATTCAATCATGCAAATTACAAATTCATAGCTACTTACAATTCAAAGCAAACATATATGCCTTCCTGTATAGTCATTTATCATCTAGTGTACCTAAACATTTTTAACCTATCATATGTTGTAATGGAGTGAAATAACTAGTCTAACTCTAATAACCTAAAGTAAATTTACTATCATGCCAAATTTACATGTTTCAAGCAAACAAGTCTTATCATCATGCTTCTAACCAATCACTTGCATCACTACAAGCTAAAACACCATGGATAAAAAAAATTGGACTCAAACTTAAACAAAAATAATATCAAAACAATAAAAACACAACCAAAATATCATAAAATTTCTATGTATACCCCCTCACACTTTAGAATGCATGTTGTCCCTAATGTGGCCCAATCTAAATATAAGAGTAAGGAATATCCTCTTACATGTTCAACTTGAATGGTAGTGCACCTTAATGTAGGGAAACTATTTAGATGCAACAAAATTGTTTTTTCAAGGATACATATACATATCAAACCTCTAATCTTCTTCCAAATCCACAGTCATATCTTCCTCACTGGATATGACTTTACACTCTAAGTATTGTTTTTCACAATTTTTCTATTGTGCCCCTAAAGTAATGTTTCACACTTTGTCCATTAACAAGGAATAATTGGTTGTCCTTGGTTCTTAATTATATTGCACCATTGGTTAGGGCACGATTGACTATATAAAGACCAATCCATCGTGATTGTAACTTACCAGGAAATAGCTTCAGTCGAGAATTGAAGAGTAGCACTTGCTGACCTGGTACAAAATTTTTCTTCTTTATCACGACGTCATGTCGTAACTTACTCTTCTCCTTGTATCATGGAACCAACATAGGATCCAAGTTCAGCTCTTTTATAATCAAGTATGCTCTTTTCTCTAACTTGATGCATAGATGAAAATTTTTCCATAAACTAACCAGTGAGGGGAGATGCATAAATGAGCCTTATATGTTGTCTGATATGCCCATAATGCATTATCTAACCTTATTGACCAATCTTTCTAATTCAGATTTATAGTCTTTTCTAAGATTTGTTTCACTTCTCGATTGAAAACTTCTACATGGCCACTGGTTTGTGGATGATACGCAATGGTGATTCGATGTCTGACATTATATTTTGCTAAAGCATATTCTAATTGTTTGATGTGAAAATGGGATCCTTCATCACTAATGAGAGCTCTGGGTGTCCCAAATCTCGAGAAGATGTTTTTCCGTAAGAACTACGCCATAGATTTAGTGTCATTTATATGTAGTGTGGCAGGTTCCACCCATTTTGACACATAATTGTCTGCCAATAGTATGTATTGATTTCTGAATAAGTTGGGGAATGGTCCTATAAAATCTATATCCCAAACATCAAAGACTTCGACTTCCAACACCCTTGTGTAACGACCCGATTTTAAATGGTACCAAAAAATGCAATTTTAGATCCCCATTTCCTTAAACTAAACTCGTAAGTATTAAATATTAATATTTATGAGAATAATATAAAAATGTATTAAATTTTAACCAAGAAAATCTAGGGGTGTTCATTCGGTTAACCGACCGGTTAACCGACCCGAAATAACATTAATCGAATTAACCGACCTTTCAAAATCTTTAACCGCTAACCGAACCGAAATTTTTTTCAAAAAAATTAACCGAACCGAAATTTTTCGATTAATTCGGTCGGTTAACCGAATTAACCGAAAATTATATATTTTTATTTTTGGTTAAAAATTAACCGAATTAATCGAATTAACCGAATTAACCGAATTACTCGAATTACCCAAATTAACTGAATTAACCAAATTGAATCACTACATAATTAAATTATTTTTAGACTTTTATACTTTAGTTTTAGTCTTAGTTTTAGAATTTTATTTTTATTTATTAAATTATTTGTAATTTTTATGATTGGGTTGGGTTGGGTTGAATACTTGGGTTTAGATTGGGTTTAGCTGAATAGTAGGCCTATTTATATATTATAATTTTATTTATTAATTTTTTCGGTTAAACCGAAAATATTCGGTTAACCGACCAGTTTCGGACCGAATTAATCGTTAACCGAAAAATCAAAAAATAATTAACCGACCCCCGACCAAAAAAATTCGGTTAACCGACCGATTAACCGAATTCGGTCGGTTAACCGCATTTTTTTGGTTTTACCCGATTTTTGCACACCCCTAAGAAAATCTACCAAATTAATAGTTAATTAAGGTTTAGGGACTAAATTATAAAATTCAATTACTATAAGTTTTTAATTGGCTAAAGGCTTGAGGACTTAAATGAAAATTAACCAAAGGTTTAAAATGGTAAATAAATCATTTTAGATAAGTTATAGTGGACAGTGATGTTAAGATTTCTAAGCGTGATCAACATTAATCTTATATAATTAATTAGTTAAATTATACTTTAATTTTAGTATAAATATAAAGATTGTGGAAAGAAAGAGAAAATTTTCTCTTCTTCTTCAACTAAAGATCGTCCACCATAAGTGAAGGAAAGAAGAAACTTTCAAAGGGTTTCCAAAATTTTGACCATTATTTAGGTATTGTAATCAAGTCCTTTTATTGTAACTTTTATGGATTTGAGGTCATGGGAGCTTGATTTAGCTAATCCATGTACCAATTTGTAAAAATGTTAAAGTTTTAAAAAGTTTTCATTGTTCATTTCTTAAATAATTAGCCTTGAAATTGATAGATTTTAAGCTTAGAATATAAAAAGGACTAGATTGTAATATTAATTTAGCTTGTTTATTAACTTTGGTACATTAGGGACCAAATTGAATAAATTTGAAACTTGATATGAAATTATGTTAAAAATAGAAAGTATAAGGTCCCTAATGAGAATATGTGAAACTGGATTTTAAACCAAAGCTAAAAATTAAAAGTTATGATTATCTTGAGTTCGGGACTAAATTAAATAAAATGAAAATTTTAGGGATATAAAAAATTGAATTCATATAGGTTCATACATATCATAGCATATAATACGAATATTTGTTATTTATTAATTATATAAAATAATTATTTAGATCAAGAATTTGATCAAGTGGAGTTGATCGGGAAAAGCTAAAATTGCAATTTAGTCACTAAAATATACATATTTTGATCATGTAAGTTCATATGGAACTTACCACTCTATTTATTTATGTATGAGTTATGTTTGAATTTATCTATATATTATAATTGTGTAGAATTAGTAAATTTGGCACATGGGTCTCAAAATGGACCTAATTATAATTTTTTTGTAAATATTGGCTATATTGAAATGATACAAGGTGTAAATATGAATATTAATTGATTATACAACTCGTAAATGAAAGTTTTGATATTGTACAGGATATGATTGAATTATGGATAATTATAGAGATTGGTATTGACATATATACGAAAATGATGCTCGTGTGAACTTAGTAAAATGTTAGGATACGTATGGCATGCCATTAGAGTTATACTCACATTTGATCAGGGATTATACATGATATTATGAGATCTAGAATTTGTTGCATATTATCAGGTTATATGTATCGAAGGTTTAACCCAGATGGGTAACATTGATATAATGTCAACTTGTGTGAGCAGCACTGATCTACTGTCAACTTGTGTGAGCAATTCTTTCCTATGTACATGAGTCTGTTTTACTATGGTTCCTTCGGGCGATGTGCAATTAATTATAAAAGGAATATTTAACTATGGAAATGTAGATGATATAGTATTTGTTGGATCTTGAAATGTGGGTTGACGTAAGATATCATTTAAGTTTCAATATTACTATTGATTTGGCAAGATGATTAATGCATTTATTTGATGGTGTTGATATATGTTTAGATATGTCATAATGTACCAAAGGATAGTTAAGTCGATTGCCAAATAGATTTATTAACTATGTCTTATTAATCAGGGTATGTTTTAGTTCCATTTGAACTTACTTCCTTTTGAATGCTTACTCTTATTGTTTTCCCTATATGTAGATTTTAACCTTATGAAACTATCGAGCTGGATCAACGGAAGAGCACACACTATCACAAGATGGTAGTTATAAGTTCATTTTGAGTTTAGACTATGTGGCATGTACTTAGGTGTTTTGGGATTTGGTAGTCTCATGTTAATAATGATAATGGTTTAACTTGCTTCCTTTTGAATGCTTACTCTGGTTGTTTTCCTTATATGTAGATTTTAACCTTGTGGAACTGCTGAGCTGGATCAGCGGAGGAGCACACACTATCACAAGATGGTAGTTATAAGTTCATTTTGAGTTTAGACTATGTGGCATGTACTTAGGTGTTTTGCGATTTGGTAGTCTCATGTTAATAATGATAATGGTTTATTTGATTATAACCTATTGTATAAAACCAAATAAGGCATATTTTGATCAAGATGATGTTATGAAAGTAATGATCATATCCATGAATGATTCGTATGCTATGATTTGAATTTGGACCACTTGAAATAGTTAGATTGCTTGAAGATTTGTAAATGGTGAGTTGAATGTTAGGTATGTTATATGGCTTGGTGATTGATTTGGTTAGTTTATAATAAGTTTAGCAAATTACTTATCCTTTAAATTGCATATTGAGTATAGGAATTAAAGATGGTAGTGTTCTGAATATGGTTAATTGACTTGAAAAGTGAATAAGCTTAAATGGTGAATGTTTGGATAGTATAATCTTGAATGGTTGATTTAGGTACTTTTGTACTTGGATCTGGTTGTCATTGGAATGGTTTAATGGCTTTATTTTATACAATGTTGATTGAGCACTTAGAAAGAAATGGTTTACAACTCTTGAATTAGGTACCAAATATGTATTTTGCCCAAAAATAATGGCAATGTCGCGACCTTGGGCTCTTAACGTCGCAACATCGCCATCTTAGAGAGTGACGTCGTGACGAGCATATGTTGTTGGATCTGGTGCCCTAAGTTTAGTATTTTCGTCTACATACACTTGTAATTTTTTGAATAGATTGGTTAATACAACAATTTCATTAATTACATTAATATTCTTTGTATAAATTGTCCTCATGTGGTTTTTGCATGCAAAGCAAAATAGAAGTAAATGTTGGCTCATTGATTGTCTAATGTTTAAACTAATACTGGGTAGCATTATGTGGTCGGATCTTAATATGGAAAGACAACTTGTATTAGTAGATGAACCTAAACATGTCCTTAGTCTAATCGGCAATGAGCAAACTGATTGAAAAACTAATATGTCGTCTATCAAGTCCAATTGGGGAAATGTTGTCTTGGGCATCGAAGTGGACGACTCCCAAAAATAAAGAGACATAGATGTGACTAACTAGATTGACAGTTCATTGAACTGGACCCAAAAAGAAGAGATCTTAAATCCGTTTATGGATTTATTATTTTATGCTTTTAAGGAATCATGAGTCTTTCTAGTAAAAATACCATAAAATTCTTTAAAAAGGGGTTAGAGACCATCAAAATAATGCCTAAGGATTTTCTTTTATTATTTTGGAAGTTATATGACTTGAATTATGAGAGTATAAATTTTTTCTTCTTTTGATATTCTAATTTCATGCATTATAATTTCAAATATAGACATAACTTTTAATTAATAATTTTTTCTCGAGTCGTACAAGGAGAAAACTTCTTATACGCTTCTAAGAGGTATTATTTAACTACATGTATCCCATCGAGCCAAATTTTTAAAAGAAAATTATGATATTTTTACAAAAGAACTCAAAATTCCTTAAAAACATTTCATTAAAAATACAAAAGAATCCCAAAAATTTTCAAATAAAATATCATAAAATTATTTAAAAAATTCATAAAATTTTAATATTTTCTAAAAAAAAGATAGAACTTGAAATCAACGATTTTTAAAAATTTTATTAAAACTTTTAAACTTTTTAAAGATTCTTTTAAGTCTCGCATACATATATTTTTAAAATAATATTTATAATTTTCAAAATTAGATTTTTTAAATTAATATTTTTATAATTTTAAGATTTTTGGGGTTTTTGTTCATATTTTTTCACATTTCTAATGAATTCTTTTAAAAACTTTAATTGACATATGGTAACGTGTCTAGAGTTGTTCATGGGCTAGGCCATTCAAAAAATGGGAGGATTTGAGCAAAAATATTGATATAAAAAATGGACTTAGGAAAAAAATAAGGTTCGTTTAAAAAATGGGACGAACCTTGGATAAGGTTTTTTTTGCCCAGGCCCGACCTGAATTTGCAATAAAAAAAACTCTGTTTTGCTGCTGTTTTCCCACTTGTTGTCACAGTTTTGCTACCATTTCACTATTATGTTGTTATTATTTTGTTGTTAATATTTAGAAATTGTATAACACTTGTTTTATTATTAATTTTGCTACTATTTTAAACGTGTTTGATTATTAAGTTGTACTTATCTTAGTGTTATTTAAGTATAAACATTTTTTTAATTTATTTTCAATTTATTGGGGAAATTTTATTTAATATTTTTAGTATATTTGGTGTATTATATATATTGTTTAATTTTTTATATAAAAAATTAATACAAACGGACTGGGCCGGGATTAGACAAAAATTTAATCTCATTTTTCGAGTTGAGCCCGAGCCTATCAATCGGCCTTAAAATTTTGTTAGGGTCCAAACTCAACCCAACCCACGGACAACTTTAAACGTATTATTGCGTGAAATAACCTTTTTTTAGTGGAAAATATATAGGTGGATAATGGGGTCTACTGTTTGAAAATATGAAGGTTAAACAGTAATTTAACTATAGTATAGGGGTCAAAAGAGGTATTAATCCTTAATAATTACATCGTCAAAATCCGAGAGTAGTCTAACCACAAAAATTAAGTTGGATTCGAATTTTGCATCAATCCATGTGATGATGACAATGATTGAAGCAATTCGTTTTGAAATTAAAATTTGTGTTTGTTTTTCTTCAATTCCTTGTCATGAAACGAAAATCATTACTTTGCTTTGAGAACACATATTTATAAAATTTATAGCATATCTTATCATATGTCCGAACTTTTATTCCTTCCTATCTGATTCTGAACTAATGCATCATGGCTACGTCTTTAAAGTTTAAACCACTCGACATATTCTCTATCTAATTTAGTGATGCCCCTACGACCCTCACAACTATGTTGGACAATAAATCATATTGTTCCACATTTGATCAAATTCCAATTAGAATAATAAAAAATGAATCTGATATTAGTTACCACTTTTGATGGTTGGCGTGTGAAGTGTATATATTCAACTATTGGTTTAACCGTATGGAGATGAATCAGCTTTAGACTTCACTTCCGATACTCATTCATGCATAAATGATTAATGACAACTCAGAAGCATTGCTCAGCTATGTGAATGGATGGCAAAATCTTCAAGGAAAAGAAATTAATTATTTCTTAATAATGAAGATCGAGTTAGTTAGGGGGAAATACCGACAAAATCATCTACTTAAACTTGCCTAATTTTCAAAGCATTTTTTATTTATTTTGGAGTGTTTTAATTAAAAATATAAATTTAAAGATTAAAAAGGTAAAAAAACATTAAATACAATGCTAAAATGATTTTTTTTTATAAGTGAAGGGTCAACTAAGTCATTATGTCTTCTTATATTCAAATTAATTTCTTATTTTTTATTTATATTTTAATTTTAAAATTTTAATTATGACTCTTGCCTCACGTAACCAAGCACTCCTCTCCATGGCGGCCCTCCTTGTCGGCGTTCATAACGTTATGTCCCAACCCATCTTTGCTTCCTAAAAATCCCTCCTTAGTATTGGACAAAAGTTATCTCCATGACCCAAGCAGCCATAGAGAAAGCAAAATAAAGTTAGTTTTTCATATTGAAACCTTACGTAAGTGTGAATCGAAGGGGAGATCTGGATCTTCTTTTGGCGTTTCAGCAGAGATCTCGCACCGAGCTTTACCTTGATCCGCAAAATGTTCTTATACCCATTACTATTCGATTTTGCATAATATTCTACGAATGAGCCAATAAAATCCCCGAACTATTTGGCAATACTTTCAAGAAGAAATCCAGTGAAAGATTATGAACTTGAACCCAAAAAAAAAGAGTGGGTTAACACCACTTGCATTGGATTCTCATTATCTTGCAGTCTGTGGAACACTAATAGATGGTTGTTGAATGTCCATGGTGCCCTTTTTACTACTCTGTCAATATCCAACTGGTGAAAAAACCTAAACAGAAACATTTTTTCTCCTAGATCTGAGATATGTACACCTCTCAGTGGATGACATAGATTAGCCAAAGTATTTCGCATTGATGGAAAGTGTAGTAAACTTGTCGTGAGGAAACAACCAACCAAACATAGATCAAACGTTGTCTTCTGTGTTTATAATCCCTCGTATAATTGCCAAGCCTCCCCTTCACCATCTGAAATATTCAATCTCGCCAATTCATTCTCCATTATGAGATCCATGTAATAACCTCACCATTACCAGAAACTTTTGGAAGACTCACAGAAAAAACCCCAGAAAAACCAAAATAATTGTGCTATTCAAAGCAGACAGAAAATGTGCCGATCAGTAAACCTCCACATTAGATTATTTTTTAAATGAAAGAAGAGATGTGCAAGGGGTGACGAATCATCAAGGCATGGTGTCCATAACAAATGAGTATTTTGAAACATTTTTCTCTTCTCAAGGAGTAAGGAATACAGACCATATCTTAGAGGGAGTCCAATGATGCATCACGAAGAAGATGAATAGATCATTAAAAATCGTTTACTCAATGGAAGAAATCATGTTTACTCTAAAGGATATGAGTCTGTAATACTCCTAACCCACATCCGTCGCCGAAATAGGATTTTGAAACATTACCGATCAAACAGACATAATTTCAAAATATTTCATATTATATAATATTCAAGTCAAAACCAATCAAACTCATACTTATTGTCCCTTATTTACAATCAATCCACAAATGACTAATAATTAGACACCTTAGGTACATGCCGACACAAAAAGGATAAACATCACCACGTTTGAATTCAGAACCGTTGTTGGATGCTGAATCGGCGATCAAAATTAAATACCTAACCTGCGCACGAAAAATAAAACCGTACGTTGAGTAAAAGCTCAGTGGTATTTCTATAATCAGAATATCAAAAAAATATATAAAATCACAAACATACAATCTAAATATTACAACAACCATATCACATTTCATTTGTTTCACAATATCTCAATTCTCATATTTGTTATATAAATAGCTTTTCACAATATAATACACATATCATTTAGACAATAATTATGTTCACTCTATATCCAATTCATGAATACACAATTCATGTGTCTCAATCCAAATTTCAATTCACTGTCCCATTTTTATTTCACATGCAATATCATCTAACATCAATCATAATACAATTTCAATTAATTACCCCTATTAATACGACTTGGACTCAGAGGGGTACACAGATCCAACCAAACGCACTAGTTTGGCACCCAGTGCCTCATCGGATAATTCGAAGTAATAATTTGACACCCAGTGTCTCATCGGCTAAATGAAGTAAATTGGCACTCAATGCCTCATCGAATATATCTGAAGTAATAATTTGACACCAGTGTCTCATCGACTCAAAGTCGAAGAAATCTCTGAACTCTTCCAATCCTATGGCATGCCATCTATATCTGACTCATCCCGATATAGTTAATAGGGTTTAATTTCACGTTTCAGATATAATCAATATCCAATACTGATTTTTCATATAATCACATAATTACACATATATTCATTTCAATTCAAAAATCAATCTATTCAATATATATATCTACTAATTCAATTCATTCAATCAATTATCAAAATATCAATTACTCACCTCAACACTTACCATATACATTAAATAAAAATTACAACAATTAATAACTAGCTTCGGATTATAGAAATACAAACCAGAAATTTTGAGCTATTCCTCGTCGACTTTATCTTTTCCTTTTTTATTCGAGGGTTTCGGTACGACGTTAGCTACGAAATTAAAACAATTAAAAATCATCAATACAACACAATTCAAATTTATATTGAATATTTCAATTTTTACTCAAAAATTGCCAAATTTTGAATTTAGTCCCTAAACCGAGACTAACTTTTATTCTTCACATTTAATTCTTTATTTTCATGCAAATTTTATTTTAGACTAAATTCAACTCCCTATTTTCACATAAATTCCTAAATTTTGACTTTTTTCACAATTTAGTCCCTATTACACAAAATGTACTATTTGTTCTACAATTTAATCCTTTTCATTTCTAATTTAAAAATCTATCAATTTAGTCTCTAATACTAAAATTATTAAACATTAACAACATCTAAAAACTCAATAATTTCTAAAATTTTGACATGGGCTGAGTAGTATTTAATACCGAAATTCCAAAAACATAAAAATTACACGAAAAATGGACTAAATTGACTAACAAATTGAGTTTGAAACTTTGAAATCCCTAGCTTTGCCCTTTCTCCTTTTCTTTCCTTTTCTTTCTTTTTTTCCTTTCTGTTTCGTTTCTATCTTGTTTCTTTTACTATTTCTTTTCTTTTATTTCTTTGTTTTATATTATAATATAATATATAATATATATATATATACTTAAACATTAAGTTTTAATATTATATAATATTATAATATATATTTTTACTTTAAATTTTATAATAATATACTTATGCCGCCTCATTTATGAGAAATGGTATAATTGCTTCTTTAGTCCTTTTAGTTTTTCTTTAATCTATAATTCAACTTTCACTCTTTATACAATTTAGTCCTTTTACCTAATTACTCTTAAGTCATGCAAATTCACCTAACCAAAACCTAATTAATCACACAACTAACTTCGTAAATATTTCTAATAAATATTTATGAGTCTAATTTACGAAAACAGAGTCTCGAAAATACATTTTTCGACACCCGTGACTATAAGGTCATTACAGAGTCCAACAAAAGCTCTTGATCCAGATGGTTTATCGGCCTTATTTTTTCAAAAGTATTAGCATATTGTTAGACAAGATGTGGGATCATTATGTCTAAAGGTACTAAATAGAAGGGCTACTCTATCAAGTATTGATGTTGATGGAACTAACTAAAAATTTGACTAAGGCAAGTGCACCTATCAATTGATAGTATAGTTACGGTGAGTAAAGATATTATTCCCACGAGGACTACAAGTACTAGTAATTATTGTCATTCTACTATTTAATTAAATAATTCAAATGGTCAATTAAAACTAAAATTAACTAATTTAATTAAATAACGAACGTGACAAAGAAAAAATCTTGAAAAAAAATCAAATAACAACCAAGAAATGAAACAATACCCAAGAAAGAATTCTCCTAGATTTCATCTGTCACTATCAATCTAAATTACACAATTTCTTTACTTAGAACATTGATTCGTATAAATCCCTAAATTATGCTAATATCTCTTTTGAGCATAATAGCAACTGACTCTAGTTTGATTAATTGAATTTTTTTTCTAATTAAAGCCCCTTTTATCGTATTAACTCATGTTACGGGTTCCCCTATTAGATTTGACTCTAATCCTGTAGATTTATGTCGTCCTATTTCTAGGATTGCATGCAACTTCACTCAATTACGCAAGATCTAATCTTAAACAGGATCAATTCAACCACTGATTTAAGCACATCGAACATGGATTAATACTCTAGAAATATCAAACCAAGAATTAAGCATACATAATTGAGAACAAGAAAGTAAGTATTTATTGCGTAAAATAAAAATCAATAAAAATCAAACGACTGAATTCATTGTAGGGTTCATCTCCCCTAGGTATTTAGAAAATTAGTTCATACTCGAAAAGAGAAAAGTCAATGATACAATATAACCGAAAGAAATAAAGAGACTCATAATAACTTCCTAAGAAATCAACTGAGAATCTTCAATCCTGACGAAAATATGCTTCAAAGTCAGCTTCAATGGTGTTTTTCGAGTTACTTTCTTGAGTATTCTCTGACGACTCTCTCCTATCTTCTTTTTTTTTCATATATGCGTCTTAGAATGCTCAAAAAACTTAAAAATTGTGATTTTTCGTTGTTCAGTGCACAATCTCGTGAAATCGAAATGGCTTGCAACAAGCTCATATGGGTCACATGGTCGTGTGAAAAGGTGTAGCTCGTGTGGCTCCTTCAACTTGCTCCGATGCTTTGGTTTTCGCTCATTTTTTGCTCCTTTTACTCCCAAGTGCTCTATTAAGCATTAAAACATGAATTTAAAGGTTAATAGTATAAAATTTACAATTAACATTGGATAATCACCCAAAAATGCGTTAAAAATGAGGTTAAAATATGTTACTTTTAGCACTTATCAACTATTAATCTTACCCATATAGTCTTCATTCCATAAGTCGCTAAGCAAAATGATCTAAAGCAGTTTCGACTCATAAGCTTGTGCTCAGTGCTGTACAAAATTATATCGAAAGCATCATCTAACTGGTTTCAAAAAGTGTTAAATGAGTGTATTGATGAAGCACAAAGCGCGTTTGTTCCGGGTCGATTAATCACGAATTATGTCCTACTACCCTATGAAAGATTGCACTTTCAAGCAGAAAAGGTCGGGCATAAATGGTCTGTTTGCACTGAAACTAGATATGAGCAAGGCATATGATAAGGTGGAATGGAATTTCCTAAGGCAAATGATGATAAAGATGGGATTTGACATGGCTTGGGTAGATATAATAATGCACTATATTAGTTCAGTGTCATACTCAATTATACTGAACGGGGAACCAGGAAATTGTATTATACCAGAAAGAGGATTACAACAATGCGATCCACTCAGTGCCTATTTATTTCTAATCTGCAGAGAGGGATTGTCATTGTTAATGAGATTGGCAATTAAAGAGCAATTGATTAAGGGGGCAAGGACTTGCCGACAGGGACCGAAAATATCACATTTGTTTTTTTGCAGACGATAACGTATTATTTGGGGACGCTACGGAAAGAGAAGTAAGGAAAATCAAACAAATTCTGGAGGTGAAAGTTTGAATGGAATTTCTGCCTAAAAATGAAACTCAATAGTTTTTGTACTTTATCACCATATTTTCCCATTCCCTTTCTCTGTTTCCAACATATGCTAAAATGCCAACCCACTCTCTTAACGCGCCCGAGCATGGCAGACTCCACTTAGTCAAAACTTGGGAGTTTTTACCCCTTATTTTCTTTTTAATAAAAAATGCAAATAATTAAGTAAAATGAATCTACCGTGCAAGAACACTGTTCATATTGATTTTCCCTTCCTTCTAATTTTCAAAACCCCCTTTTGTTCAAGCAAGAAAGTTTAAGGAAGGCTTAACGGGATAGGTTTAGCACAACACTGCCATTAACATCTTTTATATGTATTAACCTAAATTAGAATCGAGTAAAAGCTTACCGGGATAGTTTTTTTTATACCATTGTTTAAAATTACTTATAATTTTTTTTACTTTTAAATGATGTTCAAATCCACATCCTTTTATTTTAACAATGATGTCGATACCAAATAAATTATTATAATATCGATACATTGTGAATATATAAATCTTAAATTTATTTCGAGCTAAATGATAATAAATTATCATAAAACAAGTTATATAAATATACTTTTAGAGGTGAATTATTAATCCTTCCTGTTGTGTGGGTTATTTTATCCATAGATTACATCCAATATATATCTTAAAACTTTTTGAAATAAAATACGTAGACTATATAGAATATAAGTTAACTGTATAGGATGTCGTAAACATAAACCCAATCCATTTATGTGGAACAAGACAGAAGATAAAAGACAATAATAAAAATAAAATTAGAGTAATTTAATTATAAATTCTATAAACACAAAATTTTGTTATAATGGTGGGGAGACCGGAGAGAGGAGTGCGTGGAGTAAAAGGAGGCACAGAACCGGAAGAGGACAAAAGATGGAAATTTAAAAAATTAAAGAAAAAGGGTTAAAGCCCAGCCCAGGACATAACAGTCATTTTTAGACATCAATTTTAAGGTTAACATCTCTCTCCAACTGAAAACGACTGCAAGCAACTTGTGGTCTACCTGTGAATATATATTACTTTTTTTCTATATACACCGACTCTATGGCCATCACTCTTTTCTTTATATATAGATCATATGGTTCTCTCGTAGTTATCTCTTGTTCTTGGTTTTCTTTTTCTTTTACTCTCTTTCACCAAATCTTCTTCCTCCTCTTTATATTCTCTTAGTTTTTTTTCACCATCAACAATGGTGGATCTTCAAACTGTTTGCTGCATGTGCGGCGACGTTGGTTTTCCTGACAAACTCTTCCGCTGCAACAAATGCCACCACCGCTTTCAACACTCGTATGGATTTCTTTGTTTTTTTCCTCTGTTCCCCATCATCATAGTCCATCCATATTCATGTGTATATATGCATATATCTAATCATCACCATCATCATCATCATGGGTTGATAGATAGTTAGATAACCTTAACTCATTTTATCATTCATCATCACAGTTAGATAACACCCATCTCCACCAAGCACCACCCAACAACCACCACCAAACATAATGGTTTCGTATTAGACGGAATGGAAATTATAGAGGTTATCATATTTTCCTTCTTAAAGCATATATAAAATATATTAATGTTTTCATCATAGCCATATGTACTGTTTTTTTCAAATTCTGTTTATATTTTATGGGTCGAAGGTTAAACAAGTTCTTGATGCTGGCTGCAGGTATTGCAGTAATTACTACAGCGAGTTCGCTGAACCAATTGAACTGTGTGATTGGTGCCAAAGCGAAGCAAAGAACTCGAGGCAAGGAAGGTCTTCAAAGAAACCAACAACTGGAAACGAGAGTGGAATTATAAACCGATCCGAGTATTCGGGTGACAAAATCAAGCAACAGGATCGAGACGAAAGTGGTGATCATCAGAAAGGAAAGAGCAGTGGGACGCCCTCTCCAAGGCCTACGACACGCAGGTACAAGCTTCTCAAGGATGTGATGTGTTAACAACACTTAATTCCCAAAGGAAAAAGAAAAGAGTTTGTGTCGAGAAAATTGTGTGTTGTCGATAGTAGCAAAACTTGTTCATAAGTTGTTGTTATCCAGCGTTTTCTTTTCAGGGTTATGGATGAATTTGTTGGCAGTACGGCTTTTTTTCACTTTTTCAGTAAGTTTTGTTAATAAAATAATGTAATTTTAATCAAACTGGATCGTTGGCACAGGTTTTTAAGCTTTTCTCTTCGATCTCTTTGTCCCACTGCTGATTAGGCCAAAGTTTGTAAGATTATGGATGCATGACAGATGAGATATTCATATAGGTTTTCCGTGCATGAAAATGTTGGATCATCAAATTAAAATATACCAATCTATTTGACAGTCATTAACAAATGTTGGATCATCTGTAACCTAGCGGGATGATTTGGATAAGCATATGATCTAGTGTTTTATCTAGCTAGGGTTTGTTATCATCATCGCAATAAGGGTTATTGGGATGAGTTGCAGCACCTTCATTTCCTTTCACTAATTTGTTGAATCTCTTAAGGAGAATTGAATGCACTTAAATGGTTGCCTCTTGGCCAAAGAATTCATAGTACCTAAAGCTGCAGATTCATTGAAAGGCTTTAATTACTAGGCCCTCCATTATTATTTTTGAGGGAAAAAAGAGAGAAAAGAATTGCCTACAAAATGAGTTTTTTTTTTTTCCTTTAAAAAAAAAAAAGAAAGAAATGTCAAAATGCCCTTCCGTGAAGAAGAGAAACACATGGTAAATGTAGCTTGGCCTTGATCTACTAGAGTAGCTAGCAGAGACAGGAAAGGATGGAGTTTTTTTTTAGCAGATTGTGGCTCTCCTAGGCCATTCATTTAAGTCATTTGATTTTTGATATTTCTTACTGTATGTATTGTACTGCATTGTTGACCCGTAGTTGTATGAAATATCTCTCAAGTACAAAAAATATTTAGCTGATAAGGTCTCCTTCCACTGTATCTGCTTTTGGCCATATATGAGAAACCAAGAAAACCCTTTCTTATTGGGCTATATATATATTGAAGTGAAAATGAAGCCATGAACTGTACCTCCAGTTGATGGCACCCAAGGAACATAAATTACCCAAAGCTTTCTTCATTACCAAATCTCTCATCTTACTTTTAAAAGTTTTAAATTATCTGTCAAACTTATAATCTGTCAATATATCAAACATTAACCCATTTTTCAATTGTGGATGTACTTCCTTTCTTTCCAAACAATCATGAAAAAGTTATCACATGGTTGCTGCTTTCACTTGCTCTCTCTCCTCCACCTTCTATTGTCCAACTTTCAAGCAAATGGTTGGAATTCTAGGATCTTTTGAAGATTAACATGCAACTGTCGAATATTTATGGTTATATGTCTACCTTAAAAGATGTTTCATAATTTGTTTTCATCCATTAAAAAAACAAGGTTATGCTTATGATTGCAAATTGCATGTGAGCACACATCTGATTTGTACTTGGATATCATATGTTATATTCCTTTGTCCCCAAAACCATTAATGAGTTCATTTATATTTTCTTAATTTTATATTGTATCAGCAAAAGTTTTTCACACTGTCTTCATTTTTAATGATGTGTCATCCAGTTCATTGAAGTAAGTTCACTGCAATTGATTTTGGTGGGTTTTTTTTTTAAAACATTTTTGGGGTTTATAGGAGCTTAAGTTATCTCTTTTTGGTATGTGTTTCAAGTGTGTTCTATTAACTTTGTGGTTAATTTTTAACTCTTTGGATTTAAATAATACTTTTAAATTTGCTGACAAAAAAAAAAGGAAATCTAGTTCACTAAAAGTGTGTATTTATAATTATACACCTTCAATCAAATATCAATCATTCCATACATTTTGATGATTATTGGAAAATAATAAAACTTTACTTTTCAAAGAAAAAGTGCCCTTTTATGTGTTCATAACCGGAAATATATGCAAGGTAACTAGTCAATATTTGTATTACATGAATTTGTCCCTATTGTTTTGGTACTAATGCATTTTGGTATCAAATGTCCTTTTTTCTTACTGTATCAATATTTCTATAGTTTATTTTATAATTTATTTTTATTTACTTTTTCAACTTATTTCTAATTAAATTAGGGTTTTATAATAGTATAAATTATATTAAATTATCGCATAATGAAAATATTTATTTAATAAATCTATAAAAAATGTCTAAAATTAAATGTTGTTTTAGTTCTAATAGTAAATTTGAAAATTATAATATTTTAAAGTTTTGATTTCACGTCATATCATGTGTATCTTTTTTTTCTAAATTGTATATAAAAATACAAAATACCCTTAAAAATATATTTGTTGTTTTATAAAATGTTGGGTTTTGACAATTTTATAACTAAATCGAAAATTAAGGACGACATCAACTCAACCAAAACTTTAAATAGTAGAAAAGATGCGTGTATTATTTTTATACGTTTATAATATATATATGTAAATATCAAATTTAAAATTATAAACATTTAACCAGAATTTGGTACACTCTTTTTTTTCTGTTCTTATAAAATAGATTATGTAGGTAGCTCCATTTTAGGAGCTATAAGATGTGGTTAAAAAATTAGATTATGCATTTTTTAGGATTAATAAAATGTGGTTATGAAAAATAAAATCAAATCAAATTAGGGGTAGATAGTTGCTTTTTATACATACGAGAGGAGAGTGGCTCATTTACACTAATGTAAAAGTAAAATGATTTCACATTCTTGTAATTTTTATACCATTAATATTTTAACAACTTAACCCTTGAATTTATCAAAATATTTGTATTTGTCATGCATGTAAATTTTTAAATCGATTCGATATCTCTATCATATAGATTTAAAATATTGTCTATTATATAGATCTAAATTTTTAATTATTTTTTACATAAAACAAACAGTTAAAAATTTTAATTGACACCAAACTTGACATGCATGATTTACATGAAAAGCATGAAATTTGATTATTAGATTGTTAAAATATTAATAAAATGGTACAAAACTACACCCATGTAAGTGGGTCTCTCCCATATATGTATATATTGTAAAAGACAAAATATCATTGATATTATTATTTTTATTAACACTAGATTTAATTTTCTAGCAATTTAACAAGAATTTAGTCAAACATTTCATAGTAGTATATAGATATCGAAAATTTTAAAACGTCAAATAATATAATAAATAATTGAAAATTTAAGTGAGGTTCAATACCTGGAATAATTTAACAAAAAATAAGCATATAATATCGAGATTACAAAAAATAGTTTGACAATTTTAATATACATTTGTGAAATATTAAGTAGAAGGCGATGACAAGCATTATCAACGGTTTTGGTACTGTAGCTATTGTCGGATCCTTTGTTTGCTTTCCTAAATTATAAATTTTTGAACATCTTTCGATAAATATATAACCCTGGTTTTTCTATTGTTTCCCAATGTCCGTAAACCAAGGTTCTTTTATGTATATTATATTTAACATCCAATTGTGGCTCGTGAACTTGTTTGTTAAGGCGATTGGCGTGGGAGGGTTTTGGTCCCCCAACCTAAAACGCTTTCTCAAGGACGCATTTTGCCCGTCTCGCCTACGATTAGGGTTTTGGGTTATTGGTTTAGGGTTAGGGTTAAGGTTAGGGTTTTAGTGTTTTTAAGTTTAAGGTTTTAGAGAAAAAATTAAATAAATAAGGGATTAGAGTTTAGGGTTTGTCAATTAAATTAATTATAAATTTTTCAAAATTGGATTAGGTTTCGTGTTTATTGTTTTTTAAGAAAAAATCAATTAAATTAGGGTTTAGGTTTCGTGTTTATTATTTTTTGAGCAAATAGTGTCAAAAATGCTTTAAGCAAGATGCTTTGTCAGCAGAAGTACTGAAAAAAGCTCCCACGTGGACGCGCTTTTGCTATAGTAGCTCCTGAAAAAATAATTTCGAGTAGACGTTTCTGAGCAAATAGTGTCAAAAACGCTTTAAGCAGGATGCTTTGTCAGCAGAAATACTGAAAGAAGCTACCACGTGGACGCGCTTTTGCTACAGTAATGCATGTTTGGCCTGAAGCTATAAATGATGCAAATTTTTTTCTCAGATTGCATAAGTTACAACAAAAAAAATTGAGAGAGGTTAAGAATGATAGAAATTAAAGATGAGTGAACGTATTAGTGCTGTTATTTACTACGATGGTGAGGTTTGTCACACCGAGAACGGTGTTGTTTTTTTATCGAAGAATACAGTGCGACTGATTTTTAACCAGAATATAGATTTGACAGAACTTCGTAAAAGAATTAGGCGTAAAATATTCAGAACGACGCCAATGAAAGTTCTGTCTATTACGTATCGATTTTGTTCTTCTGTTGATCCGGTGACATATGACTCGTTCGACATAAAAGGTGCTCGTAGCTTGGAGGCAATGGTGTAGACTCATCTCACTAGTGGAGCACCCTATATTGAGTTATATGTACAATTTACATCGCCAAATGATACTCTTGCGACTGGTGTTCGAGAGGTATACGCGACCCCTACCCGACACTCGGTTAGTGGGTTACAAAACACGGAACAGCCCATGTTTGGTAGCAGTGTGGAATACACAACCCTTGCACGACACTCTGTCGCTGGATGGGACATGCACCTCGGTGGGTCGATGTTTGATGCTGAAAATATGTACTAGGGAACGGCATCTGTAATACCCTGAAAATTTCTACAATAAGAAAAGTAAGATAATATCTCTGATATAGTAAAATAAGGAAATAAAGTGTTAAAAAGGGGTAATTTTGAGTTATGGCAATATTGGGAAGTATATTATAACATATTAATTCAAGAAAGGATTAAATCGCAAAAGTGAGAGAAGTTTTGTTACCCAAGAGTAAATAAAAGCTGAAGGACCAATGGTGTAAATATTTTAAGGGTGGAATAATTTAGAAACTAAGAAAAATGGATGGATTGGGACCAAATTGAAAAAGGTGAAGAAGTTTGAGGGACTGAATCACAATTTTACCAAATTAAGTGATGACTCAAGGATAGAATTTTAAAATATCATAAAGGGCAAAATGGTCAATTAGAAAAGAGAGAAATCTAGAAGATAATGATGATGTTAGAGATATTTTAGATTAATAAATAAATAAATATTAGTTTATTAATATTTTAATTTGATTTTTTTAAATGATATTATTTTATTATTATTAATTTATTTAGTATATATATATGTAGAAAGAAGGATGAAAAACATCCATCCCCACCATTTTTGCATGCATTAACGTGAGAAGAAGAGGAGAAGAAAGAAAGCTTTGTTTTCTTTACAATTTGATCCTTTCACCAAAAATCCACCATTCACTTAGAAATCAAAGAAATTTCCATAGCCACCAAGAGAGAAAATTGACAAGGAGACTATGGGGTGCTAGAATATCAAGTTAGATTCAAGAAATAGAGGTTGGAGGAGAGAGAAAATCAAGTTAAAGATTGAAGTCAATTGAGCAAGGTAAGAACATCATGATTTCAATATATTTTTGAGTTTGATATTATTAAAAAAGTATGAGATTGATGTTAATGTAGAGTTTTATTATATAAGGTTATATGTTCTTGATATGTTAGTGAAGAGAAAATAAGAGAAAGTGTTGAGAAATAGTGTAGAGAAGGAAAATAAGAGTGTTATAGACTTAGCAATCAACATTTTACACTAAAATAGTTTTGAAACAGCAGCAGTAGTTTGACTTTGAAAATCTACCAAAATCGTATAAATTGAATTATAGGATGAAAAAATATGAAATTAAATATTATTGAGTGTAGTTTCTCATAGAAGAAACGGTGTAAGCAATGGAATTGTAAATTATGAGATATTATAGGTTTTGTGAGATAAGGTCAGAATGATTTCGGGTTCTCCTATAATGACTTTGGAAAATCATAAAAATTGGATAAAAATAATTAGAGTCTTAAATTTCTATGTTTAAATCCTTACTGAGTCTATTTTTAATATAAATAAATGGCAACATCATTCAAATTCTGTACGAGGAGATAATTAATTTTTAGTGAAGAAGGGTCGGAACTGTCAGACAACAGAACAGGGATGACTTTAAAGAATAAACTGTACTTATTGGCTAAACCAAAAATTCTGAAAATTTTATGATAACAAGATATGTGAGTCTAGTTTCAGAAAAAATTAACGTATCTTAATTTTGAGTTCTGTAGCTCAAGATATAAATAATTTGGTGATTATGACTCAAGTGGACAGCTTTGAATGAATATATAAGTAATTGGTGAAATTATAGATAATGTTACCTATAAGCATGTTATACATTAAGGATGTCGAATGGAGAGGAGGAGGAGGAAAATATATGATTATTCAACTAGCATGAGTTTTATTAAAATGACCAATTTATATGTTTCAGGACAAAATTGAACAAATATGAAAATTTAAGGGTAAATTCGTAAAAATGTCAAAAAGTGATCAAATTGCATGAAATGAATTGTTTTATTATTTAAATTATTAAATTGAAGGAAATATTAATTTAGATCAAGATTGGATGGAAATTGAGAAAAATAGAAAATTTCAAAATGTCCTCGGATTTTGGTATTTACGCAATTTAGCTTTGGTAAGTTCGTATGAACTATATTCTATATAATTTTAATTAAATTGAATGTTATTTGATGATGAATATTATATAGATATGTGTTTTATTATTGAAATTGAATTATTATTGGTAATATGTACAATTATTAGATGTAGTGAGATGATTATCAGAAGCTCGATTGTGGTTGGTAGGAAATGTTGTATTATTTATATTATGAAGAATTATAAAAGCATGTTAATAATTTGAAAGTTTTAATAATTAATAGAATTTTATAACTCGGTTCAACACGTTTACAAGTTCATGTATTCTGGTAATGCCTCGTACTCTATTCCGATGTCGAATATTGGTAAGGGGTGTTACAGCATCAACTTCTAGTGGTTGACAATCTACATCCAATTGGGGACGTTGTGAAACGCCCAGAAGAAGGGATGATGTACTCCCTACGACGTCCACCAGTGAGGGGACCTCGTACGTTGTAGATGATGGTGGGTTAGAAGATGACTCCGATATGGATCCACCTCGAGAGCCCAGGCCTGATGGTGCAGAAGTTGCATTATTCTCTTAACCGGAGCCTATTTCATGGCATACTCACCTCCTGCCCACATGCATAATGTTGATTTGTCTGTAAATGATGCGTTGGAGTTTCCAAATCTACCACACCGGTTGTATGATCCTACAAGTTCGGTACTGAATTCGGGTGAATTTGAAGTTGGTAATCAGTTTTCCAATAAGGATAGTTTTATTGGTGCTTTGAAACAATATAGCATCAATAACGGCGTTAACTACCACGTCGTTAAGTCCAAAGCTGATAAGTTTGAGGCGAAGTGTTCAGTGCAAGATGGTACATGTTCATGGAACATCTAAGCCTCGTTGAGGAAAAGGACAGGGTTGTGGGAGATTAAAAAGTACTAAGGTCCACATACATGTGCTGCAGGTACAGTATTTAGGGTTTTTGAATAATATTGTTATTATGTAATGTTGCATTATTTAATGTACTCCATTTATAGGTATTTTACAAGATCATCCCAAGATGGATTCAGCAATGTTAGCTAGCTTGATACTACCCACGGTGAAGGCAGATCCCAGAACTTTAGTGACGGTCTTAATTGCCAATATTCGTAGCCAAATGGGGTACACACCCTCTTACCGCAAGGCTTGGATAGCTAAGCAGAAGACGTTGGAGAAGATGCATAGTGGGTAGGATGCTTCATATAATGAAATATGGCAGTGGTATCAAGTGCTAGAGAGATACGTCTCAGATTGCATAACAGACCTTCAAACGGAACATGCGTACTAGAACGACCGATTACTATGTGGATGCCAAGTGTTCAAATACCTGTTTTGGACCTTTAAGTAATGCCGAGACGCATATTCATACTGCAAGACATTGGTACAAATTGACGGTACATTTATGTTTGGTAGATATACCCATCGGCTATTGGTAGCAGTGGCACAGGATGGCAGTGGGAGAATTCTTCCACTTGCGTTTGCAATAACACCGGGAGAGTCAGCTGATGACTGAGATTTCTTTCTATCTAGGTTAAGGAGGCATGTGTGCCCCCAACCTGATATATGTGTTATTTTAGATCGGGGCAGCAGCATACTAGCTGCAATTGATTGACAGGGAAGCTTATGACAGAGCACACACCATCGGTATTGCCTAAGGCACGTTGCTTCCAATTACTACAGGCAATATCCATCTAAGAGTGAACGACGACAAGTGACCAACATGGGTATTTAGTCTCTATTAATATAATTTCGTTTGTCATTTTATATTTATTCTAATTGAAAGAGTGGTATGTAATATTCGCTATGAACTTATATTGGCAGGGTATGAAATAAATAAAGATCGTTTTCATGAGATGTTGGCAATTTTGCGTTCAATTAACGGCGAAGGTGCGGACTACCTTTGTAACATACCTTTCGAACAGTGGGCACAAGCATACGACGGCGACCTACGATATGGTCATATGACCTCAAACCTGGCTGAATGCATAAATTTTGTTCTAAAAGGAACACGTCATCTACCGATAACATCAGTTGTGCGAGAGACATATTTTCGTTTGGCGGCGCTATTTCAAAAGCGAGCAACGAGTTATGCAGGCCAGATACAGGGAGGCCATGTATGGTGTAGTAAGGTAGTGCAAGAAATTAACAAGGCCAAGGCACTGGTGAACACCATGCACATAGTGTGTCACGATCGAGACAACTTATGGTTTCACGTGACAGAGTTTGACAGACCGCACCAATGTGTTATTGGCGGGCAATATCGTGTACACTTGCGAAATAGGACTTGCGACTGTTAGATGTTTGACGCACTTCGTTATCCATGCGCTCATGTAATTGCAGCTTGTCAGAATCTCCGTCTAGATCCGATGAGCTATGTCGATGAAGTGTACAAATTAGAAAACATGTACAACGTCTGGAGATACGTATTCCCACCGGTCCCAGATGAATGTAAGTGGTCGTTTGTATCACTTGCTCCCTTTAAGCTATTATCGGATAGAGAATTGCATCGCAAACCAAAGGGTCGACCTTGCTCAACTAGAATACGTAACAACATGGATATCCAAGAAACAACCAGTCAAAAGAAGTTGTGCGGATGGTGTAGGAACCCAGGCCATACAAGCCGATCATGCCCAAATCGCAATAGTTGAACGTTATTGTAAAAAACTTTGTATTATTTATATTTTTTAAATCAAAAATTGGTACAAATATTCAGAATATTGACTTATTTAAAAGAAAATCTATTTTATTATAAATATTAAAGTAAATTACAATTAATTTATTCAAAACAATGTTTTATTTTATTAAATGAAATAATATAGAAATATTCAACATATTGCCTTATTTAAAAGAATTTCTATTATATTAAAAATGTATAAGTAAATTTCTATTTTATACATGAAATAATATAGAAGAATTTATATTTTATTACATCAAATAATATCAAAATATTCAAAATATTTGTACAAATAAAAATCAATCTCCATGCCCGCCGAATTCAGTGCCACATGGCGGTCGTCGACAGTTACGCGCTGGATTCTTCCTTTGTCCAGCTTCCGGCGGGGGTTGTGGTTGTTTCGGCAGGGATTCTGGTTCCTTCGATAGGGGATCTGGTTGTCGGTGTTGGGACAATAAGCCACATTAATAGAATAGAAACTGTGGAGGTGTTTGCATCACCAACGGCGAAGCTGTTTGAAACACATACGGTGATGGGGTATGGTAAAAAGAAGAGTTCCCCGACGGCCCCTCTTGTGATCCCTCGTGCGACGCTGGCCTATACATCGGCGGTCCACTCGGCGTAATCGAAAATGGAGATGAACCGGGCCATTGACTCCAACCTACCATAGGACTAGAAAAAGGAAACATATAAGGGTTAGGATACATAAAAGGGCTAGGATACGCACCTGGCATCATCTGAAAAGGTTGTGTCGTAGGTATCGTCGGTTGAACTGCTGGGTCAGGTGACTGTGTCAGTGTTGTTGCTGGGACTGGTGATTGTATGGGTTATGATGATGGGTCGGGTGAATGTTTGGGCCTTATTGATTGGTTTGTGACGTCGTCCCTTCTTTTTGGATTTAAAGGGTCACGTCGTTCCCTTTGGACATACAATTGCCACTGCCTCTCCTCTGTCAAAAGTAAATATGGCTTGCCATGGATCCTAAACCATGGCATGTATTCTGGCACGCACGCTAACTCTAGAACGATGATCGGTTCCCGAGTTGGTATATAATCATACCCATCTTCTCACATTTGGATGTAGTATGACCAGAATCTCGGTCAATCCGTATGCAATTACCGTAGGTCGATTTTGTGATGATCATCCAACATCTCAAGTGCCACAGGAATCGGTTGTCGAAATCTAAATTACCGTAATACTCTGTCTGACTGGTGCATCTCCACAGTCGTAAAGTTGACCAACGGGACTTTCACATGCCAAGCATTTGGATTTTGGAAGAACTCATCCGGAATTATTGCCCGAATTGCCGGATCCTCATATGGTATCCATTGAAACTATATGACCATGATGAAAATATTAGTTATATACTAAATACTAAATACCAATTGACTATCTTATGATGGAAATATCTATTTTATTTAATACTTACTTGTGCTTCCGACCGTTGGTCTAATAGAAGCCGTATATCTTCAAGAAAGGTAGGTAATCGAGCATAACTTGCCGGATGGTTCTACCTAATTAAATAAATTTTTAGCATTCGATTATATTTTAAATCTACGTAATAATTGTAAAATCTAATATAAAATTTACTTCGTTATGAGTGGGAATGTATACGGGTGGTCCACTTGAGGACGTAAAAATGGAAAGCGAAACCTTACCCATGACTGCAGTAGTGACAGGCAACCTCCGATTTTCGCTTTATTCGGTCGCGTCGCCCCGCACATCTCCCGATACAATGTTGCCAACACGGCAGACCCCCAACTAAATTCACTAGGTGCTTGAAATTCAACGAGTTTCAGCAGTCATCCTAGATGTACGAGGTTCCGTGACAAGTCCGGCATCAGATAACCTCCAATTATCTAAAGAATGTATGCCCGAGCATATCGGATTCTTTTTAGTTCGGTTGAATCATCATCCGAATCCGAGAATGTGTCTCGTAACCAGCCCATCTCGATCCGACCTCCGTTAATATTCTCCGGAATAACGCCTAAAAGCTCGTAGCATACCGCTCTCCAATCACCAGATTAAACAGACCCGGTGACTGCGTACCTATCCACCGACGATCCCAATTGCAAATTAAATTCTTCCAAAGTGATAGTGCACTCTCCACATGGAAGATGGAATGTGTGCGTATCGGGTCTCCACCTCTTAATCAACGCACTGATAAGTTTTGGGTCCAACTTGCATCCCCGGCCTACTGTTGCCACGTGCCAAAAACCCACCTCCCGCAGGTAATTCTCTACCAACGGTGATGGAGGACCATGTATATTACGGATATAACATTGCAATATCTGATCTACAGACTTTTATAACAAATAATAAAATAATAATTATTTAAAATTGCATAGATAAAAAAATCTTAAATAATATTTAAAAATTAAATTTAACACTTACCATTTTCATTTGTTCGACGGATATGTGCTTGTCATCAAGACGAATCAATTCTCCGGCCATTGCTAAATTGGTACAAATTTTTACGATTTAAAAAAAAATCAAAAAAATAAAATTTAAAACTTTTTTAAAAATAATTAAAAAATTAAAGCTCTTTTAAATAGAAATTTGAGAGGAATTTGAAAGAATATTAGAGAGAAATTGAGATAAAGGATTTAGTTGTGAAAAAAATGAAAGGGGGTTTTTATAGTTTTTTTTTAACCATTGAGGGGGTCACCAACGGTCAAAAAAGTAGTTGTTGCTACTGTTCACGCGCGGGCAAAACGCGTCCCCAATGGAGCGCTTACGTAGCAGGAAAATGCGTCCTTGAGGGAGTGATTTCTGTCCACGTAGGCAAAACACTTTCTCAAGGAAGCGTTTTCCTGCCACGTCCCCTGACATCGCGCTGATGTAGACGCGCTATTGGGGAATTGGGCCATTTCGGTAAATAATTATTTATTGGGCCCATTTCGATAAATTTAAAAAAAATGGCTTTTATATGTAATTTCCCTCATATTTTAAATCATGATTGGAGAGGTACACATAGATCTAAATTTTTACCAAACTCAATTTTGAAATCTATCATTTTAAGCGAATATCCCACCCACCCAAATAAGGAACACATATACCAGATAAGCGAATATCATTTTAAGCAAGGTTTTTTCCCCTCTCCTCTCTCTCTCCCAGCTTTTCCGGAACTCCTACATATTTTACTTCAAAGTTGGACCATAATGGCCGTACACGTGGTTTCATCTAAGGTCATTAATTATTTTAGGTCCCGTAACTTTTGGATACTATCGAGGCTTCAGTCCTTTCATCTATACAATCTTTTATGTCATGGTGTGTGTGTGTGTGTTACCATCACATTTTAGCTTCAACTTCAAACCATATACCACTTTGGTTATTTGATTTTGCATGTGTTGAGGGAAGAAAATAGCATGGTGGATCCCATGACTAAGGCATGTGTGGATCGAGCCACTAAGTTCATCTGGGTGTTCTATTTCGATGTTTTTCTGTTTCGGCTCTGCATTTTGATTTGTTTGAGAACCTGCAGGCTGATTCGTATTCTTCTACTTCTGAATTGGTACTCTGCTGGTTTGTACAAGTCTTAATATATGAATAAAACTTTATATAGCTTACCAATAAGCCTGGCCCGTACAAATTAAGCCTAAAGAGCCGAGCAGATCGGGCCATACTTGGGAAATGAAAATTTATGGTTAAGCCAATTGAAAATTTCTTTATGCAGATAATTTTATTAAAGATTGTTATAAAATAGCCTGCGAATATTTGATTATTTTTATAAAAAAAAAAGCGCCTTGCGATTAACAAGTGAAGAAGTAACTGAGGTTCATGGGTTAACTATCCAGCCTTTAAGAGAATAATCCAACTTAACCAAGTAACTGAATCCGCAACCTTATTGTCCTATTTGGATACATAAGAAAAGGAAAAGAATTTTTTTTTTGGTAACAAGTAAAATAAATAACTAGCTATATGGCCCAAGATCTTTCCCCAAATGGGGAAATCTCAAACATATGCAACTCGTAGCTTCTTTCATGTACCGTGTACAATTTGAAATAGGGTTGCACAGCCATGTCATCAGATTGTGTAACATTCGTGAACCGTGTGAAAAATCCTGCACTTAGAATCAAACAGACCACACGGCCGTGTGGGGTGATCATATGTGGCACACGACTGTGTGACAGGCCATGTGGGGTAACCGTGTGTGACACACGATTGTGTGACAGACCGTGTCCTAAACTGTGTGTAGTTAAAATGACTTTCAAACTAAACTATTTCAACATCCATATCTTAGGTTCCAAACCTTACCATTTCCATCCAATTATACCCTATTCAAAACACATCAAAACATGTCAAAATTATGCCAAATCACATTCAACCTATGTGCCTAACCAATGTACCCTCATTGGTACCACAATTCAAACATTTAAAATCTAATTCACTTACATCATTTCCCAAACCGCAAATCATTTTCTATCATGTAACACCCAAACCCGTATTTGTTTCCAGATTAGGGTTACGAAGCATTATTGAGTACAACATAGTCTAACACAATCATTTATTACAATTCATGCTCTAAAATTTAACTGAGTCATAACCATTCAACTATTCAAATTTCGAACCAACTAACATACATCGAATCATATTACATATGCTTTATAAATCCAATAGTTGAATCATATGATCAACAATCAAGGCATTCGAATAATCAAATTATAAATAAGCTTATTACATTACGTTTTCATATATATATATCACAACACTCAATTGCATACATCTATCTCATTGGCTAAATATCAAACACCTCAATTTAAAAGCTTTTGCACATGCGCATATTTATCAAAACAAATCATAATATACGGCCTAATATTCATTCACCTATAAAACATTAATCTAAGTCAATTTTAAACACAATATCCAACCGTAACAATCCCTTTCCATTAATTATTTAATGAACATACCAATCCATAAATTGTACACAATTGCACATTAATCTAAGTCCACTACAACAAAATAGGTTTTTAGCGGCATTTGGATAAAAAAATGCCGCTAAAGATCGAGCATTAGCAGCGCTTTATGGAAAATGCCGCTAAAACAGGCATTAGCTGCGTTTTCCATAAAGCGCCGCAAAAAACCTAAGCCCAACGATGCCCTTTTTTGAGCTTTCAGGGCTTTAGCGGCGTTTTTGAGAAAGCATGCTAATGCTCAGGGATTTAGCGGCGTTTTTGAGAAAGCATGCTAATGCTCAGGGCTTTAGCGGCGTTTTTGAGAAAGCGCCGCTAATGCTCAGTCTTTAGCGGCGATTTTGAGAAAGCGCCGCTAATGCTCAGGGCCTTAGCGGCGTTTTTGAGAAAGCGCCGCTAATGCTTAGGGTTTTAGCGGCATTTTACCGCTTTAACAGCGTTTTTGAAGTAGCACCGCGAATCCTCTCTTTTTAGCAACGCCGCTAATGCTTAGGGATTTAAAACAATTTAAAATATTTGTTAAAAATGGAAAAATAAAATACTATTATTTAAAATAATTTTAAAGTTTTTTTGGTACATTACTGATTTTTTAATTTATATATTAAATAATTTCTTATATAATCGTAAAAGAGATAGTATTAATTTTAAAATATTGAATTAATTATCATTATAGTTTAAGGTTTTTGGTTTAGGGTAGATGGTTTAGAGTTTAAGGTTTAGGTGTTACCATTTTATGGTTTATGGATTATGGGTTTAGGGGTTATGGTTTAGGGTTTATAGTTTAAAGGCTGGGGTTTAAGGTTTAGAGGTTATGTGTTAAGGGTTTATGGTTTTAAGGTTTAGGTTTAGGGTTTAAGATTTAGATTAACTAGTGTTTTCTAATTTATATATTAATTAATTTCTTATAAAATTGTAAAAGAGATAATATTAATTTGGTTCTTCAAAATCGTGTGAAGATTTGGTTCTTCAAAATCGATATAAGCTATATCCAAGGATATCCCCATCTTATCCCATCCCGGTTCAGTATTTTTAGTGCTCGGTTCAGTTTTTTTATCCAGTTCAAATTTTTGCGTGTTTTGCCTTGCCCCCGCCATGATCAAAAAAGAATTGATTGAATAACTTTGCAAAGGTTTTAAAATATTGAATTAATTAGTGGGACAAGCCAGACCAAGCTATGCCAATGCCCAATTTTAAAAACTTTTCCAACTTCGAAGTATTAATTTTAAAATATTGAATTATATAATTATAGTTTAGAGTTTCGGGTTTAGGGTATATGATTTATGGTTTAAGGTTTAAGGATTAGAAGTTACTATTTTAAGGTTTATGGATTATGGGTTTAGGGATTATGATTTATAGTTTAAAGGTTGGGGTTTAAGGTTTAAGGGTTAGGGTTTAATGGTTAAGGGTTTAGGATTTATGATTTATGATTTATGATTTATGATTTAGGGTTTAAGAGATAGGGGTTAGGGTTTAGGGTTTAGATTAATTACTATTTTTAATTTATATATTAAATAATTTCTTATATAATTGTAAAGATATAATATTAATTTTAATATATTAAAATTATGATTATAGGTTAAAATATTTAAGAGATAAGATATAAACTCTTTTTTTTTTTTGAAAAAAATCGACTGGAATAGATTAAAATTTGAAATAAGAACGTTCATTGGGCTAAACCCAAGTTGTCCTAAGAAAACAAAAGACAACAGGAAGCAGGCCATCATTAGTTTAGCCTACACAAAATCAAAAAAAAAAAAATAAATTTAAATTGCTTCCAGCCGAACGGTCCAGTTGGTCCTCATAAATGATTCTAATTTTTCCTCTACCCAAGACCACTGAAAAGTAAAAGCAGATCTCCTCAAATCTTTTCCTTATCGATTTGCTTTGCAATCGGCACCATTTCCTCCATTTTAAACGTCGCACCATACTACCGAAAGCTAAGGTCTTTTTCATTTTCTTTTACTCTGAAGAACCCAGATGATTTGGCTCTGATTCTCCTCCAGATAATCTTAAGGTCCCTCCCTCCAGGTACTGTTCCTCTCCCTTCATGAGTGTTTCTTTTGCTAGTCGGTAGGCTTCTGTGTTTTCTAACCTTGGGATGAAATAAAATCTGATTTCTTGATAGTAATCCTTTAGGCTTTGGATGTCACTGATTATTGCCCCTATTTCTGATCTGTCTCGATTTGCATTTTGGCATTTTGTAATCACTGTTTTTGAGTCTCCAATTATATCTAAAGTATGATAGCCCAACTGAATCCCTAACCTTGTTGCTTGAAAACCTGCATATGCTTCCGCCGCGAATGAAGATGCAATATTTTCATGAAGGGTCGACTTTGCTGCAACGATCCTACCCTCCTCATTTCTAACAACTAGGCTTGACGTAGATCTGGAGTTCTGTAAGTCGAAAGCCGCATCGAAAAAGATGGCCTTTTTCGCCCTTTGTAGACTTTGTCTAGGCCTCACACTGGTTTGCACGTTGAGTACCCTATCTTTAATCCTTTCCAATTCCAAAATGTAGCTTTTTATTTGTTTGGATATATTCCAACTAGTACTTGATCTGCTTTCGTATAATAACTTATTTCTGTTTGTCCAGATAAGCGAGTCATAGCGAAACCCTCAGACTTTGATCGTTTGTCCCTTGGCTGAAAACCCAGGTAAGCCAACTCCAAATATCTAAATGACTGTTGTTGAGTACCCTTGAAAAATTTAAGTGACTCAATATTTCCTTTGCTGTAGGGCATAGATGGAAAACATGGAAACTATCTTCTCCTTCCTGACCGCATCTCAAATATCGATCCTCAGACATCACTCTTCGCAGCTTCAGATTGGAGAAAGTGGGACTGTAATTCCATGCTATTTTCCATACTGTAATCTTGATTTTTGAGGGCATATGTAAATTCCATAATTTCCTGTAGAAACTTTTAGTATCAGTCTGTAAATAAACACTAGGATCTATTTTAGCCTCCTGTAATAGTTTATAGGCACTCCTTACTGAAAAGTCTCCAGTTGCCTATAATAAATTGTTTAGGATTTAAGGTCTACTTGAGATTTGTTAAATGATGAAATTTTATACAATCAATTAATGCTTTTATATTTAAAAATATTTAATCTAAACCATTTGGTATATTTAAATATTAGATTTAAAAAATATTGATAAATAAATAAATAAAAATAATGATTGATATGGATAGGTAACTATCTATGTTGGATAGGTCCAAATTATAACAAATAAAAATAAAATACAAAAACTAAAATTATTCCACATCGAACATCTAGCAAAATAGTTATATTTTAGTTAGGAAGAAATATCTCTAATAAAATGGAGATTAGATCGGAAAAGAATAATATAAAATCATGATTAACGTCTCAATCTTTAATAGAAATTTGATATGTGAGAGATTGATTGCTTACATTGGATAATTCTAACTTAATAATTAATTACGGACATTTAATCATTTGTTTTCTTATTAAAATATATGGTATTTATTTTGAGAGTACTTAGTTTTTTATTATAAAAATCCAATTTATAAAAATTAGTAATAATCAATGTTTTACAAAATCACTTAACTAATAAATTTTAGCAGACAAAATAAAAGATTTTTAGCAGAGCAAAAAGGCGTCATTTTGTTCAAAATAAAATAATTTGTTCAAAAGATAAGCAATAGCAGCGTTTTTATAAAAAACGCCGCAAAAATCATTTCACTTAAAAAATGCGTTTTATCCCCATATTTCCCCGCCTGAAATCTCCAAAAGGAGCTCTGCTACTAAGGGCCAGTTCTTTATTGCTTTTGAGAAGTGCTTTTGAGAAATTTGAGTGTTTGGCATTGCTGTCAAAAAATGCTTTTGAAGAATAAAATGTTCATTTTAGACATGAGATTATAAAGTAACAAATATGTATTTAAATAAAGTTCAAATTAGTTAATATTATGATATTTTAGCAAAAATATAAAAAAATAATTTATTATAAGTTATTGTTAATATTTTAATATATAATATTAATTTTAAATATTTCTAAGTAATTAATATTAATTATTTATAAAATTTAATTAGAATATATAGACTATATTTAAATATTTAAATATAAAAATTAAATATTTGTAATTAGATATTGACACGATTGTATTATTATAAAATTATTTTTATTTTTAATTAATGCTTTTAACACATTTGTATTATTTTATTTTAAAATATATTTGAATATATAACTCATATTATATACTAACATAACATAGAAAACATAAACCTAACAATTAAAATATTACATATATTTGGATTAAAGTTTTAAAAGGGATAATATTTATATACCAAATATAAATACTAAAAATTTGTCAATAGCATTTACAATTCAAAGTGAATTTATTAAACTAGATGCTATATTTGATAAGCATATGAAAATGATTTGGTTATATTCAATAAATGATTTGGTTAATACAATACTTATATTTGATAAGCATATGAAAATGATTTGGTTAATACAATACTTATATTTGATAAGCATATGAAAATGAAAGTCGAAACTATCGATGAAGAACATAAAAAGAATATTTCATGGAAAGAAGATTGTTAGGATGAATTCTTCAATTCCAATCATTTAAATAACAGTCTCGGGAACCAAGCAATATGCCAAATTAGTGGATGATCCACATCATTAACATTGCATCTTGTTTTAAGATGAACAAGAATGGAACTAAAGTGTCTCCGAGGAGTAACATATTGCTATTTTTGTAAATAAAGTACGAAAGTGTATAAATAGATGGTTGAATAATACACATCCGAAAAAGATCATTGCCAATAAGCCACTAACAAAGTAGCCTCATAAACAAAGAAATAGTTCTTAGGTTACGCCTAAATTTCATGATAATGACATAAAACTACATCAAAGATCAGAGTCGAACTTTGTTCATAAGAACATAAAATAAATCATTAGCAAGAAACAATTTTGCAGCATGTCATATGTGTTGAGCATCCAAAGGAAAAAAGAAATTGTCAACCAGTGGCTCTCATCTACTCGTCAGTATAGTAGTGTCGCCTCACTATGGCATCCTTAACCCCCATATGACATGTATACAAACAGCCACCCCTAGAAAGGCAATTCTACTTCATATACAGCGAAATAAAAATACCCTACTTCATACTTTTTCCTCATTTAGCAAGAAAGTTTCTTTACGGATTATGACCAAACATAACTCCAAAGGAATAGACAGTTTACAAGATCATGCTTCAGCACAAGATAAGAAAAAAGAAAAAAAAGAAGCACAAAATAAAAACAAGAAAACACACGTACAAACATGCACACACCAACATAACGTAAAGAGTCACTCCGCAAGACCATACATCTGCCATCTGAAAAGAAATCCAATCCTAAATACAATCGAAGCGCAAGTGTGAAAACCTCTCGCTTTGGAAAGACTTGATAAAACTCTGGCTGTAGTTTATCTTTACTGTGATAAAATATTCCACATGGTACTGCTTTTATGGTCTATAATGAAAACATCACCATAAAGCAAAACTAGCTGTAACAATGTACTATTGCGGATTTCCAACTATTGTTAAAGATGATTGATCATTTACAAAGCATATAATCACTCATAACATGTGCCAAGAAACACCAGCTGATCTTTAGAACAGCATGTAAAGCCATCAATTACTCTAGCACACAAGATCATTTATCATACATTTTCAGGATTAATGTAAAAGTATCGTGTCTACTAGTTTGAGGAATTGAGATGCGCACTGAGGGAATCAGTTGATAAGTGGAAGATAGTGATTGGGCATCATCCCATTAAAAGCATCGGGCACCATGGTCAAACCAAGGAGCTCATCACCCTCATTCTACCTATACTTAAGGTGAACTACCTCTACCTAATTAAGGTATAATTTGCTGTAAAAGCTAGGTTCTAGATCACTCCGCTCTATATATTATCCACACAAAATATGACCAGTTATTTCTTGCACTTGTGATTGTTCCAATTGTAAAACCCCTAACCGGTATTCATCATCGAATTAGGGTTAAGAGGCATTACTAATCAAAACAGAACTTAGAACAGACATTCAGTATAGTTCAATAATTTAACGGCTACATATAAATTGCTAGGTCTAATATTAAACATGTAAAATTTTAAACTTCTCTTTAAAATTACAATCCAGATTAAAGCATAAGAATATAAGTAATTTTCAGATGACTATTAATTTCATATACAATATATCAAAGTACGACTTTCCAAAACATTTATCTAGCTTTGTACATGCCATAATTAAAATTTAAGCAGGTTTAATACCGAGACAAGAGATAGAGTGATGATCTTCTTGACGATCCCCGAGCTTGAAGCTTGATCTTTAAGTATATAAAAATGAAAGACATAAACAAACAAAGTAAGCTTTTATAGCTTAGTAAGTCTATTTCATAATGAAATATATATATATATATAGAAATAATATAACTTTTAATTTAATTTCTTGAGATTGCAATTAACACATATAATTAATATTTATACATTTCTTGTACTCATACCATTTTATTTATAGTCAAATATATGTACACAATAAATCGTTCAATTGAATATATATATTTATACCAAACAACATTACAACCAAATGAATATAACCGAGCATATATGTATGTTATACACATATCATATCCAACTGTATGTATACTCATAATAAACTTATAACCAAATACAAATCTAATACATGTGACCAAATGCATTCATCTTCATCAAATAATTATAAATAGAGGTGTATACATTTCAAATGCATATGTAGATACTTATCAAATACATATACCGAATATTTATCGTATACATTTATCATTGCATAAATCGAAAGCATGTATGTATATTTTACAAATGCATAGACCGAATATGTACATATTCATTAAACACACTTAGCCAAGGTATATATGCTCATCAATTAAAGATAACCAAAATCATATAACTGTACACTTAATCACATTCTTTAAGCAGATTCATCGGCACTTAGCCTACTAGACTTAAAGCCCGATTCAAGACAATCGACACTTAGCCCGCAAGACATATAGTGCGAAATGTTTCACCGGCATTAAGCACGCTGAGCGTAAAGTCGATATTGTTTCACCCAGGTATTAAGCACGCTGAGACGTAAAGTCGAAATTATTTCACCGGCATTAAGCACGCTAGACGTAAAGTCGATATTGTTTCACCGGCATTAAGCACGCTGAGACGTAAAGTCGAAATTATTTCACCGGCATTAAGCACGCTAGACGTAAAGTCTGAAATGTTTCACTGGCAATAAACCTAATAGGCACTGAGCCTAAAATCTCAATTCACGAATTTATATCTCATATTTGTATATATTATCCACATAAAAATTCAACTCAATAATTTATAAACTATATCTTTAATCCACATAGGTATATAAAGTTCGGACATCAAATTCAGCTCAATAACTTAATTATACATCCGAACATATATATATATATAACTTAATACATTAAAGCCTACTACCTAATATCATGCATTCGAACACCTAATATCATGCATATCGTTGCTTTGTGTACTACAAGACCCATGCTTTAATTTCATATACAATATATCAAAGTACGACTTTCCAAAACATTTATCTAGCCTGTACATGCCATAATTAAAATTTAAACAGTTTAATACCGAGATAGTAGATAGAGTGATGATCTTGCTGACGATCCTCGAGCTTGAAGCTTGATCTTTAAGTATATAAAACAGAAAGACATAAACAAACAAAGTAAGCTTTTATAGCTTAGTAAGTCTATTGCATAATGAAATATATATATATATAGAAATAATATAACTTTTTAATTTAATTTACTGAGATTGCAATTAACACATATAATTAATATTTATACATTTACTGTACTCATACCATTTTATTTATAGTCAAATATATGTACCTGTCGAAATGCGTTCAATTGAATATATATATTTATACCAAACAACATTACAACCAAATGAATATAACCGAGCATATATGTATGTTATACACATATCATATCCAACTGTGTATGTATACTCATAATAAACTTATAACCAAATACAAATCTAATACATGTGACCAAATGCATTCATCTTCATCAAATAATTATAAATAGAGGTGTATACATTTCAAATGCATATGTAGATACTTATCAAATACATATACCGAATATTAATACGTATACATTTATCATTGCATAAATCGAAAGCATGTATGTATATTTTACAAATGCATAGACCGAATATGTACATATTCATTAAACACACTTAGCCAAGGTATATATGCTCATCAATTAAAGATAACCAAAATCATATAACTGTACACTTAATCACATTCTTTAAACAGATTCATCGGCACTTAGCACGCTAGACTTAAAGCCCGATTCAAGACAATCGACACTTAGCACGCTAGACATATAGTCGAAATGTTTCACCGGCATTAAGCACGCTGAGACGTAAAGTCGATATTGTTTCACCCATTAAGCACGCTGGACGTAAAGTCCGAAATTATTTCACCGGCATTAAGCACGCTAGACGTAAAGTCTAATATTGTTTCACCAGCATTAAACCTGCTAGACGTAAAGTCTGAAATTATTTCACTGGCATTAAGCCTGCTAGATGTAAAGTCTGAAATGTTTCACTGGCAATAAACCTGATAGGCACTGAGCCTAAAATCTCAATTCACAGAATTTATATCTCATATTTGTATATATTATCCACATAAAAATTCAACTCAATAATTTATAAACTATATCTTTAATCCACATAGGTATATAAAGTTCAGACATCAAATTCAACTCAATAACTTAATTATACATCCGAACATATATATATATATATATATATATATATATATATATATATAACTTAATACATTAAAGCCTACTACCTAATATCATGCATTCGAACACCTTATGATATTCCAAACTAATAATTTCATATCTTCAATTCCATTCAAGAATTTT
This sequence comes from Gossypium raimondii, assembly GCF_025698545.1. NCBI lineage: Eukaryota > Viridiplantae > Streptophyta > Magnoliopsida > Malvales > Malvaceae > Gossypium > Gossypium raimondii. The sequence continues at coordinate 46,140,953 of NC_068572.1, forward strand.
TACATGAATATACATACATAATCGAATCTCCCTTATACATATATAAATTTCATACTTAAACTCATTCTGAACATATATATATATGCATATTTGCATAATTGAACCTCATATAAACTTGTATAAATGGCATACACAATTTAATACAAGGACATATACATGTATATTTGCATATTATAGATCCAATACAAAGTTTTATACCAATATAAACCTATGTTTATTTCCGAATCTTAAGTACACACACACACACACACACACACATATATACCTTTTATTAAACCAATACTTTATACTTGTATATACATGTATAAATTCAAAACTTGTACATATAAAAATATAAAACTTTTATACTCCAACTAAATTTGATAACATTTATAATTGTATATCCTTATATACCTTCATACTTTAACTAAATTCAAATGACCATATAAGTATATACTTATGATTCGAACATGTAATAATAATGCATATAATTCACTCATTCTTTTAATTATTTCAACCAACATATTTTAAATTATAATTCATCAAAATACAGCACATATACATACCTATATACTGATTTTTATGACATTAAATAGCTAATAGACTTACCTCGGACAGTGTAAAATCGAAACCGGACGATTAGTCAACGACTTTAACTTTTCCTCGATCTAACTCCGATTTATTTGGTTCTTGATCTAAATATATTAAAATGAGATAAATTAAATATTATTACATTCAATTTAGTCCAAAAACACATAAATGGGAAAATTACCATTTTACCCCTAATATTTACATTTTTGCAATTTAGTCCCTATTACATAAAACACAAAATACACAAAATTTGCCCATACTATACAAGGGCCGAATGTCCCTAGTGCTCATACAAGTCCACAAATTTCATTTATTTCACATTTTAGTCCCTCAAAATTTTAATTTCACAATTTAGCCCTAATTACTCAATTTCACCAAAAATTCAAAGACAAAACACGTTAATCTTTCACATATCTTTCATATTTCATCATCAACTATCACAAAGCTCAAGCATTCATCAATGGCATATCACAAAATCAACACCAAATTCTAAAATTAAAGCATGGGTCTTGTAGTACACAAAGCAACGATCTCAAAAACGTAAAAATTTTCAAAAACCGAACAAAAACGAACCTTTAATTAAGCAAGGATATGGCCGAACTTTAGAAAGCCATAGTTGAGCTTCTTTTTGCTTAACATTCGGCTTGGAGAAGATGATAAAATCATCTTTTCTTAAGTTATTTTAACTAATATATATTTTAATTACTTAATGACTACTTTAACCTTAGTTTAATTAATTATGAAACATATAACTTAAGGGTAATTTAGACCATTGCAGCCCACTAACTATTAAATGGCCTAATTTCCATTTATAACCCTTATTTTTAAAAGACAACAACAATTGGGTGCTTTTAAATTTAACCTTTAAATTTTTATTTTACGCGATTAAGCCCTTTTTATCAAATTGTGCACTCAAACGATCAAATTTTTATACAAAATTTTTACACATAGTAATTCACATACTGCAAATATCAAAAATAATTTTAAAATATTTTTTTGTCTTGGATTTGTGGTCCCGAAATCACTTTGTCTGATTAGGGTCAAGATCGGGTTGTTACAACTCTTCCCCCCTTAGGGATTTTCGTCCCCGAAAATCTTACCAGTGAATAGGTTTGGATAACGTTCTTTCATTGCATCCTCTAGTTCCCACGTTGCTTTTTCAACTCCGTGTTTTTTTTCCACAGTACTTTAACTAACGAAATTCTCTTGTTTCGTAACTCTTTAACTTCACGAGCCAAAATACTAATCGGTTCTTCTTCGTATGACATATCAGATTTAATCTCAACCTCTGTCAGATTAATCACATGTGAAGGATCAGATCGGTATCTACGAAGCATTAAAACATGGAATACATTGTGAATCTTTTCTAGCTCAGGTGACAATAACAATCTATAAGCAACTGGCCCGATACGCTCAATAATCTCATAAGGTCCAATGAATCTCGGACTCAATTTACCTTTACGATCGAATCTGAGTATTTTCTTCCACGGTAAGACTTTCAAAAACACTTTGTCCCCAATTTGAAACTCTATATCCTTTCTTCTCAAATCTGCATATGATTTCTGATGATCTGATATTGCCTTCAAACTATCCCGAATCACTCTCACTTTATGCTCAGTTTCTTTAATCAAATCAACCCGTGTATCTTATTCTCGCTAAGCTCAGCCCAATACAATGGTGTACGACATTTATGACTGTATAAAGCCTCGTAGGGTGTCATTTTGATGCTAGACTAAAAACTATTGTTACATGCAAATTCAATCAAAGACAAATATCGTTCCCATGTACCTTCAAACTCGAGAATGCAACATCTTAACATATCTTTGAGTATCTGAATGATTTGTTCGGACTGACCATCTGTTTGGGGGTGAAAAACTGTGCTAAAGTGTAGTTTTGTTCTCAAAGCATCTTGCAGTTTCTTCCAAAACCGCGATATAAATCTCGGGTCTCTATCCGAAACTATAGAAATAGGTACATCATGCAACCTCACAATATGTGAAACATATATCTCAGCTAACTTATCAAATAAATAATCTGTGTAAACCAGAAGAAAATGTGCCGATTTAGTCAATCTATCCACTACAACCCAAATAGCAACTTTCTTGCCCGGTGTCAATGGTAAACCAGATACAAAATCTATCATGACTCTGTTCCATTTCCATTCAGGTATCATGATCGGCTGAAGCAACCTTGAAGGTACCTGATGTTTAGCTTTTACTTGCTGACATATTAAACACTTCGAAACAAAGTCAAAAATGTCTCGTTTCATACTGTGCCACCAATAGTGTTGTTTTAGATCATTTTACATTTTCGTGCTACATGGATGAATAAATAATCGACTATTGTGAGCTTATTCAAAATCATCAGAATTAACTCTGAATTTTTTTTTGAAACACATAATCGGTTTTTGAACCTCAAGCAATCCTCAGCATCAACTAAAAACTCAGAATTAACATCCAAATCACACTGAGCCTGTTTTACAATTAAACCTTCATTGGCTTTCTGAGCCTCACAAATTTGTTGGACAAATAACGATTTTGCTTTCAACTCAGCTATTATCGTACCATCATCAAACATAGCTATATGTACATTCATTGCACGCAAAGCAAATAGTGATTTCTGACTTAAAGCATCAGCGACAACATTAGCTTTTCCTGGATGATAATCAACCACAAGGTCATAATCCTTAAGCAACTCTAACCATAGACGCTGTCTCAAATTTAGGTCTTTTGTGTCATGAAATATTTCAAACTTTTATGATCGGAGTAAACATGACATTTCTCGGAGGTTTCCAATCAAGTATAGCTGAAACTTTACTCGAATCAACCCTAATACCAGATGTTGATACAACATGACCCAGGAAACTGACTTTATGTAACCAGAACTCACATTTACTAAACTTTGCATACAACTGTTTATCTCATAGAGTTTGTAACACAAGTCTCAAATGTTCGGCATGCTTGGTATCATCACGGGAGTAGATTAAAATATCATCTATGAACACTACCACAAACCGATCCAGATATTGTCTGAAGATCTAATTCATCAAATCCATGAAAACCATGAGTGCATTAGTAAGTCTAAAAGGCATGACCAGAAATTCATAATGTTCATATCTTGTTCTGAAAGTAGTCTTTGGAACATTAGAGTCTTTAACTCGCAACTGATAATAGCCTGACCTCAGATCTATCTTAGAAAACACAGTGGCCCCTTTCAATTGATCGAACAAATCATCAATCCGTGGCAATGGATACTTATTCTTTATGGTTACCTTATTTAGTTTCTTGTAGTCAATACGCATTCTCATTGTCCCATATTTCTTTTTCACAAACAAGACTGGTGTTCCCCAAGGAGAGAAACTCGGTATCGCAAAACCCTTATTTGTCAACTCTTGTAACTGAGCTTTCAATTCTTTTAATTCTGTAGATGCCATTCTATACAGAGCTATAGATATCAGAGTCGTCCCTGGTACTAACGCAATCCCAAACTCTAGCTCTCTAATCGGCAGCAACTCTGGCAACTCTTGAGGAAACACATCCGGATATTCACACATAACTGGTACTGATTCAATCTTCTTATCAGTCATTTTACTATTAATCACATATGTAATGTAAGCGTGGTAGCCCTTTCTCACATACTTCTGAGCTAACATCGAAGATATCACAGCTGATAAACCATTAAAATCATTAAATTCAACCCGAATAATCTTATCGTTCTAACATATCAAATCAATAGTTTTCCTTTTACAATTTACCACAGCATCGTGTAAAGTTAACTACTTCATATCCAGAATAATATCAAACTCGTCGAATGGCAACAACATCAAATCAGCCCAAAAACATGAATCTCAAATCATCAACGGACAATTTTTACACACTTTGTCAACCAAAACACACCGACCCAGGGGGTTTGATACTCTAATGACAAACTCAGTAGACTCAACAAGCAGAGTCTTACTGGATACTAAAGTCTTACACACATATGAATGAGTCGAACCGGGATCAATCAATGCAATAACATTAGTATCATAAAGAGTGAAAGTATCAGTAATGACATCTGGGGAAGAAGCCTCCTCACGAGCATGGATGGCATATGCTCTGACAGGTGCACGAGCCTCACATCGAACTGTCGTGTCTTTTGTCCCTCTCTGGCTACCACTTACATTACCTGTATGCCTGAGTGGTCTACCTCGTACTGACACATTACTCGGTCTGGTACTCTGAATAGTGTTTTGCCCAGCTACCATCGGACACCTCCGAATAAAATGATCCTTGGATCCAAACTTAAAACAAGACTGATCATGTAATCTGCAATCTCCAGAATGTCATTTACCACAATGTTTGTACTCTGATCTATCTTGTCGAACATTACCAATACTAGCAACTGAAGTAGCTCGTGAACTCACATGAGGTCGATCTCGATCCCGTCTAGAAAATCTGTAGTAGCTTTAGATCGGTGTGATCTTCTCTCAATTTCTTTGAAGTCAACTTAAATGATTTACTGAATGTTCTTTTACGAGAATCTCTAGCTTCAAAGTCAGCATTTCTCTTCTCTTTCCCGAGTTCTTCAGCTTTGCAAGCTCATTCAACAAGTACCACAAACTATTTTATCTCAAGTATACCAACTAACAATTTAATATATTCATTCAACCCATCTTCAAATCTCTTACACATAACAGCTTCAGTCGCCACACTCTTGGGCATATCTGCTAAGTCGCACAAATTTCTGCTCATATTCAGTAACATTCGTACGACCCTGTTTAAGTTCAAGAAATTCTTTACGTTTCTAATTAATGAATCTCTGACTGATATATTTCTGACGGAACTCCGCCTGTAAGAATTCCCAAGTGACACGCTGTTTCATTACAACAGACACTGGAGTATTCCACCAATGGTAGGCAGAGTCACGTAACAAGGATATGGCACATTTCAACCATTCTTTGGGTGTACATGACAGTTTTTCAAATACACGGATAGTGTTATCAAGTCAAAATTCAGCCCGCTCAGCATCATCATTAACTGTGGCCCTAAACTCTTCAGCCCTGTATTTTCTAATTTTATAAATAAAGAGTCGGATTGGTTCGAATATATTGTGTAAACCAATCATTCATCATTTGGTAGAAGGTTTGCTTTGCCTCTCCCTCTTGGCTACTCGAGGTTGGCCGGGAGTCAATTGGCATTCCCCCTTGCATGGGAGCAAGCGCTATACTTTAAACGTCGTCAGCTACAGCTCGATCGGGATCCATTACGATACAAAAACATATTTTAAGATGTCAGAAGTCATCACACTATCAAAATATAAAATATGACATGTACAACTACACTCACACGTGCTACGCTAATCCTAGAACCGACTAAATCGTAGCTCTGATACCAAACAAATGTAAAACCCCTAACCGGTATCCGTCATCGAATTAGGGTTAAGAGGCATTACTAATCAAAACAGAACTTAGAACAGACATTCAGTATAGTTCAATAATTTTAACGGTTACATATAAATTGCTAGGTCTAATATTAAACATGTAAAATTTTAAACTTCTCTTTAAAATTACAATCCAATTAAAGCATAAGAATATAAGTAATTTTCAGATGACTATTAATTTCATATACAATATATCAAAGTATGACTTTCCAAAACATTTATCTAGCTTTGTACATGCCATAATTAAAATTTAAGCAGTTTAATACTGAGACAAGAGATAGAGTGATGATCTTCTTGACGATCCTCGAGCTTGAAGCTTGATCTTTAAGTATATAAAATGAAAGACATAAACAAACAAAGTAAGCTTTTATAGCTTAGTAAGTCTATTGCATAATGAAATATATATATATATAGAAATAATATAACTTTTAATTTAATTTCTTGAGATTGCAATTAACACATATAATTAATATTTATACATTTACTGTACTCATACCATTTTATTTATAGTCAAATATATGTACACAATCAAAATGCGTTCAATTGAATATATATATTTATACCAAACAACATTACAACCAAATGAATATAACCGAGCATATATGTATGTTATACACATATCATATCCAACTGTATGTATACTCATAATAAACTTATAACCAAATACAAATCTAATACATGTGACCAAATGCATTCATCTTCATCAAATAATTATAAATAGAGGTGTATACATTTCAAATGCATATGTAGATAATTATGAAATACATATACCGAATATTTATACGTATACATTTATCATTGCATAAATCGAAAGCATGTATGTATATTTTACAAATGCATAGACCGAATATGTACATATTCATTAAACACACTTAGTCAAGGTATATATGCTCATCAATTAAAGATAACCAAAATCATATAACTGTACACTTAATCACATTCTTTAAACAGATTCACGGCACTTAGCACCGCTAGACTTAAAGCCCGATTCAAGATAATCGACACTTAGCACTGCTAGACATATAGTCTCGAAATGTTTCACCGGCATTAAGCCTGCTAGACGTAAAGTCTGATATTGTTTCACCGGTATTAAGCCTGCTAGACGTAAAGTCTGAAATTATTTCACCGGCATTAAGCCTGCTAGACGTAAAGTCTAATATTGTTTCACCGGCATTAAGCCTGCTAGACGTAAAGTCTGAAATTATTTCACTGGCATTAAGCCTGCTAGATGTAAAGTCTGAAATGTTTCACTGGCAATAAACACGATGAGCATCGAGCCTAAAATCTCAATTCACGTAATTTATATCTCATATTTGTATATATTATCCACATAAAAATTCAACTCAATAATTTATAAACTATATCTTTAATCCACATAGGTATATAAAGTTCAGACATCAAATTCAACTCAATAACTTAATTATACATCCGAACATATATATATATATATAACTTAATACATTAAAGCCTACTACCTAATATCATGCATTCAACACCTTATGATATTCCAAACTAATAATTTCATATCTTCAATTCCATTCAAGAATTTTTACATGAATATACATACATAATCGAATCTCCTTATACATATATAAATTTCATACTTAAACTCATTCTGAACATATATATATATGCATATTTGCATAATTGAACCTCATATAAACTTGTATAAATGGCATACACGAATTCAATACAAGGACATATACATGTATATTTGCATATTATAGATCCAATACAAAGTTTTATACCAATATAAACCTATGTTTATTTCCGAATCTTAAGTACACACACACACACACACACACACATATACCTTTTATTAAACCAATACTTTATACTTGTATATACATGTATAAATTCAAAACTTGTACATATAAAATATAAAACTTTTATACTCCAACTAAATTTGATAACATTTATAATTGTATATCCTTATATACCTTCATACTTTAACTAAATTCAAATGACCATATAAGTATATACTTATGATTCAACATGTAACAATAATGCATATAATTCACTCATTCTTTTAATTATTTCAACCAACATATTTTAAATTATAATTCATCAAAATACAGCACATATACATACCTATATACTGATTTTATGACATTAAATAGCTAATAGACTTACCTCGGACAGTGTAAAATCGAAGCCGGACGATTAGTCAACGACTTTAACTTTTCCTCGATCTAACTCCGATTTCTTTGGTTCTTGATCTAAATATATTAAAATGAGATAAATTAAATATTATTACATTCAATTTAGTCCAAAAACACATAAATGGGAAAATTACCATTTTACCCCTAATATTTACATTTTGCAATTTAGTCCCTATTACATAAAACACAAAATACACAAAATTTGCCCATACTATACAAGGGCGAATGTCCCTAGTGCTCATACAAGTCCACAAATTTCATTTATTTCACATTTTAGTCCCTCAAAATTTTAATTTCACAATTTAGCCCTAATTACTCAATTTCACCAAAAATTCAAAGACAAAACACGTTAATCTTTCACATATCTTTCATATTTCATCATCAACTATCACAAAGCTCAAGCATTCATCAATGGCATATCACAAAATCAACACCAAATTCTAAAATTAAAGCATGGGTCTTGTAGTACACAAAGCAACGATCTCAAAACGTAAAATTTTCAAAACCGAACAAAAGCGAACCTTTAATTAAGCAAGGATATGGCGAACTTTAGATAGCCATAGTTGAGCTTCTTTTGCTTAACATTCGCTTGGAGAAGATGATAAAATCATCTTTTCTTAAGTTATTTTAACTAATATATATTTTAATTACTTAATGACTACTTTAACCTTAGTTTAATTAATTATAAAACATATAACTTAAGGGTACTTTAGACCATTGCAGCCCACTAACTATTAAATGGCCTAATTTCCATTTATAACCCTTATTTTTAAAAGACAACAACAATTGGGTGCTTTTAAATTTAACCCTTAAATTTTTATTTTACGCGATTAAGCCCTTTTTATCAAATTGTGCACTCAAACGATCAAATTTTTATACAAATTTTTTACACATAGTAATTCACATACTGCAAATATCAAAAATAATTTTAAAATATTTTTTTGACTTGGATTTGTGGTCCCGAAACCACTTTGTCTGATTAGGGTCAAGATCGGGTTGTTACACCAATGCCCAAGGAAAACAAAACAGAGGTTATGCAAAAGTTAACTTCCGTTTTTTTCACATAGAATAGGTTTTTCCTCAATGTAGAGGCCTTATAAGTTGTCTAGGTACTTTCCAGATTGCGAGTACTGATAGAGATTGGGTCTATCCATCGACCTTCTCTAATAGGGCACTCAACCATCCCATGGTCAAGTGCGCAAGAAAAAAACTAAAGCAAAAACTAAAGCTAATATACTTGAATTTTTTAATATAATTAAAAAAAAACAAGATGAAACAAAAAACAGATCACATCGAATCCATCAAAGAATTTCCTATAAAATTTAAGCTTGCCAAAGCTATAAAATATCTAACAAAGAAAATTAAAGTAAAGAATCAGAAAACAAGATGTCATGTTCAACCGATTCAACTCAACAACAATTAAAAATCTCTAAAGCAATGGATTACCATGACGAGTATATGCAAACGATCTTCTCTCTACAACTCATCCAAGCCACAACCGAGTCGATGAAAGTCTGACTCGACAAGTCAGATTGGAACCAAAAACAACTGAACTGGAAACTCAATAGCTGTAATGAGAAAAATTTTGAATTTAAGAAACTAAAAACACAAAATTATGACGATAAACAATAAGAAAACAAAGCTTTCTTCTCACGATTTTTCCTTTTTTTTTATTTAACTCATCAAATGAAAAATAAAAATTCAAAACATTTCTACCCTCTAAGAACATTTTGAGGCTATTAATTTCTAGTCTCAAAAACCAATACAGAGAAAATACTAAATAAAAAATGGACAGGTGGCAAAAGCCGCAGATCAAACCGCAAATGAAGAAATCTGAAATAGATCTGTTATGTTGGGGGAAGAAAATATATGTACCTCCTGCTCCAATAACGTGCAAGTCAGCTGCGATATCCGTTCGTCCAGGTTCCAATACGAGTTCGAACCCACAGAAAACCACAGCGATAATCGACAGAGACAAATGAAAGAATGAAGGAATGAAGGAGGAGAGTGGGGGATTACTGGAAAATAGATAATCTCAAGGAAATTTTCTAACAGAAATGAAGAAATGAAGGAAGAGAGACTGGGCGTGAAAGTGCAGAGGAGAAAGTTTGTGGGAGAAGACGATAGGTTAATTTGGTCAATTTTCAGCCAAAAGCACTTCAAGCTGAAGAAAAGAAGAAATTTTTAGCTTCTCATCTGGAGAGAAGTGCTTTTCTGATGGTGAAATAATCTGGAGAGAAGGAGGCTGTTCTTCATTCATTTTAAGGGAAAAAGACTTTTTCAATGAAAAGTCCTTCTAAAACGGGCAGAAGAACGGGGCCTAAAGCAGATAAGGTTTTTGGAATTCCTTTTGTGCTTTCCCTTTGTCAAAAAAGACTTCTGTTCTGTTCGGTATTTGCAGGGAAAAAAAAGATCATGTGTTTGGTATTTTTGTTTCCATTCTAAATTTTTTTAAGGAAAGGGAGATGAAGAAAAATAAGAAAAAGGGGGAAGAAAAACACTGCAACTATAGGTAATTTATCCCGACTTTACCCTACTTTTTAAACCATGGTATGAGATAGGCTGGTCTCCCAATATTTCCTTAACTGAAGAGAGGAAAACCCTAATTTTGTCTCTCCCAAGAGACGAAAGGAAGGGAAAAATGGTGTTTTACTTCAAAGCCCAGGCAGAAGCTGGCGATTACACCATTTTCATGGGTCTTCACAAGTACGAGAACGAGGAGCTCATCAAATATGGCTTCATCAAAGATATCTGGTAATTTCTTATTTGATTTATTTTTCCAGATGTATTGAAAAATTTTGAAATTTCGCCATTGTTGCTGTAGAGGAAATTAAATTAGGGTTTTTCCCTCTTTCCTCTTTTAAAATTATATGTGAATTTCGGTGATTGAAATTTGTTTTATTAAAGGTTTCATGTGGATAAGATGTCTTCTGCCCATGTTTATTTAAGACTTAAAAAGGGTCAAACCATTGATGATATAAGGGAAAGATTCCAGGTCAAAGATGTACCCCAAGCGTGGCCTTTGGGCAATGAAGGCCAAAAATGGCGGTGCTTTCCCCCGCCATGATCCCAAACCTAAGGCCCCCGCTGCCGCTGAGAAACCTCCCAAGTTTTACCCGACTGAAGATGTCAAGAAGCCGCTTCTTAACAAGCGTAAACCTGAACCCACCAAACTCAGGTTCTTCTTTTGAAAACCATTATTCGTTTATTTATAGATTTCTGAAGAAATGTTCCTTATTTTTGGGTTTTTACTTGTTTTTTATTTGTTTAGAGCAAGCATTACACCAGGGACTGTGTTGATTTTGTTGGCTGGAAGGTTTATAGGGAAGAGAGTTGTTTTCTTGAAGCATTTAACTTCGTGTGTGCTTTTCTAATTTTTCTTAGCCCTTGGTGTTGGGATTCCCCATTTTTGTTTCAAATACAAGGTAATAAGCATATCAAATTAGCAAGTTGTGTCGTTATTTCAGAATCATCAGTTTATAAATCAGAAGCCTATCTTTCAAATATTTGAAATGTTTAGAATTCTTTAAACAGTTTGCATGAGTTTGCACTTTCTTGTTGTAAAAGATTGCATAGTTAGAACGGGTCATTGCTTTTAACTCTAATATTAGAAATATAGAGCAACTCCCTTTTCTTTACTTTTTTGTTACAAATAATTTTATAACTTCAATGTTGATGTACTGATGGTATTTCTGTCTCTAGATTTATGTCTTCTTTCCTGCAGAAGTAAAGGTTGGTGTTCCTATGGTAAGAAACTGTGCAAAGCGTATGCAAGCAGATAATGTTTATAATGCTATTTTGGTCGTTCAAAGAGCTTTGAAGGCCCCTGCAAAAGCAGCGATAAATGAAATTAATTCATACTTCCACATGGAAGTTTTTGAGGTGAATATAATTCTTCTTTGCTTTGTTCATGAGCACTGCTTAGCTTATTGAATTAGATGCATTGTCTTTGTTTGGTCTTGTATTAACCATCCATTGAATCATAATGGTTGAATCTCTTGACTGTGATTATCTCTAAGAAGTATTATATTAATAAAAAAGTTCACAAGGTTAAAGTTTACAGAAAGTTATTCCACTTAAGAGGTAGACTGATCTCTAAAATAAATATCATTTTTCCATCTGTCTGCTAGGCTAGTTACAGAACTGCTGAATTCTGGATTGAAATCCATTTCTTTAAAGAACTGCTAGAATGATGTCCCTTGAAAGTGCTTGATTAATTTTGCTATTTATGTTCATATGCAACTAGTCAATGCCATTTGAAAGTGCGCAAACTGTATGCTCGCATGCAACTCAGTACTATAGTATTATGTTGAGACTTATCCTTTCCAACAATTGGAAGGATATATTGTTGTTTTCTGGTAGGACATGGCTTCATAAATTTGTTATGAATGTTACCTTGCATGTTAGTATTTCTCAATTCTATAAAGACAGCAGCATAATACAATTGAATTTAAAATATGAACCAAAATATTACACGCAGCATGAGAGAGGTCTAGAAGGGTGCAATGCAAAACTTTAATATTTACCTTAAAATTTGTTACCCTTATCATTCATGGTTATTTTCTTTTCTTCTAATTTGCATTAACTTAAATCCATTAAGTTGTCTGATTCTTGTTAATATTTGTGATTCTGGCTGGCATTGATAACCGTAAGTAGTAGATCTTCATAAGCATTGGTTAATTCACAAAATACTTGCAGTGCTTGAGTATATGAGGTTCCTATAAGTGAAATAAAAAATAGTATAACTATCTCAAAGTTTTAAGTGTCTATGACGTGTTTGATATTTCATATCAAAATACACATCCATAGCATAGGCCTTTTAATTAATGGATTTTATTTGTGGAAGTTTTCCTATGAATAGTAAGATGGTTATCTTTAACTACATAACAATTTTGGGGGACGAAACTGGGGACAGAACTGCTTTCTTAACAATTTTAGTAGTTTTTTTTCTATAATCTTTGCAAGAGCTGTCAAGGATGACAAGGTTACAAAATCTCCGTGCACGAGGCTGAGTTGTTGACAAATATCACAGAACATATGTTTGTTGACAAGGTTAAGAAATCTCCATACTGACAGTATTTTGTTAATTTTGCTGAAAGATCCAGATCTTGTTGAATATCCTACATATAGACTTATCAAACGTTGTTGCTTTTGATATTTTAGGGTGCACATGGTTTCATGAGGACACATAAATGGCATCATTCCATAGGAGCTTTTATAAATGTGGAAGCATCTGGGACAGGAGGTCTTGGTAGGATATAAATCAATGCTATTGTTTTTTGTTTCCTTGGGATGTGAGAACATTATCTTATCATTTCTTAAAATGACCTTGATCAGGATAAATATTGAAAATTTCTGTCTATAGACATTTGTGAAATTCCATTTTTATTTTCCATGCATAAATTACGTATTTGTTGACACTACAGATCTAGTCTGCCAATCTGGACCTGGTTCTTGGCCTTCTTCAGTCTATGCTCAATCAGCAATTTATCCCATGGCACATAGTGCAGCCTAGGTTTTACTTCATTCTTTTATATATTTTACATTCATACAAGAGTAATTTTTGTCTTTTTACATTTCAAATAAAACCATTTTTATTTTATTTTATACATGTTGATATTTGAACTCATGACATTAGCATATATAAAATCTCAACTTTACCACTACAGCAAATGCTTCACCTCATTGAATTAGTGTCAATTGTACATTGAGTCGATTAGAGAAATAACTTATATTCTTACAAGAATTCTTTTGTCTTTTTCATTTTAAATTATAAATGTTGAGATTTGAAACCATACCATTAACATATATAAAATCTCAATTACTAAAATTATTACACAATCAATGCTTCATTTTAAATTTTTGTACATATTAATATTATTAAACAAAAGTTTTCACCTACACATATTACATATTTTATTTTGTTCATATTGCATATGTTATTTTTAAATAAAAATTATGTTGTTTTTGTATGTGTTTTAAAATGCAAATCTAAGTTTTAAAATCGTAATTTTGACATATAAAAATTTTAATATACTTTTAACAACGTAATAAAATAGTTGTCGTGACATCACTATCGAACTATTCTAGATGGCAGAAATGAGAGTTTAGTAGAGCCAAGTGGTAAAAGAATTGAATTATTAGTTTCTCTTGAGGGGTTAGAATTAAAAAGAAAATAAACATCAAATTACAAGTTTACAATGTCTCTACCACCATCTTACCCCTATTGGATGCACAATATATAAAGTAAAATATTTTGGTTTACATTAGTATGTAATCTACATGTTTAATCCAACAATTTAATGTCTTATTCTGCTGTCAGATAGTACCTGGGTTTAGGGTCATTATCATACAAGTTCTTGGTACCATCCCTACGATATTTGGACAGGTTATGGCCTCGTATGTTGTTATACAACTTGCAGGGTTGGATGTTCAAACAGAGCCAGTGGTATTACAATTTACAGTATTCTCTGTGCTGAAAACTATTGCAAGTTAATGAGCAATTTTTCCTTGAATATTTAGGCATTTTAATTGATGATTCATATATTAATATTTTCTGTTTGTTGCGAAAAGTTTCTTGATGGAAATTGGAGTAGCAAGAATATATAATATATGCTTTGCTTCTTCCATTGAGCATTTTAGGGAGAAACAAATTAGGTTTAAGGCTTTTGACATGTGCTTGAATCGATGAAGGGTGGTTTTTGGATTAAATTGGCTAAGACTTGGACAAAATAGTGGAAGAACATGACCTATCATACCAAATGGCTCAACTAAGTTGAGGAATACCAGATTGTCAGCATTAGCATCCATTTCTTCATCTTCATTTCTTGAAGCATCAAAGGTTTCTTGAAGCTTTAAGGTTGTATGGTCGTGGCTGGCGCCAAATAGAAGGTAAGTGCACAATGAGTTGAACTGATTTACTTATCTTTGCCATGTTCACTATGGTTTGAACATTTTACTCTTATTTTCATGCAGAGCATGTAGGCACTAAATCTGTAGTTCAAATTCGAAGCCATGCTCAAAAGTTTTTCTCTAAGGCTCATTGCTTTGAGTTCATTACAAGATTTCCTTGATTAAGTAAATGTATTATATCTTTTATTACCAAGATTTACTTGATTAAGAAAATGCATTGTATTTTTTATTACCTTGCAATGTGTATAGTCATAGGCAGGTTCAACTAATCAGTCTGTTTCTCATATGTATTATATATTTTAGTTTTTGTTCTAAATTTTTATTTTTACTTTAATATTTATGGCAACTTGAGTTCTAACTATTGGATTTTAATTGTGTTATTAATTTATTATTTTAAATTCTAAAACTAAATTCATTAATTTTTATATTTAGTTTTAAAGTTAAAATTTTCATAGAAAATTTAATTTAAATAATATTTTTTATTTATCCTTAAAAGTATATTTAAATTTCAAATTTTAAAAATAAAACATAGTATAATATTTATCATAAAAATAAAAATTATTTGATTAAAATAATTTTTTTCAAAGGTAATGTTTTTAGCGGCGTTTTTGCGAGAAGCACTGCTAAAGGTTATGTTCTTTAGCGGCGTTTGTGATAAAAGCTCTGCTAAAGATTTGTTCTTTAACGGCGTTTGTGATAAAAGAGCGCTAAAGGTCAAGATCTTTAGTGGCGTTTGTGATAAAAACGCCGCTAAAGGTCATGATCTTTAGTGGCGTTTTTCACATAAACGCTGTTAAATTTAGCGACGTTGTTTATTGCGGCACTTTTTGCGGCGCTTGTGAAAACGCCGCTAATACTTTTAGTGGCGCTTAAAAGCGCCGCTAAAGGCCTAAAAGAACGTTGCTAAAAGTCAATTTTGCTGTAATGGTCAGGCTATCCCATACGGCTTAATAGGCATACATATATAAAACATAAACAAGCATCACTAAATAACCAAATACAATTGTAACCATTACCAACTTAGGTGCATTTCACAATAGCCACATTAAACATTTTTGTACACAAATAAAAAAATCAATGTACACCTAATTTGCATGATAAATAACATGTCTAATTTTCATATATTCAACCAATCAACTAATCATTTATTCGGTCATCCAATTTAACCTCTATAGGTCATACCAATATCAAAACAAAATCTCAACTAGGTACCATTTCATAACTAAATAACATTATTAACCAAACCCATTATACTTGCTCAAATGACTGACCAAACTTTTATAAAACATAGTCATCTTTTGCCATTAATCTCCAAACCACATGACTAATTTCACAGGCAATCACTTATACATAACTGAACTTATCAGAACATACACATTATAGAAAAAACACATCCACCAACTAAATCATTACTCAAACCGAATCTTATAACCAAACATATCATACATATATACCTCGAAACATACTAACCAAAAGAGCTTATAATATGACCGAATATACATAATAATTAGCACCACTAACAAGTCATTTCGCATGGCAACTTATATACAATTCAAAATTAACCATAGCCTATACATGCCATATCACATAATAGCAAGCTTTCAAAATACCGAAATGGCGATTGATAGTGTGACGATAATCCTTAACGATCCCCGAGCTCGAGCTAACTTTAAATATCTATAAAACAATGAAAGAATGCACAAAGTAACCTTTGGAAGCTTAGTAAGCCATAAGTAAATAATTCATCTCCATGATATTTATAATTCAATTCAACTAGATGGAATTTAAATAAATCTCAAACACATATACATTCAACTAACTCATGTAAATTCATATTACCACTTAAGTACTAAACTTACCTTAATATTTCATGAACATATAAACTTCACACATACCTGAACCATTTAGCTCAAATTCACTTTCGATCTCAATTTGACATTGCCCATTGAACCATTCGGAATTGTTAAGGACACTCGGAAATCATATAAAGCTCGTACAATGTCATATCCCGGATATGGTCTTACATATCGATGCCACTATCCCGGATAGGGTCTTATACAAATCATATACGAAGCCAATGTCCTAGACATGGTCTTACACATTTTCTCACTTCGATGTCGATGTCCCAGACATGGTCTTACACGAAATCACACCTCGAAAGTCCTAATGTCATGACATCAGTATCCTATACATTTACTAAGGTTCATTCGGAGCTTTTGACTTCGTAATTAAATCAATTCACGCACAAAACCAGTCATCCAATGCTAAAATCAATTCGGCAATATGTATATATATATACAAATCAATTCGGCAATATATAAAACATATACATTTGAATTCAAAAACATTTATTTACTTATGAACTTACCTCGACTTTCCCTAATCCAAATCTGATTTCTTCCTTTCTTAATCTAATTAAATTCAAATTTAACTTATTTAATCACATGTTCATTATTCAATTTATCCAAAAACACATAAATGGGCATTTTTTACTTTGGCCCCTAATATTTTAGATTTTCTCGATTTAGTCCCTATTTCAGAACAAATCAAAATACACAAAATTTCATCATGCTCATATTAGGCTGAATTTTCCCTAGGTCCCTAGCAGCCCATTAATTCCATTTATTTCGCATTTTGACCCCTCAATTTACAAATTTCACAATTTAATCCTTAATAAGTTTTTTATCAAAAATCACTTAATTAAACATAATAATCTAACATCAAACTGTTATAATCCATCATCAAACAACAACAAAAAAACTTAATTAATCATCAATGGCATTTCATGAATTCATCAACAAATTCAAAAATTTAAGCATGGGTTAACTTGTATACGAAGCAACAATCTTAAAAACGTAAAAATTATCAAAAACTGAGCAAATAACATGCCTAAATCAAGCTCCCAAGTGTACCGAACCTTATAGCTTTCAAATGGTTTTCTTTTTCTTTGAGTTTCGGCCAAATAAGATGAACATGCATGATGTTTTATGTTTTGTTTTATTTGTTACATATTAATATTCAATTTACTTATTTACCCTTAATGAATAAACATAGAAATTTATAATGCATGTCCATTAATGTCCATTAACACTACCAATGGTCTAATATTGTCATAAGGACTTTTAATTTAATTAATCATAGCAATTAAGCACTTTAAACAAATAGTATGCAACTTTTGTATTTTACGCGATTAAGTCCTTTTATCAAATTAAACATCCAAACGATTTTCACACGTACATGCTATCATGTTGTAAACACATAAAATAATATTAAAAATAATTTTACAACTTCAGATATGTGGTTCTGAAACCACTATTTCGATTTTGCTAAAATCGGGTTGTTACATATCTAGCATTTCATAACCTTAAACCACAATCAGAACCAAACTTGCAAAGTCATGAATCATACTAGTTATATACATATGGTTAAAACATACCAGAAGAGCCAAATAAACACAACCACAGCATCGCATAACAAAGTATGAAACAACACGTCTAATAGTAATTGAACTTAAATTCCTAGTACATGTCATTTATAACCTAAATCAAAATAATCACAATTTATACCGAGTTGTTGAATAGATAGTGTGAGCTCTGACTTGAACTT
Source organism: Gossypium raimondii (assembly GCF_025698545.1). Classification (NCBI taxonomy): domain Eukaryota; kingdom Viridiplantae; phylum Streptophyta; class Magnoliopsida; order Malvales; family Malvaceae; genus Gossypium; species Gossypium raimondii. The sequence continues at coordinate 46,159,624 of NC_068572.1, forward strand.
CCAACCATCATAAACTTCCAATGATCTACAAGAAATCAAACACAAAGGATGTAAGCAAATATTTGCTTAGTAAGTTCGTAATAAACTTAAACTTTAACTTACCATAAAGTTGCAACTTAAACAATTTGCAATTAGCAAGATCATGAGTTCATTATTAATCTACACATATCACAAGTCTCACAAGGTTAATAAGTTCACATATACGAAACTTATAACCTTATTATGTTATAAGACATATACAAGTAAACACATTAGATATATCATTCATTCAACACCTATTCATTTAACATTTCACATTTACATTTAAAGTGTTCGTTTCAAAATTCCATTTTACATATCTATCCATATAAACATTTGAATAACCCTCTCATATAACCATTTCATATTACACATTTAACACATAATCATTTTGTAAATCACATTTCAATTTCTCCATTCAATGTCTCATTCCATATAACTGCTTTTATATACCCATTTCACTTTATACATTTAACAACAATGTTAATAAACATTCATCCTATCAACCAAAATCATTCAACAAATGAGTTCTATTTACACGAGTTGCATAATCTAATCAGTCATATAAGATCATTCAACACCAAGTCACAATATAATATCGGAAATCATGTAAACATTTATATAATTTATTAGCAAGTCATTTAACCATTTAAAATATACCCGATGAACGATATAAACAGATCCGGATACGCGGTTATTCACCCAAGACACGCTAGAAAGCTCAAACAAGCCAAACCAGCTGAAAACACGCATGGGCACCAAGTGTCTAGCCCATAGGCTAACATCCACCCCCGATAACACGCTAGAATCACTGTAAATATAACACGATAGTCCTCAACAAATGTTGGACTCCGGTATATTCAGTAGATAATAATAAGTTAGGAATCATTATCTCATCACAAGTCAATCTCGTACAGCGCACAATATAACCTATTGGCATGCCAATTGTATTCTATCCTATGTTCATCCGAGCTCGATACACGTAATCGTATAACAGTTTACATTTCAATCCATTTTCTCACCAATTCAATCGTAATATTTCAGATATAACCAATGTCATCAAATTACATAATTTTTAATAATAACATTACTAAAATACACAAAATAATACCATATGAACTTACCTAAACACAATGGCTACGAACACTTCAATGATGATTACTTGACGACTTTTCCTTTCCTGCAATTATCAATCGATTGATCCATTTCTTAATCTAAATATAATAATTTAATTCAATTGTTCCATGCAAATACTTTAAAATACTTAAATTCATGTATTTTACCATTTATCAATATTTTATACTTTTACCCTAAACTTTCATCTTTTATTCAATTTAGTCCCTAAACTCAAACTTCAAATTAAACATAATTAAACTCAATTCATGCTGACTGAATTTTCCATAGTCCTTATACAACTCATATTTATTACATTTTCACAAGCTTATAAACATATCATCAAACTTCAAAAACATCACAAATTCATCAATGACATAAATTATAACATTTAACAATTTTACAAATTAATTCTTAAATTAACTAGATTAAAATACAACGATCTCAAAAATATAAAATTATTAAAAATAGAATAAAATACATGCAATGAATTTTATTGATAGCCGAAACTTTGGTGTTCTTCAACCACGGCTTTTGATGAAGGAAGGTTGAAGAAAGTGAATAAAAACAATAATGAAATGGCCATTTTCTTGTTTTTGTTTTTATTACCTTTTAACATTATTAACTTATAATATAATATAATATATAATTTTATAAATAAACCATTAATAAATAGTCCAACATAAATGATTATGGCTTATTTGTCAAATAAAATAATCCAACAAGTCATTTAAACTCATTTAACCCTTATAAATTAATAGTGATTAACTTATTTAATTTTTATGATTTTGTTTTTTTTACTAAATGAACTATTAAAATGTTAAAATTTTTCGAGTAAATTTCAATACACTTATATAATAAATTTGTAAATATTTAATAAAATATAATCCGTAAATATTTAATACACCTATATAAATATTTATGGATTCATTTATAAACGACGTCCCGAAACCTCATTTTTTAAAACCACTTAGCTTTAGGGACAAATCACTTGAACCTAACTATTCATTCTATTAATAAAATTATCAAATCAAAATTCATATAATACTATTTTTTTACTCGTAAATATTAACTAATAATATTTACAGACTCACTCGTTGGATTTGTGGCACTGAAACCACTATTTTCGATGCCACTAAAAAACAGGCTAGTTACAACATTATTTAAAGAAAAACAATAATATTTTTGTAAAAAAAAATTTGTTGGAGTCCTAAATTAATTTACAAACCAACAACTTAAACAAAATCTTTAAATATATCATTTCATTTGAAATAAGATTAAACTATAAAAAAAATCGTTTATATTTATTTAAATTTACGTGATCATTAAATTTTTAATTGTTCCCAGCTTAAATAAAGATGTTGCAATATGAATATTGACAAACCTGGAATGCGACAGAAAAACTGGTTGTCCAATAGATTCAAGAAGTTTAAGTTCAGACAAGATGAGATTTCACGACCAATGTCATCAGAAAACTTGTTGGCGGAGGCATTGAGGTGTCCTAAACTTAAACAGTCACCAAACGAAGGCTTCCCCATTGAGAAATTGTTCCAAGAAACATCCAAAAACTTGAGTTTTCTGCAGTTGGAGACATTGATCCGATGGTGGATTGGAAGTTCCTAGTTTTTGGGTTTTCTATCGTTTTGGTTTGTGTACAAACAAAGCTAACTGGGAAAGTAGGGAGAGAAAAGACGGTAGCAGCTTTGGCCGGAAGAGGCGACAAGCAATGGGGTCTTTGAGCAGCGGTTAGGGTTTGTGAAAGGGAAAGAATAGAAGAATTGTGTAAAAAGTCCTCAAACTTTTTTAAAAAAAAGTAATTAAGTCTCTGTTTTTTTTTTTTGCACTCAATTGTGTACTTGAACTTTTAAAATGCATAAAAAAGGCTTTCAAACTTTTTCAAAAAAAGCAATAAAGACATTTTTTTTGCACTCAATTGTGTATTTGAACTTTTAAAATACATCAAAAAGGTTCTCAAACTTTTTAAATAAGCAATTAAGTCCTTACTTTTTTTTTACTCAATTGGGTATTTAAACTGCCATAATGTATCAAAAAGACCCTTTAACTGTTAACTTTAACAATTGACCGTTAAATTTAACTGCCCTTGATTTGTTTCAGTTAAAGCCACCATGTGTCATAACCATGGCATGACATGTGGCAAAAAATGATAAAAAATCAATAAAAATTATAAAAAATTATTAAATTTTAATAAAAAAATATAAAAATCGTAAAAAATTGAAAATATATAAAATATATAAAATTATAAATTTTTATAAAGTCGTAAGGAAATTATAAAAATGTAAAAAATATAAAATTAGTAAAAAAATTATAAAAAACATCGTACCAAAAGAAGCATTTTATAATTTTTCTATAAATTTTATTGATTTTTATTTTTTTATCATTTTTCGCCACATGTCATGCTGTATTGTGGCACGTGATTGCTTTAACTGAAAAAAAAACTGAGGGTTGTTAGCTTTAATGGTCAACGATTAAAGCTAATAGTTAAAGGGTCTTTTTAATACATTTTATAATTTTTATGATTTTTATAAAATTTTACAATTTTTTATAATTTTTTATACTTTTTAATAAAATTTAAATATTTTTTATTTTTTATTAAAATTTAATAGTTTTTATAACTTTTATTCATTTTTATTTTTTATAATTTTTTTGCTACATTTCACGTCATGGTTATGGCACGGGGTGTTTTTAACTAAAAAAATTAGAGGCAGTTAAATTTAACAGTCAACTATTAAAGTTAATGATCAAAGGATTTTTTTATGTATTTTGGTAGTTTAAGTACTCAATTGAGTGTAAAAAAATTAGTGGCTTAATTGCTTTTTTTGAAAAAGTTTAAGGGCCTTTTTAATGTATTTTTTTAAAGTTTAAGTACTCAATTGAATAAAAAATAGGGATTAATTTTGTAATGCCTAGATTTTGCCCGGCCTTTAATAAACAAAAATAAAAATAAAAGTCCAGTGTTTTTTTACAACACTAAGCCCAAAATCACAAAACCCAAAGCTCCAGACCCAATCTAAAAAATGGCCCAATCACAGTGTGACCCAAAACAGTTTCAGAAATCTCTAGGGTTTCTAGGGTAAACTTCTGCCGCAGCAGCCAAGTCCCTCTGCACGAGCCGAATCTTTGTGCGCGCCTTCTCCAAATCCGTACGGCAAGAAAGGCAACAGAATAATATTAGCAGAATAGCAAGAAAATCCAAGAAAATCACCAAGCAAATAATGTATTAGATATGTCTTACTTTTTTTCTTTTTTCATAAACTCCTATAAAAAAGCAGATTCAATATTGTAAAAGGAGAGGAAAAAATCAAATAAAAAAAACAAGCAATTTCATAGCACAAACAGAGAGTCAATCGGAATTAAAGGTTGATATTTTCAATTTTTGTTTATTTTTCTATTGTTATTTATACATATATATATTTCTTTTTTCTTCTTTTTTAAAAAACAAATAATATTGAATCAAAAAAACGAAAGAAATTACCTTTCTTTGGACTCTGAGGCGGCGCTGAAGCGTTTGAGGGAGCCACGCCGAGGATCGGTGGCCGGAAACCGAAGGGTTTCCTCGATTTATTTGCGGCTTCTGTCGATTTTCTGAAAACTCCAAACCCAGATTTGGGTTTAGAGAGGCCCAAGGAACCGAATAGGAGATTTTCTCCTTTTTCGGCCACAGCAGATGGCGGTGCTGGAGCCGGAGGTCGGCGGCCGGCGTGGTGGCCGATGGCCGGACCGGTGCCCGGATGGCTGGGGAGGGGAGAGCCTTTTTTGAAGTTTTTTGAAGTTTTTTTAAAGGTTGAAAAAAATGAAAATTTTGAAAGGATTTTTGGTTTAAATAGCTAATTAAAACGGCGCCGTTTTGGGCATGGGTCAACCCGAAACTGACCCGACCCAGCCTAGGGTCCGCGCGTTTTTGAGTGGAGGGGAAAATTGCGCTTTTAGCCCCTCCGCCTTTTAAAGGTTTTACTATTAGGTTTCTTTTATTTTTTAAAAATTCATCCCTTTAATTTTTCTTCGATTCCAATTTAATCCTATCTGAATGACGCCGTTTTGGAGGAGAAGGGATAATTTCCTTTCCAGCCCCTCCGAATTATTGACATGTTCAATAGGGTCCTCCAGTCTCCATTTATTTGTGGATTTGCCCCAAACTTCAATCCTTTAATTCAAATTAGTCTTTTTGTTATCTTTAAGAATTAATTAATTTAAACAATGAAATTATTATTTTTATGTAATTATTTTTTTCTTTTAAATCTATATATATGTATATTCATTGTTATGTACATATTTATATTTTTCAAACTAATATTTTTCTTATATTTATACACATATATTTTTTAATGTAGATATTATTTAATATTTTTCATCTATACATATATATATATATATTTATGTACAGGTATATTTATTTTCTTTAATAAATATTCTTTTATATCTATATAAATACATATATTTTTTCAAAGATGCTTAAATACCTACTTATATTTTTAACCCATATTTTTTATACATTATATACTTTATATAAATTTTATAATCCAAAGTTTATATGTAAATTCATATGTATGCTTTTTTTCATAGATTCAATGTATATGTTATGCACTTTCTTTTCTTTATACGTTTTTGCTTATTTCAATCATTTGTTTATCAACTTATGTTTTCATATTTTTATTTTACTCTTTTATTTGATATTTTGCATGTCATTATTTTTATTTATTTATTTATTCATATTATTTCTATACAATTGTTGTATTTATTATTGATATTTGTTAAAGAGGCATCTATTCATACATTCAACATAACATTACGTCATCTTTTTACTCGAATTTAAAAATAGAGTTTTTCAAAATAGAGAAAATACTCGTATTTAGGATTTTCAAGAAAATTGAGCCCTAACGTATTTGGTTCCGATTTTCTTCGTAAAATCTAACAATCGAGGATTGCTCTTTAATCAAACAAAATAAAACTTGTCATCGGGAATTCAATATGTTGTGTCCTAATGTATTGGATGTGACATGTCGAGACAAATATTTTTTTTTAAAATAAAGGAACTATTGAATGTTTGGGATTTTAGGAAATTGTGCCCTAACGTATTGGGCTGTGATTTCTTCATAAATTTTAAACAATTAGATATTTTCTTAAAATTTTATTACGCTAGTTTTTTGGACTAACTCGTCTTGAAGAGAATAAAATGTTGTGCCCTAACGCATTGGGTGTGATATTTTTCTTTTTTTTTTCAAAATGAGAAAGTCTTAATAAATAATTTAATTTAATTAATGATCGCATATTTTAACTCTCGACTTTAAGACATTAATTAATCAATTCGGTACCAATTTTTGGGTGTTACGAGGGTGCTAATCCTTCCTCGTATGTAACTGACTCCCGAATCCGTTTTTCTGAAACTCGTAGACCAAATTCGTTTTTTAGGTGACCAAATCACACCTTAATAAAAGATTGGTGGCGACTCCCAATTTTTTATTTTAAAGTCGACAACTAAATTTTATTTTTTTCCAAAATAATAAAAATGGTTTCGACAAATTTTTGTGTCCGTGATTTTATAAATAAAAAATAAAAAACACATAAGAAGTAGGGGAAGAAGAAAAAATGAAAAGAAAAAGAAACGTGGGAAAATAAAAAATATTAAAAATAAATAAATATAATGGCGTAAAAGACACATAAGCAACTATATATTTTGTGCCCCATGATTTTATGGAATTTTCTTATTTGTTCTCTACCGGGTTATATTTGGGCCGGGCGTTTTAGCATTTAAACATGCTTCCACCTAAGACTCGCTGAACTTGGATTGAAGCCACGTGGATCGGCGCCGTTGAAACTTTTTAGCTTTCCTTCCACGCTTTCCCTTTTTTTTTTAAATCCGCCGCCAAATCTGTAACCCGAAAACTCCTTCCAATTTCATGAATTACGAACAGAGGCTTAAAGCCGCGGCCAAAATCGTCCTCACGTACGACGAACGCGCTGGAGACGATGCGGTGGATTGTGTAGAATTTGGAGTCACCGCGACGCTGAAACCTCACCAAGTCGACGGAGTGTCTTGGCTTGTTAGGACATATGTTCTTGGCGTCAACGTCGTTCTTGGTAGCTCCTTTTTTTTTGTCTTTTTAGTTCTGAAATCATTACCATTGAAAAATTTAGCTTCTAACATGTAAGTTTTTTTTCTATTTCTTGAATTCATATTGCAGGGGATGAGGTTTGTTCCTTTTTCAAAATTGAATTAAAATTTGTAAATATAACGGTAATTTTCCCGCTAAACTTTTGTATATGATAATTTCCGTAATTTGACAATGGTTGACAGATGGGATTGGGGAAGACTCTTCAAGCTATTTCCTTCTTGAGCTATTTGAAGGTCCATCAGAAGTCACCAGGGCCATTTTGTGAGTTAGAACTTTTGGTTTGATTTTAAGAATTTTGAGGTGGCTGGGCTTATATATATATGCCTTGATTTCTCATTGTTGTCAAAATTATATTGTAGTGGTGCTTTGTCCCTTAAGTGTAACGGACGGTTGGGTGTCAGAGATAGTTAAATTTACTCCTAAATTAGAAGTTCTTAGGTATGTCGGTGACAAAGAACACCGGCGAAGTCTACGCAAGAATATATATGAGCAGGTGAAAGAGAAGTCATCATCAAATGTGAGTTTCTTGCTATGTGTTTGCATTATGTTTGAAATCTGTTCGCCAAAGTAGTTGTTTTGTTCTGGTACTGAGTGTATTGAAACATCAGTTGTCTCTTTACCAACTTGTTTGAGGAAATTTCCCGTATATTGTAGGTTCCATCCTTACCCTTTGATGTGCTCTTGACAACATATGACATAGCATTGATCGATCAAGATTTTCTCTCTCAAATACCCTGGCATTATGCTGTAATAGATGAAGCTCAAAGGCTTAAAAATCCTTCCAGCGTATGGTTAAGATAGCAAGATATATCTTTCATGTTCTTCTTCATATTTCTTTTATGATATTGTAGTTTATATATGTAAGTTTGATCTAGTTGCTTAAATAAGGCATTCTAATTTGTAGATCTTGACAGGTTCTGTATAATGTCCTTAACGATAGGTTTATTATGCCAAGACGGTTGTTGATGACTGGTACTCCTATTCAGAACAATCTCACTGAACTCTGGGCTTTGATGCACTTTTGTATGCCCTCGGTGTTTGGGACCCTAAACCAGTTTCTTTCTTTATTCAAAGAAGCTGGAGATATTTCATCAGGTTGTCTTTGTTATTTACTATATAGGTTGTTTAACTTTAGGCTTCATCTGAATCTACGTTTTGTCCTTTCAGAGTATAGTGTATATCTTTGAAACAAGGTTTTGATATTCTTGCTTCCCTCAGTTTAAAACTCTGTCATTTTTTTTCATGGATTGAAATCTATTCTTATATCTGCTTCTTTCTTCAAATCAAGCATTTATGACTTTCGAGGACCTTTTGCTGCCTTCTTACCTTATGTTGGCTTCTACATGGACATAATGACTTTATAAGGGGATTCATGGCACACGTCTTACACCTTTTCTGGGTTTCCTTTTACTAGATAGTACATCATCTAAGTCCAAGGAGTTGTTTAAGAGTTTAAAGTATATATTGCAAGCTTTTATGCTTCGACGGACAAAAGCTAAACTTATTGAGTCTGGAAATCTAGTACTCCCGCCTCTTACTGAGATTACTGTGTAAGTTCTATGTTGACTTTTTAAAAACTTACAAGTTTCTAATGCTAATGTGTTTTTTTATTTTATTTTTATAGGATGGCTCCATTAGTTAGCCTGCAAAAGAAGGTGTATACTTCAATATTAAGAAAGGAGCTTCCAAAACTTCTTGCTTTGTCTTCTAGCTCATGTAGCCATCAATCTTTACAAAATATTGTATGTTAGATTCCTAACTTCTCAGCTTTGATGTCCACTTATAAGCTTTTGCATTTACTTTGTAATATGAATGCCAAGGCTGTCGTTCCTTCATTTCTTAAACATTATATAAATCGCTTCATGTCTCAGGCTGGAAGTTCATATCGGAGTTGTCAATATACTATGCTTCCTTTCGAGTTATCGAAGTCTTATTAGGGACCAATATTATTCCACTGCTGAAAAATCTACTTACCAAGGTCTTGGAGAGTGGTAGCTAATGAGTTGATAGATCCAACAAACTATGTTACATGATGATTTGATGTTAATCATTGAGCTACAGATTATTAACTCTTCTAAATAGTGTTTTTCTCATGTAAACCTGTTCTGCTCTTATTGTTAACTTTCTAAATAGTGCTATTCTCAAGTAATACCAGTTCTACTACTATTGTCAACCATAGTACTGATGCTTTTTCTCATGTAACACCAACTACTCCTATTGTTAACCCTAGTAACTGGTTCCTTTTCTCATGTAACAGTTGTATCGTATGAGTCTGCTTCTGGTCCTTGAGATGCTGCACAAATTATAGTTCTAAGTTCTTCTATCTGTTGGATAAAAATAACCCATTTTAGGGCATCAATTTCTCAAGGCATTCCTTATATGTTTCCGTGCCCCTATTTTTAAAAGCATTGATTAATTTGACACTTAGTCATCTTACTTATTATTCCTCATCAGAAGTTATTTTGCACCCTAATGCTTTCAGACATTTTTCTTTATTCTTCTGCTCTATTTTAAAAACATTTAAAATTTTACTGGGCAGGTAATTCAACTAAGAAAAGCATGCAGCCACCCTTACCTCTTCCCTGGCATTGAGCCTGAGCCATATGAAGAGGGTGAACACCTTGTTCAGGTATTGCACTTTTGCATATAGCTTTGCTAAAATAAAGGTGTTCAATTAAGAGTTCGTTTCAATTTTTTAGTTGTGTCAAGACTCAAGACTATAAAACTTGTAGAAGAACAAAAACTGTGAACCAGAATATGTCAAAAACTTATCTTCTTTTGCCTTCACCAACCCTATCGCTTTGGGCGAAAGAGTAAACTTCTAGTTTTAGAATACACCCATTACTCTCTTAAAATTTCCTGATCAGGGCAGTGGGAAGCTTATGGTTTTAGATCAACTACTCTGGAAGCTATATGATTCTGGGCATCGTGTCCTTCTCTTTGCTCAGATGACACATACGCTTGACATTTTACAGGTTAGTCATCCATAACAGGAATGCTTCTGCTTTATTGTTAATGTTTGTGTAATAGTATATCTAAATTGCAATGTAGGATTTTTTAGAGTTACGAAAGTATTCCTATGAGCGGCTTGATGGATCAATTCGAGCTGAAGAGCGGTTTGCTGCAATAAGAAGTTTCAGCAAGCAATCAGCTGAAGGGAGTGTGAATTCAGAATCTGACCAAACTGCTGCTTTTGTTTTCTTGATCTCTACGAGAGCTGGGGGTGTTGGCTTGAATCTTGTAGCTGCTGATACGGTAAATTCTCTCAATTCCTTTCTTGGATGACTACTTTCTCAATTTTCGTTGTATGAAATTGTTACTAACATTTTGAGCGAGGATACTTCTTTCCCTTAATTTCCTCATCCAGTTTTTGCTTTGCAAAGTACTATCAACTATGGGTAGGTGCAACCATAATAAGAGATTTGATTGTATAAACTTGTGTTTCAATTAAGGAACTATGAATGATGAGAAATTGGGTTTAAAATCCTCCTAAAGTTGTTCTAAAGCACACCCTAAATGTTTCCATTATATTCTCAGTACTATATTCACATGTTCTTGACCCAACTAATTTTGATAGCACAGGTTATTTTCTACGAGCAAGACTGGAATCCTCAGGTAGACAAGCAGGCTCTTCAGCGAGCACATAGAATAGGCCAAATGAATCATGTGTTGTCCATAAACCTTGTTACGGAATATAGTGTGGAACAGGTGAGATCTTATATACCAATTAAAATTGAAGGCCACTATACTTACTCCTGGCACTTGGCTGTATTGATGCAGGTAATTATGCGGAGAGCAGAAAAGAAGCTGCAACTTAGTCGTAATGTTGTAGGAGATCATGTCATGGACCAGGAGGGGAAAGAAATGGAAGGAGCTGAAATGGGTGATTTGCGATCTATCATATTTGGATTGCATATGTTCGATCCTGCTCAGATCAATAATGAAGAAGCATATGAGTTAAAGACATCCGAGCTAAGTGCTATGGCCGAGAAAGTAATTGCAATGCGTTATGAACAAATGTTAGGCAAGAATGATGGCAAGTTTGAGATTAATGCAGGGGATTTGATGGATGGCCATGATGTTCATATGATAGAGAGTTCCGTCAGCAATGATCCTGGTCTTGATGAGGCTTCATACCTTTCTTGGGTTGAAAAATTCAAGGTAGCTTCACAGTCGGGTGATAATCAAATCATGGCATTGGAAAGTAGAAGGAACTTTCCTGAGGACAGGCATCTGAAAGTTGAGGCTGCAAAGAAGAAGGCGGAGGAAAAGAAGGCGGCTAAGTGGGAAGCTAATGGATACCATTCACTGTCTGTCCAAGATCCTTGTCCAATGGATGGTGATATGCTGTCAGATTCTGGTTCTGTTTTTTTTGTTTATGGCGATTGTACTGATCCATCAATAGTTTGTCCCTCTGAGCCTGCTATAATATTCAGGTTAGTTTCTTGCAGACTTCCACCTTAGCCTTCTCATTATTATGCTCATTACAGGATTAATGATGGTGGGTAATTTCCTCCATGATCAAACAAATGGCCTCTGTTGAGTCACTGTTAAATTGTGAGCCTCCACTGCTGCATGATTGCTAAAATGGCTAAGATAACATTCTGGTTGAATTTCATTTGCGAACTTCCTTTTTGAAGCATTTCTGAATCTGCATCGACTTTCTTTTGAGCACTTTATGTAGCATTTGAAAATGAGTTTGTTCCTCAATATTTTAAATGATTCTAAACCTGTTTTTTTATGTATCATTTGTCACTTAAAGTTAGAATGTATGTTTTTCTTATTATGTTCATGTTAATATTTTAACCTATGGACTTATTTGCACAGGTCCATCAGAAAGTTGAACTTATAGACATTTAAATGCCTAGGAAGTTAAAATCATTGATTTAATGTTAATTTGACAGTTGTATTGATAATTCTGGAAACTGGGGTCATGGTGGAATGTTTGATGCTCTAGCGAAGCTTTCTGCTAGTGTTCCTGTTGCATATGAACGAGCATCCGAGTTTCAGGACCTTCATCTCGGTGATCTTCATCTTATAAGAGTCAATGGTCAGCTAAGTAACTTGAAGAATTCTCCTTTTGGGTTTTAATCATGTCTCTAATTTCTCACTCTTGCTCCATTTTCTGCTATGCAGAGGATGTCAAGGAAAATAATACACCATTATGGGTTGCTTTGGCTGTTGTTCAATCTTATAATCCAAGACGTAAAGTTCCTCGTAGTGACATCACTATGCCTGATCTGGAACGTTGTTTGTCAAAGGCATCATTCTCAGCAGCTGAAAATTCTGGTAAAGACTTCAAGTTAATCCATCTTACATCATCACCACCATCATCATTAATTAATATTACATCTTCAAAACATTCAAGTAAGATGATGCTCTCTCTTTTGTTCTGTTGTCTCTTAAATACTTGATCATTGCATTATGTAAATTACCTCTATGATTCAATCTAGTTGGCTGATCTCTTGCCTTCATGCATGTATGACTGCTTTCATCCACCAAAATGTCCGAAAACAAATCAACAGCTTATGAGATGAAGCATCATTTTGATTTTCATTTACAGCTATGAAGAACCCAAGTCTTGTTTGCTTCAACCATTTGGAGCCATCTAATGTATTTTATCCCTTCTTTTAACAGCTTCAATCCACATGCCACGAATTGGATATCAAGATCGATCAGATCGTTCTCAGTGGTACACCGTGGAACGTCTTCTGAGAAAATATGCTTCCATTTATGGTGTAAAGATCTTTGTGTATGCATCCCCCTCCTCTCACCTATCTCTCTCTCTTTGCAAGAATATATAATCAACTAATTTCATTTACCTTTTGTAGGTATTATTACCGTCGGTAACTTGCTGAAGGAGTATTGTGTGTTATGTTCATGACCTTCATAACTGTTTGCCAGCCATAAATTTAAGTTAGGAGCTCTCATATACTTATCTCCTTCCATGACATTAGAGAAGGTTGAATGTGTTGTACAATGGATTATTCTGCATGCTGTAAATATATGAATTTGATGGGATGATATGGGTATATTACAATTTCCTTTGGACCATTTATTTGATGGGATGACTTTGTTTTTCTTTAAGTAAAGAATGCACTTGCAATGCTAAATATCAAATGCTCATCAATTCGTGTTCGATCATAGTCAGTTCCATTAAAGACGAGGAAGCGCCTGAAATTTTTCTCCTTAACATTGTTGATAAGTCCGCTATTAAAAACAGAAGATGAACACGCCACTCTTACATGCTGACAACTGTTCCTCTCTTGGTTCAATTACTTTGATCCAACGTGAATAAGGGCTTGTCCAAACTAGCTTTTGGATCCAAATTCACTTTTGGTTTCAAAGAACAAGGTGAGTTTGGAATACTAAACGTTTGGATTCAATCTCAAAAGCCTAAAAGACAAGAAGAGAAATTATTAAAATATCTTTATTTATTTCATCCCAACCAATTAAAATTTAATGAATTGTCACATAATATTTATTTTACAAATAATCATTTTTTAAGTATTTTTACTTAGCATTTAACAATGAGCATGTAAATTAATAAAAAAAGTTAATTTTCTTTAATATGTTCATTTTTGCTAATCATCGTTTTTATTCAATTAATTTTCTAATACAGTTTATATATTTAAATTAAATTTCACAAACAATTTATTTAATTGCTTAAAAAGTATTTAAATTTTATATCTCATATATTACCATATTTAAATTTTATATTTTTTCAACCGAAGCAAGGATGAAATAAAATTGTTTGTTTGTAGTATTTTTATTATGTTCATGGAAATGGTGCTTAGTCCTCGTTCTTACCATGGTGCCGGCAAGCAACTTTTTCTCTACCAGTGTCCGCTTCGATTTGTTATCCGGTAGATATCTCTCGACTTTCTTTTCTTTGCCTCCACTTTATTTTCTTTGGCTTCTTCTTTTATCTCTTGTAATTTCAAACAATAAAATAGGTGCTTCTCCTCTGCTCGAATCGAGATACATGGCGAAGGCACCAATGAACGAAATCAGGGTTTGGGTGAAAAAGCAGAATCATCAATCAAAACCAAGGGGGCAAAATTTATGGCTCGTGTCATCAACTCCACGCCATGGTCAAGTGAGCTTGAATCCTCTATTTCTTCTCTGTCTCCCTCTCTGTCGAAAACCACCGTCTTGCAAACACTTCGCCTCATTAAAAATCCATCTAAAGCTCTTCAATTCTTTAACTGGGTTCAACAAATGGGTTTCCCTCACGATGCCCAATCCTTTTTCTTGATGATTGAAATATTGGGTAAAGAAAGAAATCTCAATGCAGCTCGTAATTTAATGCTTTCAATCGAGAAAAGGTCTAATGGGTCTGTTAAACTTGAGGACAAGTTCTTTAACAGCTTGATTAGGAGCTATGGTAAAGCGGGGTTATTTCAAGAGTCTATCAAGGTTTTCGAAACAATGAAAAGCATCGGCGTGTCTCCTTCTGTCGTTTCATTCAATAATCTTTTGTCAATTTTGCTTAAACGAGGACGCACGAATATGGCAAAGAGTGTGTTCAATGAAATGCTTAGCACATATGGGGTTACTCCAGATGTGTATACTTTTAACATTTTGATTAAAGGGTTTTGCATGAATTCAATGGTTGATGAGGGGTTTAGGTTTTTCAAGGAAATGGAGCGGTTTAAATGTGATCCTGATGTTGTCACTTATAATACAATTGTTGATGGATTATGCAGGGTGGGAAAGGTTGGAATTGCCCACAATGTGGTGAAAGGTATGAGCAAGAAAAGTTTGGATTTGAATCCTAATGTCGTTACTTACACTACTTTGCTTAGAGGGTATTGTATGAAGCAAGATATTGATGAAGCTTTGGCTGTTTTCCAAGAGATGATTTGTAGAGGTTTGAAACCGAATAAGATCACTTATAATACTTTAATTAAAGGGCTCTCTGAGGTACACAAGTATGATAAGATAAAAGAAATTTTGGAGCGAATGGGAGAAGATGGAAGATTTACTCTGGATACATGCACATTCAACACGCTGATTAATGCGCACTGCAATGCTGGGAACATGGATGAAGCTTTAAATGTGTTAAAAAGGATGTCAGAAATGAAGGTACAATCAGATTCAGCTACTTATAGTGTTATAATCAGGAGTTTATGTCAAATAGCGGACTTCGAGAAAGCAGAGGAGTTCTTTGATGAGCTAGCCAAAAAGGAGATATTATTAAGTCATGTAGGTTGTACACCTCTTGTTGCGGCATATAATCCCATGTTTGAGTATTTATGTGCTAATGGAAAAACTAAGAAAGCTGAGAGAGTGTTTAGACAACTATTGAAGAGGGGGAGACAAGACCCTCCTGCTTACAAGACTTTAATCTTAGGGCACTGCAAGGAAGGTACGTTTGAAGCTGGATATGAGCTCTTGGTCTTGATGTTGAGAAGAGACTTTGAACCGGGTTTTGAGATCTATGACTCTCTGATTACTGGTCTCTTGCTGAAGGGTGAACCTCTTCTTGCTCGCCTGACCCTGGAGAAGATGCTGAAGAGTTCACATCTCCCTCAAACATCTTCTGTTCATTCCATACTTGCAGAACTTCTGAAAAAGAGTTGTGCCCAAGAAGCAGCCAGTTTGGTAACTCTAATGCTGGACCATAGAATTAGACTGAATATCAATCTCTCGACACAGACTGTAAAGTTGCTGCTTGCAAGACGGATGCAGGATAAAGCTTTTCAAGTTCTTGTATTACTATATGATGACGGCTATATGGTTGAGATGGAAGACTTGGTTCGTTTCCTTTGCCAGAGTGGAATGCTTTTGGAGGTGTGCAAGATGATACAATTTAGTTTGGAAAAGCACCAAACTGTTGATATTGAAATATGCTGCACGGTCATAGAAGGTCTTTGTAACAACAGGAGACTTTCAGAAGCATTTAGTTTGTACTATGAGCTCGTTGAGAGGGGTAAACATCTAGAGTTGAGATGCCTTGACAATTTGAAAATGGCATTACAAGCTGGAGGACGGCTAAATGAAGCTGAGTTTGTATCGAAGAGGATGCCAAACCAGTGGCAGGCTAATGATGCTTCTTCAAAATTCAGCACCAGGATGCCAAAACTTCAGCAGCAATAATTCCTTCGGATGTCTTTATTTGATTCATTTTCCAAAAATGTCAAACAGGTGAAGTAGACCAAGCATCTTAACTGCAGGATTTTTGGGTCGTCTGAAGTATTGACATTGAAACTGGCGGAGTCTTCAGATAGGATTCATTTCTTAGTTCTTCAAAACTCTAATATCAGTTATTTCTCATAAAGTGGGACATCATGCATTTACTAAGAAATTACTTTCTTGGATTTAGATTTGATTGGTTGATACCTTAATCCCCTGATTCAACAAGATGATGAAGTGTATTATCCTGTGCCTGCTTAAGATGCCCTCCAAGTAATTTCAACCTGTGTTTCACTGGTACAGAGCTCTACTGCTTTGGTGTAGATATAATTTGTCATTTACACTGTTTTCTTTCTCCCCATAACTTGCAGGTACATATTCAAATATTTCATAGATAAATATCCCACTATATTTAAGTACTTTTATACGTTGTAGTTGACCTCATTATTTTCAGCACAGATTTTATCCATAATCAATAATATAGGAGAATCAATTTGTAGGAAGTCCGGCTCACGATTGAAGCCAACTACGAAACAATGGTGAATGGTCTTCCATAAATCCACATATTATTATGCAAAGAAGGACAGGATTTTCCCAAGTTGCCCAGTCTTCCGACTTCATGGCCTAAAATTCATTTCATTTGAACATATTGTAAAGAGGAGAAACGATTAGAGAGATTTGGCTGAATTTCCGTTTTGTTACTTGTTTTATTCATGGGAAGAGAATGAAGAAAGGTTACCTTATATTAAGTTGTAATTCCTATATTGTCTACTCATGCCAAAAGCCAAGTGATGTTTTAAATTACAATTAGTTAGTTTTATCCAAAGATGTAAAAGACTGCCGTCTTTGGGAGCTTTCAGACTTCTAACAACCTTTGCCCAAAATATTATGAAGCCCCCTTTTCATGATAGGCTTTCTTGAAACCAAACTCTCTCCAAGAACAGGCCAACCTCTCCTTTATATTCCTTGCTCATGAAAAATACCTACAATATTAACATTTTTCAAAAGCATAATCAGTGTATCTTCTTTCCAGGCCCTCCTAAAGATGTCAAAAATTGACAATAACAATGCTCCATGGCACCGTCTCAAGCGTGCTTCCACACCAAGGAAGGCAACGGTGCTCGCCATCGGTAAGGCCTTTCCACGGCAACTAATTCCTCAAGAATACTTGGTGGAGGGCTATATACGTGATACAAAATGCCAAGATGTCTCCATCAAAGAGAAACTGGAACGTTTATGTAAGCAAAAATTCACTGTGTTTCAAATCTCCTTAATGGGGGTCTTAGACAATGCTACATGCATAGATAAAGATGATATAATTAGGCTCAATCTGTGTGCTTCTATTTTTGTTCTCTTTGGTAGGTAAAACAACTACTGTGAAGACTAGGTACACAGTGATGTGCAAGGAGATTTTAGATCAATACCCAGAATTGGCAACTGAGGGTTCATCAACTATCAGACAAAGGCTTGAAATAGCAAACCCGGCAGTTGTTGAGATGGCATTTGAAGCAAGCTTAGCTTGCATAAAGGAATGGGGGAGGCCTGCAACTGATATCACCCATATCATCTATGTCTCTTCCAGTGAAATACGCTTACCTGGGGGTGATCTTTACCTTGCCAGTGAGCTTGGCTTAAGAAACGATGTTAGCCGGGTAATGCTCTATTTCCTTGGTTGTTATGGTGGTGCCACTGGCCTCCGAGTAGCTAAAGACATAGCTGAAAACAACCCAGGAAGTCGTATTCTGCTAACCACCTCTGAGACTACCATTCTTGGTTTTCGACCTCCAAACAAAGCACGCCCTTATGACCTTGTTGGTGCAGCACTTTTCGGTGATGGAGCAGCAGCAGTCATCATTGGAACCGATCCAGTAACGGGCAAAGAATCTCCTTTCATGGAACTCAGCTATGCAGTACAACAATTTCTGCCAGGAACACAGAGTGTCATCGATGGGTGCCTTACTGAAGAAGGCATAAACTTCAAACTTGGCAGAGACCTTCCCCAGAAGATCGAAGACAACATTGAGGAATTCTGCAGGAAACTCATGTCAAAGGCTAGTTTGACAGACTTCAATGAAATGTTTTGGGCAGTTCATCCTGGAGGACCGGCGATACTTAACCGCTTGGAAAGCACTCTTAAACTGAACAAGGGGAAACTAGAATGTAGCAGGAAAGCTTTGAAGGACTTCGGAAATGTGAGCAGCAATACCATTTTCTATGTGATGGAATACATGAGGGAAGAGTTGAAGAGAGAAGGAGGAGAAGAATGGGGGCTTGCCTTAGCATTTGGTCCTGGAATTACATTTGAAGGCATTCTTCTTCGCAGCCTGTAACTACATGACATTCATATTGGGAAGTTGTTTCTTTGTTTTCTAATCTTTATAATGCCAACAGCAACTTGTTAACTCTCTCTCTCTCTCTCTCTCTCTATCTATATATATATATATTCATATATTGTGCTTGTTTTAGTTCACATGACATGGAAAATGACATTGAGTTCTTTTTTATCTTTGATAACCATATGTTCAATTCCTCTCAAGTTTCAATTAACTTTTCAAACTGGTATCTATAATCTATTTCTTCTTTATTTCATCCATAATAATTGATTGAATTTATTTTTAAACTGTGTATTTTATTTTTATACCCCAATTATGATGATGAATATTTATTAGAACACATGTTACATAGCAAAAGCAATTTTTTATGTCAGCAAGAATTGAAAAATAACCAAATGAGTACTTGTATTTTAGTAATTTGTTATGCATAGACAATGAATTATTTTTAATTTCTCAATGTCTAAAACGGTATGAACTATGAAATCAAAACGTCAACGGCAAAAGCATCTATTACTGAAAACCAATAATAGTAGTTTATAATTAAAGTTGGTCGAATCAAAGTTGTGTTAAATGTCTGTTAGTATTTCAGATTATCATTTTTTTTTAGAAAAAAAAAATACACCAACAGTGACTAAACTTTGATTAAAATAATATTTCAGTCATTAGATTTTTTAAAAGTGATAAACTAATCATTAACGTTTACGAAAAAAGACAAATCGTTACCCGAGCCCATTTTCCTTTACAGACGTAACAAACAGTTGACGCGGCCCATTAGGGTGCCATGTTGGATATGATTGGATATCCATATCAGATCCTTTTACCTGTTTATAAGGATTACTAGCTAAACAGAAGGACCCTAGTTGGAAGAAGAAGAAGAAGAAATGGAGATCCCCACTGTGATTCCGGTGTGCTACTGTAAAACCAGCCAATTTAAGGACTTATTGATCCAATGATAACCCAAGTGGGAGGTTTTTTGGGTGCAAGAAGTATGGGAGTGGGTTTCAAAATGCAAGCTGTTTTTTGGCCTGGTTTGATCTACCATTGATGCCCGTTCACGAATTGTGTTGTTGGGTTTTTGAAAAAAGTCGAGACAATGGAGGATGCAAATTGGGAGAGAAAAATATGGATAATGGTGTTGTTATTTGTAATTGTGTTGTGCTACCCGTTATAATCGATGGAACACCTTCAGCTAGTTCTCTTCTATTAACCATTCCCACAATGTGGAAAATTTACACAATAATTCCCCAATTTCGAATATTTTCAATCCCTTCTCCAAAGATTCTCTAAAAATTTCAATCATTTTCCATTTCTCTCCTGAACGAAATTTTTTTCTTTAATCAAATTGTTTTTGTCTCTTCAGTTTCTGCTCATGTTTTAATCGATTTTTTGGCACATTAAATTAATTTTTTTGGATCACACGGTGGAAATTAATTATCCATTAAATGGACATTCGGTCATGTCCAACGTGACACTCTAATGGGCCACGTTAGCTGTCTCGTTAAGTCTGTAAGGGAAAATGGATTTGAGTGATTGATTTGTTACTTTTTGAGAACGTTAATGACTGATTTGCCACTTTTAAAAGTTTAGTGACTGAAGTATTATTTTAATCAATATTTAGTAACTGCTGGTGTACTTTTCCCTTTAGAAAAATAAATATTTTTGAAACGAAACGACGTATGATGGGGGAGGGGATCCGCGCGTCAACCCGACCCGGTCTCAAGATCCGCGCATTTTCCTAAATGAGAAATTTGCGCGATTAGTCCTCTTGTTTTTGTAGCGTGTCTAAATTAAAATTTTCAATTTCTTTTAAATTTCGCAAGCGTGTTTTATTACTGTTTCAACTTGGTCCAGTGCTGCGCAGCGTTTTGGGAGGTTTGGACAAATTGCTCTTTCTGTCCTCCCCCTGTTGCGCGTGTTTTAATTTGCTCCCTTTCACGTTTTCTATTTTTAAATTTAGTTTTTAAATTTTGTTGATTTTCAATTTAATCCTTAATCTTTCATTTTAGGTTTTTTTAGTTTATTTTATTAGTATTGATATTATTATTATTATTATTATTATTATTATTATTATTATTATTATTATTATTATATTATATATTATTATTATACCTACATATATGTGCATATGCATGTTAATATATATACATATATATTTTAAACGTTTTTAATATATACACATATTATACACATATTTTATTATTATTATTTTATTTTCATAGTGTTTTTATACATATACTTATACACATTTACATTTCATAATATTTATACGTTTTCCCATATTCTATAATTTTTTATATGTTTATACATTTTTGTAATATGTACATATATATTTATACTCTATTCAAAGCTTATTATAAATATTTTCTACGTTTTATATTTACCAATATATTACACTTATACATTTTATTTTTTTCAAATGCATGAATATATTTTATATGTATATATTTATTTTTTTCTCTTTCTTTATTTTCAAAATGCATTATATATATTTTGTTATAAATTCTATAGTCCAAAATTTTATATGTAAATCCATGTGTATGTCTTTTATTCTTTATAATTTCATGTAAATATTTTGTACTTTTTTTCTCTTTATACTTTTTATTTCCTTCTTTTGCTTATTGATTTATGTTTTCATTTATATTTTGTTCATTTGATACTTTACATGTCGTTGGTTTTTATGTACATTATTCATATTATTTCTATGCAATTGTTGTATTTATTATTGATATTTGTTAAAGAGGCATCTATTCATACATTCAATATAACATTACATCATCTTTTACTCAAATTTAAAAATGGAACTTTTCAAAATAGAGATAATACTCGTATTTAGGATTTTCAAGAAAATTGAGCCCTAACGTATTGAGTTCCGATTTTCTTCGTTAAATCTAACAATCGAGAATTACTCTTTGATTAAAAATAAAATAGCTTGTTGTTGGGACTTTAATATGTTGTGTCCTAACGCATTGGATGTGACGTATTGATTTCTCGAGACAAAGATTTTTAAAAAAAGTATATATATATATATATGTATATATTAATAAAGGAAATATTCAATGTTTGGGATGTTGAGAAATTGTGCCCTAACGTTTTGGGCTGCGGTTTCGTCATAAATCTTAAACAATTGAATATTCTTTTAAATTTTATCACACAAATCTTTTGGACAAACTCATTTTGAAAAAATAAAATATCGTGCCCTAACGTATTGGGTGTGATGTTTTCTGTTTCAAAATGAAGGCGTCTTAATAAATAATTTAATTTAATTAAGGATCGTATTTTTCAACTCTCGACATTAAGACGTGAATTAATCAACTTGGTACCAATTTTTGGGCGTTACGGGGGTGTTAATCCTTCCTCGTACGTAACTGACTCCTAAACCCGTTTTTCTTTTTAGGTGGTCCAATCACACCTTAATAAAAGATTGGTGGCGACTCCCAATTTTTGTTTTTTTTTTAAAAGTCGACAACTAATTTTTGTTTTTTTTCCAAAAATAAAAATGGTTTCGATAGCTCGGCGACTCCGCTAGGGACATTTTTTAAAAAGAACAAGAGAGTCGAGCCACAAAGTTGATTAATTTTTGTCTTATGGTCGAGAAAATAATTTTTTGTAAAAATTTCATGAGATCTTTTTGCATTCTTTCTTGCTTAATTGATTTAAGTTATTTTTGCATCACACATTACATGAGTTGAATGATTTTAACCTTCTAAGTGGGAGTGAGAAACTATTTCTTCGTGAGGTTTTCACCTCTGTATAGGATAGTGGATCGCTTTCGGAATACATCGGTACCTATGACTTCGTGAGATCATCATCTCCATATAGTCATAGGGAAAATGTGTCCCCCTGAACCGAACTTGATCTATATGAGCCTATAATGGGTGAAGATTGAGGAATCTGCTGGTTCGGGTACCTTTACTTTAAAACCAAACTGCATATAATGAACCTTAGGAACTTGCCCTAGGTAGAACTATGCCAAACCCCTAGAGGTCACCCGAATAGGTACTTTATTCATTTGCTTTTACTTTGTACTAACTTGTTTTTTATGTTGTTTTTATTATGATTGCATTGCATTTGCATCTTAAAAAAGAGGTGTTGATTCACGTTCAGTTGCTAAATAGAGAGCTTGTCATAAGAAAATGGGTTTCTTGATAAAGTGGATGACAATATGGTTGTCCGAATATGGTCCAAGAACACATGATAAGAGAAGGATGATAATTTAATGGAGGACTACACGACTATGGCTCCGTTGCCCAAGGATTCGAGATGGCAAAGATTATTCGAGAGCTGCTGAACCTTCTTAAAGAGAAGCCAACGAGCATCACAAGGATGAGTGAGCAACAAGTTACGGCCTGGATCGAGCAAAAAAGAGATAGAAGAGACATTTTTTTGAAGAGTTCGTGAGATTTATCTTAACGCTCGAATGAAGAAGAGGATCGAATATCTCTGCCTATGAGGGCAAGGCCGTATAAATATCCATTTTATGTAAAGAGATTTATTTTCTAGTAAAGTTTTCTAAATGGAATTGAATCAGAATCAACATCTCTTTATGCATTCATTGCATGCATTCGCATTGCATGACATTATAAACATTAAAGTCCACTAAAAGAGCCTAATTGATTAAAATCATTCCTCAGTTAATCTGGAAACCAACCAACTTGCCAAACACTGCTACGGTACTCGATCAAAGACTAAAGACATGGACCAAAGGCTAGAACAATTCCAAAAAGAAATGCAGGATCAGCTTTAACAACAAATGAATGAGCAGCTTGAGAAGGTTCAACAAAAAATGATAGATAAAATAATGGAATCCCAAAATAATATGATGGCAAAGCTAACCCAACTGTTGACTGGAGGAGGTGATAAGGGAAAAGGTCACATGGCTGATGTCGAAGAGGGTAATGAGGATGAACCACTCTATCCTCCAAGCTTTACTCCTCCACATGTGCGAGCTCAAGCTGAATATCCGCACAAACCTACTGTCACAATCAAGCCTCAACACTCCCAGGCTGGTGCTTCAAACTTTCAAGCTGGATTGGGCTCTAACCCCGGAAACAACCCTACTAACTCCGCCATTCCTGACTTCGATGAAGTGGCTGAAAAGGAAAGATTAAAAGAGGAGTTACCAAAGCAGTTAGAGGAAAGGTGCAAATGGCTCGAGGAGAAATTCAAGGCGATGGAAGTCACTGAAAGCTATCGCGGGATTGAAGCTAAAGAGCTGAGCTTAGTTCCAGATTTGGTATTCCCTCACAAGTTTAAGATGCCAGAATTCGAGAAGTACAATGGGACAACTTGCCCAGAAGCTCATATCACCATGTTCTGCAGGCGAATGGTTGGATATGTTAGCAATGACCAGCTATTGATACATTGTTTCCAAGATAGCCTCGCAGGGGCAGCATCTAAATGGTACAATCAACTGAGCCGTAGCATGATTGATTCATGGAGGGATTTAGCACAAGCATTCATGAAACAAGATACCATGTAATGTACATGGTACCGATGTAATCACCCTTCGAATATGGAAAAGAAGCCGAACAAGAGCTTTAGGCAGTATGCACATAGGTGGAGGGAGGTCGCCGTCCAAGTTCAGCCACCGCTCTTGGAAAGAGAAATGACAATGCTCTTTATAAATACATTGAAAGCCCCGTTCATCACACATATGTTAGGAAGTGCTACAAAAAGCTTTTCTGACATAGTCATGAATGGTGAAATGATTGAAAGCGCCATAAAGAGTGAAAAGATTGATGCTGGAGGAAATAACAGAAGGCAAGCCTCAAAGGAAAATGAGGTGAACAGCGTAAATACGTACAGTAAGCCGATTACGGTGAATCAGTCAATAAAGGTGGTCGCTAGGTAACAAGGTTCATTGAGACAAGAACTTGGAGTGAAACAAGGTACTAAGAAGCTCCAGTTCACACCAATACTGATGTCGCA
This sequence comes from Gossypium raimondii, assembly GCF_025698545.1. Classification (NCBI taxonomy): domain Eukaryota; kingdom Viridiplantae; phylum Streptophyta; class Magnoliopsida; order Malvales; family Malvaceae; genus Gossypium; species Gossypium raimondii. The sequence continues at coordinate 46,184,285 of NC_068572.1, forward strand.
TAAGGAGCTGTATCAAAGGTTGTTCAATGCACATGTTGTTGCCCCTTCCTACTTAAAACCTCCACAACCTCCGTATCTCAAGTGGTATGATGCGAACGCACAATGTATTACCATGCGAGAATTACGGGGCACTCAATAGAGAATTGCATTACCTTCAAAAAGCTAGTTGAAAAATTTATCAACATGGGTATTGTCAAGTTGGATGACTCATCTAATGCAGAAAATCCGCGACCCAATCATGATTGATAATGGGGTGAATGCAATATATGAAGAGGTGTTAGGAAGTGTTCACATCAATGTCATATACAAAGACACAATTGAAAAGGGACCTTGTTAGATGTCCGCCCTTATAAATTTGGGACTGTTCTAAGTAATGGGACCGCGAAAGAAATTCCTATAGTTTTTAGAGCTTATTTAGAGTAATGTTCAGAACATTTTTGTTGTTTTTAGCCTAAAAATGATAGAAATTCCTTTGTGGAAAAAGGCTCATGTCTGAACGTTATTATTCTAATAAAATACATCTTTGCATTCATTTTTGAGCCAATAATTTTTTATTCTTTCATTCTTTTGGATTTTCTTCCACATCATTCTTTCATTCATAATTATATTGTACAAATAGTTATTCATAAATGCATTCTTTTGTATATTCGTTCATCATTTGGAAGAATGCTTGCTTAGCCTCTCCCTCTTGGTTACCCGTAGAAGGTCTAAAATCAGACTGCACTACCCCTTGAGTGGGAGCGGGTGCATTACTTTCTACATCATCTGCTACGGCTTTATCAGGATCCATTTACTATACAAAAACACATTTGCAAATGTTAGGAATCATCACACTATCGCAGTATAACATATGGCATGTATAGCTAGACTCACACGCGCTATGTTAGTCCTAGAACCAACTAAATCTTAGCTCTGATACCAATCAAATGTAACACCTCGAACCCGTGTCTGTTGCTAGATTAGGGTTACGAGGTATTACCGATCAAAACCCAACTCAGAACAGTTTTTCATTTTATATTTTTGCATAAATTAGACTAACTCAATCACGAAATTTCATTTCATATATATAAATTTTTATTATTATTTTTGATCAAATTCAAATAGCAATCATTCACTCGCTCGAATAAGTCACCTCATATATATATAAATATATATGTAAGCACATAACCAATTAAAATCAAACATGCATCATTAATCAATTTACATATACCAACCATGTTTCAAAATTCAACCATATCATTATCATTTACCTAATCAAAATTTGATATCATTCAAATTCTTAAAAATTTTCAAACATATATTGTAATATCCCAAAATTACTACAAGAAGAAAGTAGGTATAGTTGATATAGTAAAATAAGGAAATAAAGTGACAAAAGTAAAATTTTGATTTATGTCAACATTGGAAAGTATATTATGACATATTAATGCAAGAAAGGACTAATTTACAAAAGTGAGAAAATTTCTATTGCTTAGGAGTAAATATTTAAAATTTGAGGGTTAAAGTGTAAATATAAAAAAGTTAAAGAATTAATTGTGCAAATATTTTAAGGGTGGAATGATCTAGAAACTAAGGAAAATGGATGAATTAGGACCAAATTGAATAAGTGAAGAATTTTGAGGGACTAAATCGTAATTTTACCAAATTGAGTGATGACTTAATGATGGAATTTTAAAAGATCATGAAGGGCAAAATGGTCAATTAGAAGGAGAGAGAAATCTAGAAGGCAATGATGATGTTGGAGACTATGAAGAGCTAAAATATCAAGTTAGATTCAAGAAATAGAAACTGGAGGAGAGAGAAAATCAAGTTAAAGTTTGAAACTAATAGAACAAGGTAAGAACATCAAGATTTCAATATATTTTAAGTTTGATATTATTGAAAAAGCATGGAAATGATGTTATAGTAGAGTTTTCTTATATAAAGTCTTATGTTATTGATATATTAGTGAAGGAAAATAAGGGAAAGTGATGGGAAATATTATAGAGAAAGGGAATAAGAGAGTTATAAACTTAGTAATCAACATCTTGCACTAAAACAGCTTTTGGATAGCAGTAGTAGGTTAACTTTGAAAAATCACCATAAATTATGGAAATTGAATTAGAGGATGAAAAAATACATGTGAATATTCAGCTAATATGAGATTATTTTAAAAATAGCTAATTTACATGTTTTAAGTTTAGGGACTAAATTGAACAAATGTGAAACTTTAAGGGTAAATTTTGTAAAATGTCAAAAAGTGACCAAATTGTATGAAATGAATTGTTTTATTATTTAAATTAATAAATTAAATAAAAATATTAATTTAGATCAAGATTGGGTCAAAATTTGAGGAAAATAGAAAATTACCAAAATGTCCCTAAATTTTGGTATTTTTGCAATTTAGCCCGGTAAGTTCGTATGAACTATATTCGATAATTTTAATTAAAGTGAATATTATTTTGTGATGAATATTATATAAATATGTGTTTTATTATTGGAATTGAATTATTATTGGTAATATGTATAATTATTAGATGCACTGAAATGATTATCGAAAGTTCGATTGGGTTGGGGGCTTGTTGGAGATATATCACACTATCCATTGATTCTATCGGTAATTTTGGATGATTTGATTCTGGTAATAATGGCATGTTTAAGTTAAATTGGCCAACGTTAGCTCATTAATGTTTTGATTTTGATTGGTTATAAATTTGAATGCTTGATGAAATGTCTGTAAATTAATTTGTAAACTCCGATAATGCTCTATAACCCTATTCTGGCGATGGATACAAGTTAGGGGTGTTACATTTATGATTACATATAATATACCAAGCATATATAAAAACATCTATTTGTACACATTTATTTCATTTCAATTTACTAACTATACTACATATTGCAAACATAGGTAAACATCATTTCTAGTCATTTTCGCATGGCTCATATTTATATACCCCAAAATCGAATATATTAACTAGACTATACATGCCATAAGTTCAAATTCAGATTTAATACAATACCGAAAATAGTCGATAGTGTGATAAACTTCTCTGACGATCCCCGAGCTCGTAACCAACTCCCAAAATCTATAAAATGAAAAGCAAATACACATAGTAAGCTATCACAACTTAGTAAGTCATAAGCAAATAAACATTTAATCGTTTACATAATTTAAGCTAGTTAAGCAGTTATAAGCCATTGTAATTTCATATACAATCCAACATATCATCTTATATGTCAAAACATATATATAACTTGTAATAACTTTTCATTGGCGAATATTCAATTGAACCTTAGTATATTTAACCTTTACTTTCAATAATACAACTACAACATTAGGCCTAATATACCTACTCTCACATATATATATACACATATTTCACATTAACATATAGCATCATATCATCAATTTAAACATTCAACTTACCTTATTTTCATAATTTACTATGAATACATACCTGAGCCATTCTAACTCGATTTTACACTCAATCTTAACTATATCATTGCCCGTTGAAACATTCAGAATTAAAAAGGATACTCGAATAGTCGAACATATCGTACAATGTAACGTCTCAGGCGTGGTCTTACCTGTAATCACATAACGATGCCACTGTGCCAGATAGGGTCTTACACGTAAACACAAGTTGATGCCAACATCTCAAACATGGTCTTACACGATAACACACAACGGAACCCTATGCCATGACATATGTATCCTAGCTATTCCTAAGGCTCGTACGGGACTTTCGGGCATCATAACTCGATTGAATCAATCTCGTAAACATAGCTTACAAGCTTATAAACATTCGGCCAACACTTATATATATTCATAAAATTCAAATCAGCATATAAAATTCATATACATTCAAAATTAAAAGCATTTATTTGCTTATAAACTTACCTCGGATATCAACGGATGAAATAACCGACTATTCGATTATTTTTGTGTTCCCCCGATCTAAAACTGTTTTCTTTGGTTCTTGATTTAAACATATTCAAATTAAACTTATTTAAACACTATTTTATTCAATTTAGTCAAAAAAAACATAAATGGGCAAATTACCATTTTGCCCCTGACATTTTACACTTTTTACAATTTAGTCCCTATTGCATAAAACACAAAATATGCAAAATTTCAAGGTCCCATGCTTGGGCCGAATTTTACCCATGATTATACAAGTTCATATATTTCATTTATTTCACATTTTAGTCCCTCAATTTATTATTTTTACAATTTAGCCCTAATTACTCAAAATCATCAAAATTTCCAACACAAAACATATTAATCCAAAACATCTCTTTCATAATCTATCATCTAACATCACAAATCTCATATACTCATTAATGGTTTAACTCAAAATATTCATCAAAATAAAAAATTAAAGTATGGGCTAGCTAGTATTCGAAGCAATGATCTAAAAAACGTAAAAATTATCGAAAACTAAACAAAGAACATGTCAAATTTTAATCTTCTAATTGCCGAAAATGCAAAGCTCCAAATTCCTCTTTTCTTTCTCAAGTTTGGGCAAAAGAAAACCATTTGCATGGCTATATTATGTTTTATTTAATTTAATTATAAGTTAATATGCTTTTTACCATTTCAACCTTAATGCATTATCATTAAAATCCACCTAACCTTGTCCAATATTGTCCATCACTATTATTAATGGTATAATTGATATGCAAGTGCTCCACATTTCCATTTTGCATCAATTTGATGCCCTCAACTAAAAGACCTCAAAATTTTCACCTTACACGATTAAGTCCTTTTTATCAAATTGAGCACACAAACAATAAAATTTTCACACGAAATTTTCACACATATTAATTCACTTACTATAAACACCAAAAGAAATTTTTAAATATTTTTCTGACTCGAATTCATGGTCCCAAAACCACTGTCTGACTAGGGTCTAAACCGGGCTATTACACACATTTTTCAATTAAAATATTCGAAGTCACATTCTCTCTTTGTTCTTATTTGTATTAAAAGAATGCAAAAATTAAAAATTGTAGAGGAGGAAAAGTAAGAACGGAAGTAGATATCAACAAAGAAAGCTTGAAAGCGAGTAAAAATGGTGAAAATTATTTTATATATTTTTAATATTTTTTTTTACATTTTAAGTAAATTTTCATATATTTTTATGATTTTGAAGAAAAGAAAGGTGATTCCACTAGGACGCTTCACGTGGTAGCTTCTAGTTGGCTAGAGGAGATGACTAGTTTTTTTTAATGTGTAACAAAGAAAACTAAATTTGAATCTTAAAGTACCGTGCAAAGTTCTTTAAATATCAAACTGAAAAAATGGGTATATTTTAAAAGACAAATTGTGAGTTAAGCCTAAAAGATAATAAGTGCCCTAGTCCAGTAGTTAAATTAGTGCTCCATATCATGTATTCCCACAACTACCAAATCATGGAAGGATGCTTCCGCCTGACCATGATTCTAATAGCGTACACCAGCATATGATACCACTAAGAACATGTTTGTTTCCTCCCTACAGTTTACTATTTAACAGGTTATTGGTATTAACATCGATGAGAATTTAAATGACAAAATGATGTTCAATTTGGCATTACTTTTAAAGCTCCTTTTAATGATGACATGACCATCCGAAGAAAGTAAATTTAGTTGCTACTCGTTCCAATTGATTTTCTTGAACTCTATTCTCCTCAACAGCTGAAAACTTCAGTAACACTATGCATCCAGTTTGAAGACGTTGGAGAATAGTCGACACAACTAGAAAAAAACAAATTCTGGTGGACCCACGTGCGAGACATTGGATCCAAGATAAAAAAAACAGGTTCGAAATATAACTTCAAACTATATCAAGTCGAATATGATAGGGTACTTTCAACGCAAAATAAAATTGCAACCGCAACTTTCATTTCGGCCTCTACTGTACACACCTGGAGAATATGAATAGAATTCCCACGTCAACCTCTTCAAAGAGTTGCCTTGAAAAACTCTAGTATGCTATTTGAGAATTTCAAGTAAGTCAAAGATGGGATAATGTACTTACCTTTTTATTCAAAACTATTTTGAATAATTAAAAATCAATAATGATATTAAGGAATAAAAGTCGAAAGTGGTATCTTATTCGAATCAAAAGTTGTTTTATTTCTAAACTAATCTCTTTAACCAAAAAATATAGTAAAACAATTTTTATCTGTGAAGTTTTATATATTTTAAAGAATTACACAAATCCCAGATCTTGAGATCCTTGTTTACAAGCCATTATACTTCATTAGGCAAATATAATTCAAGTTAAGTGCATTGGGCCAAAAGGTTTCGCTTTTTGGAATTATTTTTACTGAATTTTAAGATTTCAATAAAAGTAAACTTCTTAAATTTAACTTGTAACACCTATATTTAGTCACATTAAAAATAACTTAACCAATTGAAGTTATTTTTAGTTAAGTCCAAATTCATTGAACCATTCTCAAATTATTTTTAGTTAATTCAATCAACTTACATTTGCTACATTTAGCCAGTGAAATTCTTATAAATACCCTATATGACATCCTTCACAATCATTTAGCTAGCTTATTCTTTACATTCTCTTTCAAACACTCTGTTTTCTCAAATGTTTCCTTCTACAATTTTAGTTGAATATTTAATTGGTTTATTTTTTCTTATTCCTTGTTTTCCTACTAGTTAACAAAAGTGCTTGTTGAAGCTTGGGGATACGTAAATCCAAGAAATATACTTAAGGATAGTGATATTCATGCCTCAAGCAACAATTTTAATTTTCTAAACCTTTGATTTCTAACCATCTTAGGGATATTTGGATGTTGTCTACGTAACAATCTAATTTTTAGACAATGTAAAAAAATGCAGTTTTGGAGTCTAATTCCGTAAACCGAATTAGTGAAATTATTTATAGAGAGGTTTACGAAGTCAATATGAAAACATATCAATGAACAATTGAGTAATTAAATCAAGAAATTTATTAATTAAAGTAAATGAATTAAATTGTAAAAGTTTAATTGCTATTTAATTTTAATTTTAATTTAGAAAATGTTTGAGGACTTAATTGGTAATTAATCAAGGGACCTAAATGTTTGAGGACTTAGTTCATTAAGTAAGGTTAATTATTAAAATTAAACATATTTAAAGGTTAAAATTTAAGTTAATGAAGCTCTAATTATAACCTAAGCTAGGTATATATATTAAGAATGAGTAGAAAAAGATGAAACCATCATCTTCTCCTTAGGCCACCGTCCAAAGCTAAGAAAAGTAGAAAATTTTCGTTTTTATTCCTTTTACAATTTGGTCTCAAAATCTTTAAGGTAAACATGTTTTTCCTTTAAAATTTTTATGTTTTCATTGTCATCTAAGCTTGATTAAGCTTACCCATGCCTTAGATTTGTCAATTATTAAATGTTTATCAATTTGCCATTAGTGGGTATTTGATGAAATTGAGTTTGATTTTGATAAGAAATTAAGGTATGAGCTTTGAGCATGTTAGGACTAAGTTGAAAAGTAGAGAAAAGTGTTGGCATTGATTACAAATTTAACTAGGTTTGATAGTTAGTTTTTGTGACATTAGGGACTAAATTGAATAAATTTAAAGCTGTTAAGAAATTATACTATAGATTAAAGGTGTAAGGTCCCTAATGAGAGGATATGAAATTGGATTTTGATTCGATTTTAAATATCGAGAAATATGAGTATTTTAGATATATGGACTAAAATGAATAAAATGCAAAAATGTTTGATATGTTTTTAATGTGATTGAGTGGAAACTAATACCATTTTTATAATTGAATTATCAAAGCTAAAAATGACATCGAGTCACCTCGAAAGAAATGAAAGGCGAGAGTAGTAGACGAGTAATGATTACAGTTTGTACTTTCACGATTTGAATTCAATATATATACATATATATCTTATTACAAACTAGCTTGCTTTAGGTAAGTATCCTACTTGGCTCATGATTTGGTTTGTATATGATGATATGAGATGTCATGAATTGAATTGAGATGAGCATGGTATAAATGAGTACTATATGAAACTATGATATGTGATCGTGAATATAAATATGTATTTGGAACATTGATTACACTATTAACTACCTCGAGCATAGTCGGGTATAGGTGGCATGCCATAGGATTTGTGTATGGGACTATACATTGGTTTATACTAATGAGACGTGGAGCACATACTATACTTTGAACATTTCGATGAGGTGTGAAGCACACATTACTTTGGCTTATACTGATAAGGTGTGAAGTGCAAATTATACTTCGGATGTTTCGATAAGACATTGAGTGTCAAATATATTGGTGTGATGGCTGGATGACCCGTGTATCTATCTTGAGTCTGTGTTCAATTAATAGGGATTATGAAACATATACCATGCTATGTGACTTTTGATATGAAATGCTAATACTAAATGATGAATTTTGTATGTTAATGTTAAAGTAACAAAAGATGGCACGTGAAAGATTATACAAACCGATTAAAACAAGTCTTAAGGGCTAATATGGATATAGAACGAATCAGTGGATTCAAGATGGAAATGAGAAAATAAAATGGACTTTGTGACATGTTATAATACATATGAAAAGTGACATGATGTTAAATGAGATTATATGTTCATATATGACATGCCTAATAAAATGTGGTATAAGATTATGCACATGAGACATGAAAATTCAATTTGATTTAGCTTATAGTTGAATCACATATTAATTGTATTGATTTCTTGGTTCTATTGATTGTTGGTTTAAATCATGAAAGTACCATTGAGCTCTATCACTCAGCATACGATTTGTTTATTTCTGTGCATAGGTTTCGCAGATTCAAAATCTTGAAGTGATCGACTACATCCAGACTCAATCCTTGACTTAGCAAGTTTGTATAGTTATGATATGTTAATAGCAAGTGGCATGTACCTATTGTTAATTTGGTTTTTAGTTTTGAGTTGTCGTTTTGGTACTTATGTTCAGAAATGTTATACTTGGACATGATCATCTAAGTTGGTAGCAATCATGAATGTTAATCTAATGGTATGGTGATATGTTTTCTTATCCAAGAATATGTAATACTATGGTTAAAATTTAGAACATTACTTGTATGCAAAGTAAGTATTTGCGATGTTAAAATGAATAGATATAAACTTGAGACTTTGCAGTTATAGGTGATTGAAGTGTTAAGAATGATTATTTGGCATTTGAATTAATGCCCACAATGCTAAGTAATGAGTTTTTGGGTCATTTTGACCACAATGCTAAGTAATGAGTTGAGTTAAATGAAGTAAAAATTTAGGGAAATTGCTCCCGAAGCCGCGATACTCTCCTATTGGTGTTGCGACATTGAGCTTCTGTCCTTGTAGTCATGACTCTCCCTTGCTAAATTCGCAATATTGAGTTCCCCCTACCTTAAGGTCACGACGTTCCCCCATTGAATTCACAACGATGAGATCTCACTTTCAAGGTTACGACATTAAGCTTCTACACTCAAGGTTGTGACGTTACACCTTGGTGTCATGACAATACACCCCTATTTTGATTATTTTACATTTTAGTCCCTCTTTCACCATCAGATTAGTATAAAAGCTTTCATAAGCTCGCTTATAACTGAAATGTGAATATATAATGCGTTTTATTAAGTATAGAAACTAAATTGCTTGTATGACTGATCTATTAAATATTGAAATAAAATTGTAGTTGCTTCAGCAAAGAATGTGGCATCTTATATCTTAGATTCAGCGATCAAGTCAGATATGGGGTGTTACAGTCCGCGTTGTCGATACTCATGTTCATTGTTGTTGTCATTGTCATGATGTTGTTTGTGTCATGTTTCCATGAAGGTACCACGTGTTTTTTCTACTATCATCTTGCTACACAGATCTTTCTAATTTCAATATTCCTATTGTTCGAGATTCCCACGCATTAATAACAAGTACTAAAAGGGGTAAGATCTAAATATTTTTGAAAGACTAGAGTTGGTTTAATTTTGGAAAACAAAATATTGATCACATATAAAGTGTGTTATTTTATAATTGGTTGTTTGACTTAAACATGAATTCATAATTTTATGTTGCTTGAATTCATTTATTATTATTAAAAAAATTAATGGCATTAAATTGAATTTAATAAAATTCTTAATATAGTAATAATGATAATTTAATTGGATGCTAAAGTTCACACTTGGGATTTCGAATTGAACCTAACATGTGCACAGAAAATAAACCGTACGCTGAGCAAATCACTTAATGATAAATGTATAATTCAAGATAAAATAGATGCAAATATGCAAAATGCACATCTTCAATTCCAACCAAATATCATACAATTTCATGCAATATATCTTCATTTATACAATATCACATATACAACCAATGACACATACCAAATTTTTAACCTTTTCATAGACCATTAGGTTCAATCCATTTACTTTATATAGATACCATTAATTTCATTCATTTTCACCCTTGGCATACATGCATATACTTATACGTTTCATTTTATAACATACTTCATATTGCCACCCGAGTCTATCGACTCATTTAACACCATCGGCCCCTAGGGCTCATTTTCAATTCACTTAACATATCAAAATATTAAGGCATACATCATATCACATCTCAATCAAACTTTTCTTTCGTTTATAACCCTGTTAACCAACACGGACTCAGAACGGATACACGGATCCATCACCTCTATTGCCCGACAACGATGGTTTACTCAACTCGATATAATTGTCACCCTGGGTTTCTCGACAATGATGACTCAATAAATATAATCTACCATTCTAGGTTGCCCGGAAATGATGGCTAACAATGATACTCTAACCATCTGGTATGCCAACTATATCCGACTCGATCCAAACAACTAATAGGTATCTAATTTTGATTCAATATATATATCAATTTACATTCCAATACCCAAAATCCATTAGCATTTCACAATTTTATAACATATATATAACATGTTTCAGCATCATTTCATATCAATTATTACAAAACATGTAAACTAGAATTTTTGCACCTTATTCAATTTAGTCCTTATTTCAATATTCAATCTCAATCATAATGAATCAAGTTAAATAGTCATTACCAACTCACCTCATTACCATGTAGTGCAATATGTATTGAATATGCAATAAATAAGTTGGGTATCGAATCATAGAAATACAAATAAGAAATTACAAGTTATTCTCCGGCAACTTTAGATATTCCTTTTCTCTCGACGAATCTGATTCAACGTTAGCTACGGATTAACATAAACATATAACATTATCAATAAAAAGTCAATTAACAATCAATTACCAATTTATACAAAATTTTTAATTTATTCAATTGAGTCCCTAAAATCGAGACTAACATAACTTTTGATCTAAAACTCCAATTTGAAATTTGATTTCACTATTATCTATTAGGGACCTCCTATTTCTCATTTCTACAGAAAATTTTACAATTTATTCATTTTAGTCCCTAATGTACGAAACTATCAATTAAGATTTACGATTTAGTCATTTCTCATATCTAAGCTTAAAATATATCAATTTAACACCTAAAACTTTCGATTCTCAACTATGAAAAACTTTTAATTGATACATGGGCTAGCTAAACCAAGCTCCCATGACCTCAAAAATATAAATATTACAAGAAAATAACTAAAGACTTACTTGATTTTTGAAGTTAAAAGTTTAACCCTAGCGAAAATGGCTTCCTCTTTTGTTTGTTTCTTTCTTTAGGTTTGTAGGTGGAGGAAAGATGATTACTTTCACTTCTTAATTTGGTTTTTATACCTATTTTAAGTTTAAATGAATTAATGTTTATGATAATTAAGTTAATATTTGTTTAATTAATTAGTTTTAAACACTATCGTCCAATAATGCTTGACTTGTCACGTTCTAATTGCCATTTTAGATATTTGGTTATTGCAATTTAAGTCCTTAAGCCATTTTCTAATTAAAAATCTATAACGATTGGACTTTCACAATTTAGTCTATGAGCCTTAATTAATCACTAATTCTGTAAAATTACCTATTTAAAATTCAATTCACTTATAATATAATTCCATAAATATTTAATAATATTATTTATAGGCTCGATTTATAAAAATGGGGTCCCTAAATTACATTTTCTAACGCCACTAACTTTCGAGTTGTTACAACTAGTTCTACTACAGTTAGCTCCAGTATTATTTCCAGATCTCGGTCTTTTACCCCTTTATTGAGTTGTCACCGATTTTGCAACCTGTTCTGAACCAGTCACAACTTTCTTTGGGCAATCTATCAGGAAATGATCAAAAGAACCACATATGAAATAGGATCCTTTATTCAATCTACACTCCTTGAAATGGTTTTTGCCATAATGCTTACAAATAGGTTTGTTCATATTGCAGACATTGCCAGCACTAACTACTAACGTAGCTTGTGATCTCGAATAATTTTCCTAGACACATCTTTTCTCAGGTTCCCTACAGTAGCGAAAGATTTACTTCTGAAATCTCTAGTCCTCTTGGACAGATGAGTAGGGAATGATCTAGTCATGTTGTGTTTCTCGGTATCCCTACTTTTTGATTTGGCCTGCTTATTTTCATTTCTCATTTCCTCCATTTTTTGAGCTCTTTTGGACAACACAACAAATTATTTCAGTTTAAAGCCCCAACAAGCATTCGAGTGTCTTCGTTTAAACCCCCTAGAATCAGGTGCACATCTCGGCCTCAGTGGATACCAGTTCTTAGGCATACTTGCTGAGTCAAATAAATTCACGTTCATATTCAATGAAAGTCACATCACCTTGTTTCAATGCTATAAATTCTCTCTTTTTCTTCTCTAGGTATAAATGGCTAACATATTTCTTTCTGAACTCAATTTGGAAAAATTCCCAATTCACCTAGTCTCTCGGAGCAATGGATATCAGTGTCGTCTACCATTGGTACACCTTTTCTTTCAGTAATGATACGACACATCTTGAACTATCTTTAGGTGAGCACATCATTTCAACAAGTACTCACAAAGTATTTTCCAGCCAATATTCAACTTTAGCCAGATCGTCATCCTTTGTACCTCTGAACTCTTCGGCCCCACACTTTTAAATTTTATCTATTAGGGGTTGGTGAACATTTACAATATTTTGAGGATAAGAGGCTACCGCAGGAGGAAAAATCGGGAGTGGAGGTTGCATTTGAGACTGCGAAGCTGAAGGGGTAGTTCCAATAAACTGATTGAACCATTGGTTCATCATTTGGAAGAAGGCATTTCGTACCTCAATTCCAGGCCCTTGTTGAACAGGAACACTATTAGCAGCTCCTTAATTGAAAGTAGAAATATTACTGTGATTCGACTGACATGATTTTTCTACAAGAAAAACAGAGCCAATTTGAATTAGAAGGCATCACACTATCACAGGTTATTGTGGCATGTATTTGTAGACTCAACACACACTACGTTTAGTCCTAGAATAAACTAAACCATAGCTTTGATACCGCTAAATGTAACACCCCTCACCAGACCCAATTGCCAAGTCTGGGCTACAGGATGCTACAGTCGTTGCCGGAGCAACTACTTGTCAAATAAACCATAAATAAATCAACTAAACATTCAAACATGTCGTAAACACATTCTTATTATAATACACAATTAAACTCGAGCCTTAATCAAGCTTACGAAAGCTATTTTTTTACTCGGGCATGAAATAGAACCAAATTGTATAGTTTTGAAAATTCAGGGTTGACGTTGTGACATCGCCAAACAGTTGGTCTGTAACAGCCCGTTTTCAGTGGCGTCGAAAATAGTAGTTTCAGAACCAATATTTCAATGAGAGATTAAATATTTTAATATTTATTTAAATTTTATGGATATTAGGGTCGTATTAAAGTTTTGTAAAGAAATTTTGAAGTTTAAATGGTTAATTAGGTAAAAAGGACTAAATCGTAAAGGTTGCAAAAGTAGGTTTCTATTAGTTAAAAGGGTTAAATGGCTATGGAAAGGTAAATTAATGTACTTAGATGGTAATTATACCATAATTAAGTTAGTGGAAAGTTATGGACAAGGTTTAATTGAACTTTTGATTAATAATAGGGGTAAAGTAGTATTTTAGTGAATAAAAGAAAATTTAAGTAAATAAAAGATAAAACAAAGCTATTATCTTTTTCTTTTCTTGTCTAGTCTAATTTTATCAGCGGGATTAGATATCACTAACACTATATAAGAGGGACAAATTCTATCTTGATCACTCATATTTCATTACATAGTTTGTGTAATATTTAGTAACAATCTTTATACTACAACCAATTATTGAAGACATACAGTGTCAAATTACACAACTTTTGATGTTGGGGATGATAGTGACCTCAAATCCTAGAATCATGTACATCATTATCACTATGAGAATTTGCTATGGCTATTTCATGATAATCCAATAATTGGTCTCATGGCGAGTCAATCCAATACACTGTTCTATTAACATATACTCGTGCATTGACTTGATATCACATATCCATGACAACATCTTGTCATCAATCAACAAAAAATTAGTTTTAACTTGCTATTGTCTTGACTCATAATAATACTTGAATAGGGGCAGTTTAAGAATAACCATGTTATTTTAGGGACTTTATTATTAATCAATTTATTTTTTTTGATGAAAAGGGACCTAAAACAATGTCACATCCCAAAAATCGGGTTAGTAGAAAATGGGTTAATGAACCGAGAGTGGTCACACCCAAATTTTTTAGTGATTGAGTAGTGTTGGAGCTGCCTTTAAAGACCAATGTTCGAATCCCTTCCCTCTCATTATTTTCTATATGGTAAAATTTTGTTTCCAACCTTAGCAAAGGTCACATCCCATGTTTTAAATATTTTCTGTTAAAGTGAAAACAAAGAATAATGTGGTAAAATGGTTAGGAGCTTTAATTAAATTGTATAGGTTTTAGGTTCAAGTCTCTTCATCACCACCTTTTTAATTAATTTTTTGTGAACATTCCATGTGCTAAATACCCCGTCCAACCTTTCTTACCATACTAAGGGAAGATTCTTTCCTTTCTTTTTAGTCAACATACCATACTTATAAGAACATGATCCCTTTTTCACTCCCTTATCCCCTTAACTCACCATTATATCCATATTTGCCATATGAAGGGATTTAATGAATCTAGACATGTTTGACCACAATTCTTTTCATCTAATTTTCATTATTTTCCTCTCAATGTTGCACCACCTTATACTCTTCCCTATTCTCTCCCTTTTCTCTCTTTTCTTTCTCCTCCACCATTTCTTAGCTTTGAACCACCATCACCACACCACCGAACTACCACCTGGCCACCTCTCTCCTCTTTTTTTCTCCAACGCCGCACCTAGCGCCGTCTTCCACCACCGTGGCAACCATTTTTCTTATTTTCTCTTCTCCTTTCTTATCCTTTAAGTGAGTGTCTGAAAGTCATATCTTCTTTTCTTTTTCCTCCTCCGAACCACTACCTTTGTTACTGAAGCGCCGCTGTAGCACCATCGCCGACGGTTGGGATTCTTCCTCCTTTCTTCTTATTTTTTTAACCTTCAATATTATTTTTAGCCATAAAAAAATTGCACTATTTATTTTTAAATAATTCTTAATCCTAAACTTATTTCTTAGACTTATTTTCATAATAGTCCTCCTCTTTAGATCCTCATTTCCCTTCATTTCATGACCAAGATGATCTATCGATCATTCTGTTCCAATTGCGATAATGGAAGTGTAAGGGTTGAGTAGAAATATTTATTTCCTCCTTACTTTTTCTCTTGGGTGAATACTTTAAAGGGTCATAGTGAAATATTTTCTCATGTATTAACATCTCATGTCGTGTTTATTGAAAGGTCGATCAACACCAACCCGAGAGACCATTAACGTTAGGATTAAAATCACTAATCCGAGTTATTATTTTTAGGGTAAGTGTTAATGGTAATCGATAATAAACTTATCGCATCTACTTTAAAAATTGTAGTCTTAATGTAGGATCACCTTTGTTGATTGAATAGGAAATATAATTGTTAGATCCAAGTGTGGGCGTTCTTAGAGAGTGGTTGCACATCGGATTTACGATCAGGTGTTGGTTTTAACATTACAAAAAAATAAATCTATGCTTTATATTGATTAAAATTATTATTTAAATTATGTTTGATGAGGATACTTTAAGTATCCATTAAGAGAGATAAAACCCATCGATATGAACTATGTCAAGTAAGTGATTCCAAACCGTATGTAATAAGCCAATTTAGCCCGGGCCCATCATAATAATAATAGACCAAAATAAAAAATCCATTTACAACAAATACAAGCCCAAATTTACAATCTCAAATAACACAAACCCTAATGGCCCAAAATCTAAACACCTAACAGAAACCCTAATGCCCCATATGCGTCACACCCCTCCCTCGGGTGCACCACCTGTCCCTGCCTGACCCCCTCTGCTACCTTGCACCAAAACGGCAAAAAGTCGGAGCCTCCACCTCCGTTGACCTCGCCAAGCCCTACAAAACAGATTTAGAAGAGAAGACAAAGTAGGCAGAAATGAAAGCAGAACAATAGAAATAATATATAGTGTTGTAAATGGCTATAAAAGCCAAACATATCAATGTAATTGTTTTTTACAGACAATCGAATACAAAAAAACACAAATATCAATCAAAAATAGAATTCAAAAGGTGATTTTTTTTATATTTCATTTTCAAAAGCATATACATAAAAGGAAAACAAAAAAAACTTACCTTTATCGCCGTTGCCTCTCCCTTCGTTTTGGAAGACCGACGGACCCTCGGGGGTTTGCCGAAGGGTCACGACAGAGGAGAGCAGAACCGAAAGGTTCTTTCATTTCTTTTTGGATTTCTAGGGCTTTTCTGGGCATTTCAACCCCAAATTGGGGTTCTACTAAAAAAAGAGCAAAAAATGAGGTTTTTGGTGTTTTTCGGCCTCCGCGGACGGCGGCTTCATCGCCAGCGACCGACGGTCGTCACAGTGGTCTGACAACTAGAGCAAGGCCGGCTGAGAGGTGGCAGAGGGAGAGTTGAGAGAGAGCATGAGAGAGCTCTCAAAGTTTTTTTAATGATTTTTTTTAAAAAAAATTAGTCTTTATAGACTCTCTAAACGACGTCGTTTACGGCTGACTTCAATAGCCCCAAAACGGCGTTGTTTTGGCCCTTGACCTGAGATCCGACCCAAGGCCCTCAGAATCTGCGTGTTTGCAAGCGCATGGGTTATTTGCGCAATCGGCTCCTCCGCTTTTGTGATGCGCTTCAATTTAGTCATTTATTACATTTTTGGATGTTTTTAAATTTGGCCACTGATTTTTTCGTGCTTCAATTTAATCCCCAGTTCGTTGATCTGCAGAGGAAAGGACACGTGTCTTGGGGATGGGGCTAATTTCTTATTTGGTCCCCACTTGTTTCTGCGCATTTGATTTTAGCCCTTTACTTTATTTTATTACTTAATCTATTTATTTTATTATGATTTTTACTTTAAATTTGGCTTAGATTCTGACTTAGTCCCTTACTTTCAATCTTTTACTTTTCTTTGTATTTATTTATTTATTTATATATATTTATACATTTTCTATTTTTCTTTTACCATATTTATTATTATATTTATTATTATTACTATTTATTTATGTGTCTTATTACAAATTGCACCCATAATTTCATTTATATTTTAATTAAGCACTTTATTTTCAATATTATATATAATATTTTCCTCTATATTTATTTACATATTTTTTCTTTCTTTGTCTTCATTATATTTAAAATTAGTATTGTCATTTCATGTGCATATTTTGTCATTAGAACTATTATTGTTATCATTGTTATTATTTATTTTATTATTTATTTATTTATTTTCTTTGATTGTTAATATTGGTATTAAAGTTATATGTATTATGAATTGCTTATTAGTACATTTATATTGTTGTCATTCATTAGCGTAACATTTTATTCATATATCAGTTTTAATATTACATTAATTTTTACCCAAATTCGTAAAAAAAGAAAATTCCAAAAATAAATGCAATATTTTGTATTTGGAAATTCGAGAAGTCGTGCCCTAACTTACTGGGTTTCGATTTTTCTCGCGTTGAATCTAAATAACCGAATCTCTTTTTAAAATTAAAATAAATGAGGTTTAAATAAAAAATAAAAGGCAAGCTTATTCTCAAAAATACGAGGTGTCGTGTCTTAACTTACGGGATGTGACATTTTGTTACTTCGAGCTAAGGAGGCATTTTACACATTTTGATTTATTTGAGTAATTTTAATTAAAAATAACACAATATAAAGAGGGATTGTATTTTAAATTCTTTTCGAGTTTTTAATTTTCGACACCAAGACATTAAGTAATCAACTAGGTACCAATTTTGGGTGCATAAAGGGTGTTAATCCTTCCTCGTGCGTAACCGACTCCCAAACTTGTTTTCTGGATTTTGTAGAACAAAAATTATAGTTTTCGTAAATTTAAACTTTTACTAAAATGATTAAATTACGAGGTGATCCAATCACACCTAAATAAAAAGGATTCGTGGCGACTCCATTTTCGTTTTTAGATAAAAAGTCAACCTCGATTCCAAAAAAATGGTTTCGACACCGTATATGTTGTGAAAAGTATGTTGTGTGATCTTGATGGCTATTACTGTTATGAAATGTATGAAAATCTCATTCTCATGTTATGTGATTTTTGCATGATTTATAAAATGTGAAATATTGATATAAAGTGTATATATGTAATTTGCATGTTAAACATGCCTATGTGATTTTAAGTGAAAATTGGTATAATGAGCATGTCTCACATGCCAAAGTGAAAAGTGATTTTTAAGTGAAAAAGTGAATTGTGGCCATATCATATGCATAGGGTGGGATACGTGAAAGGTGGAAGAATATGGCAGTTTATCTGCAAAAGTAGTGGCTTGCCAACAAATTTGATTATGTGGCAGTATATCTGCAAAAGTGATGGCTTGTCCACAATTTGATTATGTGGCAGTTTATCTACATTACTGTGACACTGTTCACAACTTGGTGTGTTATCAGATGGATGAGTTCTGGGGAACTCGATTGTGGTGTGTAGTAGAGATAGGTAGGACCGTTTTCATAAAACCTCAATCGTTTTAACGAAATGTGCATTGACATGATCATGCACAGTATAAATGTGAAATATTGAGTTATATGAAACTGATATGATTATTATGGTTGTATAATGTATATGTTCATATGTATGTGATTGTGTTTATGTTAATCTCACACTGGGCTTAAAAAGCTCACCCTATTAGTGTTATAATCTTTCAGGTAGCACTCAAACATAGGACTTGGATTCAACATTCGGTGGAGCCTATCGGATGTTTTTACCTTATGAACATTTTTATGAATTTTAAAAACTGTTTGGATTTTGGTTTGAGGACTTCGGACATTGGACATTTCTTTTTATTTTTGGGTTGTGGTTTATTTTATAAACTTTAGAATTGTTATACATGCATGCAAAATTTATGAGATTTCAAGCATTTTAAATTATGAAATTTATTTAAACTATTTATGGTTTTACTTGGTTTTAAACAAAATTATAACTCATAATTTTCTAAGTAGTTTTATGAAAGTCCACTGCGAAAGGTTTTTACCCAAAAACATTTTTATAAATAATTAAAGTGAAATTTATTTTTTGTTTGAGAAAAAACCGAGGCATCTCTTGAATTAAAAATAAGCAAACCACACCAAAACCAAAATACACATGTTTGACAATACATCTATTAAAGGCAAGCAAAACTGACAAAATAATGAATAAAGCAACCAAAAAAAAGAGAAGAAACATAAAAATTGCCTCGGTGAGAGTAGAAAAAATGATCAAACCACATAAATAAGCCTTTCATCTTCTCCTTTGTGTATCAATCATCCATAATCAAGACTCCGATCGTCTTCCAGAAAAAAAAACTCAAGTAATGATAGATCTATCTTGGTCAAGCTGTTGCATCAACTACCGATCCCTTTTAGTAACCGCAACAACATCAGGAGGTACTTCTTCAACCCAGTATTGAGAGTTCCTTATTTTGAAACCCATGCTTGCTATTATATAAGCAACTAAATTAGATCCTCGATCTGCATGTTGAAAAAAAATAGAATCAAAATTAAGAGCCATCAATCTAATTTCTTTAACATAAACTCCAATCGTGGATCTGTCCAAAACCCCTTTTTAAGCCTTTACGATTATCGTTCTGGAATCCCCTTCCGCTACCACCTTTTGGAATCCCATATCTCTAGCAAAAGTAATGGCATGCTAACATGCCAAGGTGTCAGCCGTAAATTCTTTATTTTCAAATAACTTAAAATGACATTACAATATAATATTTCCCTTTCCTTTTAAATGATTATATTTTTTAGTATTTCTCAAAGAAACAAAATAAAAAATATTTAAATTCTTTTAGTTTTCACAAAACAGCTCAAACCTAGTTATTTTCAATAAGTAAATAATTTCAAGCGTTATTAATGTAACTTTCGGATTCTGCCATAACGTTTTAGGTTTAATGTGTTACAAACAATTTGTTAAGGAAGCACTTCAGTAGAACATCTAGTTTTATCAACACTAGCAAGGCTTGCAAAGTTAGGCGGTTCTTCAAAGATCTTCAATTGAAAGTTAGTTTGTAGCCCTCCTTTTGCTAATGTATCTGCAACTTTATACACATCCCTACTTTAATATTTGACCTGAACATCCCAAGTCTGACTAATAAGAGACCAAATCAATGGACCATGGGATCAACATTCACACCAGCAACAGGGTTCTTAAGGACCTCAACCACAACTTGTTATCACTCTTGACAATTATTTTCAGAATGCCTTTATTCCAAGCCAAGCATAACCCATCATAAATAGCCCAAGTTTATGCTTGTTTGACTGAACAAAACCTCAGGTTCTTAGAGTAACCTGTAATCCATTTTTAAGAATGCCTCTTGCAACAGCATTGCCACTCTGTCTATTTATTGTGCCATCTATGTTCAGCTTTACCTGTAACAGCCCGAATTTGGGGCTAATCGAAATAGTAGTTTTGGGATCACAAATTTGACGAGGAAAATTTTATTTTTATTTATTTTTATGGTCTAAAATTTCACAAAATGATTTTGTAAAAATTTCGTTCGAAAATTTTGACGTTTGGGCACTCAATTTAGTCAAAAGGACTAAATTATAAAAAAGTGAAAAAGTTGAGTTCTATATGTTAGGGGTGTCCAATTGTTATGAAATTTTAAATTGGAGGTCTTTATATGGTAGTTAGACCATTGGTTAAGTTGGTGGACAAAAATGGACATGGTTAGGCATGTTTCCAAAGTTTTTCATTAAGAGCATTTTGGTCATTTAGTTATTAAAATGAATTAAAAACAAAATTAAAAGCCAATTTTTGTCCATCTTCTCCATATGGCCGAATTTAGCAAGGGGAGAAGCCATAATTAAGGTTTTCAAGCTTCTAAGCTCCATAGTAAGTGATTCTAATCCTCGTTTTTAATATTCTTTACGTTTTTTGAGTCCTGGTAATTTGATTTAACTATTTCTAGCAATAATTTAACCTAGGGTTTATATTGGAAAAATACACATAGGTGAAATGTGTTTATTTTGATGTTTTATGGTAGATTATAAAGCTAGAAATTATGTTAAACAACTTTTGCTAAGCGATTTTAAGTGAAAACGAGTAAAACGACATAATCGGTAAAAATACCTAATGTTCATAAGTAAGTGTTAGAGTGGGAATTTGATGTTGCCATAGAAGGGAAAAATGTTAAGTATGTCATAAAACATAAGAATAAGAGATGAAGTTTAATTTCCGAGCTTTGGGGAAAAAGTGTAAATATGCAAAAGTTTAGGGGCAAAATCATAATTTTGTCAAAGTTCGAGTCAAGGACTGTTTTGATAAATGTGAGTTTTAAATAAGTTAAATGTGTTATTATAAGTCAAGAAAGACGAGAAATTGACTTTGATTAGTGAAAAAGAAAAGTGAGAAAAAGTGAAAAATTTCTCAGTTGAACCTTCGGAATAGAAAAGATACGAATGAAGTGATAGTAATGATCACATGTGTGGCACGGTCTGTGTGTAGGCCACTATGTAAAAGTGAAAGTGATGGTCACGTGTGTAGTACTATGTGCAGGCTACTACGTGTACCGGAATGATGGGTCGCATATGTAGTACTATGTGCAGGCTACTATGCATACCGGATAGCTTCGATCACGTGTGTAGAACTATGTGCAGGCTACTACGTGTATCAGATGGTAATGGTCACATGTGTAGTACTATGTGCAGGCTACTATGTGAACCGAACATCATTGATTAATAAGGTGGTTGCTATGTGCTGAATCCACCGAGTATCTGTTATTATTTCGAAGTGTTCATCGGGAAATTGACTAAGTGTAATTGAATAATGAATATAGGTGTGGAATTGAATTGAATATCGACTTAGAAATGGAAAAGTGAATTTTGAATTGAATTATGATTGAAAGTGAAAAAGTGAAATTATGAAAGAGTACATTTAGCAACAAAATAGTTTAGACACCAACAGTTGTGTGAATTTGAAAAATCACCAAAAATGGTGGAAATTGAATTAGGGCTTAATAATATATGAAATTGAATCTGAATGAGTCTATTTTCACATAAAAGAAACAGAGTAAGAAAAAGAGTTATATATTTTGAGATATTTGAAGTTTAGTTAGATAGAGTTAGAATGAGTTCGGAATCCCCTGTTCTGACTTTGGAAAATTTTTAAAAATTGTAAAAAATAATTACAGGATAAAATTTATATGTTTAGAATCCTCAATGAATCTATTTTCAAGAGAAACAAACGAGAATATTTGCATTTTATACAATAAGATAATTAATTTTTAGTGAAAAGAGGTCAGAACTGTCGAGCAGTGAAACAGGGGAACTTTAAAGAATAAAATGTACTATTTGGCTAAACAAAAAATTCTGAAAATTTTATCGTAAGAAGATATGTGAATCTAGTTTTGGGGAAAATTAACGGTTCTTAATTTGGAGCTCTGTAGCTCTGGGTAAAAATAATTTGGTGACTCTGACTCGGAGAGACAGTTTTAAGTATACATGTAAGTGAATAGTGAAACTATAGAAAATGTTATTTCTAAGGGGGTTATGTACATTAAGGAAGTGGAATGGAGAGGAGGAGGAGGAAAATTGGAAGAACATATGAATGATTTATGTATAATTGGCCATATGCTCGATTATAATCGATAAACGATTGAAAAGAAATGATGTTTATAATTGTGCATTATTAGTTATGGTTAAAGTTCATGTGAGAAAATAAAGTTTCATAGTATGTATATGTGGTATACTTGGTATATGATTTGGTAGGTAGCAATGTCAAAAAAAGGTTTATGAATTAACTCATGTTGGTAAGTTTGATACATGAATAAATGTGGTGCTTATCCATGCTTATAATGCTTATACTATATGTTTATTTGGTTAGCATGTTTGGTGTGTATGCTTAGGCTTTGGCCAAGTTGTGGCTGGATTATGCCACATTAAATTTATAAATTTATGCATTGAGATGGTAAATGTGTAGATGGAAATATGCTTGTGATCATAAAAGGGTGGTAAGGTTTAAAGTTTGTAATCTTTATTAAAATGAGTTATCATGTGGTTAGTCTTCAAAAACACTAGCTTGCGACTATGGTTGAGTGTAATTTTTATATCTAGTGTGATATGCATAGGAAACGAGAGTGGAAAGGAAACGAAATACTAGGTTCATGCTTGAAGTGTAAAATGACACAAAAAGGGGATGTTAAGTTAAACGATAAATATGTATTAGTATTGAACTTAATGAAATTGAACTGTACGTGAATTAAATGGAAATTGCAAATGATATGATTTGAATTAGATGAATTATTGTGGTATTGAAATGTATATTGGTTTGAGAAATTGAATTGAATCGTGAACATGAGAATCGTGAATTAAATGAAATGGAAATGAAGTATTGGATTGCATGAGTATGTATTGGGTCTCAGAAGTCCTATTTGTTACAAATATAGTATTTTGAAGTTATAACGTAAAGATTTATAAAAGCATGTTAAAAATTTGAAGAATTTAAATTTGAAAGAAATTTTATAACTCGGTTTAACATGTTTATAAGTGTATGTGTTCTAGTAATGCCTCGTACCCTATTCCGGTGTCGAATACGGGTAATGGGTGTTACATTACCCATCATTCAGTGGCGCTTCCCAACCACTAATACACGAAAATAAGGATTGAATATGATAATGAGAAAGAATTTATTAATAAAAAAACTAAATAAACATGTTATTATAATAATATCATTATTGATTTTTTAGTATACTCCAACATCCACGTTTTATACTGCTCATAGTTCCACAAATTTAGTAACTCGCCAAATTTCATTAGAGGGCATGATGACCTCCTTCGCTGTATTCAGTCCATTAATCTCTTAACCTGAATCGAGATCAGGTTAAAATTAATATTGTATGTAATTTAATCTTTAAAATTGGTTCAATTTTATTAACTTAGTTGATGTAAAAATAAATTTCCATTAAACAATATATTTTACAGTATATATTAACTAAAACATATGTTATCATATATGATGCCTTAAATATTAAACAGTATTTTGAAAATTTTTTACCACATATAGATAATATATATATAGATACACACGGTACCATACTATTTTCAAATACTGTTTAAATTTAAAAAGAAAAACAACCGTCAAATTTTAAAAAGATTAAGGTATATATATGGTAACATATATGTGAAGTTAAAATATATACAGTAAAGAAATTACCATATATATGGTAATCAAATTAAAATTTGTTTAAAATTTTATGGTATATACAGTAAATAATGCAGTTAACATAATTTAATATATGTTAACTTGATTAACCACAATTTTAGAGTACTATTATACGGTAATAAAATGTTTGACCCAAAAAGAATATTGCAAATTAAAATTAATAAAATTTTGACCCAATTAATATATGAAATCAATTGTATATTTGACTTATTTTTGTCAATATTTTGACGGTAGAAAATATTAAAGAATTTAATGGTAACATGTATAATTTGTGCCATCATTTCATAATATTAAAGAATTTGATATTAATAATATCACATTAATAATTTATTCTTAAATTTCAGGATTTTAATTTGAATTTAAATTTTCAAGATGAAAATGTTGATGTGGCATAAAATTATTGGAAATAAATAATATCCTTGTTTCATGCAATTCATTCCCTTTGATATGGATAGATATCATATCGCTTATTAGGAAAAAATACTCCTGTTTAAGCAAATTTTCAAATATCTCACCTTTATCATAAATTGAGCGAACACTAATTTAATTGGAGAAAGAAATTATTATAAGGTTATATATGACTTTCTAGCATTGGTAATTAAATTAAAAGTTTCAAAATTGATGAAATCACTTCGGTTGATATTTATTTTATATAATTTTATGCAAATTTAAAAATTCAAAATTTCAAATAAGAAAAAGTTACTATAATAAAAAAATGGATACTTAAGACAGCTCCGGGTCGAACTTGGAAATCCTCAAAATCACATTTGTGGCAAGGTAACTACCAATACAATACATAAAACAAAATCCCATTTTGACGCAGTTTTAGGCTTGGCGGTAATTCGATTCAACCCGCTAAAAGCAAAAGCCACTCTATATGTTACTGTGACAGACACAACACCGCGCCACATTCCACAATCGGCAATAAGGTTTCGAAGCTCCAATGAAACCCCCCAGCCCTCCTCAAACTCAGTCCTAACCAACCACTCCATTCTCCTTCCACCCAATCACATTGATTCGGTCTCTCACTCTCTTCCCTGCTTCACACCTTCCCACCTCTTCAGATTTTTTGTTTACGAGATTCCTCTCCACCCACCCACCCACAGGTCTGTGTATGCTTGGAAATTTAAATACAAAAACTGGGTTTTACCCTCAATTCCGGAAACTAGTTCTATGACATTCACGAAAGTTTATACTTTTTCTGCTTTGGTGAAGCAAGTTAAAATGGGTCAGATATGTTATAGGTTTAACCACAACTCACAGATTGTTTATTAAAATATATATATTATATATCTGCAGCGAGAATCGACCTTCCAAACATAGTTTCCCGTTTTTTAATTTTTCCTTTTCCAACTCGACCTTTGTTCTATCGGGTTTTCAGATAGAGAAATGGTGATTTCTTTTTCAGATTATAATTTCGATAAAACTGGGGTTTTCAGTGTGAAAAGCTGACCAGTTGGGGCTTTCAAATTGAGGAATTAGGGTTTCGAGCGGGTAATTTCGCTAGGGTTTTGTTACAGGAAATTCAGCCAGGTTTAAATTCTGGTTTATTTGGGGTGGATATTTCTACTTGGCCTTTATGTGATTAAAGGTTGTTGGGTGGAATTCTAGGGTTTTTAAGTGTGGGGGTGGGTTCAATGGGGAGCACTGGTGAGGCTGACCGAAAACGGCGTCACTTTAGCTCCATATCGCCCACTGCTGTTGCCGCAAAGAAGCAATCCTTCTTGCCAATTTCTGAGGAGAAGAAGGTATATTATTTGTTGATCATTCTGTTAAACCTTTTTTATTTGAACTGATGATATTTATGCTTGCCCTGTTACTTATGTTTTCTTAAATTTCAATTTGAAAAATAATCAAAATTGCGTAATCTCTGACTTGCAATTTTTTATTTATTTCTTATGAATCAAATTTGGCATTGGTATATTAGCATGGAGTATGCATTCTAATCTCTTTTATGGTATTAAATTGATGCATGGATATATCACATATGGTTTCAATTGAATGCTTGAATTTGAAATATTGATATCAGGAATATGAAAAGTTCTCCTCTTTTGACTTGTGAGGATTTTTTATGCTAGGTTCAATGTTTAGTTGCTGCTTTGTTCCCAAGTGACATGGATTTAATGCAGGTTTATTTGCTTTAATTGTCACTTAGTCTTTTGCAGATCTCATTTACCTCACTGTAGTAATTATATTATTTGTACCAATCTTCGCATTTTAGCTGTATGTTTTTGGTTGAGCATTGCTGATTCGTCAGTCTCTTGTGTGCTGAGTGAATATGGGTGACTGTTGTTTATTATGGGACAGGGTTTTGCTTGGGTAGGTTGATTGGTCTGTGGAAGTTTGGAAGTTGGACTTCGTTAACTTTTCTTTAAAATATCTTCCTTTAGAATCGGAAAATGGAAGCTCGAATTTGGCATTAGCTTTATGTTTGCTAAGGCGCATTATTGCTTCTCTGCAAAACTTATATGTTTTATAAATTTTTTATCTATGCTTCTATATTTTCCTGCTTTCAATATTTTGAACTTTTTGTTTTGCCTTTTTGGGTTGTTGAATTTCGGATTATAGTGTTTTTGGGAAATAATTAATCTGTCTTGACAAGTAGGTTTCCAAGTTGAAAATATTTTCTTCCTATAACTCATATTTTTGAACCTTCTCTTTATGCCACCTCCTTTTTTGTTGGTATGGTGCAGCTTGATACTGCAATTCTGCAATTTCAGAATCAAAAGCTTCTACAAAAGTTAGAGGCTCAAAAGGTTGAGTATTCTGCTCTTGAGTACAAGTTCATTGAACTGAAGGAGAAACAAAAGTCATATGATTCCACATTGAAAGTGGTGAATAAATGTTGGGAAGCAGTAAGCCCCTATCCTAACTGTTAGACAATTTTATGCATTTTCTGCTTATTAGAAAAGATGGAAGCTGTACTTGTATCTTTTAGGTCTTTGTTTTATATGGAAATTGACATTAACCTTTTACAATAGCTAATTACTGACTTGGAATCAAATTCCACCAACACAAGAGAGTCTATCAGACAAGTTGTTGGACGTGCAGCCAATACGGGTGAGGATCTTCTGCCAAGTTTTGCTTTCTTTTATTGTTGTTATGGGCACTTGTAATGGACTGTTAACGGAATTCCAAGGACCATGCTTTCTTTCTTGTTATAACTTATAGTTTATATGGTTGAGTTGGATTTTTTGTTTAATTCTTCTGGTGTCATATATATGTGTGTGTATGTATGTATATATATATATATAGAGAGAGAGAGAGAGAGAGAATTGTTTTGCAATTATACTTGCTGAGAAGGCTTTTGTGGCACCATGTAGACGAGGCTCCTTCTCCTACTGAGGATGCTTTTCTTAGCCGACTTATGGAAACAGGTGCAACTGAAAGTTCCTCTTCAGATAATCTCGAGCAGATTAAAGAAGATCGAGAACAGGCTGCTTCTGAAAAGACTAGGAACATTTTACACAATTTAGTAGTTTCCATTAATGATTTATGGTGCATGAAGGAAGGACTATATGCTGCAGTTCGGAAAGAGCATCCAGACAATGGTACGCGTTCAGGAAAGTGTATATTGTGTACTAAGTCTTCCCCAATTTTTTAGTAAATTATTTTTAGTGGTTATTACTCAGTTAACCGTTTTAATGTCTTGTTATGCTAGGTTCTTGCAGGCAGAAAACATCTATAGAACTAGAATCAGATGTTAAGAATCTGAGGTTAGCAATAGGTGATATTCATTTGAAACATAGATCTATGGTGAGAGCATTGCAGAACCATAGCGATATCGATGCAAAGAATAAAGCTGAGCTTAAACGACTAAAAGGTAACCTTTTTTATGTAGTCAAAATTGGTATGTTTATACGCAATTGAGAAAACATCATCATCATCATCATTGGTTTTCTGGATGTTTACATTATTTGTTGCCACCTAAGCAGATGTAGCATGCTAGATATTTTCTTAACACATTTGTGACATAGAACTTGCATGTATATGGTGGCCTGGACAAAAATCAGTGTACGTGACTGCAATGTAATTATGTAAAATAGATTTATTACTGTGTGATGCATGGATGATGATTTATAATAATTTTTTGCAACTAAATCAACAATGTAAAAGAAAGTTCAAGAAAATTTAAGTTAAAGACATACACATCCTTGTTTGAAAAATCTTGATAATTAAAAATAATGGTTCTAATTAAAATTTATTAATATCATTGCTAATGCTAGAAAATAATTAGATTAATAGAAAATAAAAAAACAATAAATTTTACTATCAGAGCATAACAATATTTCAAATGCAATATAAAGGTAAAATAAAATTCATGAACAAAAAATATCATGTGTAATTTGGACATGATATATGAAAAAAGACTTCACCAAATAAATGTGAAAGCAATTTTTTAATTAGAGTTATTACTTTAATCATAATTATGATTGAAGTGAAAAAAGTACATCAAAACATAGTGTCAACTGAGCCTGTGGTGTAATGTAATGGTCATTGAACTGAAATTTTGGTTTGCATCAGGTTCTAGGTTCGATCCTTGGACACCCCTACCATATTCCTCGTATAAAAATGCCCTATAATTATGATTTTAAAATTAGAGTATGAACTGAGATTATATTTTTTCTTTTCTTAAAATCATTTATCTTTGTTGAAGCCAATTAACTACTTAGTGCATTGAATTTTAAACAAATTCTGAGTACTACAATAAATTTTTTACTAGAACTCGAACAATATTAAGAAAGCATAGAAAGAAATAATATAACAATTGTTAAATGAATATACTAAATAGTATAATCCTAGGGATAGCCATAATAGAAATGATTCCATGCTTACTTATGTAGTACTTTGTCATTCAATCTGTTATAAAGTTTAGAATTTTTGAAATATATGTATAGTCTTAAATAATTGATAAAGAAAAGTATTGAGAAGGTTAAAACACTAATCTAGACAAGGGGACAAAAGATAATATTCTAAATGCTAGAAAAACTAAAAATGCATTGAACATCATTAAGGTTTCAATAGTATTCTATTTACGATAGTGAATAAAAGGAAAAATTAAAGATGTTTAAGTAAGGATATTTAGTGTATTTGATCGTAAAAGGAAAGATACTTGTAATATAGTTTTTGCACCAATTTTATCAATTAATTGAAATATTTTATGTCCGTAACTATTGAAATTATTTGGTTATTGTTTCTTGTTTGAACTTGACTAATGGTTCCAAATTAATCTTATAAATTCAATTTAGGGAGACTTCTGCTATTAAAAAAATACAATTAATTTGTCATAATCAAATCAAATCAAATTAAGAATTAACGAAAAGAAAATTAATCTCATATTTGTTAAAATCCATGTAAAAGAAAATAAACATAATTTATTGACGAAATACTTCAAATTAAATCACCTCAAAATAATTTAATGGACGACACATGATGATTTTTAAGACCCTTTTGCTCGTCAATGGTATAGGCTATCCACATTTGGCAATTGCCTTTTTTGGCGTTTATAGATTTATATCATATTTATGCAATTCAGACATTTATTGCGCCTTACCAAACTGCTATATTCCTCTAATGCTGTGGACGGACTATTCAACGGGTGATAACCCTTCCGCTGTTCTAATGCCATTTATTTTTGTGTATATATATCAAAGGTATGAGATGTCATTCAAATATCTAAGTGTGGACTGTCTTATTTGCTTTTGTTTTTTGAAGGTGAATTGGAGAATGCAGCAGTGGAACTGAAGGAAACTAATTGCGAATTGGCAGCTCTTAAAGCAGAAAGAGATGCAACAAAAGGGGCCTTTTTTCCTGTCTTAAACCTCGGTAGTAAGCAGGTTGTTGGTGATAAAGCCAAAGATAAGCATAGAGATCTGCAAGAAATGGAATCTGCCCTCAAAGAGCTGATGGTAATCCCTACTTTCCTTTGACTTATCTCGTGGAGTTTCTGAATGTAATGTTAGTCACGATGATCAATTTGATTCTCACAGGAACAAGCTTCTTCCCGACTAATCAAATTAAAAGAGCTTCATGTAGAAAGGATAGAGCTGTTGCAGAAGTTGTCAAATTTGCAGGTTTTCTTTTTCCCTTTTTAATTATTATTATTTTTTCATTTATTTCTGAAATGCAGTTCTATTTATTCAGTCATATAAATTGAATGGGGATTTCTGATTGACAGAACTCATTAAAGAGCATGAAGGGTATTTCTTCTTCCCCAGTTTACCTTTCGTTGATAGATCAACTAGAAAAGTCAAAGTCAGAAGTTCTCCATTATCAAGATTTATTTGAGAAACTACAGGTTGTTACTGGTCGGTAGTTTCATTTATGCCTTTTGTTTGCCATTTTTTGAGTGCATCCGATTCTAATGCTGACTATAACTTCCTAAAACTTCTAGGCTGAGAAAGATAACTTGGCTTGGAGAGAAAAGGAGTTGAGTATAAAAAATGATATAGCTGATGTTTTGCGGAGATCATTGGCAATTGCTGATTCTAAAGCTTCTCATCTGGAGGCAGAGATACAACAGAAATTTGATGAAATAAAGGGAATTAAAGTTAAGCTTGAAGAGGTATCTAGAGAACCAGGTAGGAAGCTCTATGCTGTTTGCTCTGATGCTGAATCATCTGCAGTTTTTGTCTTATAGCTTTTCTTTTCCTGGAAGTCTACTTAAAATACTTTACATTTCAGGAAGAAAGGAAATAGTTGCAGATTTTAAAAGCTTGCTTTCTTCGTTTCCTGAGGCAATGAGTTCGATGCAGAGTCAATTAGGTAATTACAAAGAGGCTGCTGTGGATATTCATTCTCTTCAGGCTGATGTGCAATCTCTTTCCAGTATTTCTGATAGGAAGGTTGGTACTTTTATAAGTTGTGTGGTTGTTCCTGGTTTTCTTTAAGGGCATAGACATCTTTTTTCTTTTTCTATATGGGCTTACAAAGAATTGGTAAATAATTATCTGTGATCAGATGAAAGAGTATGAAAATTTATCCATCAGATCTGCCGACCAAGTTGCTGAGATACATAAGTTGCAAGCCATGGTATGATTGGTTAATATTACTCAATTATTTTGATTAAATATTTGATCATGAAACCTGTGATACGAAGATTCTTGTTCAAGTTCAAGGAAAAGATGCCTAATTTTACCAATAAAATATGCTCTTCTCAGTCTTTATGCTCTTTTTTTTTCGCGCAGAAAGAGGAAACTCAATTTGTCTATATGTATTATTATTATTACAGGTGCAAGATTTGAAAAAAAGTGACGCAGAGTTGAAATTGATATTGGAGATGCATAGACGTGAATTGACTGATTTGAGGTTGGATTATCTATGCTAGATGCTTTTCTTTATTTTCTTCTGCAGTGAATACACATGTAACTTTGATACATTGAGTTTACTTTATTCTCCTTAGAATATGCCGGATATGTAAGCAATGTTTAGACAAATCTATTTCACAAAATTTCTTCTGTTTTAGTGTTGCTTGGAATTAAAATGAGCATCTGTTTGTTCTGTACTGTAACTTTTTTCTGGAAATTATTGTTGCCTAAGGTTCAAGAGAATGTTAGTATTTGTATATCTTATGTCATACTAGTTATGCTATGCTATTATAAGTTGATGATGGAGAATATTCTCCATATTTTGGAAGAATGTCTATTCTAGACCTAAATTTAGGAAATAGGATTGAATTTATTAGTGGACTTGTTTTCTTTGTTGGGTTAGCTGAGCTTTATTGTCCCACTGCCTTAAAATCAGTATGAAGCTTATCTATATGTTTTCTAATATCTGTGGAGGGGTGTGTGTGTGTTTTATAAGTTGGGAGGTTTGATTTTGATTATCGACATCTTTGATGTTGAGAATTTGGAGTTTATATGATTGAGATTTCAGACAATTGATTGAACATTGTCGTTCTGGATTATTGGTCTGTATTACTTGAGGTGCTTACTTTGACATGGTTCCATATTTTATATGTAGTTCTGGATTTTTATATTTTAATTTTCTATGATTGCAGAGATGTTCTGGAAGTGAGAGATTCAGAATACAAGGCATGGGCCCGTGTTCAAAGTTTGAAATCCTGTCTCGATGAGCAAAATTTGGAGTTGCGTGTTAAGAAAGCTAATGAAGCTGAAGCGATATCCCAGCAAAGGTTGGCTGCTGCAGAAGCTGAAATTGCTGACTTGCGACAGAAATTGGAGGCTTCCAAGAGGTTAAACTTGCTGCTGCTGCTGTTTTTTTTTTCTTTTGAGTTTTTCCTTTATGTTTGGAAAGGGGATGTTGTCTAGACCTTTCAGGAAAACATAAAATTGTCATTTCTGCATTAGGCAAATGTTTATTTAATTAGGCAATTTCATCGCACTCTATTCTGTTGAAATTCTCATTAGCCAAGATGTAAATGTAGTGAAATAATCTACTAGGTATTAGTGTAGTTGCTTCCCATATTTATCTTCTCATCTATAATTTGTTTATCAAACCAAGGAGTATGAGAAGAGCATGAAGAGCATTAAGTTTATTGATATTGCAGGAATAAGGCTAGGCTGTCTGATACTTTGAAATCCAAAAATGAGGAAAATGAAGCTTACTTATCTGAATTAGAGGTCAGTGTTTGGTCATTTAGTCTTGCCTCTGTTTTACTATCATGATTGAGGCTTTACTTTGGTTTTTCTGTAGTCAATTGGACAAGCATATGATGACATGCAGACGCAAAACCAGCAGCTACTGCTGCAAATTACGGAGAGAGATGACTATAACATCAAGGTAATCGATTTGTTTGGTTTAGGATATTCTGCTCATTTAAAAGTTTGTGTATCATTTACTGCATTCATTTTGCTGCTTACTACCATAAAGTGATGAGTCCTGTTCACATTTTTTTCTTTTTGATATTCATGTCTTTATGCTGGCTAGGTATGGTTATTTGTTTGACTTTGTTTCAATTCCAACATCAAAGTGCCCAATTATAACTAGCTATTGACGTTGTATTTTGAACCGAAACAATTTCATAAGTTCATGGATGCTTGCATATAGGAAAAGACGTTTGACATGGAATAGAAGCTTTCACTTGCAAGCCAAACATGAATAAATAAAAATTAGAAGGAATTGCTTCATTTTCCATAAGTTTGGGGAGATGGAACATGGGAAATTGAATCCGGTGCTTGGTGTCTCTTTGGTTGTTAATTCATGGAATGAAGATTCATAGATGTTCTTCGTGCTGAGTTATCTGTTCTGATTGGACTTATGATTACTCCATGTTAGGATTTTATCAAAATGAGAATTCTGAATTAACCTTCGAAATATATCAGGGCTATGGAAATTTTTGGCCTAATAGATGGATTTGCTTATTTTGTTTTTGGCCCAACAGGCTTTGGACTCTAGGTTCATCATGCTATTCTGTGACATTTACATTCATGTAGAGTACTTGTATGTTTCTGTTGGTTTACTTGAA
Organism: Gossypium raimondii; assembly: GCF_025698545.1. Taxonomy (NCBI): domain Eukaryota; kingdom Viridiplantae; phylum Streptophyta; class Magnoliopsida; order Malvales; family Malvaceae; genus Gossypium; species Gossypium raimondii. The sequence goes on from NC_068572.1 coordinate 46,218,448, forward strand.
TTTTTGCTCCTAAAACTTGATCTAGTCGCTTCAATGGTACCTTTTCAGCTTGTTTTGGAACGTGCAAAGGCAAAGCAGCTGCAAGATGCTCTCCTCTTGGAGAAACATACCATGGAAAAGGAGATTCAACAATCCAGTGCATCCCTCAACTTCTATGAGATGAAAGCTGCAAAAATCGAGGATCAGGTATACTCAACTTATTTTGTATAAAATAATCTTCTGAAAGCAATATGACGTTTTTGATCCTTGAGCAGCTGGTTTTGCAGCTGAGGTTCTGGTCAGACCAGGTTCAGAAACTTGAAGAAGAAAAATCCCAAAAGTCAGTTTGGTTAGAAAATACACAAACACTATTGTCAGATGTGAGAAAATCATCTCATCAAGCAAGGGAGTCACTGGAGGAGTCTCAATCTAAAATTGAGAAAAGTCAAGTGGCATTGGCGGACTTGCGGATAGAATTAGAGAAGGAAAGGTAAAGGAATTTGTTAATATTTTCTTTAAATTCCCTCTGTTGTAAGTGCATGGAGTGAATTCACGCCTTTCCTCACTTTATTCATCCATTAGGTTTAGCAAGAAAAGAATTGAGGAGGAATTGGAAGTGGCGAGAAGGAAGGTGTCACGGCTTCAAACTGAGATGGAAGGATCATCAACTGTGGAAAGGCTTCAACAAGAACTTAGGGAGTACAAGGAAATACTGAAGTGCAGTATCTGTCTTGACAGACCGAAAGAGGTAAATGTGCAAATTTTTTAATCATTATTTCCAAGTGGCAATTGTTCAACAAGGCCCTTCATTGTTTTAGCTCGAGTTTTTATTCTTTATTCAGCACTGACAATAGGATGGGGTGCTTTTGTTTCAAACAATGCTCTCATATTTTGACTTTTTTCTTTTTATCATCTCTCTCTGGAGTTACTTAAGAGATTATTTATTCCCTTATTCAGGTTGTTATTACAAAATGCTACCACCTCTTTTGCAACCCTTGTGTTCAAAAAAATATTACTGAAAGTCGTCAGCGCAAGTGTCCAGTGTGTGCTGCTAGCTTTGGTGCTAATGATGTTAAACCTATTTATATCTGAGATTGGAGCTCTCATAAATGCAATTTGGCAAACACAAGGACTCACAGGTTCCCATGTATTCTTCTTCTATTAGAGATTTGTTAGAAAAGAATCTTGACTTGAACTAGAGGGTTCCTGCTCATTTTGGTTAGTGCAAATCCCAACAGGTTTTCTTGTTTGGCTCCAAGTTGTTGATTTTACTTAGTAATTTTATTGTAGTAATTTTATTGTATTTGCGTTGTTTGCCTGTTCATTTAAGTGCTTGGAGCCAGTATTTGCAGACTAGTCACTCAGAATCGATCAAATTCAATAATCCAAGGAATTCTTTTCCCCGCTGGAAATAATATGGAGTTGTTATTTAAAATTTTGGCTGCTTGTTGAAAGAAAACATTTAGATGTTCTCTTATTGTTTTATGCATACTGCAACAAAAGAACCTTTGTAATTGCATGACAGCATTTTCTTTAAAGAGCAATGAGCGATAAATTATTGAAATTTCGTGGCAAATTCTCTAGAGAATTCTCGGGAGCATTTTTTGGATTTCTTTCTCGGATTTTCTTAGGGTGAATTAGAGTCCGAGTTATCATTGAGTTTTATTACTTTTCAAGTAAAATACAATGATAAATATATAATTTTGAAGACTATTTAAGTAATTATGAGTTTTGATTATTATTTATATATTCAAATTAAATTTTACAAACAATTTATATTAATTTATTTTCATATGTAAAATAATATTAAAGATGAATTACATAAATTATTTTACCATAACTTAAGTCGAATGTTTAATAATACATAAAATAAAGATGCTTTATTTAAGTAAATTATATTTATTTAATAAAATATTTATAATTTAAATTTATATAATTTGAATATTATTTAAATATATATTTGTTACTTTATTATAATTTCATATCTAAAATATATATTTTATTTTCTCAAAATACTTTTTAAGAACAATTATAAATACCAAATTAATGAGCAATGGCAAATTATTGGTAGCAGAGGCGACCATACTACTTAGTCAGAGTCCTTTATCCAAGCCTATTACATTTTGCAATACAAACCAAGCTAAATGCAGTATGCTGATGATTAAATTAAGAAATTACCTTTGGAACTAATCTATCTGTTTCCATAGGAACATGAGATGAGTATATACAATTAAAAGCATTAGTGAGTTGTCTCATTAATGGGCACGATTGTCAATTTTCGCATCCATACGTGCGGTAAATAATAGTCCTGCTCTTTAGACACAACTTTGACCATACGCACATTTCTGATGATTGATATTTGTAGAGAGATTTCCCACTTTTTTAAGGCTACAAAGTATTGTCCATTAGGAGTCAGTCCATCTCAGGTGTGGTTTAAATTCAAGTCACGTTAATTGCATTGCAATTAAAGCTTTGCCTCCTCTTGTAATTCACAAAAAAAAAAAAAAAACAAAAACAAAAAAAAATTCATAAAGTGGAAACATCTCAATCACCAAAGAAATCTCGTACCATATTTACCCATAATTGTCATGGGTGCAATCCTACTAGGTTGGGATTTCTTTGGGGGATGAAGCACTCCCACTTCATGAACCTGCCGCCACTCTGACAGAGTTACTCTATGAATTTAGTCGGGCTCTGACAAAGGACGAACACCCCAAGAATACAACACCATATGTCTTGGGGTCCTTCGGCACTTCGCAGACTTCTTCCCAAAGAGTTGGAAATCCCTCAAAAAACGATGTACTTGTTATTCTAGTATAACCATAGAGTAGCCTTGCTAATTCACAATCGCAAATTAAGTTTGCCACGTACAATCAGCTCTTTGATACGAAACAATATTTGTGGAATGAAAAATTTCCAAATAAAAAAGTCAAGAACAAAGTTCCAGTCTGATAACAGAGACAGCATATTTACAAGTGTGGTGGCCCTGAGTAGGGTATGAACTAACGAACGAAGCAAACACCGTGGGAACTCAGTAATTCAGTCAAGCAATGCATACAAGGGTGATTATCATGCACGGGATATGCATTTACAAGCAGTTGCAGGTATACCCAATATGATCCATCAATAAATTGTCAAGCCATAGCTGTAGATTACAAAAATAGGGTCCGAGTTTGTCAAGTAGCATTAAATGGAGAACATATATAGTAAAGGCATGAATATACTTTATAAAGATATTTTGGGGGGTTATGAGTCTTATGACCCCACATGTACTGCTGGACTTTCAAGACCATTGCAGAATTATGCCTGTGGGATCATAAAACTGAAAAAGAAAGAAATGAAGTTATTGGTAACCATCAGACTAAGGCAAACTGCTTATGATACTGCTTATTGGATGAATAATTGGATCTTAAGCCAAGAAAGCCTTCATTTATTGATAGTTTACCTCTAATTAAGTGCTGGTGCTGCCAAGATCAAAGTCCATGGTGTAGTCATACTCAATTGTCGGAATTACAGAGGCTACAAATTTCAAGAACAAGAAAAGATACCTGCAATAGTTCAAATGAAATAACAATTCATGAGGAAAAAGTCACACCATGTAAAATCTAATCTATTGGAGAATTGCTTCACAGTAACAATCTAAGTAATTGCAGTAGAGTACCCAAAAGTAAATGTATACTGCATCTTTAAGAGGGTAAGAGAAGAATATTATGATTGTAATTGTAAAGGAAAATCGTGCCAAAAAGTTATCACACCGCACACATGTTTTCTCAAAAGTGAAAGGGTCAATTCCAAGCAATTTAGAAATGAGAGGTCAAAAGTTTTACTTATCAACTTCAGGTTCTACTCCACGTGACATAAGCACATCAATGATCTTTTTCATGACAGCCCCATGTCTGCATGGATGTACGGATGCATGCTTCCCAGGTAAGTGAGGATGGTCCTCAATAGTAACCTATACCAGTAAATTAGCATAGAGTAAAAAACATCGTCCAAATTCCTAATGAGCAAACTAAAATCTATACTCCTACCACTTAAGGAAGAATGAGAGAGATAATTTGAATTAGTAAATACAGCCTACCGTTTTGTGTGCATGATCCTGACTAACATCCTCCAGAACAAGCTCTGGTTGTAAGAGCATCCTTGACTATAAACAAATTCAGATGAGGACAACATTTGCAGCAATATCAATTAGTTCAATATTTGAATACACAGCTGTAAAAACAAGGATTCTCAAATACCTACCTCATCATACCCAGTAAGCCACACACGAGGAGTCTGATAGTATTTATCATACCTACAAATTTGATAATGTTTGTCAAGTTTGAGATTTCATAACAAAATCATAACCTGAAAATGAATCCTAAGCATGTTGGCACCAGAATTGTCTTACGTGATGCTGACATCATAGGTTCGGGTCCGTAAAATATTGTCATCATCAGGCTCTTGAGCAACAAGATATGTTGGTTGTAAAGTAGCCTGCATTGATCAGAGACATATCAGATAAGTACACAGACATTTGAACCTCTAAAAGGGAAAGAGAAATTAGAATCTATATCCTTGAGGACAGGTTTGCTAAGCATAAACCTATATCCTTGCACCTTATCACAACATAATCCCCCCCCCCTCTCTCCCCTCAAAGGTATTAACCAAGATATGTAATATTAAGATAATATTAGAACTCTGATAAAAGGCTAATCTAAATCAACTGGTTACAAAAAGAAAAAGTTACTCGGCTAGTTTTTGAATCTCAGAAATCATATAAGTTTCTCAGCACTTACTGCATCAGTCTCAACAAGATTGTCAGCTTCTTCATAATCAGCCATGTCGGGTATATCTTCTTCGTCTTCACCAACCCCAAAATAAGAAGGTATTGATCTTACAGCATTCTGCCTTATTTCTAGAGTCTCCATTGAAGGCAGGTTTTCCTCCACATCATTTTTATCTGTCAGGAAGATTAGCTGTGTGAAGTCCATAATTTCATCCTAGAATCAACACAAGCATAACCTCAAGGAAGAAGATAATACCTTTGGGTTTACCATGAGTTGCCAACCAACCATCATTGTCTTCATTATCAAGAAGAACCTCTCCTCCTGCAGCTTCATATTCTTCTTCCACTGACGCAGCCCTCCTTAGGCAGGGCACTAACCACAAAATCACCAAATAAAATTACTAGTACTAATCAGATATGCAATTCAAAGGAAAATTAAGTGAGATGGTGGTCAATTTACCATTTCTAGTAATCAAGTATTGCTTTTCGGGCGGTAAATAGGACTTCCTCTTGCTTGGCTCTCCAGATTCCCTAGTATTCATAACAATTCACTGAGTTAAATTGTTATACCATGAATTATGAAGCTATACTACAAATTTTCCCCAAAAATATTAATCCATTAATATCGATGTACAATATGAAAATATAAAAGGATTCATATAATTCCAAAACTACTAAAGCAAGTTACAAACAAAGAAATAAAGATACATATGTTGATAGTATGGTGAAGATACCAAGACCAGGTAGGGCATTTGGATACGAGATTATCACCAGCCAGGATGAACTCGGAGACGCTTAAAACTCCTTTCTCTTTAAAAGCAGAGACTGTTCGAGGCCCTGTTATTCTTTCCACAGTTCCTTTGAATGCCTCATGAATCCTCTGAGAAAGTACCATATTTTTTCCGAATTTCTTGATTCAATTTAATGTACGATCAAAGGAGAGAGGATATAATCAAAACCCTAGCGATTCAATCGAAGTCGAAGGTTGAAACCCTAGAGATCCCGGACGGACGAGGTAGAGAGAGAAAGGGATTGTCGAATGCGCTTGCGTTGTGGTGTTGTGTTGCGTAGGAAAAAATAATAGCGTGTGGCGTATGAGTTCTACCATCCGTGAGCCCGTCGGACATCGCAAACCCGATGGTCTGCCACGGACAGCTGTGATTGATTAGTCGCATGTGTAGGTTAAGCCTCTAAATTAATACTTGGGTAAATTTCGCATTTAATCAGCTAACTTTTGTAAATTTTTGTTTGGTCACTGAAAATAAGAAAAATTCTAATCTAGCACTGCCTTAGATGGTTGGTTTTAGCCCCTCACCCTTAATTTGGCTAACGGGGGTGTTTCTATACTTTAGTTTCTCAATTTTAATAAATTTTTATTTTGGTCAATAATAATTCAATTTAGAATTAAAATATTTCATTTTGGTGAGTAATATTCTTTGCAAAAGTCCAAGTTTTCTCTCATAAAAATGAAGGTAATTTCTCGTAAAATGTAAGTTTTTCTTTTTTACTAGACTAAACTAAACTTAAATTTAAAAATGGAAAAATAAAAGAAATTAAAATGAAAAATTTGGTTTTCCTATAAAACCCTAAACTTTTCTCAATAAAAATCCAAATTTTCTTATTACTACAGAAAAATTAAAATTAATTCAAAAATAAAAAATAAAAGAAATTAAAAGATAAAATGGTTTTACCTATAAAAGTCAAATTTTCTTTTTTTTTTCTTTTTTTGTAAAAATCCAAGTTTTCTCCTATGAAAACTCAATAATTCAAACTCAATAATTCAAGAAATTATTTTATGGATCCTTCCCACCACATTATCCATGGTCCATTTCCAATTATTTAATGACATTTCAACCCTTTTTTTCATGTCATTAACATATAATTTTGGTAATTTTTTTACCCTAAACCTCAAACCCCGAACCTTGAACCTTAAACGCAGGCTTTTTTACCCATATATTATAAAAAAAATAAAAATTTCGAAAATGGTATCCCGAACCCATTAATTACGGGGATGGGTTGTTTTAGGTGGTGGAGGGTGGTACAGAGGAGGCCTTACCCATTTTTTTTGACACGGACGAATTTCTGTTAAAAAATTTCTCTTAAAACAATTTTATATTAGGTGGTACCTTGTTGATTGGCGGCACCAAAAAGCATATTTTATACGGGTCATATAGGGTGTCGGTTTGGTGGTGCCATATTGGCAGGCGGCACCAGTGGTGCCCATGTCAAAGGCGGCACCCATTTTGAATTTTGCTAGACATTAGGCAACAAAGAACACATCTCGAGCAGTAACAAGAAACTTAATAAAAAAAAAACCCAAACATTGAACGAATGCACGCACAAGCACACCAAAAAAGAAAACTTGTGTATGGTCTAATATGCATCAAAAGTTTTATGTTTGGTCGGTCTCTGGGATATTGTAAGTTCATTACAGCAAAGAGGAGAATCATTAAGTTTTAAAGGACAAGCAATGTATAGGCACCATTTGGTGCTGCCTCTGACATGGGCACTACTAGTGCCGTCTGTCAATATGACACCACTAAACTAACATCGTATATGATCCGTATAAAACATACCTTTTGGTGCCGCCAATTAACAAGGCAACACCCGATATAAAATTGTGTTTAATTTTTTTATAACAGAAATCTGCCGGAGTCAGAAAAAATGGGTGGTGTACATCTGCACCACCCTCCACCAGCTAAAACAACCCATTCACATATTTAATCGGTTTGGGATACCATTTTCAAAAAAATTATTTTCTTTTATAATATATAGGTAAAAAAACCTTAAACCCTGAACCTTGAACCCTTTATTAGGACCAGTAAAAGAGATATCAAAATTACATATGGTGAACTAATTAGTTTCACCCAAAAAGAATGATTAAAAATTTGTCAAGATTTAAAATTACAAAAATAACTCAAGAAAGAAAGATATCAATGTAGAAAGGAATCATTCTGCCACCAATTTGACATCAGGAATGAACCTTCTTCTTCAAAAACATGTTGCCCTGAAAAGCCAAAAAATAGGAAAAAGAATATTTCAGAATATTATAAAAAACCTAAATATAAAAAATACGAAAAGGAAAGAAATAACAAAAAACAGAAAACAAAATTGATAAAACAATAAAATGTTATAGATGTGGAAAACCGGGACATATATCAAAATATTGTAAAATCAAAAGAAAATTCAATAACATAAATTTAGAAGAAGAGATAGAACAAAATTAAATGAAATCCTATTAGAAACAACTTCTTCCGAGATACATCTCTCAAATGATGAATTACAAATAGAGCGAATTACATACAACATCCCGTCTTACGGAGATGAAAATGAACCTTCTATTAATATGCTAACTAAAGATCAAGAATTTATGATAGAAGTTATTGATAAAATTCAAGACCTAGAGCTTAAAAGAGAATACCTTTTGAAATTAAAATCCTCATTAAAAGATAAACCAGAAAAAGAAAAAGAAATCATTTCTAGTCAATCACAAATGTATAATATACAAGACATAATATTTAATAAATATGAAAAAATAAAACCAAGACAAATTACAAACTCTGAATTACAGTTGAAATAAAACAGATTAAATCAAAACTTTCTCAGCTTAAAATAGAACAACAAGAAATGAAAGAACAAATGAGGTCCTTAAAACACGAAACCTCAGAAAAAAGTTCATCAGAAACTGAACCTGAACCTGAAGAAAATACACAAGAATATATGATGGTTCTAACTGAAGTATCTATTCAAAGATATTTAATAAAAATAAATATTGTCATAAATAATGAATTTCAATTAGAAACAATAGCCCTTTTTGATACAGGAGCGGACCAAAACTGCATTAGAGAATGAATAATTCCAACAAAATATTATAGTAAAACATCAGAATCTCTTAAGGCTACAAATGGTAAAAAACTAAAAATTACTTACAAAATTCCCAATGCAGAAATATCCAACAAAGGTATAAAATATCAAACATGTTTTTTAATGGTAAAAGATGTTACCCAAGATGTCATATTAGGAACCCCATTCATATCCTTACTCAAACCTTATAAAAATAATTCTATCTCCACTAAAGTTTTAAACACTAAGGTAGAATTTCCTTTTGTAGAAAAACCGAAAATAAGAAATCTCAACTGTTAAAATCTTTATCCATTCATAATGGACAAATTAATAATTTAATTAATTACAAACATAAGCAAATCTTTTTCCTAAAAGAAGAAATATGTTTTAAAAATTAACTGAACAATTAAGAAAAGAGAAATACAAAAAGAATAGATCAAATCAAGAAAGAAATAGAATCAACAATTTGTTCTGACATTCCTAATGCCTTTTGGAATAGAAAGAAACATGAAGTAACATTACCATATGAAAACGATTTTGATGAAAGAAAAATACCCAAAAAAGCAAGACCTATACAAATGAACAAAGAAATGGAAGAATTTTGTAGAAAAGAAATACAAGGCCTTCTTAATAAAAAATTAATTAGAAAGAGCAGTTCCCCTTGGAGTTGTTCAGCATTCTATGTAATAAAAAATGCAGAACTTGAAAGAGGAACGCCAAGATTAGTAATTAATTACAAACCTCTCAATCAAGCCTTAAAATGGATTAGATACCCAATACCAAATAAGAAATATTTGCTACAAAAACTTTGTAATGCAAATATTTTCTCAAAATTTGATATGAAATCTGGATTCTGGCAAATCCAAATAAAAGAAGAAGAAAGATATAAAACAACATTTACTGTACCATTTGGACAATACGAATGGAATGTAATGCCTTTTGGGTTAAAAAATGCTCCATCTGAGTTACAAAGAATAATGAATTATATTTTTTTACCAATATTCTCAATTCACAATAGTATACATTGATGATGTATTAGTATTTTCAGAAAATTTAGAAAAACACTTTAAACATATATCGATCTTTATAAAAGTCATAAGAAATAATGGTTTAGTAGTTTCTAAATCCAAAATAAGTTTATTCCAAACCAAAGTAAGGTTTTTAGGTTATTATATTACCCAATGAACCATTACCCCAATAGAACGATCTATAGAATTTGCTAGCAAATTCCCAGACCAAATTCTTGATAAAGTCCAATTACAAAGGTTCTTAGGGAGCCTCAATTATGTTATAGACTTTTATCCAGGTCTTAGCAAATTATGTAAACCATTATATGATAGACTCAAAAAGAATCCACAACCTTGGACAAAAAACCATACCAATATTATCACCCAAATCAAAAAAAACAAATCACTAAGCTTCATTGTTTATATTTAGCTGATCCAAATGCCCCCAAGATAGTTGAAACAGATGCTTCTGAAATAGGGTATGGTGGGATCCTAAAACAAGTTAAAGGAGGAAAAGAGCAAGTAGTCCGGTTTACTTCCGCATAATCGGAATCCTACTCAAGAAAATTATAGTACTATTAAAAAGAAATTTTATCAATTGTTTTATGCATTACAAAATTCCAAAGTGATTTATTAAATCAAAAATTCCTTTTGCGAATCGATTGCAAATCAGCAAAAGAAGTTTTACAAAAAGATGTTCAAAATATTGCCTCAAAACAGATTTTTGCAAGATGGCAGGAAATTTTGAGCATATTTGATTTTGATATTGAATACATCAAAGGAGAAACTAATTTTTTGCCTGATTTTCTCACCAGAGAGTTTCTTCAAAAATGCCCCCCAAACTCAGAGACAAAGGAAAAGGGAAAATAGAAGAATCATCCAAAACCCAAATCACCTCAAAACCAATTAAGACATGGTATGAAATTTTCCATGAAGAAGATGAGAAATCATCATCATCGTCAAAATTCTCCAAAAATACAATAATTCAAGATGCACAAGATCCAAATGAGATTGGTTCTCAAATAAAAAAATGGATTGAGTCCCTATCTCAATCTCCAGAAGTAGCATTGGCCTTTTCGCAAACGAAAGAGGAAACTCCTCTCAAACAAATTGCTGCTGAAGCAGCAAAGGTTTCAAAAAATAAAGAGATTGTTTTACACAAACCAAAATCTCTTAAAAATGTTTTAAAAGAGACTTCTCTCCAAGATGTTTTTCCAAAAGAGATAGCGGTGTCTTCACAAACTGCTACACAAAAATCTTCACAATATTTTCCAAACAAATATTTTGAAAAACTTCTTGTTATGGAGGAAGAATTTTCAGAAAAACCTTCACATATACTGGCAAAAGAACTTTTCAATGGATGGCATTTCAAACCATTGTTCAATATACTGGTCCAAACTGGATCTGTATCGTTCAAACATTACACAGATCCAAAAGATCCAAATTTTATTACCCATTCAACAGCCCAAATATTAAAAATTCTTCGACCAAGAGATTGGAGTGAAAACCCAAATTCTCAGATTACAAATTACAAAAAACTTATGTGTAAAAAAGACCAAAATTATGTGTCAATGACATGGAAAAAAATATTGAAATGTCATTAAATAATTGGAAAGGGACCATCGATGATGTGGTGGGAAGGGTCTATAAAATAATTTCTCGAATTATTGGGTTGTAATTATAAAATTGTATTATGACTTGACAATAGATTCATTTTCTAAATAACACTTCACATATGTACGTATTAAGGTAGGTAGTATTGTACTAGTGAACATATCATTTTTTTACTAGTACTGGAACATATTGGTACCGGTCTATTTTGATGTTGTAACACCCCAAAATAGGGCCTAAGAGTTTTAGGGGAGTGTTCAAAATTTTGTGACATGGTATATCGATAATATGTTCGATTATGGTTTTTTAAAAATCAAATCAATTTATGAAAAAATGTTTAGAAACGTATAATTTTAGAAAAATGACTGATTTGTAATAGGGTCAAAATTTAGAGTGTTTATGTTGCAGTTTGAGCAAATTTTAAAATGCAACCTAATATCACCCTATCTACAGTTTTTTTTTCCACATTAGTTTTCTTCCCATTGCTCTATTTGACATTCATTGTTCTCCCTTACTCTCCCAATTGATTTTTGATTTCCAAAGTAGATTACTTTGATTCTCATCCTTCCCAAAGTATTAAATCTTCATAAATCTTCAAGAAAACATCCTAAAATTTCATAGATTTCATCATCTTCCTCATGTGTGGGTGTTTTCGAATTCGTGTCAAAAGTCTATTTTTCTTCCATCAAAGGTAATCATTCATCTACCCATTAGTTTTTAATGTTAATTAGTATTTGAAATTGAATTTGTAACCGTTAAATCCCATGTTTTGATTAAAAGCTGAAAATCGGGTCGTTAATGGTGGATTTCTGGATTTTGGATAAAAATGTGGTTTTAAAGTGTTTTTCAATTAGTTTTGATGAGATTAAAAGGTTTCTAAACTTACTTTAAAGTTTCATTAAGAATTTCTAAGGACTTAATAAATTTTCAAAAAAAATACTATAAACATGTTGAAAAAGTCAATACCATGAATTGAGTAGTTTAGCGTAGATTGAAGGCTGAGAATTGGTCATAGATGAGTAACTAGATGAATAGAACTCATTTTAGGAAAAAAGGTAAAGTGTAGATCGAGATATTTAGATTTCAAGTTGGATACGTTAAAGGTTTCAATTTAATGAGAACATAGCTTAGGTTTGTGTTTTTGATTGCTTGTAGTGAGTCCTTAGCTGATTTTTGAATGTATTGTTGTGTAAATTGTTGTGTTGAAGACCCGGATTCACTAGGACCATTTACAAGCTAGGAAAATATAGTTTGAGCTTTCTACATTTTGGCGAAAGCGTGTTGGTGAGTGTTTGGAATAAATACTCGTGGACACGATTCAATGCGTTAATTGGGAATTTAGTAATAGCCTAAACCCCTATTTTAAATTCTGAGTGTAAGCTTCCTTGTACTCATGTTTACCTTGTGAAATTTGTGCTTGTGTTAATGTGAAAGTGTGAAATGAAATGAAATGCTATATATGTGTTATTAGTTTATGATTAGTGTTGTGAAAGAGTATATGTAAGCATGTCATACATGCTAAGTGGCAGTGATAATATTTTGCAAATGATGCAAATGTGCTGTGATAGTAAATGGAAATTGGTAAGTAATATGTGTTTAAATAGGGAAATTTTGACCTTGTGATTCTTGAGACTATTGGATATAGTTGGTATGCCATGGGATTGTGAGTACTCACCTATATGTATATCTGATTTGGATTTAGGGCCTTAGGACATGTTTGGAGAGATAAGGGAATGTGAGCTAAGCTCCATTAAATGGGACATGTTTAGTGTGTTGGAGAGTGTTAGCTTTATGCTTCACTTTTGGGACATGTTTGACTCTATGATTCTATGTGGTGTGTTGGAGATTCGTCTATCCGATGAGTGGTGATAGTGCCCACTTTTACATTTCAAAGCTCAAGTGCCAAATTATCTATAAATATGTTGTACGTATTGAAATGTATGCATGAAAGTGTATATGATGACTTAGTAAATAAATTGTTAAACATGCATGAGTAAGTGAAATATGACAATAAAGTTGAGACTATCCTAATTGTGATATGTTGGAAAATGTGCCCATATTGTAGTAAACATGTAACTATTTTCTATTTATTTGAACGAAGAATAAATAAATAAAGTTAATTTCACATTTCACTATTATGTCTTTTGTATTTATGTCTTTTATATTTTTGTATGCATAGCAAAATTGTGACAAATAAATATTAGCTCATTGATTCTCTAAGTTGAAATTGAAGATAAGTGGCATTATAAGAACATTTACATTGCGAGAAATACAACTTACTTCAATAGATAATCTAATTAAGCCCGTAATCCCGTAAAAGAATCAAAGTGAGCATTTGATTCAAATACTGAGAAGGATTATTATGTCGTCTACAATTCCAATTGGGGAGATGAATAGTCTTGGTTATTGGAACAGTTGACTCCACGAGTAGAGACATAGATGTATTCATTGGTAGAATGATACATTGGACTGGACCCAAGATGAATTAATTCTGAATCCGTTTATGAATTAATTCACTTGTGACGTTCATGGTGTGATTTACCTAAATCTTGAGTTAGCCATTAACCATGCATATGCAACTCATGTGCTTTGATATAAGTGGAGGCTTCTAAAGATGATCGAGCCCACAGCTGGTATGTTGGTTAAATGACTTGTGTATGGCATAACTTTACTAGCAACAGTGGAATTCATAGTTCAATTAAAGAGTTAATGATTTCCTCTCATTGGCGTAATGTGGATTGATAAATATGGAACATGGCCACGAGTTGCTTGTTCTCGAACGAGTAATTTATCACAGTCATTTGTTGACATTGATCATATTAATCATTAAGAAGACATAATGGTGACAATGAGATAAAATAGGATTGTATTGAGTCAACGGATTTAACTCAAAGGAATCAAGGATATTATATGAGGGTAACACACACATGATAAGGTCATTGAACAAAGCAGTTGGATGAATTGTTTTCGTAAAGAGTATACAATAAGAAGTTTTCAATCATGGTACTTCTTGTGAACTGACTCCATGATTAAGTAATTGTGAATTATCGAAATGATGCTTTTGGACATAATTGTAATCACTAGAGTCTAATTGTATATGTCCGATTGGTCCCTCCGCTAGCTCAACAAAAGCTCAATCAAACTGCATTTGAATCAAAAGAAAATTCTACGACTCTATGAATACTTTAATTGAGTCGATTTATTCGATGTGGAATTAAATTAGGTGGTCGTAAGAATTGTTCAACTAGAAAAGTTGATTAAAGAATTTTCTTAAAAAATTAATTTGGAAAATCTAAGTGATTTTTGAAAAAATTAATTTTGATCAAGTAAAATTAAATTAATTAAAATTATATGATATTTTTGGAAATTAATATGATATTTTTGGAAATTAATTTTTAAGTCAGACAATTGGCCCAATGGGTAATTGAACTTGAAAATTGGATATGAGATCGTAAATTGGGCCTAGGAGCCCAAAATTAAAATCAAGACTCAAAAATTGGTCGAACCGAGCCTGACATGTGATACTGGGTCGATAGTCCAACCGGTGGCTAGATTAGATCGACCGTCATTGACCCGGACCGAACTGGCTGGGGGTGCCGTAAGGGTGTCACACCTGCATTACAGGACACGCGGTGCCGATGGCTGCGACGGCGGCGGTTGGTCATCGGTGGTTGAGCAATAGAAGAGTTACATTCCTACTGGGACTCTGCCAGAGAATTTGATTTCAGATTAATTATTTTAAAAAATAATAATATTTTAATAGTTTAATATTTAATTTAATACTTATCTTAATAGTATTTTATTTAATTTAATATTAAAGTGATTATCTTAATATTAAATTTAGTTTAATGTTTATCTTGTAGATAAACATTTTATTATTTTAATAAGATTTAATATTAAATTAATATAATATTTAGATAAATATTATATTTCTAAACTCTCCTATATAAAAAGAGCCTTGGGTCATTATTTACAGACACTTGAATTCAAGAGAAAGTTATAGAGAGAAAATTCTTTGAAGAGATTATTTCAGAAAGTTTCTAGAGATATTTTTTATTTACAACTTGATCCAAAGTTTAGAGAAATTGCAAAATTACCCCACTGGTAATTTTTGTGAAAAAATTTCTAATTTGAAGCGAGCCCACACTCGGCAGACGTGAACTTGAGGATAACGGAGAAGACTATTCGGTCGAAGTGCTCTCCTAGACGAATCGAAAATGTATAATTTTGATTAAGTGTTTATTATTTTAGATATTACAACCAAGATCATTTTTGAAAAAAAATTAATACTTTAGTTTTTCCCTAAATTTATTTTTCGTTGCATTTTCCAAACCCGTTTTTCCAACATGCTATGTATGTGATCCACTAGTGCTTGATGACATGTTTGTGTGGTAGTTGTTCGAGACATTTACTGAGCTTGTTAAGCTCACCCACTCTTTTTAATACCATTGCAGATTAGTTGTGTGCCGGTGTGAACGGTATGATTTCGAGGGGTGATCCAAGCAAGTCCATTTTCATTTTTTCGTAGGTGTTTATTATTTATTCACTTATGTTTCAGGAATAAGGCTATGTGGTAGACTTTATACTAGAATTTGATATGATAATTGGGATGTTTCCATGATTTAATTGCTCTTAGGATTTTGAGTTTTGATTTGTATTATGTTGATTACTTCTTGGACTTAATTACTATGCTTAAAGGTGTTATTATGGACGATTTGATGTTTAGTTGATATAGTAAAGCATGTATGTTGAATGGACTTGTGTTGGGATGGTTGGAAGGCTTATATGTGCTGTATTTTTTAGGTCTAAAGCAGATGTATCGATATTTGGGTTGTAAAAACGACACCTCTTTGATTTTTAAATGTGTAGGAAGTTAAAATTATAATTTGGTATTGATACCATACCACGAGTATCGATACTCGGGGCAGAAGTACCGATACTTTTTGAAATGTACTGATATTTTCTGGTGTTTTTTATTTTAGGTGGAAAACAATATGCTGACTTGGTACCGATTTTCCATACAGTATCAATACCGTGCAAGGAAAATATCGATACCCATGTTCCAGTATCGATACCTACGTACTAGTTTTGGAAATTTTGCTTAATGGACCTATGCATGTTTAACTATTATTTCAAGACCATTTGATGTATGTTCAGCATGTATTAATGACTATGAAGAATATGTTCGGTCAAAATGTAACACCCCAAAATAGAGCTTAAGAGTTTTAGGGGTATTTTAGGAATTTTGGCCTATATGAGCTTAGAATTTCGTAAGGTTGGTACTCAGTAATGTTTTCGACTATGGCATCTTAGCTGTCAAATCAATTTTTGAAAAAGTGTTTTAGAAACCCCTAATTTTAGAGAAAGAACTGATTTGTAACATAGTCAAATTAGTGAGCATTTATGTGGCAATTTAACCAATTTATAAAATTGAACCTATTTCTTCCCCATCAACATTTTTTCACGTCAGTTTCTTTTCCCCTTCATCATGCTTGTCGCCCTTTACTTTTCCCTTGCTATTTCTTTCTATTCTTTATTCCCAAATCATAATACCTTGATTTCCTATCATTCCTAAGTCATTCCATCATAAATCTTCAAGAAAACAAAACTTCATAGATTTCATCATCTTCTCCAAATGTGAATTTTTTGGATTTATGTCAAACTCATTCATTTTTTCAAAAAAGGTAATCGTTCATGTTACCATTAGTTTTTAATGTTATTTAGACCTCAAAACTGAATTATTAGACTTCAAATCGCATGTTCTAAATAAAAGCCAAAAATCGAGTTATTAATGGTGGATTTCAAGATTGTGAGCCAAAACTTGGTTTCAAAGTGTCTTTAACTTATTTTAGCATGATTAGAAGGTTTTTAAACTTACTTTGAAGTTTCGTTAATGATTTCTCATGTTTTAATGAATTTTGTGAAATTTGTGTAAAAGATGTTGAAAAATATCGATACCATGAATTGAGTAGATTTGCCTAGTTTAAAGGTTGTGAATTAGGCGTAGATGAGTAATTAGATGAATAGAACTGATTTTAGGCAAAAAGATTGAGTATGGACCAATATATTAGAATTTAAAGTTTGTTATGTTAATAGTTTAAGCTACATGAGAGCTTAGCTTAAAAGCTTGTGTTTTAGTTGGTTTGAGTGAATTTTTTGTTGTTACTTGACTGTGGTTATTCTATGATTTTTGTGTGTAAAGCCTCAGATTTGTTAGAGGTTGCTACGAGTTAGGGAAGAGTTAGTTGAGCTTTCAACTTTTCTGCAAAAGTATAAAGTGGTGAGCGTATGGAATTGCTACTTGTAAACATGAGTCATGTGTTATTTGGGAATTTAGATGTAACCTAAACCCCTACTCTAAGTTCCGTGTGTAAGTTTTCTTGAATTTATAATTATATTGTGGTTATGTATTGTACATGAAATGTGATAAGTGAGTATGTTAATTATTATGTAAAGTGCAACTATATATACATGAAATAAATGTGTGATATATATATGTTATATGACTATGCTGATGTTTTGCAAAAGATGCTAATATGCAGTGTTAGTGCACGGATAATCGGTAAGTAATATGTGCTATTTTTCAGATATTTTGGCCTTGTGATCTTAGAACCATTGGATATAGTTGGCATGCCATAGGATTGTGAGTACTCACTAATATGTATAGTGGTTTTGGGCGTTGAGGCCTTGGGACATGTTTGGAGGGATAAGGGAATGAGAGCTAAGCTCCATTCAACGGGACATGTGAGGGGAAATAAGGAGAGTGTTAGCTAAATGCTTCACTTTTGGGACATGTTTGACTCTATGAGTCTATGTGGTGTAATGGAGATCAGTGTATCCGATGTGTGATAATAGAGCTCACTATATGTTTCATATCCCAAGTGCCATATTATCATAATTTATGTAATCGTGTGGAATATGTTCTATGCTTGAATGAGTATGTATGCGTTGTGAGGATGAATTATTAGATGATGCTTGATTTAATATTATATTATGTTGGACTTAAGAATAAGGTTATTGTGTGTAAGTGATTGGTTGTGTTGCGTGATGTTATGTTAGCGTTGTGAAATTCTTTGCATTCACTGAACTTGTTAAAGCTTACCCACTCATTTCAACATATGTAGATTAGTGATGTCATGGTGTGGGCGGTGTGGTTTCCGAGGGAGTGATCCAAGGAAGACTGGTTATTCATCGTAGGTGCTTTATTATTTTATTCGTATTGGAAAGACAAGCAATGTGGTAGAATTATTATGGCTATGTTGAGCTCTAAACATTTTGGTTTGGTTTATAAGGTCATCATGTTATTATTATGCTAGAATAATAAACATTGATGTTGGCATGATGATTCTTGTTTGGATGATTTGACATTTTGGACTGATAAATTTAGCCGTTGAATGATAAAACAAATAAAGTACTTGAAGCATGTTGCTTAGGGACTATAACAATTGAATTATTTGCTCTTCTATATTGCATTTTTAGCTTTAGTAGCAGAGGTATCAATAGTTGTCTTTAAAAATTGATACCTCTGTGAATTAAAACGAATAGGAAAACATAATACGGATTTGGTATTGATACCTTATCTCGAGTATCGATACTCGAGATTAAAGTATTGTTAATTTTTAGCAAGTACCGATAATTTTCGACAAACGAGAATTTGGTTGAGAAACAGTATGCTCATTTGGTATCGTTTTTCTAAATGGTATCGATACCATTTAAAGAAAATATCGATACCTTAATGTCAGTATCAATACCTACGGGCATTTTGATGAAAGTTTGCTAATTAGCCCTTATGCATGATTTTAACTGTATGTAAGATCGATTAATGAATGTTTTGCATGTAATAATGGTAATTAACTAATTGAATGACTTAAAACTTATACAATTTGCTTGGGTCTAGTTCCTATTTGATGTACATGAGATGAGACGGTGGTGTGGCATCCCATATTTGGGCTTGGCGACTAGGCCGGGTATAGGGTGTTACACAAAAACTATGCAAATGTCAAAATAAAAGATGCTCCCTTCTTAAAGTGACAAGATATATTGTGTACGATGTGAGACGGTTGTGTGACATCCTGATATCCGGGTTCGACGATCGGGCCAGGTATAGGGTGTTATAGATGTACATTTTCAGATTTATTGTTATTCTAAAAAAAAATTATATATGTATATAAAAAGTATGTACACATATCAAATAATAAGATTAATTAAATATTAGTCAATTATTTAAAATATTCTTTAATAAGCTTCACACATACAATTCATCATTAAACAAACTAAAAATAAATAAGTAAAAAATATTGCACAAATAAACAATAAGAGCATCTCATACCATGCATATAACAATCCATAATCCAATAACTTCAAAATGCAAAATGAACAATATTCGTAGACAGACTTACAGAAATAGAATAAGAAATCAGAAATGCACACATTCAAATGCCCAGAATCAGAATCAGATATAACATAACATCAATTAACACTCAATAAAATCGCTTAATTAGAGCTATGATTGCGAATAACGCACAAGTCCAGGTCAAAACAAAGTCCCAACCACCCTTACTAAGACCTAGCCAAGGGTCGGAACACACAGAATCATAATCAGAACAAAAACAAATACAGTACAAAAATTGGCGAAATAGGGCCACATGGCCGTGTGTCCCGGTCGTGTGAAAGTGCCGAGGCCGTAATTCTTCCTTTAATTTCAAAGACAAAACTTTCCCAATTTCGCACCCAATCAAACGTAATACACAAGGACAATCAGCCAACAACGTCGATACTAAAACCCAAAATTCGTTTGGAGAACAAAATATGATGGTAATTAATTCGCTAACAACGAATGAGAGAAAGGTAAAAGAACCAAAAACAATATCAAGAACATGGAAAAAGAAAGGAAACAAAAGAAAGGGGGAAAGAGAACGTGCAAAAGAATTTTGGAAACAACTTCTCTTTATTCAAAAAATAAAAATACAATAAAATAAATATATATAAAACTTAAAAAGCAATACTCAAATAGAATTAATTCCTCAAACATACATGAGGACTTGAACCTAGAACCCAGAGATAAACTAACACACATCCAACCACTGAACCAACATGCTCATTCTGACATTAAAACGCGAAAATTAACCCAATTGCTCAACCTACTCACTGACCCTAAACACAAATCACAAAATTTCTAACCCTAAATTTTAAGGTGTAACAATGACAATTAAAACCGTATTTATAACTTAGAAATTTCCTAATTATTCTTATTGAAGTGTAAAAATTAAAATTAACTAGTGACGTTGCCTCCCCCGCAATGGCGCCAATAACTTGACCGCCTCCAAATGTACTATTGTCTAGATTGTGAATACTACAGTAAAAGACAAATAAATGAGGCGGTATCCGTAAGTATACGAGTCCAGTTTTAATATAGTTACAACAGAGTAAGTGAATACTCCGAGGATCGTACCCAAGGGAGGCTAGTGCTAGATCAATTTTAACCTAAACACTAAAAGATCTAATTAGTACTTGAAATAGGTTATATTACGCTAATATAAATAAAAGGAGTTTTTAATATTTTTATACTAATAAAATATAAAGAAGAAAGAAATAACTATCAAGGGACTGGAAAGTAAAATTGATCAAATCTAGTTATGGGTAATTAGCTCATTTTGGTAATCTTCATCCACTATTGTTTTGGTTTCCTCATCAATTAACTAGTCGCTGTTCTAGTAGGATATTCTGATCTTCTATTAAAATAACAATTCAGCAATAACTACTTGTCTTCCGACCTCACAGTCCAGACCAGCTTGGGGTGAAGGTGTTCACGGATAAGCCATGCCAATTTTGGGTTAATTTCCACCTTGATGACTTCCTAGGGTTGTCAGGCTTAGAGTTTAGGTTCTTCCTCTCCGAAACAGCTGATCCGTTGAGTAACCGTACAAAACAGTTAATAAATCATACCTCCACTCTCTAATCCCCTATATAGGGATTAGTTCCTCATGGTTTTCATAAACAATATATAATCGATATAAAGAGTAAACTGATAAATGAATCAAAACTATAGAGTTTAAGGAAAAGCCTAATTTATATTAAGAATGAACGTGAATCCACAAAGTTTGATTGTCTCCACAAATCAGATCCCTCAAAATAAAGACAAAGAACAAACTGAAAGTAAATCTAAAACCTAAGAAAAGAGAAAAACTAAACTGAAATTAAAAGTAGAATTCTAAACTAAGTAATTGGTGTTCATAATGTGTGACAAATGAGCCTATTTATAGATTTCAGGTGGTCGTCGTCCTTAACCCTAGGTTAGCTAACGTTCCCAAGCTTTAAGTTTTATTATGTCAACCAAAACGTCCCCTAGCTCATGTTAATTCCCGTCCAGACTCGATGTCGCTACACATCTGGACCTGTGTTGCGACATAGGAGTCAGTATACTCCTCTTGGAATGTCTTCAGGGGTATGCTGTGACACCTTTAGGCTGTGTCGCGACACCAAAGGCAATATCGTGATTTCTCCATTATGCTCCCTATGTTGCGACATTGATCATTTCGTGTTGTGACATAATGACTAGTATTGGTTTAGTACATCTTCTAATGGTCTCCTGCACACTTACAAAGTTCATTAGCTCACCCTTAGGCCTCATTCGGCCCCTAAGATCAATAAAATACTCAATTTGCACATTTTATTAATTTTAAGAAAACTTACTAAAACATAATTAAAAATTAATGATAATGCTTGTTTTCAAGCTCCTAAAGTGCAAAAATTAGACTAATCTACTACACTGAATTACGGCAGATCAATGCTTCAAATGTGTTTTTAAATAACGAGCTATTAAAAGAAAAACCATAAAGCTCGTTGTATTAAATTTTCTCTATTCCCTGAAGCGAATGTGGCAGTATATAAAAAATCTTTGACGTGGATGTAGTAAGTGGCTACATAATAATCATAAAAGAGATAGCCATATTTATTATTCTCACCACCAGAACTAGAAAAATGAAGATAAATAAGAGAATAACAAGAATTTCCAAGAGAACCCTTTAAGGAGTGAATATTATTTATGTTACTGTTATGGTATGAAAGACCATTGGTTACATACCTATCGTATGCCAAAACATTAAGTATGAATTGCATCCTTTTTGTGGATTATGACACTAACTACTTAATTATTGGATTTCTTACTAGTAATAATTCTTTTTACCACTAAAAGTGGAGATGTAGAGATAAATAATAGAACAACAAGAGTTCTCAATATAACCCTTTAAAGAAGAGAGACAATTTATGAAAATTCATTGGTTATGCACCTATCGTACACCTCATAGAAAATATAACAATGTATTTTATCCTTAGGGATAAGAAGCATTTTCTTGTTTGGTAATGAATGAACCAATCTTTGGTGGTACAAAATTAATTTAAGGGTTCAAAAGAGCTAACATATTGTTAACCTATCTTCAATGTGGTAATGAAACATGTTTATATTTTATAGTACAAAATTAATTCAAGGCTTGACAATAGTTAAT
This sequence comes from Gossypium raimondii, assembly GCF_025698545.1. Lineage (NCBI taxonomy): Eukaryota > Viridiplantae > Streptophyta > Magnoliopsida > Malvales > Malvaceae > Gossypium > Gossypium raimondii. The sequence goes on from NC_068572.1 coordinate 46,241,163, forward strand.
ACATTGTTATCCAAGGAAACAATGCGATGATAATTAATGCACTATATTCTATTCAATCTCAAATAAATTATTTTGTTTTAAAATGATATACATTGTAATGAATATTATATTGAGACTGTGGATGGGGAGATGATTAATTAAATCTATTATATTGGGTAAGAATCTTGTATTTAAAAACTATCCCATTTTCCTCTAGTTCATATTATGTATATATTAGTATGATTAAATCATATGAGATGGTAAACCAGAAATTTACAGTAGTATCGTTGAATCATGTGCATAGTAAACTAGAAGTTCACTAGTCCAAATATACTAATTAGTTGACATGAACAGTTAGACCATCCTGATCAATAATGATGTGATAAGATAAGAATTTGCATGAATATTTATTAAAGAACCTGAAGATTCATCATTTATCAACTGTTGTTTGTTCTCAAAGAAGATTAAATCTCGCTAGCAAAAGTTGAGATTGAATCTCTTACATTTCTGAAAGATATATGGGCTCATTTATCCAACAAGTGTATGTTTTGATATTATTTTGGTAGATGCATTTACAAGGTAATCACATGTGAGTTATCAAATCGCAACCTATAGTTTGCGAGATTACTTGTTTAATGATTAGTGTAAGAACAAAACTTTCAGATTATGCAATCGAGACAATTCTTGCTAATTTTGGTGACTTTATTTCTTAGGCTTTAAAATATTGTTTTATACTAGATTGTTAGTGCGAATAACTATCGCAAAACTTGTTGCAAGTTTAGAAGAATTTACAAAGTAAAAGCCTCTAATTAGTAGCTAAACCATATCTTTTAAGAACAAAAATTTTTGTATATATGTATAAGGATATGAAATTTTACATGAATCGACACTTGTACACATCATGCCAACAAGTTATGATAAATTATCCCCATTACAATTGCTTTTTGGTCAGGAGTTAAATAGAATCCATTTTAGATTTTTTTTTGAATGTGTAGTATATCTTTAAGTTGATCCACCACAATGCACAAAATGGGTATTTAAAGAAAGTTTTGAATATATATTAGTTATGAATCTCATTGTACTATTAAATGTTTTGAATGAATTTGAGATTCCATTATGACATGATTTTGTAATTACGACTTTGGTTTGATAGTTTTCCCAATATGGAGGGGGAGAAAATAATATTTGTATGAAATAAATTAGTTAGAATGAATTATTATTATCTAAATCCTCATAGAATGTAATTTGAACTAGAAGTTCAAAAGATAATTCACTTTATTACAATTTATCTACTAGATGTATTTACTAACCTGATAAAAATAACCAAATGTTATATACCAGTTAAAGTTTTGATTTGAACTGAAGTTCCAGTAAGACAGTATAAATGAAAGTTGTAACATCCCGATTTTCAGTGGTTTTGAGACCATAATTTTGATGAAATAATTCGTAAATATTATTCAATTAATATTTACGAGAATTATAATGTTCTATTAAATCCCGGTTAGGAAATTTTATCAATTAGATAGCTTAATAAGTTAAAAGGACTGAATTGTTAAAACTGCAAAGGCTGAGTAGTTAAATTAAAGGGACTAAAGGGATAATTTAACTCATAGGAAATTAGTTAGTGGAATTTGATGAGGTTATGCTTAATTAAGTGGTTTAAATAGGCTTAATTAATGATTTATTAAAGCTTAATTAAGACAGTTGAAATATTTACAAAAATGTCATAGCATATATAATAAATTAAACCTAAATTTCTTCTCATCTTCTCCACGGAAATAGAAAGGAAATATTTTGATTTGAAGCTTTGATTTGGTAAGTGTATCGATGCACGTTTTTAGTAATTTTTATATTCTTAAGTTCGCATCAACTTGGTCTAGCTAAATCGAGGACCAATTTGTGAAACTGTTAAATATTATAAAAGTTTTCATTGATGGATGAAGTTATTTATTAAACCTTATGATCAAATATGAAGCTTTTTTGATAGATTTGATTATTTTAAAAAGTGATTTTTTATGATTTTAATGTTTAGGGACTAAATTGATTAAATGACAAATTACTTGTACTTGAGGTAAAATTATTGCAAATAGGGACTGATATGAAGTTATAGAACATTTGGCTATCATCGGTGTTTAGGAAAAATGGGTAAATTGCATGATTAGGGCCTAGGGGCTGAATTGAATAAAAATGAAAAGTTAAGGGGAAAATAGGTAATTTTACAATAAAGACCTAATTGCATGAAAGGATCAAATTGTGTTGTCATTGTAATTGATGGAATGAAATTATTATTTTTAGATCAAGAACATGTTAATAATTATGGAAAAGGGAAAACTACGGAGTAGTCCCTGTACTTTGGAATTTCCTGCAAATCAGTCCAGTAAATTCGTACGTTTATTTATGCTTCTAATAATATTTATACTCTCTGTTAATATACTCTTATTGAATGTTACTTTATATACTGAAAGTATGCTCTATCGAGCCATACCTACTGGTTCTACTGAAAGTAGCTCAAACAAGCAAATTTCACTGTTATACTGAGTGAAGCTCAAACGAGTAAAATCTACAGATATACTGAAATAAAGCTCAATCAAACAAAGTCCACTGAGCATACTGAACTACTAAATTGGTTGTAACGACTGTTATAAGTAGCGTATAATGAGAATCTCTATGTTAATATTGGTTGATGCTATGTTCTATCAGAAAGTTTTATTGAATTATAAAATGAAATTACTAAGCTTTATTCAAGCTTATTTGTATTTGGTTCATTTTGTATATTACGTTTTGAAGACTAAGAAGATTGGGTCAACGTCAAAGATCACACTATCCGGGAACCTTAGTAGATTTAATCCTCGATTTTGGTATATAGCATGTATTAGGACCCTATGTATAACTTATGTCAATTACTTAGTATGAGTAAGATGTTATGCTATGATTTGGGAGAATCTACATGTTACCAAATGGGATTAATAGTTAAAGGTTTGAAATGCTACGTCATGTGATAACTCAAAGTTGCAATGCTATGGTTGTTATGGTATGTATATATATAATGTACTTGAGTTGTTAATTGGAAGTGAAATGAGATGAAATGCATTGAAATGTTAATGATAACACTTTAATTGACATCTTGGTTGAGTTTATTGACATGTTTGAGTGTAATTGAAGTTGGTATTGGTCTTTGTAATTGTGTGATTGAATATGTTTTAGGTACTTAAGCATATGGGTGAGAATTAAGCTTGGAATTGGACATTTTAGGGCACACACGGCTTGAGACACGGGCTGTCACACGGCCATGTAAAGCACATGGGAAACCCACACGGCCTGTGCCCAGAGTGTGTGTAAAAGTAGTATAGGTGCAGTTTTCACATGGGCAAACACACGACCCACGACACAACCATATGAATGTATTTCGATTGTTGCACGGGCTGGTACACGGCCTGCGACACACCCGTATGATTCAAATCAGAGAGTAACACGGTCTATGCACACGGGCGTGTGGGTTAGTCACACGGCCATGTTAGAGCCACACGGACTAAGCTCTGTCACATGGCCTAGACACATGACCGTGTGACCCCTGACTTGAAAATTTTCATTCTTTTCCTAAATGTTCTGATTTGTTCCGAATTGGTCCCTAAATGTCCGTAGTCTATTCTTAGAGCTTCGAAAGCTCGATTTAAGGCCCGAACTGAATGGTCTCTTTCATATTGAATAATACTTGTGGTTATGGAATTGAATCAATTATTGAATATAAATTATTATTAATTGTTCTTACTTGACTAGTAACATCTCGTATCCTATTCTAGTAACGGAAACAGGATAAGGGTGTTAGAAAAGTAATGCCTACCAAAAACATGACGATTCGATTGGTTCCAAAGATAAAAATTATTGTAAAAGAAAAGAAAAATAAATGTGGATGGTCATATAGTGGAGGCAGGTGCTCCCGAAGAGACATAACTAATTATTAAAACTATAGAAGAGATTCAGATACTTGAAGATGAAAATAATGAAAATAATGAGATCTTGATAATTTATGTCAATATGAGAAAATATGGAATCATGGAAAATAGAAAATTGTCTACAATGGTTTTGCATACGATATTATTATTGAAATAATGAAAGAAAATGATGATATTAAATAAATTTGTTTAGAAATATATACATGTAATAGATTAGCCAAAATGGAAAGACACCATTCAAGTAGTATTAAATTTGTGCAGCTGTTGGACCAGTAGTCCAAATGTCTAAAGATATAAATCTACTGAGATACAAATAATTAGTTTTGTGAAAATGGAATAAATGAAATGTAACAACCCGATTTTGACCCTAATCGAAATAGTGGTTTCGGGACCACGAATTTGAGTTCAAAAAATATTTTAAAATTATTTTCTGTGTTAAATATGTGTGAAATTATATATGTTAAAGTTTCGTGAAATAATTTTACTGTTTGTGTGCTTAATTTGAAAAAATGGCTAAATCGCGTAAAGTGAAAATTTGAGGGTTAAATATGGAAGTGCTTAATTGTTGTTGTCTTTATAAATTGGAGGTTTTATGTGGCAATTAAGCCATTTTCCAAGTTAGTGGACGGCATTAGGTGATAATATATAGTTTTCTTATATTATTAATATAATATATAAATGTTATAATAAGGTATAATATATTATTATGTTATAATAAACATTAAAAAAAACCATTGTCATTATTTTCACTTCATCTTCATCACGAAACAAAACAAAAGAAAACAAAGAAACAAAGCTAGGGTATTCGGCCATTGTTGAGCTTGATTCAAGGTGAGTTTTAGATCGGTTTTTGATAATTTTTATGTTTTTGAGATCGTTACTTCAAGTATTATCCGACCCATGCTAGAATTTTTTATTTTTATGAATGTTTTGAGTTATGCCATTAATGAATAATTGTTTTTTTTATGATGTTTGATGATGGATTATGAAATATATGTGTTAGGTTAACATGTTTTGTCTTTGAATTTTTGGTGAATTTGAGTAATTAGGGCTAAATTGAAAAAAATAAATTTTTGAGGGACTAAAATGCAAAATAATGAAATGCATGGACTTGTATGAATACAGGGAAGATTCGGCCTAACTATGTTGTTGTGAGATTTTGTGTATTTTGTGTTTTATGCAATAGGGACTAAATTGTAAAAAGTGTAAAATATTAGGGTCAAAATGGTAATTTGACCATTTATGTGTTTTGGATTAAATTGAATGATTTAATGAATAAAAGGGTTAAATTTGAATATGTTTAGATCGAAAACCGAAGAAAATGGAATTAGATCGGGAGAAGTCGAAAGTGGTTGATTAGTTGATTTCATCCGTCGATATTCGAGGTAAGTCTATTAGCAAATAAATGTCATTAAATTAGAATGTATATAAATTTTATATGCTGAATTTTAATTGTATGAATTTTTCATACTAATAGCCGAATGTATAAATGCTTTTGAAATTTGGGTACAAGTTCGAATTAATGAGATACGATGTTTGAAAAGCTTAGTATGAATTTTAAAGAATAAGTAGGATTTCCTATCTATGAATTATGTGTAAGACCGAATTTATATCAGTGATATTCAGGCTTTATCCTAGTAGGCTTTATGCCAGTGAATTATAACAGGCTTTATGCCGGTGAATTATATCAGGCTTTATGCCTAGCAGACTTTGTGTCGATGTATCATATTTGGATTTGTGTCTAGTAGGCTTTATGTCGATGTGGTATTGAATGGGATTAATGAATTTAAATGATCAGGTATGGAATGTTTAATTTTCTATTTGATAATTAGGTAAGTAAGTTGGTTGGTTATATAACAAAATGATACATAATGCTATTATAAGTATATGTGTGTATATGAATGGTATGTTCGGCCTTATGTTAAATATAAGTATATGATTGGAAGTTTGTGTATAAACAAATAACCATGACAAAAATGACTTGAGATTAGTTAATGTATTAGTAATGTTTATATAGGTGTATTTTCGACTTTGATAAATTTCTTAAGAGATTATATGTTATATATATATATATATATATATATATATATTTTGCTAAGGCTTTCTAAGCTAAGTTAGCTTATTTGTATTGTTTTTATTTGTCATTGTTTTATAGATTTTGGAGGTCGTTACGTGCTCGGGGATCGTTAGTGAAGTCATTCACACTGTCGTCTACTTTCGGTATTTTTAAAAGTTTTATTACGAACTTATAGCATGTATAGGCTAATATGTATTTTGGTTTGATTTTGGATATGTATATAATAAGCCATGTGAAAATGGCTTGTTTATTTTATAAATATCGAAATTTATGCCTTTGCTTGATGATTTTGTATGGTTGTGATTGGTTAATGGTGTGTTTTGATTAAAGGTTGGATGTGAGTAGTAAATATACTTAGTTAGTATTCGGCTAGGGTATTTGATTATTTAGGCTTGGTTTTGAATGACAAAGAATGTATATAATCTAATTGATATGGTAGTTAATTTGGATGATTGATTTTGAAAATATTAATTGGTTGTGTATATGAATTATAGGTATGATAATTCACATGCGAATTAGGTAGGGATTCATGTTTGTGGTTGAATATAACATATTAGATATGTTATTTAGCTTGCAAATTAGATATTTATGATTTGGCATTTGTATCCAAAATGGTTAAATTTAATTTGATAAAATGTACATAAGGTTATAATGTTTAAAATGCTATGATTTAATAATTGAATTTAGAAATGGCTTTTGGTTTTAGGGTGTTATGCATGGTTGGAAGATGTTAAAAAAAGAAAAAAGAAAAATATAGTTGGTCATGTATAGAGTTACTTAACCTTTTATGTGCAAATGATTATTGAACTGTGAGATATGGCTAAATTAGTTTAGCGGTGTATGTATAATGTTTATTAAATATTACGTTTGTTATTTAGTTAATGATTTGGGTTGAAAAGACGTAATATGTGAATGTACTCAGATTTATAAAATGGTATGTTCGTTGATTTGTTATTAAATAGATGTAAACAAATGGGTGTTTCGATATATGCTCAAGATATAAAATGAAATATGTTTGATTATAAATTGAGTATTCAAATATCATGGAAATGATGGCCGTATGATTTGAATTTTTTTTGTAATTATGAAACATGTGCAAATTAGTTTTGATATTTGATGGCTTGGCTTGAAAGTTTGAATTAGCAAACGTAATTGAAATGGTTAGATATTGAAATATAGTTTGTATAAGAGAATGTTCAATAAAGCATGATTTGTGTGGTTAGAAATGTGATTCAAATAGATGATTTTGACTTGTATGAATAAGAAGTTGGTTTATTAATTTTATTTCAGAAAATTTTATAAAGGAGAATACATTACTGTGCGTACAAATTGTAAAGAATGTATGATCTGAACTGTGTTTTATTTGGTAATGCCTCGTAACCCTAGTTCGACGACGGACACGGATTAGGGGTGTTACATGAAGTTTTTTGCTAAATCCTGACATTTGATTATAATATTCTTTTGTGGTGGATGTAATAACTTTTAGATACCTTATCGGATTGATAGTTTATGAAAGATTTGACATGCGTCTAATGATTGTTGTTACAACATTTATATGAATAACTATATAGTGAAAGTTTATACTAAAATTCTTAAAGGATTTAGAATGCTAGAAGCATATAGAAATTCTTGAGAACTTGTTCAATATGTTTGCGTAAATATTTATATGAATTGAAATGATTTGAACATATGTGGTAAATTTGACTTAGTAAATAATAGTTAAAGGAAGATTATAAAATGATTCAAAATATCTATTTGTATTTTTATAGAATAATCATGATCAAAATTTTCTATGATTATTACTGAAACTCCTGAAGAGATCAAAATATTCCCTAATTTTTTTCCTCACTCATGACTTTCAAAAGAATGGTGATATAAATGCTTAGAAAATTCGTTCAAGTGATCATTTGAAAAGCTAGCATTCAAGATTGAATACATAGAATTTGAGATATCATGCGATGCTATCATGAGGAGGAGTAAATACGTGTTTATACTAATTTTCCCTTAATCGATGTTGTCTCCTTAGATTTTCCTAGTAAGGGTTTTAATGAGGCAGAATGTTATGTGTATTATAGACATGTGTACTCCTTTTCTTTCACTAAGATTTTTTTTCCCACTAGTTTTTTTTATCTTAGTAAGATTTTAACGAGACATATTATCTACCAATGGACATCTAAGGGAGTGTGTTATAAATATTTTTATTATTAAGTGGATGTCCATCAAGATTAAGATAAGTTTGATGTATTTAGGATTCTAATGTCCATTAGAAGTATAGTTTTATATCATGTATTCTTCTTATGTTTATAAATATAAACTTGAAAGAAGTTTTGTAAAAAATCTCATTAATAAATAAAATATGTATTCTCTTTGCTCTCCAATTTCTTTATTCTTCATTCTCTTTATTTCAAAACAATATTTAAATTTTAACATGTCTCGTTTCACAATGAAACAAACCAGATATGTAGAATACTACAAGCTAAAGAAAGATCAAATTACGAACCGAGAAATTGTTTTAAGGAGTCAAAATACAATATATAAGTTTATTTAAGATAAAGGTTAATATTTTGTGCATTGACAGTGTACCTTTTTTTATTCCACAAGCAACTTTAAAAATTATCATGTCTTTTTTTTAATCTTTATTTTTTTATTTATTATACTCTTGTAGGACACTTGTCAACCCTTGACCTTACTTGTGAAGTCTAAAAACTTCACTGGCAATGTACCAACTATTATTCATTAAAATAAAACTAATTATTCTAAAAGTTCATATAATATATTTTATTTTGTTTAATTATAAAATATATTTTAAAACAAGCTAAATTGAGTTTTGGGTGAGTAATTTAATTAACTTTTTGTTGGCTTAATTCACAATTTGGCCTTTGATGTATACTCATTTTCTCACTTTGGTACCTAAACTTTTTTTTAGCCCAAATTGATACTTAAAGTACACTCACTACTCGATTTGGTACCTAAAGCATGCTTCTATTATATATTTTAGCCCATTTTTAACAGATGTTAAAAAAAGCTTATAGCCAATCACACATCGCCACATGGAGTCTTTATCTAAAAATTATTTTCTTTTATTAAATGTATATACACATTAAAAATATAAAAAATTCATAAATATATATAATCTAGAAGAAAACAACAAATAAATTATAAAAATAAAATTACAAAAATATGATAATTGAAAAGAAGTTAGTTGAAATTAATAATATTATTATACAAAATATAGAAATATTGAAAAAATATTTAAAATTTTAGAATTCATTAAAAATATAAAATATTGAATAATTTGTATAAATTACAAAAAATAAATATTTAAATAAAATTATATATAATGTAAAAATAATATAACATTTTAATATTATTTTAATAAAATTTAATTTTTTAAAATATTTTTACAATTTTATAATTTTACAATTTTGTAATAAGATTATTATTTTAACTAATTTCTTTTCAATTATCGTATTTTTAAAATTTTTATGATTTATATTTTTTCTAGAATTTATATATTTTTATGAATTTTTATATATTTATCTCCATTTTTCATTGTTTAAAGGTTAATATTTTATACACTAACAATGTACTTTTTATTTCACAATCAACCTTAAAAATTGATATATGTTTCTTTTTCAAAATATCTATTTTTAAATATTTTACTAAACTCTATATGATACTTGTTAACCCCTGACTTTGTTTATGAGGTCTAAAAACTTCATTGGCACCAAATATTTTCCCTTTTTAATGTGCATACATTTAATAAAAGGAAATATTTATTTTTAGCATAAAGATGCTACATGGCTGGCTATAAAAAAATTTAATGCTTGTTAGAAAATGGACTAAAAAATATAACGAATACATATTTTAGGTATCAAATTGGAAAGTGAATATACTTCAGGTGCCAATTTAGGCAAAAAAAATCAGATACCAAAATGAAAAAAAGGGTAAATTATAAAAATAGTCACTTTTGTTTGCCTCATATTACATTTTAGTTATTTATGTTTGAAATGTTACGTTTTAGTCACTCACATTAGTGTTTTGTTACGAAGTGGTCACTCTACCGTTAAGCTCTGTTACTTCCCTAATGACAGTTCTATGTGGCAGTCCAAATGAGTTTTAAATGCCAACTTGGATGTCCTATGTGGCAGTCTAAATTGAATTTATTTAAAACCATTGCCACATAGGACTGCCGTTAGGGAGGTAACGGAGCTTAACGGTAGGTGACCACTTCGTAACAAAATAATAATATAAGTGACTAAAACGTAACATTTCAAACATAAGTGACTAAAATGTAATATGAGGCAAACAAAAGTAACTATTTTTGTAGTTTACCCAATAAAAAAATGAGTATATTTTAAATGCGAAATAATGAATTACCTTTTTTGTTATCCAAGCGTGGCTTGATACAAGCGTAATCAACTTGAGTACAGAAATACTAAACTTAAATATTTTATATGATAATTATATTGGAAACAATTTATATTGATTTTAATTTTAAATATCATGAATAAAACTGTATGCATAAAATTAAATAAGAATTACAATTCAAATGTTAAAAATCAAGTATTAAGTAAAATAATTAAAATAGACTTAAATTAATTTATATTGTATAAAGGAAAAACATAAGATTACATTCATTAGTCATTAGAAAAGTAAAGTATAGTGTTAGATATTATAATTATTTAAATTTCTTTTCCATAATATCAACGTATAATGAAATTGTTAATTCTATAATTAATTTAAATGTAGCCATTTAAATGATTGAAAATGTAATAGAGATGTTAAACTTACAAATTAATAAATTTAAATTAAAAATTGTACTAAATTAAAAATTAAAAAAAACATTTAAAAGGTTTGAAAGAATCAAACTTAATTAATTATTGTATTTTAAAACAACTATTCAAGGGTTAAAAAGCAAATTTACAAAAAATTGAGGCCTTGCCGCCCCTAATGCCGGCTCAAAAATTAGGATGAAGAAATATTAAAAAGGTTGCGTTTTTTAAGATTTCAACGATATCACCTTGAATTGGGTTATCAAATATACTGCCCAGCTGCTACTGTATTTAATATGTAGCAAAATGAGAAATGAAGTGAATGACAACCTTTCTCATCTCACAAGTTTGAGGATCAAATCAAGGCCACCTCTACATTTTGCAATATCCTATTATATGCCAGTTGGCCTAGAAAACGTACTGATCTCTACAAAATCAAATCTTTAAAATCTCCTAGCTGCCATTGCCATGCATGAGGGGGAAAAAAACCATCGTCATCTATGAGATCTTTAAGGTTGATACATCAAGCTATTGAATCATGTATATAAGATTATTATATAATTTATAAGGCATTATCTGCCATTAAATTAATTAGGTTACTGTGAATCACAAAATTAATGAAACATGGAAACTTGAGAGAAAATGACGGTGATAACGTACCAATTGAATGATGAAATGAACAACTTATTTCAACGATTAGGGTAATGAATACGGATAGCTGTTAGGTGTGCTGTTATACATCATTGATGAATAAATAATGTGATATCCACTTTATTAATAAATAAAGTAAGAAATAGTGGAGGAGTTATAATAAATGCTAATAATTTTATTCAAATATGATTAAATAATAATTAATTATAAATAAATGTTAAAACCTTTGACTATAAATTCAAGATCCTAAATATGAGAGTTATTAATATTTATTTATAATAGTTACAATTAATATTTAATTAAGTTTAAATAAAATTATTACTATTTATTGACAAGTTCATATTCACTGATGGTGCATGAGATTATGCACTAATAGTGCATCAAATATTATTCCTAGAATTATTAGAGCAATTTGTTAACAAGTAAAGAACACAAGCATATCAACACTAGAGTTATTTACAATGTTTGGTAAAGTAGGTATCAAGATGGTCAATTTCGTTCAAGTTTCGTCCGTATCAACTAGAACATTTCGCTCTGGTAGCTAGGAAACTGGAACAATAAACTTTAGGTTTCGATTGGTACTAACCGTACCAATGTGTATTGGTTGATTTCACCCATGCCAGCCAAATTATGGTACCAGACAAAATATGGTGTATCAGCTGGTACCAATGTGTATTGCATTAATATTTTTGGGTTGGGTTGTGAAGAGAAGGAAGACTGATTCTAATCTGACAGTTTAACTGTAACTTCTCGGTATAGCGATTTACCGCAATGCACTGTACTGCATATACACCAGCCTTGTTGCATATTATTATCTGAGTGGTTTAGTCCACATACATGGTGTGTAGGGTTGGATGCACCTTTCGAGGTCCTATGTGGTGTGTTTGGTTGGAGGAGCTTAAATAGCTCTTTTGAGGTGTGATCGGGGGACGGAGAGGTGTTTTGGCTAGACGGGTGGGATTTTTTTATTACATGTTGCATTCATTCCACATTCTGTCTGTCTGTCTGATTGTGAGACTAATTGTTTATAGATCGAGGTGTTTCAGTACTGATACATTTGATTTTTTTGTGAAGACTATTCGTATATCAGATTGCCATTGAGATTTTTCTTATTGTGACACTTTGGTGTTCGTTTTTCTGTCGTTTTCGAACTGACACTGAGCTCGTGTAGCTCACCCCCTTAGTTTATCCCTTTGCAGGTACCTTCATTTTCTGTAGCTGGACTTGGCATGCCGGAGGTCTTGGAGTGATATATTTTACACACACTAATAAAATGACTTTTCAAACTTTTTAAATTTGTGAATTGTTTAAGATTGTAAACATCTATAAAGACTGTGGTATAATAAAATTTTGGATTTTAATAAATAGTTTTGTTTTGAATTCTAGAAACTCGAAACTTTACTTCTGAACGCCTTCGACGTGACTTGAATTTTCTGTTTTGAATCCTAAATGGGCTAAACGATTTAGTTTGATTTTAATAACTGTGTTCGTATAAGATTTTAACAACGCATTTGTAAAATTATTTCAGATAACTTCAGTGATCAATGTAACCTCGGGGATTCGGTCTAAACTTCTAGGCCGGGTTTTGGGTCGTTACAATTATTACTAATCTTTTCTTTTTGGGTCTGGTGTATGACTTGTTGTAGGGGAACACCTATAGAGCCGATTACAGATCTAGAGAGAATAATTCACAAAAATCATTGACAGCAACAGTAGTAGCAACAGCAGATGCAAGATCCACCACCACCTACAGTAGGCAACGTACCGTATGAGAACTTATTGTTCAACGAGGCTAATGATAACGTTTTAGGAGATCCACCAGCACCACCACAGCTACCCACGAATTTACATATGGCTCGTAATAAGAGAATCCTAAGAGATTACGTATTACCAAGTCTGGACATGGTTCAGGAAAGTATAACGAGACCGGCTATTACTGTAACAGCCCGATTTTGAGTTTAGTCAGAATAGTAGTTTCGGGACCACAAATCCGACGAGGAAAATTTTATTTTAAAATTTTGACATGGGTTGAATTATGATAGGAAGGTTGCATGAAAATACTGATATGAAAATTTTATCTATTTAGTGATTAATTAATGAAAGGACCTATTTGTATAAAATGTAGAAATTGAATTCTAGAAGCTAGAAGGGTTAAATAGCTATGAAATTTAAAACTAGAGGTGAAAAGGGGATTGAATTGCATGAATTTTATTTTTCGAGCCTAGGAACGAAATTGGAATTAATGAAAAGTTTAGAGGCGAAAATGTAATTTTTCCAAAGAGTGATTTTTGAAGTAAATTGAATAATGTGAGTGTTAAATAATTTAAATGTATTGTTGTAAATTAAGAAAGACGAAAAAATTAACCTTGATCGATTAAAAGAAAAGTGAGAAAAAGTGAAAATTATGAAAGAGTACATTCAACAACAAAACAGTTTAGACAACAACAGTTGTTTCAAAAATCACCAAAATGGTGGAAATTTAATTAAAAGCTGAATAATATATAAAATTAAATCTGAATGAGTCTATTTTCAGATAAAAGAAACGTGTATACAAAATAATTTTATATTATGAGATATTTGAATTTGGGTAAGATAGAGTCGAATGATTTTAGAATTCTGTTCGACTTGGAAAAATAATTAAAATTGTAAAAAATAATTATAGATTATAATTTATATTTTTAAAATCCTTAATGAATTTATTTTCAAGAGAAATAAACGAGGACATTATTCGAATTCTGTACAATGAGATAATTAATTTTTAGTGAAGAGAGGTTGGAACTATCAAACTATGAAATAGGGGAAACTTTAAAGAATAAACTGTACTTATTGGCTGAACCAAAAATTTTGAAAATTTTAAAGTAAAAAGATATGTGAGTCTAGTTTCAGGGAAGATTAACGTATCTTAATTTGGAGCTCTGTATCTCGAGATATAAATAAATTAGTGACTTTGACTCAGACAGACAACTTGAATTTACATATAGGAAAATAGTGATAGTATGGATAATGTTGTTTAAATGTGTTATACACATTAAGGATGTGGAATGGAGAGGAGGAGGAGGAAAATTATATGTGAATATTTAGCTAATATAAGTTTATTTTAAAATAGCTAATTTACACGTTATAGGTTCAGGGACTAAATTGAATAAAAGTAAATTTTAGGGTAATTTTTAAAATGTCAAAATGACCAAATTGCATGAAATGAATTGTTTTATTATTTAAGTTAATAAATTGAATGAAATATTAATTTAGATCAAGATCGGGCGTAAAATCAAGGAAATAAAAAAATTCCAAAATGCCCTTGTATCTTGGTATTTCGCAAATTAACTCGTAAGTTCGTATGAACTATATTCTATACAATTTTGATTAAAGTGAATGTTATTTGATGATGAATAATATATATATATATATATGTATATGTGTTAGTATTGAACTGAATTTAGAGAACTGAATTGAAAAAGAAATATGTGTTTGTATCACTATAATTCAAACTTTATCATTATTATGTGTTTAATTTACTAATTATGTTTGGTAAGTATTTTAAGGTAAGTTTTTATTAAAATGATAAATTTATGATTGGGTATTGAAATTGAGACCGATATCGACATCGAATCAATTATGGAATACTGAATATTGTTTTGAGTACTGAGTTGAATTGTGAAGTTACTGAATATTGTTATGTATACTGCATTGAACTGTGAAATTACTGAAGTAATGAATTACTGCAATACTGTGAAACTGATTGAAATAAGGAATTATAATTGATAATGAACTAAGATGGAAATTGTACTGAAAAGTGAATTAAATACCCTATTAACTAGTCGGGCTAGTCAGATATAGTTGGCATACCATAGGATATGGAAGAGTACGGGTTTTTGTCGGCTTACTGATTAGGCACTTGTGTGCCGACTACTGTTACTATTACTGTTACCAATTTGGCACTTTGTGTGTCGAATACTGTTACTGTTACTGTTACCGATTCGGCACTTTGTGTGTCGAATCACGTTAACGCATCGTTACAGATTCAAAGACTTTGTGTGTTGAATATCATATCACATTTTTATCGCCACAAATTCTATCGATTCATCGTTTAGGTAATCGTATCGTTAAGGTACAATGTGCCGTATTGGTGTATTTGGTTGGAATCCACGTATCCGCCAAAGCCCGAGTCTGTTAATAGGGTACTTAAATGAAAAGTTAAATTGAACAAAATGAAACAGTTGAGCTATTGAAAGAAACGTGATTGTGGAATATAATTTGAAAATGTGAATTGAATATGAAAATGTGAAATGAAAACATGAACTAAATATTCATGAGATAAATAATGGCTCAATGTGATAGTATATAATATTAACTAATGAAAGCCAAATTGAATTGTTATTGGAAATATATTATCGAATTTAATACTCAGTTTAGATTGAACGCGGGATTGAGTACAATCATTCTGTGGCAAAGGATGAATTTTCGGATAAGACCATAGTTGGACTATGGCACAAAAAGAACGATATACTCATATCCGTAAATCGTTCTTTGATTCAGTAAGAAATGGTATGAGACTTATGTGTTTGAATTGAAAGAATTATAGATTATTATTGATATCGATCTAAAGGAAGTGTGTTTATTGATTATATTATATTTGAAAAAAGAAATTATGAAGTATTAGAGTTATTTAAAATCCTACTAAGCATTTTATTGCTTACGTATTTGTTTTTATTTATCCTACAGGTTATCGGAAGCTCGATTGGGTTGGAAACTTGTCGGAGATATATCACACTATCCATTGGTTATATCGGTATGTTCGAATGATTGGATTTTGGATATAGTGTCATGTATAGGTATTTTGTTTAATAATGGCCTATTTCCATTCACACGAGCAGAGACACGGGCATGTGTCCCCTATTTCTAAGAAAAAATATTGAAAAGTTGAGAAATGATCGTATTTAATTTGTAAACTTCGGTAATGCTTCGTAACCCTATTCTGGCGACAGATTCGGATTAGAGATATTACAATTACAACTAATAATTTTGAGATCAAACCGACAATGATTCATACGATCCAAAATAATCTACAATTTTGGGGCACAATGACAGATGATCCGAATTAACATTTAAAATGATTCTCCAATTTAGTGATACTTTCAAGTCAATGAGGTCACTGATGACACTATTCGTCTTCAGTTGTTCCCTTTTTCTTTGATTGATAATGCCTTTTGCTGGTTAGACTGCAGACACTAGGTTCTATCATGCCATGGGATGAGCTCGGTGGAAAATTTTTACAGAATTTTTTCCTTATTAGCAAAGCGGTTCAACTAGGAAGAGAAATTTTTTTTAGACAAATGGAAGGGGAAAGTTTTCACGAGGCTAGAGAATGCTTTAAAACATTGATCCAAAATTCCCACACTACAGATTTCCTGAGTGCATGCGATTGCAAGTGTTTTACAATAAGTTGGATGCAAATGGAAAATCCAGATTAGATGGAGCAACAAAAGAAGCTCATATGAATAGAATGTACGAGGATGCATACGAATTGATAGAAAACTTGGCTTTGAACTCCTGTCAGTGTCCTATTGAACGATTCACATATGGCCAGAAACCAGTTACAGTAAAAGCTATCCAGGAAGATAATAAATACCAGCAGTTAATGGACAGACTTAACAGTATTGAATTCACAAATAATGCATCGTCTGTGTATAGAGGAGACAAACTACTCTTCCATTACATCAACAACCCTACTGAGAACATAAATTACATCTAGAATAGGGGTGGAAATCCTTACTCAAATGCTTACAACCCCCGTTGGATAGATCACCCAAACTTGAGATGGGAAGGAAATCAAGGAGGAGGTAGTAATAATGAAAATCATGGTAAAACCACCAATTATCAACCTATTTATTTGTAGAAACCTCAAGACAGATTCAACCCAACTGACCATACTGTATGTAGTCAATGCCTGGATCGAATCGAAGGGGAGATGCAGTCAATGAGAAGAGAAGTAAAACATGTGCAATTTGAGTGCACTAATTCATTGAGAACATTGACTAAACTGGAGGACCAAATGAGCTAATTAATAAGCATGATGGGAGATATTAAACAAAAAATTGACATAGTCATACCCAACAACACAAAGAATAATCCGTGGAAAGTAGAAAAAGAGCAAGTAAAAGTGGTCGGTCTTCGTTTAGGTAAAATCTTGAGTACCCCAACAAACTTGATACCAAAGGATGGAAGAGGGGATGCAAAAGGCTCTTTAGAAAAACCCTAATAAGCTAATCAAGAACCAGAACCAGAAGAAGTCATTGAACCAGTAACAGAACCAGAGAAAAGAGTAAAAGACACAACCAATAACACATATGTAGCCTTTCCTTCCAGATTAGAAGAGAAATAGAATGGAATGAGGACGGGTTTGTAAGTTTTCTAAACTTGTTCAAAACATTGAATGCCAACTTGTCATTAATTGAATTAATCGAGAAAGTTTCAAAGTACGCCAAATTTTTGAAAGAAATCATGTCTAGGCATAGGAAATTTAGGGTAGGAGGGCAAGTCAATATCAATGCGTCCTGTAGTGCTATTATTTCCAAACAGGTACCTCAGAAACTGAAAGATTCAGGAAGCTTTACGATTCCAATAGAGATAGGGAGAATTTTTTTTAAGAAGGTTCTATGATATTTAGGAGCTAGTATAAACTTAATAATCTTATCTATTTATGAAAAACACGGGGTAGGGGACCTCAAAAACACTCAAATCACATTATAATTATCTGACAGATTTACTATCCAACCGAAGGGAGTGTGCCAACAGATTTTATTATCTTAGATTTAAAAAGGATATAGATGCCCATGTTGTTAGGAAAACCCTTTCTAACCATCTCTAGAGACACTACCAGAGCCACTATTGATTTAGAGAAAAACGAGTTAACTATGTAAATTAATGGTTAAATCGAAACTTTCAGATGTGGGTCTCATCAAAGTGAGGAAAACTGAAGGAAATCGATGGAGAAGTGTCATTCCATATTTACCTTTTAATCTAACTGCTCTGAATCTAAGGATACGCCTAATATGATCAATGCATGGTTAAAGAGCAGGTATAAAGAAAGATACAGGTGGAATAGAATGAAAGGACATGACGGCTGGTGGACAAATGCGGAAAGAGATGTAAGTAGGAACATGACAGTGGAACAGCTGGACAAATCTGGCGGTAAAACATGATAAAATTTAAAATTTATTTTTCCTGTATATTATTTTCTAATTAACTAACCATATAGTTTAGATTCTAACTTTTATTTGATATATGTTTATTTTTAGATCGAGACATCCTTAAGATGGAAATTTAGGCTGAAACAGAGTTGGTGTTGCAACACCCCGCACAGAATGTTAGAATTGGAAAAAGCACCTCGATGTCACGACGCGACATGGCCCTTCCGCGTCGTGACATAGAAGACAGTTTCACTAAGTTTTCCAATCTGCAGGGTGTGTCGCGACGTCGGTACAATAACAGGGATGTCACGAAATGTTACCCCTATGTTGCGACGTCATTGTAATTTTCTATAGGTGACCCGACCCGACAGAGCAACCTGACGACGTTAAAACCTATTTCGACCAATTTTTAACCATCTAATCACATACTTTTTTTCCTAAAAACTCATCACTCACCTACTTAAACACTTTTTCACCCCTTAATCTTTCTAACCTTCTCAAATCTCTTAAACCCAAAAAACCTAATTTTCACTTCTTCTTGTTTATAAACTCCAACTCTCAATCATATTTGGTACAATAGAAAATGGTAATACTCAAGGGAACAATAGACGCCACACAAAATGAGTTCAACAAACTTTACGAGGTTAAGGGTTCTTAACTTAGATTTTTACTATTCTATCAAATTTCTTTACTTGATATTTCGGTTTAGTTCTTAGTTTAGCGATAATGCCTCCTAGAAAAGTTAGACGAACTAATGAACTTGAGCCATCGGCAGTTAAAAATCCCTCTGGTTTTGCAAACCCGAGTGTTGAAAAATATTTTAATGAATTTCAAGGGAAAATATTTATTCAAGAGAGGGGATTTGGTCTGTTGATGATCATTTGTAGGGAGATATGACCTTTAGTTTGGTACCATAGGTGGGAACATTTTTGGACAATCCCGAAAGATATTGCTGTGGTCTCGATAGTTCAAGAATTCTATGCATTTTTGTAGGATCATGAGTCTAGAAATTCTGATGGCCATATGTGGGATACTGTATCTGTGTGGGGGATAGAAAGTAACCCCTCGAACTATTTGTGATTTTTACATGCTTTATTCTATGACCAAGATTTTATTGATTAAACCGATTTGGAATACTTTAGGGATATAGATATGGATAAGATTATAAATTACTTAATAGAGGGAATGGGCGAATAGAAATACTGCTCAGGTGCTAGTATCCCAACCTCCTTCAATCAAGCTATCATGTTGCCAGAGGCCAAAATCTAGATTTAATTTGTATGCACCCAAATAGTTCCTGCTTTAAATGTATCTAATGTTAATACCTTTTGAGCAGTTTTACTTTATGCTATTTTGTAGAACAAAGCAAGTGTGTATTGGAAAGTGGATCCACCAAAACATGAAGAGATGTATTAGTGGCCAGAAAGTGGGAGTGTTCTTTCCCCACTTAGTGACGACCTTATGCAAAAGAGTAGGATTCCCATGGCATCCATTGAGTAGTCACTGAAACCATCCTGACATATTATCGGTGATATTTTGTTCCAATAGTATAAAGAGCTACGAGCCAAACAAATAAAAGATCGGAACAAACAACAACAAGAAGCAATGACTACACCAACTTCATCACAAGGGTTGATATAAGCTCAACAGGAAGTTGGTGAGAGTAGTCATCCTAAATTTTATTGGATGATACAGTAGATGCAAGAATTAGGGCCAATATTTTGAGAATTTGCAAGGAAAAACAATATCAGGGTCCTTAATTATACACCAAACATGTTTGGGCCTACACCATTCGGACAGGAGGAAGGAGAGCCTAAAAGTGAAGAAGAATGAGAGGGAGATGGAAGCGATGAGATGGATGATGAGGAGGATGATTAGAACTTAATTTTGTTTTGGGTTGTATTAAACTTAAAGAAGAATTCAATTTTTTTTAGGAACAAGATAGAAATAAATTTTTAGTTGCTTTATTTTGTGGTTGGTTTTGATTTTCTATGTAGGAATCCCACATGAAAGAAACATAATAAATTTGAACTATCAACGAGCAAAAGAGGAAGCACCCACCAATAACAGATAGGATGACCACGATGAATCATATAACTTTTTTCCTTGTTCTTTTCCGAGCTATACATTGAGGACAATGTGTTAACTAAAGTGTGGGGGTAACATAGAAAATTTGTCTCAATTTTTATGTTTTCTTTTTTATTTTTCTTGTAAATTGTGTGCCTGAACTTGTAGAAATACAAGTGTTTGGTTAGGAGCATGTGCATAGGTTGCTTGTGTTTATAGATAACTTTGGCATAATGATAGGTGATTTTAAATTTTTGAGTATTAGACTACTAAGTTCTATACATTACATTGTAAATAGGCATTAAGTAATCAATTGTACCAAATGATAAAGAAAATACAAAGAAAAAACCATGCTAGTATGAATGATAAATGGTTGAATTTGAGTTTGTTTGGTTAATTAAATTTGTGCATATTGAGATATTTAAGGGATGACCTAAGGCATTGTTTGGAACACATTCAAAGCCAAAAAACTAACCTATATTCATTCACCCCTAGTCCAAATTTTTAGCCTGAAAAAACTTCTAGATGAACCTCATTACAAAACATGAGCCTAAAACATTAATTTGTATTTACCATTTTCCTTTGGTCCTGA
Source organism: Gossypium raimondii (assembly GCF_025698545.1). Lineage (NCBI taxonomy): Eukaryota > Viridiplantae > Streptophyta > Magnoliopsida > Malvales > Malvaceae > Gossypium > Gossypium raimondii. The sequence continues at coordinate 46,262,447 of NC_068572.1, forward strand.
ATTGCACGACTATAGATGTCTAGCCATATATATTAGGGTTAAATAGATACATCATGGTGGATTTTGTAAAAGTAGAGTGAAATATGATAGATTGGTGTGATATAGAAACTATAGGTTAGCCTAAAGTGTAGAACAAAAGAAAATTTCAAAAAAAATCAATACAAGTAGAAAAAGTTCTTGAAAAGCAAAAATAATTTCTAAGTGAGATGAATTGAAAAGAAAGTGACAAAGTCACATGAATAAGAAAAAATCGTTCATTAGTGCACCAAAACTCGTAGGCTAGCCGTAGTTACTATGTTATGCTATGATTTCCTAAATGGAGAAACAATGAAGGTGAGAGAATGAGAAAAAAGGCGGTGAGCAGGTAAGGGTCACTAAGGGGGAAGAATAGGGATCGATATGATGTGCCAAACTATTTTCGTGTTTGTAGCCTTTTTGAGGCTTATTATTTTTGAATTTCATACCTATCCCAAGCCTCAGAACGTTACAAACCGAAAATTTCTATGTTACCTAAATATCCTTATGCATAAATGGGCATTATATTAAATAATCACATAAACTGCTATTTATATTCTGTTAGGATAATCAAATTACTTGTATGATTTGTTGATGGATTCCTACAGGTGAGACCCTTAATGTTTGTATACTTTGTAATGTACTGAACTTAGATCTCTGGGGTCAGAAGTGGTAAATCAATTATTTGTCATGTCAAAATCATTCGTCACTATGAAATTTTTAGTCATGTGCTCCAAAGTCAATACTTGTATCATATTTTCTCAAGGGTTGTCTTTTCTATTTCTTATTTTTGTTTATGTTGCTTGAGGGTAAGAAATGAGTTAAGTGTGGGGGAGTTTGATCTGTTGTAATTCAGTGTAGTAGATTAAACTAATTTTCACACTTTAAGAGCTTGAAAAAAAACATTATCTTTAGGTTTTAATTATGTTTCAGTAAGTTTTTTTAAAATTAATAAAATGTAGAAATTGAGTCTTTTATTGACCTTAGGGGCCGAATGAGGCCTACGGGTGAGCTAATGAACTTTATAAGTTTGAAGGAGGCCATTAGAAGGTGTACTAAACCGATATTGGTCACTATGTCGCAACACGAAAGAATCAATGTTGTAACATAAGGAGTAGAATGGAGAAATCATGAGACTGCCTTTGATGTTGCGACACAGCTGCGATACCCCTGAAGACATACTAAGAGGAGTATATTGACTCCTATGTCGCGACACAGGTCCTGATGTGTCGTGACATTGACTTGGATGAGAATTAACACGAGCTAGGAGGCGTTTTGGTCTGCACAATCAAACTTAAAGCTCAAGAACGTTAGCTAACCTAGGGTTAAGGATGACGACCACCTAAAATCTATAAATAGGCTCATTTGTCAGACATTATGAACACCAATTACTTCGTTTAGAATTCTGCTTTTAATTCCAATTTAGTTTTTCTTTTTTATTACGTTTTAGATTTACTTTCAGTTTGTTCTTTGTTTTTATCTCGAGAGATCTAATTTTTGGAGGCAACCAAACTTTGTGGATTCACGTTCATTCTTAATACAAATTAGGCTTTCCCTTAAACTCAATAGTTTTGATTCATTTATCATGTTTACTTTTTATATTGGTTCTATATTTTTTATGAAAACCATGAGGAACTAATATCTCTATGGGAATTAGTGAGTGGAGGTATGATCTATTAACTGTTTTGTAGGGTTACTCAACAGATCAACTATTTGGGAGAGGAAGAACCTAAACCCCAGGCCTGAAAACCCTAGGAAGTCATTAAAGTGGGAATTAACCCAAATTTGGTATGGCATATCCGTGAACACCTTCACCCCAAGTAGGTTTGGACTGTGAGGTCGGAAGAGAAGTAGTCATTGCCGACTCATTATTTCAGTGGAAGATCAGAAGATCCTATTGGGATAGTGACTAGTTGATTGATGAGAAACTCGAAGCAATAGTTGATGAAGATTACCAAAGCGAACTAATCACCCATAACCGAATTTGATCAATTCTTCTTTCCAATCTCTTGATAGTTATTTCTTTCTTTATTATATTTTATCAATATAAAAATCTTAAAAAATCCTTTTATTTATATTAGCGTAATATAACCTATTTCAAGTACTAATTAGATCTTTTGGTGTTTAGGTTAAAATTGATCTAGCACTAGCCTCCCTTGGGTATTATCCTCGGAGTACTCACTTACTCCATTGTAACTATATTACAACTGAACTTGTATATTTGTGGATACTGCCTCATTTATTTGTCTTTTATTGCAGTATTCACACTCTGGACGTTAGTACTTCCAAAGGCGGTCAAACATGAAAATTTGAAAAAGTTTCTCTAATTTGTAAAACCAAATATTGCAATAATATTGGTTTGTTTCAGTACCAAATAAGATAAATACTTTCTAAAGGATAGTATTCATTACTACATTATCAGGAAGGCATATATATATATTCTTAAATAATATTAATATAGTCAAACAAAATATTTAAACGTATGATTGGTACATGCTTGATGATCTTTCATATCATATTGGTAAGATAAGTTATATCCAACCTTTGAAGAGTTATCTTGACTCATTATTTTCTCAATAAAAAAATATTAAATAAAAACTTTATGCAAATTCATGTATCTTGTGTCTAAACTCGAATGAATAACTATCAGATGCTGTGGGTTCAAATCCTTTTTCTAGTGGTTGGCTTCCTTTTCTTCTTTGCGACATTGATTATCTTGTATATTTCTTTGCGCGTTTAGATAATAAAATATTGGAGGAGTAGAATAGTTGAAAAGAATACCTCCCTTCTAGAAGGCACAGGTTTGAGCCAATCTATTGGCATTGGTTTTTGTTTTCTTCTTGAATCAGGATGAGATTAGATTTATAAGGTTCTTCACTTATACTGTTAGAATTTTCTATTTAGGTGAGCGGTAAGGAAAGAATGGCATGGTTTTTTTTTAGTGTAGACGTTGGTTCAATCCCAAGGGTTGGTTTAAGGGGGATTTTTTTCTTTAGAAATGTAACAACCTGTTTTTAGTGGTGTCAAAAATAATGGTTTTGAGACCACAAATCTAACGAGTGAGGCCGTAAATATTATTATTTAATATTTACAAATCAAATATAATATTATTTTGAATTTTGATTTGATAAAATTTGTTAATTGGATGAATAGTTAAGTTCAGGTGGTTTGTCCCTAAAATCAAGTGGTTTTGGAAAATAAGGTTTCAAGACTTTATTTCATTAAATTGAGCCCGTAAATATTTTTATTGAATATCTAAAAATTTATTATATAGGTGTACGTAATTTTGGTTAAAAATTTTGGCGTTTGGATAATTAATTAAGGAAAAATGACTAAAGCGTAAAAGTTGCAAAAGTTAATCGCTATTAGTTTATTTATGCTTAATAGTCATAAAATCATGATTGGAAGGCCTTATGTTGCAATTAGACCATATTGGGTTGTTTTTAAGTGTTTTATATGTCAAGTTATATTTATTTTATAATATATGTTAAAATAATAAAAGTAAAACAAATAATAAAACAAAAAGACAACCATTTTATTTTTTTCCCACTTTCTTCAACCTCATGACAGAAACTCCATGGTTGAGCAAGGAAGCATTCGACCAAGTTTTAGGTCCTTTGCATGGTATGTGTTTTAAGCCCGTCTTTAGTAATTTTTATGTTTTTGAGATCGTTGTAGCTTAATCTAGTTAACCCAGGGACTAATTCATAAATTTTTTAAATGTTTTGAATTATTCTATTGATGAATTGGTGATGTTTTTGAATTTTTATGATAGATTTATAAGCTCGATAGTTTAATAGGGCAATTTTGTAAAGTCATTTTGGTTAATTTTTATGTTAAAGGACTAAATTGATAAAATAATAAACTTGGCATAAAATTCTTGTGATATTTTAATAATTATGGGCTTTAAGCATTATGGATATGTTTTGTATCAATTGAAGTATGAGTTGTGTTTATGGATGTGAATCTTAATTAGTATTTTGGTTGATTGTGGTGTGTGATGGCAGTGGTATGTCTATATAAGTGTTTTTGATCGTTTACTATATGCCTTATGGTAGTAGTTTGATGTTTGGTTCATTGGATGTGTATGCAATAGATGTATAGATATGTTTGCTTGTTTTATAAGGTAGGAACATGTGTATATTGAATGTGTTTTGAAGGTATGAGAATAGTTGATATTTGTTTAGCATGGCACCTAAGGAATGAGAAATGTTTTGGCTTGTTTTAAAAGTCAATTTAGGTGCACACGACCTGGGGCACCTCCCCACACTACCGTGTGTCTTAGTGGATTTTAAGTGCAGAATTTTTCACATGGGATTGCCACTGTCACATGGCCCAGCCACAGGGCTGTGTGACCCATGTTTACACTTTTTTCTCAAGATTTTGTAGAAGTTTCAATTTAATCCAGTTTTGATCCCAGTTTGTTTTAAATGTTTCGTAAGCTTAAATTAGTTCTAAAATTGATTAAAAAGCATGTACATGATTTAATATGATTTATTTGTTGAGTTTGATTGAAATTATAAAAATTTCTAAAAATTATTGTCGTAATGCCTTATAGCTCGGGTCAGGTGACTGAACCGGGTATAGGGTCTTACATTTAGTAGTATCAAAACTAAAATTTAGTCTATTCTAGGACTGAATGTAGTAGGGGTGTGCAAAATTCGGGTAAAACCGAAAAAATTCGGTTAATCGACCGAATTTGGTTAATCGGTCGGTTAACCGAATTTTTTCGGTCGGAGGTCGGTTAATTATTTTTTAATTTTTTGGTTAATGGTTAATTCGAATCAAACTTGGCCGGTTAACCGAATTTTTTTGGTTTAACCGAAAAAATTAATAAATAAAATTATAATATATAAATAGACCCACTATTCACCTAAACCCAATCCAAACCCAAGTATTCAACCCAACCCAATTACCCAACCCAACCCAATCATAAAAATTACAAATAATTTAATAAATAAAAATAAAATTCTAAAACTAAAGTCTAAAAGTCTAAAAATAATTTAATTATGTAGTGATTCAATTCGGTTAATTCGGTTAATTCGGGTAATCCGGTTAATTCAGTTAATTTGGTTAATTTTTAACCAAAAATAAAAAATATATAATTTTCTGTTAATTCGGTTAACCAACCGAATTAACCCAAAAAATTTCGATTCGGTTAATTTTTTTTGAAAAAATTTTGGTTCGGTTAACGGTTCAAAATTTTGAAAGGTCAGTTAATTCGGTTAATGTTATTTCGGGTCGGTTAACCGACCGGTTAACCGAATGAACACCCCTAGAATGTAGTATGTATTAAGTCTAGAAATACATGTCATTTAACACCCTTATCTCGTCCCTATTAACAGATTGGGGTTATAGAGTGTTATCGAGCAAAACTGAACATAAAACTTTATAACAGAAACACTTTTACAATTAAATTCTAAAATATAAAAATAAATCAATTCATGGCATAATTACACATGTAAGCATTAAATCGAGCTTATAGGGCCCTAAATACAGTTTGGAAACAATCTGGGATCAAATAGAAATAAATCAGAAAATTTCAATAAAACTTGTAAATTTGAAAAATAGGGGTCACACAGCCGTATGGCTAAGCCGTGTGACATAGACCAGACCGTGTGAACATTCAAATTCAGGACACAAGATCGTGTCCCAGCTCGTTTTCCCTCCTGTGTGAGAACTCAAAATAGGGCCACATGGTCGTGTCGCAGGTTGTGTGCCAAGTCGTGTGTGTATTCGAAGTTGGGTCACATGGCCATGCCACAGACCGTGTGCTAGACTGTGCCACAAACTGTTTTGGGATACACGGCTGTGTTGCAGGCCGTGTCTTAGACCTTGTGAAACCTGCACCTAAAACAATAAATACACACGATCGTGTGAGGTGACCGTGTGTGGCACACGACCATGTGATAGCTCGTGTCCCAGGATGTGTGCTCCATTTTTAACCCCTAAATCAAGTCAATTCAAGCACCATTTCTTGCACAACAATAAATATCATATCTAGCTCATTTCTATGGTTTAAAAGCACATTCAAATCACCAATTACATGCTAAAATTTCATCCATCCTATGCCTAACCAATATGTCATTCAAAGGCACCACAATTAATAATCATTCATTCAAATAACCCAACTAAGAAGGCACTTAACATTAGTCATCTAACATGCTCAAACCACCAACCAAATTGGCCAAAATATAAACATACACAACAAATTTACCATTCTAAAGCATCATCACCTAATTATTGACATTGAGGATTAACCTAATCAAAACCAACTCAAAAACACATCCAAACCCAACCACTTAACTAGAAATACCATTATAACATAACATTTTACATATCAACAACAAAACACCTATATACATGTCACATCCCAAAATGAAAAACAAAAGCTACCAAGATGGCTGGATAATGTGAGCTCTAATTTGATCTATCCGGTCAGTTCACAAAATGAGAACTACAAAAGAAACACAAACAAAAAAAATAATTTTAAGAAGCTTAATAAGTTCATAGTTTAAACATCATTTAACTTACCTTCACCAAGAAAACAAACAAGAAGATAATTCTAATTCCTGATAACCAAATAAAAGTTCACACCATATTTGTATTCATTCATGTATGACATAATAACCTTTCCAAGAGTTCACCAATTCCATCAATCAAAATATCTCAATGTAACCATCTATATACATAAGTAAGAATTTAAATGCAACATTTATTACTTAATAACATCATAAATATACAAAAGCATTAAGTAAGTAATTAAGCTGTAAATCAATTAACACTTAGCCCAATGAACTATAGTAGCTTAACTCGGATACTTGGGTAAGTACACCATACCAGAGGCATCATAGATGTGTAATAGAGACACCAAAGTGCAGAAAGAGGCACCGAAGTGCAAACAGAGACACCAAAGTGTAATAGAGGCATTGAAGTGTGAATAGAGGCACCGAAGTGCAAACCCGTACAAGCGTACGTTCAAACCTATTGGCATGCAAATCGTATCCTAAGCGTTTACTACGTTCAATTGGGCACTATACATAAATTCATTATATTCATACATATCCATCATTCAGAGGCACTTCATTATTTCTGTACACATACTATAAAAACTGTTACATTCATTTCAATAATGTGCAATCACAAGAATTGCCACCACCAATTACTCATTTTCATATGTACTTATTTGCAACATTTAATAGTATATAGGTAACTAATGAAATTTCACATATATTTAAAATTTACTAGTAAAAATTATATAATCATAAAGGATCATGTATCTACATATCATTATACTATGAACTTACCTACGATCCACTTCGGTTAAAACGTAAGGAGTACTCGATAATTTTTCCCTTTCCTTGGTTATTATCTTTTTACTCGGTTCTTGATCTATATATAAATTAAATTAAATTTATTAATTTCACATACATTTCAAACTCAATTCAATGCATGAGACCCTTATATTTTTCCTTATTTACAATTTTCCATAAACTTTTACATTTCTCACAATTTAGTCCCTAAACTTGAAATTCCAAATTTAATAAATTTTACAACTTCTCATGCTAACTGAATTTTCACCCATAAATCTATAGCCTACAATTATTCTAAATTCTCAATAATTCCTTATCAATTTTAATATTCAATCAATTTAGCCCTTTAACCAAAAACTAACAAAATTAATTTACAAACTAGTCATAATCAACAACAAATACTTCAAATCCATAATATAACATCATGAAAAAAAGAACTCATCGATGGTAAAATCCAAAATCCTTAAGATTTTCAAAAGTGAAGGCACAAGTTAGCTGGACCGAGTTGCAACGATATAAAAAACATAAAATTACTAAAAACAGGTAACAAATTCTTACCATGCAAGTATTACAAGCTAGCCAAACCTCCAAACCCTTCAATGGTGTTTTAACATTCAATTTTCAGTGGAAAAATCCACTAAGGAAGAAGATGAATGTTTATTTTATTTTTTTCTTACGTTAAAATTATTAAATTACAATTACGCTTTAACTAAATATATATCTTAACTAAATTCTATCCTTAAACCACCCATATTAAATAAGAATAGTATAATTTCCAATTAAGCAATTCGACCTATGTGATTTACACCATTTAATCACTATAATTCAATTATAACTAGATTTTACGACTTTCACAATTTAGTCCTTTTTAATTAACTAATTAAACAATAAAATCAACTAACCAAATCTTAATACAACAATAACATAACCCTAAAATATTAAATACCTACAAATTACGGACTCATTAGCCAAAATTGTGGTCCCGAAACCACTATTTCCTACAACACTAAAAAATGAGATATTTCATGCCACTTCATAACCTATGATAGTATGATGACTCTCAGTCAGTTGGAATGGTTTTATTATAGATCAAAGATGTTAATTGAATCCAATTGAGCTGATTCCGATGAATTATTGAGTTATGTTCCAACCACCGATCAAGGGGCTGGTCATAAGGTTCTTAAGTTTCACAATACCTTTCTTAATATGATGAGCGATATGTTTAAAGTTTATATAAGATTCAATTTCGTGGCTCAATGACCTTCACCCATTCGTCCTCAAAGTCATATACGATAGAATATTCCCAAACTTTCTATTGATAAAGTTTGAAAATGTGAGGTTGAAGAGTTTAGCGGTAAAGTGGGTGATGATTCAGCCAGAGCTGAGTATTGGTTTGAAAACACACAGAGAGTTCTTAGTGAAATGTTGTGTCCTTTTGAGGATTATTTGAGATGCACAACATCGTTGTTAAAAAAAAGAAGTTTTTCACTGGTGGTCTACTTTAACTACTGTGGTATCGAAAAAACGAGTTAACTGGGGTTTCTTCCAAATTGAATTTTGAAAGAAATATGTCAGCAAAAAATATTTAGACAAGAAGAAAAAAATAATTTATTGATTTGAAGTTAAGAAACAGATCAATTGTGAAATATGAACAAGAGTTTGTTCAGCTTAGCAAATATGCTCATAAGATTGTGCCGACTGAAGAGGAATTGTGTATTCGTTTCGAAGATGGATTGACTAATGAATTTAAAATGCTTGTAAGTGCAATAGAATTGTGTGAGCCCGTAATTTTATTTGATCGGGCTCAAAAAATGGAAGAAATTTGTTATCACAAGAAACAGAGCGGGACAAGAGTTTGAGACTTCAATAAACGAAATGTATCCAAAACATTTTCTACTTCCCTTCCAAAGAAAAATGAAAGAATCAAGTAGCTGTTTTCAGTGCCATCAGGGTTTTTTGGCAGAGATAGAATGAAATAGAGTAATGTGAGATCACAGATGACTTTAGTAGCTAGTACGGGTAGCGTCAGAAATGTAAATAGACTTGAATGTAGCCTTTGTGGATGGAATCATTTTGGAATATGTAGATTGAAAGATATGTCCTATTTCGTTTGCGGATCTCTAGGTCATTATAAGAAAAACTGTCGTATCGTGCTGATTTGAACAGAAATCAGAATGTAATACCTATTGTTACTTCTACAAGAGGCAGACGGCCAGGGATTTGAGACATAACTAGAGCCAATAGAAGTGGAACAAAAGACACAACGGTTCGACCTGAAGCTTGAGATCCCACTAGAGTTTATGTGATCCGAGTGCGAAAGGAGGCCTCAGCTCCTGATGTTATTGCTGGTACCTTTTCTATCTTTGATGTTACAGTATATGTATTAATTGACTTTGGATTGAGACATTTGTATTTATACACTATGTTAGTAACGGAAAAGAGTTTATCAATTGAGTCAACTGATATTTGACTTGACCTGCAAATTGTGTCCACTGAAAATTCAAGTTTATGACTTCCTGTTGATTTGATGTTACTGCCTTCTAACGAATTTGACGTTATTCTGGGAATGGATTGGTTAATTATTCATGATGTTATAGTGAAATATTGACTAAAAAATTGATTTGAAATCAGAGCGATGAATTGATTTTTGTTGAATCTGCTAAGATTGATTATGTTTCGAACATGATTTCAACAATATTCGCATTGAAATTGATCCAATAAGGTTGTAATGCATTTTTAGCTTATATCTTAGATTTGAAAATATCTAAAATGAAAATTGATCAGGTAACAACAGTTTGCGAGTTTACAGATGTTTTTCTCGAAGAATTATCGGGTTTACTATCAGAGTGAGTAGTTGAGTTTGCTATAGAATTAATGCCAGAGACTGCTCTGATTTTGATCGCTCTGTACAAAATGGTTTCAACTGAATTAAAAGAATTAAAAGCTTAGTTGCAAGAATTAATTGATAGAGGTTTTATCCGATCGAGTGTATTACCTTGAGGCACACCTATTTTGTTTGTGAAAAAGAAAGACGAGTTGCTGAGATTATATATAGATTATCAGCAGTTGAATAATTTACGATACAGAATAAATATTTGTTGCCTTTTATAGATTATTTGTTTGATCAGTTGAAAAGTGCTACAGTGTTCTCGAAGATAGATCTTTGATCTGGCTATTGTCGACTGCGAGATAAAGACATGGATGTATCAGAAATATCGTTCAGAATCAGTTATGGACACTACGAGTTTTTAGTAATTCCTTTTGGATTGTTAAATACTTCCGTGACATTTTGGATTTGATGAATCATGTTTTTTAGTCATACCTTGACAGAGAAATTAATAAGAATTTCTTGATAATTGTATTATCGATGAAGAAGCTATTTTAGGAACGTTGAAGTTGTTTGATCAGATAAGTGCCAGTAGAGTTTTAATTAGTTGAAAACTTTATTGATAGAAGCTTCGGTAAAGATTCAGCCTACGTCCATGAATGAGTTAATTGTTTACAGCAATGCTTCACTCAGATGACCTTGAATCATGCTGGTTCGATTATTATAGAGTTGAGAGTTAAACCATTAATTCTTCAGAGAATTTGTGAGATGCAAAGAAAATATTAAAATTTGTTAGCTAAACAGGAACAGATTCAGAATGATCAGATCACTAATTTCAGTATGAATTATGATGATAGTTTATAATTTTGAAATCAAATATGTAGGTTGGACAATTTTGAGATTTTACAAGACATCTTACATGAGGCTCCTAGCAGCGTTTATTTAATTTAAACCTGGCAACAACAAATGTGTAATGACTTGTGACAAAGTTACTGATGGCCAGGAATAAAACGTTAAATTTCAGAGTTTGAATCGAAATATTTGGTATGTTAACAGGTCAAAGCTAGATATAAAGTTCTGTTCGGGTTATTACAGTTTGTTTTGATTTCCAATTGGATATGAAGACGAGTCACGATGGATTCTGTATCTGGACTATCTTTGACGCTGGGAAAGGGAGAATCAATTTGGGTTATTATTGTCAGACTAATAAAATCAGCTCATTTTATTCTAGTTAGAACAGGTTACTCGCTTGAAAAGCTAGTTGAATTGTATGTATCCTAAATTAATGAAACTATGGTGCAAATAGAAAGACAGTCAGAACGGGTAATTCAGATTTAGGAGAACATAAAATAGAGAATTATCGTATTGATAATGTGTTAGGAAATAAAGATAAAAGAGAATAAAGAACAAAGAAATTAGAGAGCAAAAGAGAATACTTATGTTATTTATCAATTGGAATGTTTATAAAAGTTTCTCCAAAGTCTATATGTAACACCCCTTACCCGTATTCAATACCGGAATAGGGTACGAGGCATTACCAAAACACATGCACATGTAAACGTATTTAACCGAGTTATAAAATTTCATTTAAATTAAAACTTTCAAAATAATTAACATGCTTCTATAACTTTTCACAGTATATCCTCAAAATGTTATAATCATAATAATTAGGGCTTACGAGACCCGATACATACTCATGCAATTCAATGCTTCATTTCCATTTCCTTCAATTCGCAATTTCTCATGCTCACGATTTAGATCATATCACTAGCAATTTCCATTTAATTCACGTACAATTCAATGACATCAAGTTCAACACTAATACGTATTTACCATTTAACTCAATGTTTATTGATTATACCATTCAATAACACATTTATGAAATTCTCAATTTTGCAATGAAAATATATTTTAGCTTGAATAACAACATCGTCCTGATATAAATACACTACCACTTATCATTTACTTTAATTCTTTTGGGCCCATTTGTCACTTACCATCCTTAATCAAATTAGGGAACGGTTACGGAAAATTGAGTACTTCACTTTCACTTTGCCATAGTATAACTATGGTCTTACATATGATCACTTATCACTTGTCCCTGATCAGATAAGTGTAGCTAGGCTACCATTTATCACTTTGTCACTTGATCAGATAAGAGTAGCTAAGGCTACCACTTATCACTTTCTCACTTGATCAGATAAGAGTAGCTAAGGCTACCACTTATCACTTTCTCACTTGATCAGATAAGTGTAGCTAAGGCTAACACTTATCACTTTGTCACTTGATCAGATAAGTATAGCACTTATCACTTTTTCACTTGATCAGATAAGTGTAGCTAAAGCTACCACTTATCACTTTGTCTCTTGATCAGATAAGTGTAGCACTTATCACTTTTTCACTTGATCAGATAAGTGTAGCTAAAGCTACCACTTATCACTTTGTCTCTTGATCAGATAAGTGTAGCACTTATCACTTTTTCACTTGATCAGATAAGTGTAGCTAATGCTACCACTTATCACTTTCTCACTTGATCAGATAAGTGTAGCTAATGCTACCACTTATCACTTTATCACTTGATCAGAAGTACTCAAATCCGGCGTTCCGCTCAATTTGATCATTTATTCATATATCAGGCTTACCAACATGTGTTAATTCATAAACCATTCATGACATTATTTCATGATACATCATATATTGAATATACCATACACACATGCTATGAAACTTTATTTTCACACATGAGTTTAAACCATGACCAATAATGCACAAATATAAGTATAATTCATATTTCATCGTTTATCAATTAAAATCAAGCATATGACCAATTATACACAAATCATTCATATATTTCCCAATTTTCCTCCTCCTCCTCTCAATTCCACATCCTTAATGTGTATAACACACTTAAATAACATTAACTATAATTTCACTATTCACTCACATGTATATTCAAAATTGTTTATCTGAGTCAGAGTCACTAAATTATTTTTATCCGGAGCTACAGAGCTCCAAATTAAGATCCGTTAATTTTACCTGAAACTAGACTCACATATCTTCATATCATAAAATTTTCAGAATTTTTGGTTTAGCCAAATAGTACAGTTTATTCTTTAAAGTTTCCCCTATTTTGCTGTCTGACAGTTCCGACCACTCTTCACTAAAAATTAATTATCTCATTTTACAGAATTCAGATGATGTTTTTGTTTGTTTCTTATAAAAATAGACTTATTAAGGATTCTAACCATATAAATCATAACTCATAATAATTTTTTTACGATTTTTAATGATTTTCCAAAGTCAGAACAGGGGAACCCGAATTCATTCTGACCTTGTCTCACAAAATCTATTATATCTCATGATTTACAATTCCATTGCTCACACCATTTCTTTTAAGCTTTAGTTTCATATTTTATTCATCCTCTAATTCAATTTATACAATTTTTTGTGATTTTTCAAAGTTACACTACTGCTGCTGTCCAAAACTGCTTTAGTGCAAAATGTTGATTTCCATTTTGCCCCAAATTTCACAGTTTATACAATTCGATCCTTTCTCAATTAACCACTCAATTAATCTAATTTTCTCAATTAATACTTTACCTAGACATTATAAGTTGTTACTCAACTATTGAAATTCAGAATTTCCACATATAACTCTATCTTCAAACTCTTTTACTATTAGGTCCCAAACATTCACTTTCTATTCAATTCTTTCAATAAAATCAGCATATGAACAATTTAAAGCTCTAATTTCATGATAAATTATCATATAATTCCAGTACATATTCATATCAACTTTCAACTTCTTTCATAAAATCAAAAACTAATGAATTTAACAAGTGGGCCTAGTTGTAAAAGTCATAAAAATACAAAATTTCAAGAAATAGTCAAGAATTGAACTTACTTGTAATAAAAATATGAAGAACCAGCTTGAAGAAGCCCTTCCATGGTGTTTTAGCTGATGAGAATTCAAAAAAATGAAGAGAAATCTAGATAATTCCTCTTTGGTCCTAACTTTATTAAGCAAATTTTGCAATATTCCAATTTTGCCCTTAATTCTTCTCACTTTCTTGCTGATTTCATGCCTTTGCCGTCCAGCCCAAATAGACCTTGGGTCTATTTTCCTTTTAAGCCCTCTTCCTTTTATCATTTAAGCTATTTAATCATTTCCCAAAATTTTGCATTTGTTACAATTTAGTCCTTTTTGTTCAATTAATTATCAGAACTTTAAAATTTCTTAACGAAACTTTAATACTAACTTTTTAACACTCCATAAATATTTATAAAAATATTTATGGCTCGGTTTTAAAATCCCCGAGGTCTTGATACCTCATTTTGATTCTAATTATTTTAATATTTATTTCTAGTGCACTATTCACTATTTCAAAAATTTTCTTAACTTCACATTTAACTTATACTTACTAAATTAATAATATTTTCTACCCATTTATCAAATTTGGTGATCTCGAATCACCGTTCCGACACCTCTAAAAATTCAGACCATTACATTTTTTTTTCTCGTCGGATTTGTGGTCCCAAAACCACTGTTCCGATTAGGCCTAAAATCGGGCTATTACACTATATTTATAGACATAAAAAGTATACATGATATAAAACTCTACTTCAAATGGACATTAGAGTCCTAAGTACATCAAACTTATCTTAATCTTGATGGACATATATTTAATAATAAAATATTTAAGGGTGAATTTGGACGAGAGATTTGACGGAGGGATTTCCCTTGTATCAAAGTTTTCAAAATTATAAAAATAAAATTACTTATTTAGGGGAAATACTAAAGAATTTCAAAATTTGTGAGTAATTTCAAGAAGGAATTTTAGGCTCCGCTAGGTTTTAAAAAATATTTTCTATTTCCATTTTCCATGTTCTTTTGAAGCAAATAGTTTTTATTTTTTTTTAAAAATTGAACAACTTTAGTAAAAATTGTGTTGATAACTATTTTCTATAATAGAAAATAAAATAAAATAAAATAAAATAAAATAAAATAATTACATTTATATGGATTTGAACTAAGATACCAAATTTAACATTTGAAACGCTGTTGTCGAAACCATTTTTATTTTGAAAAACGGGGTCGACTTTTAAAATGAAAATTGAGTCACCACCAATCTTTTTTCGAGGTGTGATCGGGTCACCTTGAGATTAATCATTTTAATAAAACATTTTGATTTATTAAAATAATGATTTTGGTCTACAAAATTCGAGAAAACGGGTTCGGGAGTAAGTTACGCACGAGGAAGGATTAGCACCCTCGTAACGCCCAAAAATTGGTACCTAATTGATTAATTAATGACCTAATATCGAAAATTTGAAAAGATTTCAAAATACGATCCTCTTTAAAAACCTGAATAAATTGAATTTGATGTTAAGACCTCCTTGTCCCGAAGTAATAGGATGTCACATCCAGTAAGTTAGGATACGACATTTTAACCCTCGAAACTAAGCTTGTCTCATGCATAAAGTTTAAAAAGGATATTTGGTTATTTGGATAAAAAAATTGAAACCCAGTAAGTTAGTGCACGATTTTCTCAAAGCTCCAAAGTACCGAATATTGCCTTATTTTTAAAAGTTTTCTTTTTTAAAATTGGGGAAAATTGACTCAATATTAAAACGATGCGTAAAAACTTTGATAAAAAGGCGATATAAAAATACAAATAAACAATTTATAAAACACATAATGACAATTATTTAAATACTAGCATCAATAATCAAAGACCAATGAATTTAAAACAAAGAGTATAAAAAATAGAAGACAAAATAAAATGTAAACAAATTTAAAAATAATGAATTTTGAAAATGAATAATAAGGAAAAGAAATTTGAAATTAACAATATATAATCAATAAATAAATTATATATATAAAAAAGTAGGTAATATATGTATAAGTTTGGAAAAATAATATATAAAAAATGAAAATAGGTAATATATAAAGTACTAATATATAAATGAGTTTAAAATAAATATTGTGTAATAAGGAATTTTGAACAAGTTATACAAAAACATCTTAAAAATAAGTGGTATATAAAATATATAGTATAAAAAATTTGCAATTGATAATATGTGGAAAAAAATTTAAAGCAAATGATTTATAACACGAGTTTTAAAAATAAACAACATGTGTGACATAATATTAAAACAAATAAAGTATATAATTAATGGAAGAAAATAAAAGAATAAGAATAAATGGTTAAATGAATGAACAATATGTAAATAAGAAAGTTGATGGATAAATAAACGAATAAAAGTAAAAGAATAATTAATGATTAAACAATTAAATGGATAAATAAAAAATGTTAAAAAAATGCTTAAGTCAGCCTAACTCTCACAATATGAAGATTCAACTAAATTCCTCCACCAAAATCCAACTCAAATGAAAGCAACTTAAAAAGAAACGAAGATGAACGAAGAACAAAATTAGAACAAGCCACAGAAAATAAGAACACAAGAGAGGGAGAAATTTAAGTGAATGCTCTTAAGAATTATTATTGCTCCAAACTCCAGTGTCTTACAATGAAGGGAGAGACCTCTATTTATAGTTGAGCCTCCCCAAATCTAACGGTACAGATCAATTATATCAGCGGCTAAGATTAAGGGGTATCTACAAATTAAATCTCTAAGATTACAAAATCATATCTTCTAAGATTGCATATCATATCTAAGATTGCATATCATATCTAAGATTGCATATCCTTAAAGATTATGTTTCCATATGCGTCAAGCTTGTAGATGGACCTTCAACCTTTTCAAGTAATGGGCCATTTCGATCGGGCCAAATGATACAATTTTGGACTGGACTTGGACTTTATTTTATTATTTTGGGTTTATTATTTTTTTGTGAACCCGGGCTAAATTGGCCTATTACAGCTGTTAAAAATAATACTTTTGAATTTATATGGGTTTGGACCAGAGTCAATTTATTTAAAGTTAAAAACCATTATTTTCATCATGTTCACTTTTACAAAACATTATAAGTGAAAATAATGAAAAATTTTATTCTTTTCTAATTTTCACATATATTCATTTTCGTTTTCATTTTCAAAAAATCATTTTTAAAATTTTCTACCAAATACATTTTCTTTAATGCTTTCCATTTTCCAAGAAAATGAAAACAAAATGGCTTTTATTTCCTAAAACCAAACGGAGTCTTAGTAGTTCAATTTTCTCTTTCAAATTCCACCTAAAAGGTGATTTTTCAAAATTTCTCATAACTTTATTTCATTTAATACACATAGTTTGATTATAAGATAAAAGAAATTAAACTTCAAAAATCATATTTATTTAATCTACAATATATTTTTAAATATATATATAATTGTTTACAAATCTAATGATATCCATTTTAATGTATTTATTTTTATTTTGGTGAAATTCTTGTAATATCCAAATAACATTTTAAATGATGAAATTTAAAACTCTCATTCAAAGGCAGTCAAAAAATAATTGTTAACCTAATTTAAACACTTGTTTCATATTTAATTGTGAGTCTTTTATTTAATGCCATTTTGTTAAAAGGTGGTGTAGCACTGAGTTTTGTATTAATTTAGATGAGGATGAAAATGATTAGCTGTTCAATTGAAAGCATATAGTGAAAAGATGTTAAAAAATGAAACCGTGACGCCCAAAATTGTCCCTACATGTGCATGCCACTTAAAGAGGTGAAAATAGGAGCTTTTACTGGATCATAACTCTCACAGATGAAGCTTTTTGTTTTTTTCCTATTCCCAGCGGCTCAATAAAAACTAGAAACTTACCTCCAATTATTGTGTTTAATTCTCATCAACAACATTTTCAGTGTCGCTTTCGAATCATTAATTTACACTAATTACAAAGCAAATCATTTGCTAAAATGATCCTTGTTTTATTCTTATATTTATTTATTTATTATTTTCTTTTAGCTGCTCACATATTTTAGAGCAAAAACTCTTCTTATAAAGTTCTCAAACATCCAACTTCAACTTTTAAATTCAGTCATGTTATGTCATCCCAAAAAATAATTTAAGCCACTATCATATCCAAGCAGGAATTGATTTAATGGCTAAAGCTAAATATCCACTTCAACAAAGAGATTATAAATTCAGAACTGATGGAAGAAGATTATTAGCATTTCATTCTGGAATTGTTGAAGAAAATGATGAAGAATCCATACGACTACTAAAAAAGTTAGCTGATACGAAAATTGAAGATTTCCCATATGATATTCTAGAAAAAGTCAGACACACATGAGAAACTTGTCATCAAGATATTTCTACAATTTATCATTTTTAAACAAAGAAGATGAATCAAAAAGGTTGAAGTCAAAAAAGATGGCAACCTGAAAGAAGATCCATACACCAACAACAAAGTTTGGCAACGTGGAGATCATGATGATGGAAGCAACCATTAATGCTAATTAATGACATCCAAATGCAGATAAAAAAGTCTTGCAACGTGGAAGCTATCATCAAAACAATGATGATGTAAGCAGTGATGGAAGCAACCATGACACAAGTAGTGATAGAAGTAGCCATAAATGCAAGCATGCAACGTGGAAACAACCATGACCATGCAACTAAAGAAACAAGAAGACAAATGAGACGTGGAAGCAACCACATCCATTTGAAGCTGAATCCTTATCAGAAACACTGTTCGGGATTCAAAATACAATTGTATAGAATTTTTAATCTCCTCTATAAATAGATAGGAAAGATCAATTGTAAAGTATCTTAGAATGACGAAATAATAGGATCTTAGAATTACCAAATAATAAAATCTTGTAAATTACCAAATATTTTCCTTCTTACTTTTCTTTTGTAAACTTTCCTTTTTGATGCGGAATCCCGGATCTATACACAAGAGAAACATAAATTAGAAATAAAACGAGAATAAATAAAATTAGTTAAATTAATAATAAATAAATAAATAATAAAAAAGGATAGATTTGTCCTATGGAACCCTTGGTTAACTTGTAACCAAAAACGCCAATGATTGAGCGGCTCCCTACGAAACCCCTAGAAGAATAACCTCTAGAAACACCGATGAACGGGAAAGAAATTTGAATATTTGCAACTCCGAAATACCCTCGAAAGTAACAAACTCCAAACTAAATAGCAAGAGAAGAATCACTCTACTCCCAAAAAATTTGCCTCACACAAATTTGAAAGAAAACAAATACTCTTGTTTTTATTCTCCCTCTCAATGTGTAGAAAACAAGCCTATTTATAGGCAAATTACAAGAGTAATTGAATCCTAATAAAACTCTTTCAAGAGTAATTGAATCCTAATAAAAACTCTTTAAAATTATCTAAGAAAATAAATAAATAATAACCTAACCAATAAAATTACTTAACTCATAAATGATGTGTCCCAACCAATGAGAATTAAGTAAATAATAATAATAATATACATAAAAGATTAATCCACCAATTTATGGGCTTTCACTATTCCAAGATTGGTCCAGTGAATTGCATTCTCGTATTTGTCAATGTCACGAACATGATGAATTAAATTTGTAGCAACAAAGTCTTGGACAAAAGCATTCATCTTTAATTTTAATTATCGTGCCTTGCTTCGAGTAATTGGACCACTAGGAAAAACAACCCCTTGAGTGTCACCTCCTTGGCTCGTATCATTCTCCCCCTCTTCAAGAAGATTCGTCCTCGAATCTGAACCTGCATCAAATTCAAAAGGAGAAAGATCAGAAACATTGAAAGTAGCACTAACACTATACTCACCAGGAAGATCAATGCGATAAGCATTGTCATTTATTTTCTCGAGTACTTGGAATGGTCCATCTCCTCGTGCATCAAGTTTATTCTTTCTCTTAGAAGGAAATCGTTCCTTCCTCATATGCACCCATACCCAATCTCCGTGTTCAAACAAGACTTGCTTTCGCCCTTTATTAGCTCGATGTGCATTGGACTCATTCTTTTTCTCAATGGCTTTATGAGCCTTCTCATGGATCTCTTTCACTAAATCAGCTTTCCTTTCACCATCTAAATTAGCAATCTCATTCAAAGGTAAAGGAAGAAAATCTAAAACAGTAAGTGGATTAAAGCCATATACAATCTCAAAAGGAGTAAAACCTGTGGAAGAATGAACAGAACGATTATAAGCAAACTCAACATAGGGTATTCATTCTTCCCAAGATTTAACATTCTTACCTATTATGGCTCTAAGCAAAGATCCCAAAACTCGATTTACCACCTTGGTTTGACCATCAGTTAGAGGGTGGCATGTAGTAGAGTAAAGTAGTTTAGTACCTAACTTACCCCATAACACCTTCCAAAAGTGACTAAGAAATTTTGCATCTCTATCGGAAACGATAGTCCTAGGGATTCCATGTAATCTCACAACTTCACGGAAAAATAGATCGGCAACATGGGTTGCATCATCAGTCTTATGGCATGGAATGAAATGAGCCATTTTAGAAAATCGATCCACAACCACAAAGATGCTATCTCGTCCACGCTTTGTCCTTGGTAAACCTATTACAAAATCCATTGAAATGTCAGTCCAAGGTGAACTAGGAACAGGAAGAGGAGTATATAGACCATAAGGCATCACAGTGGATTTAGCTTGTTTACAAGTAATGCAAGTAGAGCAAATTTTTTCAACAAGTTTTCGCATGTTAGGCCAATAAAAATGCTCATGTAAAACATCATAAGTCTTAGTGACTCCAAAATGACCCATAAGACCACCACTATGAGCCTCTCGAACCAACAATTCTTGCATTGAACACTTTGGTAAGCATAGTCTATTATTTCGAAAAAAGATAGCCATCATGCTTATAAAATTTGTGAAATGCACCATGTTCACATGCGTCATAAATGCTTGCAAAATCAGAATCAGTTGCATATAAATCTTTGAGATACTCAAAACCTAATAACTTAGTATGCAAAGTACTAAGTAAAGTGTACCTCCTTGATAGAGCATCAGCCACAATATTATCTTTACCTTTCTTATACCTTATAACATAAGGAAAAGATTCAATAAATTCAACCCACCTCGCATGTCGCTTGTTCAACTTACCTTGTCCCTTTAAGTGCTTAAGTGATTCATGGTCAGTGTGAATCATAAACTCCTTTGGTAAAAGGTAATGTTGCCAAACTTCTAATGCCCTTACCAAGGCATACAACTCTTTATCATAGGTCGAATAGTTCAAATGTGCTCCACCAAGTTTCTCACTAAAGTAGGCTAGTGGTTTACTATCTTGCATGAGGACGGCACCTATACCTACACCAGAAGCATCACATTCAATCTCAAAGGTCTTTTCAAAATTAGGTAAAACAAGAATAGGAGCATTACACAATTTATCTTTAAGTTCATTAAATGCTAATTCTTGCTTATCTGTCTAATGAAAAGATACATCCTTTTTAATAAGTGCAGTCAAAGGTGAAGTAATTGTGGAAAAGTTACGAACAAACCTGCGGTAGAAACCGGCTAACCCAAGGAAAGACCTTACCTTAGAAACAGTTTTAGGGATAGGCCATTCTTGAATTGCCTTTACCTTCTCCTCATCCACATGGATTCCTGTAGAACTTATCACAAAACCCAAAAAAACAAGCTTATCCATACAAAAGGTGCATTTTTCAAGATTAGCAAAGAGTCGTTCATGCCTTAACACATCCAATACTAATTTAACATGCCCAACATGATCATTCAAAGTTTTGCTATAAATCAGTATGTCATCAAAATACACAACGACAAATTTTCCTAAAAAAGGTCTAAGTATGTGGTTCATTAATCTCATGAATGTGCTAGGAGCATTAGTTAAGCCAAATGGCATAACTAACCACTCATATAGGCCATACTTAGTCTTAAAAGCAGTTTTCCATTCATCACCTTGTTTCATTCTTATTTGATGGTAACCACTTTTTAAGTCAATTTTAGAGAAAATGCATGCACCATTAAGCTCATCCAACATATCATCTAATCGAGGAATTGGATATCAATACTTTACTGTAATCTTGTTGACAGCACGACAATCAACACACATTCTTCAAGAACCATCTTTTTTTTGGGACGAGAAGTACAGGGACCGCACAAGGGCTTAGACTCTCACGAATTAACCCTTTCTCTAAGAGATCTTCAACTTGCCTTTGCAACTCCTTAGTTTCTTCAGGGTTGCTTCGATAGACTGGTCTATTCAGAATACTCGAACCAGGCACAAAGTCAATTTGATGTTCAATCCCTCGTAAAGGAGGTAATCCCTTAGGCATTTCAGAAGGAAATACATCCTCAAAATCCTGCAAAAGATCAACAAAACAACTAGGCAAATGTGTATTAGGGTTAGTCAAAATAAAGTTTTCCCTAAACCTAATAATTACAAATGTTTGTTTTGTACAAAGAGCAAATTTGATATCTCGAAACCTAGCGAATAAACTCACTTTCTCATCTTGTGACTTGTGTGTGCAATCACTCACCAATGTTGGGCCTTTAAGTTGGCTTTTAACACTAAGGACTCTTTACTCTCACCTTTTTCAATGATTTTACCTCACTTCCTTACCCATCTCACTAGCAAGTTTGAGTTGATCATTGTAGACTTCTTGAGGAGGAAGTGGAGCCAAAGTAAACTTCTTTCCAAGGAACACAAAAGTATATTGGTTAAGGAAACCATCATGATTTACTCGTCGATCAAACTGCCATGGCCGTCCAAGTAATATGTGCCCAGCTTGCATTGGAACAACATCACACAAAACTTTATCAGAGTATCTACCAATAGAAAATGAAACTAAGCATTGTTTAGATACTTTTACCTCCCCACTATCATTCAGCCATTGTAAGCGGTATGGCCTTGGATGCTTCACACAAGGTAGGCCAAGTTTCTCAACAAGGGAAGAACTCACCACATTGGTGCAACTTCCACTATCGATGATCAATGAACTAGGTTGTCCACCAATCAAACAGCTCGTGTGGAAAATGTTATCTCTTTGTTCACGCCATTCCTCTTTAAACTAGACATTTAAAGCCCTTCAAGCAACAAGTGCTTTCTCACCATACTCCAAGTATTCTTCATATTCATCATGAGTCTGCACATCATCAGCATCTTCCAAAGGAGGCATCTCATCTTCGTTATCAGACCCAAAATCAACCTCGCCATCTTCTCGAATTACCAAAGACTTTTTATTAGGGCATTCTCGAGCATAGTGACCCCTTCCTTGGCATTTGAAGCAGGTAATATCTTTTGGCTGCTTAATGGCACTAGGAGAAGTAGAAGAAGAAGATGGAGCTCGATTAGTAGAAGTAGAACCTTTAAATGAATTAGGCATACCTCTATCTTTGGAGTAAGTTTTAGGCTCATTTGGCTTGAACCGTGCATCTCTCCCATTCCACAATCTATCATCTTGTTTTTGCCAATTTCCTCTCCAAGCAGGATTAGAAACTGAACTAGCACCCCTCGGTGTCCCATGCTTTCGTAATTGCTTTTCAATGGTGAGTGCGGTTTGAAGCATCTCTTCAACATCCATGTAGTGTTGTAACTCAACTCGATTTGCAATCTCAAGCTTTAGGCCAGCAAGGAATCTAGCCATAGTCACCTCAGCCTCTTCAACAAGATTGGCTTTAATCTGAATAGTCTCCATCTCTTTGTAGTAGTCATCCACAGATCTATCTCCTTGAACAAGATGTTGGAGTCTTTGATGGAGTTCTCGATAATAGTATGGTGGAACAAACCGTTTTCGTAAGATGCGCTTCATTTCAACCCAAGTAGTAACAGGTTGCTCTCTATAAAGAATCATGCTTTTACATAATTGATTCCACCATGTTAGTGCATAATTAATGAACTCAGCGACAGCGTATGTTACCTTTTTCTCATCAGAGTAATTGTAACAAGCAAAGACTGCTTCCATATTTTCCTCCCAATCAAGGTAAGCATCAGGATCATTCTTCCCTGAGAAAGAAGGAAATTTTGGTTTGGGGGTGTCATTGTTTTGTTCCACCCTTTCTCTATGTACATACTCGGACTCAAAGTCATCATCAAAAACATGGTCCTCCCTTCGTTTAAAAGTTCGATCGCGCGAATTTGATCGGCTTATAAAGGCTTCGTTCAACTTCTTGTAATTATCGGCAATGTATCTCTCTTGAGTTGTAAGTTTTGCATCAAGATACTCCCTTTGCTCTTGTATCATCTGGATCATGCGATGTTCGATTTGAGTTTGCAACTTTTTCATCTCTTTTTGTAACAACTCGACCAAAGGATCGTTATCTCTTTTTTGCTCATCCTCTTCATTTTTACTAGTTTGGGATATAGTGATCGGCATGGTATCTGTGAAAAAAATCACACAAACAGGAACAAGAAAAAATAATAATAACCTCACTCGTTAGCTCTCAAAAGAATAACTCTCTGAATGATTCAAAACTTGTAAATATGTTTGGAGAGGGTTACTAATCAAGATCAAATAATGGAGGTGCAAACTTCAAAGAAACAATGAAGATCCTAATTGCTTTAAGAGGCCAATAAACTTGACGAAGCAATTTGTAATGGAGGCTACACGGATGAAGGAATTGTGCGTGCCTTTAATATCTGCTAACACAAGAAGAAACAAAGTGTTAGAAATCGTAAGAGAAACAAAAAAAAAACGTAGACCTGCAACGATCCCTAACTCTAGAGTCAAAGAAAAGCTTTAGTAAGAAGAAAACTTAAGAAAACTCTACCCAATTTAAAGGAAAACAAAAAATCGGAAACGTTTGGTGTCTTAAGATTTTCAAAAATTGAAGCTTTAATTATACTTGAGTCAAGAAAAGAAGGGGGAAAAAATTCAATTTTGGGAAAAATAAAATAAAAATAATAACAATAATAGGAAAAGAAGAAACCTACGTATGAAAGGTAGGCAACTTTTTTTTTGCGCTTTTTTGCTTTTTGCTTTTTTTTTCTTTTTTTTTTTGCGCTTTTTACTCATTTTTTTGCGCTTTTTTGTTTTTTGTTTTAAAGAATAAGAGGAGAATAAACACAAACTTCACAAAAAAGAGAATCGAAGAAATCGATGAAAAGTGTTTTAGGTATTTTGACTCGTTTGGATTTGATTTTAGCTTCAAAATAACACGAATGGCCCTAAATCGATACCAACCGATGCGAATCCCGGATCTAGACACAAGAGAAACACAAATTAGAAATAAAACGAGAATAAATAAAATTAGTTAAATTAATAATAAATAAATAAATAATAAAAAGGATAGATTTGCCCTATGGAACCCTTGGTTAACTTGTAACCAAAAACGCCAATGATTGAGCGGCTCCCTACGAAACCCCGAGAAGAATAACCTCTAGAAACACCGATGAACGGAAAGAAATTTGAATATTTGCAACTCAAATACCCTCGAAAGTAACAAACTCCAAACTAAATAGCAAGAGAAGAATCACTCTACTCCCAAAAATTTGCCTCACACAAATTTGAAAGAAAACAAATACTCTTGTTTTATTCTCCTCTCAATGTGTAGAAAACAAGCCTATTTATAGGCAAATTACAAGAGTAATTGAATCCTAATAAAACTCTTTCAAGAGTAATTGAATCCTAATAAAACTCTTTAAAATTATCTAAGAAAATAAATAAATAATAACCTAACCAATAAAATTACTTAACTCATAAATGATGTGTCCCAACCAATGAGAATTAAGTAAATAACAATAATAATAATATACATAAAAGATTAATCCACCAATTTATGGGCTTTCACTATTCCAAGATTGGTCCAGTAAATTGCATTCTCGTATTTGTCAATGTCACGAACATGATGAATTAAATTTGTAGCAACAAAGTCTTGGACAAAAGCATTCATCTTTAATTTTAATTATCGTGCCTTGCTTCGAGTAATTGGACCACTAGGAAAAACAACCCCTTGAGTGTCACCTCCTTGGCTCGTATCACTTTTGTAATAAAGAGTCTATAAATCCTTCCGCACTCTCAAATCCCTTCACTCACTCTCCCCCTATCTGGTATCAGAGGTGCCGGTGTAACGACTTTCTGGAGAAATAATATCGTAATATTCATTGTAAGTTTTTGTCTTTGATTTACATTTCTGTTTGTTTCACAGTTATTTGTTTCAAAACCCATATATCTGTTATTCTGCCTTCTTGTTGCCGTTGAGTCAAGGGAGGACGTTAGGCGTTGTATGAAGACGATATAGATAATAGACGGTCTTAGGTACCAGAAACAAATATTATGGAACAAATTGAGTGTCAGTTTAAAGATAAAACTTGTAATCATATTACGCATATAGACTCTAGAAATGAAAACAATATTTCATCTCTGAGTAAGGGTATAAATAGTCTTGTTGATATGACTTCTTTTTATTTTTCTAAGTTATATAGTAAGGTCATTCTATAGAAGATAAAGTAAATAATTTAGGAGATATTAAAATTTAGACTTAAACCATGAGTCTAAAGAAATATTAACTAATGTTAATAACAAATTAGATCAAGTTTTTAATAATAATATCATCGAATCGATGTAGATTTATGTGTTTGACGAATGTTAGAGAAGTTGTAACATGTTCTATAGGACTCTCTAATGGCTAAACAATAGAAGCAAGATTAAAAGGGTGGTGTCTCTCATTTTTACATATATTTAATTTTTATCTTTTATTATATCTACATGTCTTCCTATCAACTCTAAAAAGGTTAAAATATGTTTTAAGTCATTATAATTTTGTATATGTAAAATTTAGCCTATCAACTTTTATTTTCATGAAATAAATTCTTTTTTTAATTTTAAAAATCGAGTTCAATTATTAACCTCACTAGCATTTTATGTTAAATTCGATAGGGTAATATTTTCATTTAAAAGATTAAATTCTAAGACTAAATATCAAATATAAAAATATGAGATAATTAAAACATTATCTTAATTCCATTAAAAAATGATTAATATTAAAATTCCTCCTCGGTAGTCGTAAGATTCCTAGCAGATTAAACTTCTTTTTACTTGTTTATTCTTGTCTTTTAGTTCCTTACGTATTATTTTGTTTTGAAGGATTACAAGTTGTAATGACATATACAATTAAGGAAAATGGAAACCCAATTCCCAATAATTCTTCCTAAAGACAAAAAATTAACCCAAATGATTAGGTACTTGGTGGGTCTATTAATTTATGACTTGGTTTACCATACACTTCGTCTGTTGTGAAACCCGTGGCCAATGGCAACGCTAATTTTGTAATAATATATATAAAGGGCCGATGTCATTTTCCACTAAGCATATTATTGCCAAATTAATAAAATGGAGGGCTTTTTTTTGAACTTTAGTTAGATTAGATTATGCTGTCGAGTTAATCACAACTTGGGAATCTCTCCCTTCGGTTCCTTTTCCTGGACAAATAATGGTAACAAAACACTAATTCCCGATTAAAAAAAAAACACTTTTTTATCTAATGATCATTTACCAACAATAAATGGTTTCAAAACTAGACTTTATAGTCAATTGAATCGAAAGTTCCATTGCAAAATAGAGGAGACAAAGCTGCATGGATTCTCATCCTAGCTAGCTTTAAAGTTGATTGCAGTAAAGTTCAAAAAAGTATAATTTCTCGTTTTTGCTAAACAAATAATACCAGAAAACAAAACAAAAGTGGCGTTGAAGAATTACACTCGCAATGAATAACTCGCCCTTATATTAATATTTTACGGTGGAGATTTCATTTTTAATTATCTCAATGGATTAAAGTGGAAAAGAAACCACTAGATTCACGATTCAAGAGCCAGCTTTCCTTGTGATGAAGGAAATGCTTTGGAATATTATTTGAATGAGAGGAGAGGAATAATTTTCAAAGTTAGAGGGTATTGACTATGAAAAAGATTACACGTAGTGAAATGATATGTGTGTTTGCTAGTAGTAATCCCAGGAGAATGGCTCCTCGATCCGGAACCCAGCATCGACTGCACATATTTGCCATGCCGATGAAGAATAAGAGCAGAATCCATCGTTTCGGTCCGCAGTATCGATCATTAGATCGGGCAGATCGAACAAGGTGTCGTCGTCATCAATGGAGGGTGAACTTGATGATTCTTGTGTATTGTGAAGTTCTTCATGGCTTACTCCAGCTTCGGTCTGGACGTTGCATTGCCTTGTGTCGAGGAATGTCGAGGCAGCCGCTTGAGAAGCCGCTGCTTGGATGTCTTTGGGAGACGTAGTAGCAGGGCGTGGGAGTTGCTTTGCGATTTCAGGGAAATTAAGGTAAGCCGAGGGACCTTTAATGGCAAGTGCAGCTACATCATGAGCTCGAGCAGCCATTTCAGCTGTGGGGTATGTTCCGAGCCATATTCTCGATTTCTTCCTCGGTTCTCGGATTTCAGACACCCATTTGCCCCAACTTCGCATACGCACTCCTCGGAACGTCCCGTGCTTACTATCGTTATTACCACAAGTACTCCTTTGTCTCTTCTTGTTCTCATTATCATCATTCTCTATATCTCCACCTTTCTTCAATCTTTTTTCAGCTACACCGTTTGGATGACAACCCGAAGTCGAGGAGGAAGAACAAGTGGAAGAGGTGGCAGTGGCGGTGTAAGAGACGACGGAATAAGAGCTAAGCAAGTTGTTATGACAATGAGAAGCATCATTCTCGATGTTGATATCTCTTCCAAATTCCATGACAGATTATAGGCCTAGTTGCAAGTAAAGAAAGAATATATCAAAATGAATGGCATATACATAGTGGTCTAGAGGGGATTATATGCTGCCTAATTCCATGAATTCTGGTCTTTAAAAAAAACATAATCATGTAAGGAAAGAAGAAATAAAGAAGACTGGGGTCCATGGCATATATATATAAAAGCCATTACAGTTCATCTAATTTGTTTCCCATGTGGAAAATTAAATAAAATGTACTCCTGGAATTGGAGATGATGATCTTGGTTGTACCGTCAATTTCCACCTCTAGTGAAAATTCAGGCTTTGCATTTCGGGTATCTCTACCTAATGGTATTTTGATTATAACAATTCTCTACTTTTTCCCATATGCAGAAAAAACACTTTGAAAAACCAGTTTTGGTCTTTAACCGATCATATATACACCCATACACTGTTTTTCACATGAACCTCGTTTCAAAGACCCCACTCACAGTCCTTTGAATTTCACATGCATGTTTTCTTCTCCTTTCTTTTTCCTGTTCTTTGATGGAACTGGCTCGATCAAAGAAAAGAAAAAACATAAATTAATTGTCATCTTCCAAGCTCTAATCATGTCGCATATAAACCTGATAGGATTCTCACCAGTTTCATACATCACCTATCAGTTCATTTGTTTATTTTCAAAGGGCCACTTGTGTTTTCATCTCCGTTCATTGAACACCCTTAATTGGATTAATAAAATAAAATTAGCCAATGGAAAATCTTGAAATATATATACATAACAGCAATGAACAGATTGACCAACAGATTGCAAAGCAGCCATAGAAAGTAAACACGTGGGTTGTTTTTATAAAGGAATAGGACATCTGATGTGAAGCAAACTAACACATACGAAGAGTGCTTAACAAGTCCCAAATTTTCTTTATTTATTTCTGTAATCTTTAATTAAACTAACTAATCATTATTTGAAGAAGGTATTAAGGGAGAGGGGATATGACAAAAGCAAGAACGGGGGATACGCTTTTTCATTGGTTACTGTTCATCACGATGGAACACATGAGGCCACATGCCTGTGGGGTCCTCCTTCCAAGCATGCCTTCTCTCATTCCCGGATTTTCCTTTTAGCTAACTACTCTATTAAATTTTTCCCATTTTCTTTTTTAACTTCCTGTTGCGAGAGGAAAAGAACGATCTAGCATAGAAGACGAAGAAAGGGAGAAAATACAGAGAGAAAGGAGGAAGAGAGAATGAGAAATTTGTTTTCCAATTTCATAACCATATTTCAGCCTTTGCTTCTGCTTTTTAGTGTGAGTAATGGCCTCAAAAAACCACCTGGCAACTAACAGTCTAGGTGTCCCCAAAACGTACCGTTTCATTAAATGACTAATAACATTAAAATGTCACATTTTAATGACGTTTTAATGTTTCAGTCGGCCTTCCCAAATGACCCCGTCTTATTACAATTAAAACAAAGATAAAACACAACATTTTTACATAACAATTAAACTAACTAAAATAATAGAAATTCAAACATTTGCAGCAGCTTGCTATTGCCTCAAACACCATTACTTTCTTCTTCCATAACAAGTACTTCCCCCGTAGAGCTAACCCTTGTCCTCAAGGATAAAGTAGGGTACTATTGCTAGAAAGTACTCCAAGTTTCCTAGGTAAAGTCTTTTGAATATGTGTTTGTCCATTCCACAAGCACCTCAGTAGTAGCTTGATTGCTCCTCTTAGTCATCCTTCTCTCAAAAGTTCTGACTAGTTCCTTCAAGATAGAACCATCTGAATCTATAAGAGGTAAGTCAGGATTACTAATTGCGAAACCTAAACCAATATGTTTCTTCAGCTGGGAAACATGAAAAATTGAGTGAATTTGAGCTCCCACAGGTAACTTCAATTTGTAGGTTACCTCTCCAACCTTTGCCTCCACAGGGTAAGGACCAAAATACTTTGGTGAAAGTTTCTGGTTCATTAATTTTTGCAGAGAATGTTGTCTATAAGGCTAAAGCCTCAAGTACACCAGATCTCCTACGTTAAATTGTCGATCTGATCTCTTCCTGTCTGCTATCTGCTTCATCCTCTCTTGTGCCCTTTTCAAATAAAACTTGAGCAACCTTTTCAGTTCTTCTCAATGTCTAAGGCTTCTGTCAACCTTTCCTACCTGCAAAGATCTAGCCAAATAAGGCAAATGAATAAGGGGTACCTAACCATACATGACTTCATATAGCGTGGAACTGATTGTTGAATGAAATGTGGTGTTATACCACCATTCTGCTAAAGGTAACCAGTTGGCCCATTCAGAAGGTTTCTCTATTTTCATGCATCTAAGATATCTTTCTAAGCACTTGTTTAGAACTTCTGTTTGACCATTTGTTCGTGGATGGTTTGCAGTTGACAAGTGTAGTTTAGTACCAAGATGTTTGAAGAGTTGTTGCCAAAAATAACTAAGGAAAACCTTGTCTCTATCTGAAACAATAGACTTAGGGGCCCCATGTAACTTATATACATGATCCAAATAAGCCTGAGCCACGCTGGCAACAGTGTGAGGATGTGTCAGAGCAATAAAGTGACCATATTTGGTCAATCTCTTCACTATCACTAAGATGGTGGTCTTGCCTTTGGATAAGGGTAAACCCTCTACAAAATCCATGTTGATGACAGCCCATGCCCTATCAGGAATAGGCAATGGCTGTAGTAAGCCAAGATAAACAACAATGTCACTTTTGCTTTTTTGACAGATAGGACTCGCTTATACCCATGTTTTGACATGTATTCCTGAATGACCACCAATCGCCTCTCCATAAAAAAGATTAAATATGGCCTTTCTCAGTTCCAGCTGGTTTCCCACAGCTATTTTCTCCTTCTTTCTAAGAACTCTACCATCCCAAGAGACTTAGGGCGTGAGTGAGGTTGGCCTTGTAAATCCTTACACAATTACTGTAATTTATGGTCTTGCCAACCAACATCTAAGATTTTTTCCAACAAGTTAGACCAAGATAAGTTACTGTTGCTTGCACACTAAAATAATTGACCCGCATCAGCACAAATAACATGGCCTAAATACTCAACTTGGTTGGTACTAAATTGACATTTGCTTCTTTTAGCAAATAACTGGTTGCTTCTTAACACTTGCAGCACTTCTCTCAAATGTTTCAAGTGAACTAACCAATCCCTTGAATACACTAATATGTCATCAAAAAACACCAAGACTGATTTTCTAAGCAGTTTCTTTAAAATAACATCCATTAAAGACTGAAAACTTGAGGGTGCATTTGTTAACCCAAAGGGCATTACCATAAATTAATAATGCCTTTTATGAGTTCTAAAATTTGTTTTGTGTATGTCTTTGTCTCACATTCAAATTTGATGGTAACCTAATCTTAAGTCCAGTTTAGAAAAAAAGGTGTCTGGCTTAGTTCATCCAGAAGCTCCTCAATCACGAGTACGAGAAACTTATCTTTGATGGTGAGTTGGTTGAGTTGTCTATAGTCAATGCACAACCTTCAACTACCATATTTCTTTTTCACCATGACTATAGGTGAAGCAAAAGGACTATTGCTATCTTGAATCACCCCACCTTGCTTCATTTCTTGGATGAGTTTCTCTATTTCAACCTTTTAGACCATTGGATATATGTAAGGCCTCACCTTCGGAACTTTGCCCTCATAAATCAATGGAATCATGTGATCTTGAAGTCGATTAGGTGGTAGTCCAATAGGTGTTTGGAACACATCTTCGAATTCTGCCAAGAGTGCTTGTATATCTGGTTGTATATAAGAATCTGGAATAGTGAGGGATGTGTATTGGCCAGTAGTCAACAACATTGGACAAGCTCCATGTCCAACCATGTTAAAACATTTGGATAACTAACAATTTGATATCAGGTGCATACTCCCTAGAATAATGCATTGAAGAATTTGATGTTGCCCTAAGTACTCGAACTGCATAGTCAAAGAGGAAAATTTCCATATGATGGAACCAAGAGACAACAACCATTGAATTTCCAACACAAACTCACAACCCTTTACTGGCAACACTAAAAACTCAGTAAGGAAGAAGAAACCTTGTGCCTCCCATTGGACAGATCGACATACCCCTTGAATAGAAAGTCTAACCCCATTTTCCACCATCACCTTCAATGAAATGGTCTACTCAACTGATAAATTTAGCCTCCTTACTAGCTTGGCATCTAGGAACCTATGTGTACTTCCAGATTCCACTAAAATAATCACCTCCAATTGGTTAATGTAAGATGAAATCCTCAAAGTATTATGCCCTTGAGAACCATTTAAGGCATGCAAGGACAATACTAGTAGGTTGCTCTCAGGTTCCTGGTCCACTACCTCCAGTTGTTCATTGCAATCTAGGAACTCCTCAGAAGTTGGACTCTTAAAGTCACCTTCCTGCTTAGGATTGGATTCTATCAAGAGTTGATACAATTAAAACTTAGTACATTTATGCCCTAGTGTGTATTTAGTAACACACCAAAAGCAAAGGCCCTTTTTCCTTCTTTCTTCCATTTTAGCTTGAGACAAAGTTTTGACAGGAGTCTTCTATTGCACACTACTATTGGAATACCCTAAGATTGTTGGTGAGCTACTAGAGGTCGGCGAAGTCTTAGATCCAGGCAAAAATGAATTAAAGTGACTGACTCTACTCCTTGTAATGAAACTTCTCTTTAAATGCCCCAATAAGATGCCCTCTACCTGTCTAGCCAACAAGTAACCATCTACTAGAGTTTGGGGTTTAAATAGTCTCAAATACTGGCCTACTTCAGGTTTCAACTGGTTTAGGAGACTTAGAAAATGGTTATGGTATTAATTAACAGACATTAGCTGCTTGAGTGAGATCAACTCTGACAGGGGGTCCAGGTATGTGTCAGACCCAAAATGTTCCTTCAACCCCCTAGCATACACCTCCCAAGATACTTGAGGTAACCTTCCCTGCCTCTACACAAAGAATTGATGCCAATCCAGTGCCTTGCCATCCAAATACAACATGACCACTCTGACTTTGGCTTTCTCAGTCATTTTCCCAGCTTCAAAAAATTGGTCCAACTTTGCCCACCAACCCCTGAAGTCCGTTCCATCAACTAGGCATTCTAGTGTGTAATTTTTGTAATCAAGTCCATGAAGGTAACTCGAGTTGGCATTCCCATATTCGGTAGATCTGGTAGAGGTGAAATTGCGAGATGCTCCCTTGAAGGAATCCCAGATAGAGGGCTTCTCAAGATACCCTTGCCCTTGTCTAGACTTATCCCAACAACTATTGAAGAAGAGTTTTGAGCAAAATATTGCTCGAAAAGAGAATAAAGTTCAGTATGGATCTCACCTTTGACAGTCTCATGAAAATTCTTAAGACGTGAGTCAATATTAGAGTCAATCTCTACATGCAGCTGAGACAATTCTTGCTACAACATACTCATTTCCTTTTGTAACCTGGTAGTGACCCCATTGTTGGCCATGAGAATCGAAAGGCTCTAATACTTTTATTACGAGAGAAAAATAAAGATCTAGGAGAGAAGAAGAAGAAAGGTAAAAAATACAGAGAGAAATGAGAATGAGAATGAGAAATTTGTTTTCCAATTTACCATCATTTCAACCTTTGCTTCTGCTTTTTAGTGTGAGTAATGGCCTCAAAAAATCACCTGACAACTAACAGTCCACGTGTCCCCAAAATGAATCATTTCATTAAACGACTAATAACATTAAAACATTATGTTTTAATATTTCAATCGGCCTTCCCAAATGGCCCCATATTATTACAATTAAAACAAAGATAAAGCACAGTATTTTTACATAACAATTTGTTGGCACATAATTAAATTAATCTTGCACAAAATAAATTATGAAAAGTTACGAATGTGAAGAGACTTGAATATGAAGAGTTAATAATGCGAAGAGACTTGAAGACGAAAAGTTACACACATGCATGAATAGTCACAACTCTTAGCATTTAGTGATATAGATGAATAGTCAATTACAACTCCTATATAAAGAGTTGTATGTGATGAAGAATGAATTGTGTGAGTGAAATAAAAAGATTATTAGAAAGAATTTTTTTCTCTTCCATACAAAATTTATTTCTCTTCTTCATTATATTCTTTATCATTTTCTTTGTTTTATTTCTCCAAATATTAATCAATCTTCTACAAATTGGTATCAGAGCCTTGTTCGATTGAAATGAACAATTCTATTTCTCTTTCTTCTGTTCCCCAATTAACCAAAAAAAATTATGGCAAATATAGTATCCAAATGAAACCTCTTCTTGGATCTCCAGAAGTTTGAGAGATTGTTGAAAAAGGTTATAATAAAGTTAAGGCTGAAAAGGAAGAAGGATTAACACAAGTTCAAAAAGAGTGTCTAAGAAAATCAAGGAAGAAAAATCAGCAAGCCTTATTTTTGATATATTAATGAGTTCAATCATATGAAGCGGCTTGGGAAAAAATATCTTGTGCCACCACGGTAAAATAAGCATGGGAGTTTTTACAAAATTCATTCAAAGGAGATGAAAAGGTGAAAAGAGTTCGGTTGTAAACTCTTCGAGGTGAGTTTGAAAGATTGCAAAAAATTGAGTCGAGATTAGTTTCTGATTACTGTTCACGGGTTTTGTCCATAGCCAACCAATTAAAGAGAAATAGTAAAACTATGGATGATATTCGTAGTGTTGAGAAAATCATTCGTTCTTTGGATTCCAGATTTGACTACATTGTGGTTGCCATTGAAGAATCAAATGACTTGAGTAACATGACTATTGATGAACTCACAAGTTTGTTGCAAGCCCATGAAGAAAGATTAAACAAGAAGAAGAAGGAAGTAGATCTAGATCAAGCACTCCAGTCAAAGTTGTCTCTAAATGAGAAGAAATGAGATTTTAAAAATCAAAGAGAGAGAGATTGTGGTCGTGGAAGAGGAAGAAATTTTAGAGGAAGAGGCTCAAATGCTCGTGAAAGAGGTGAAGATGCAAGCACGGAGAATGGATGGAAAGAAGCCAATCAAAGTCAGATATTTAGAGGACTATAAAGAGGACGTGGATGTGAAAATCAAAGAGGAAGAGGTCGTGGCTATTTTGAATGTTATCATTGTAGCAAACCTAGTCATTTGGCAAGTGAATGCTGGTACAAGAAAGAAGAGAAAAATGAAGCTAATATAGTACAAAATAATCAAGAGCAAAAGCAAGAAACTTTGTTGCTCGTGTCTTATGGTGGAGAGATTAATGATGTCTAGTACATAGACAGTGGTGCTAGCAAGCATATGACAGGTAACAAAAATTTATTTTCGAAGTTCTTTGAATCTGATTGTGGAGAAGTAAAAGTAGGAGACGGCAAAGCTTACAAAGTTAGCGGTGTTGGTGAGTTGGAGTTCAAAACAAAGCAAGGAAGGGTAGAGAAGATGTCTGAAGTTTATTTCGTTCCTGGTCTTAAAAATAATCTACTTAGCGTTGGACATCTTTTGAAGAAGGGGTATGATATTCATTTCTGTGACATGGCTTGTTATTTGTCAAGGAAAAATCAGGTTGTTGCTAGAGTTGGAGTGGTATCAAATAATCTTTTCTCTCTCACCCTTCAAAATCAGAATATGTCTTGCTTTATTGGTGCTCATAAAGTAGTTTCAAAGTTATGGCATGATAGATATGGACATTTGAACTATAGAAATTTGGAGATGCTTTCAAAGAAGATGATGGTCAGAGGTTTA
Source organism: Gossypium raimondii (assembly GCF_025698545.1). Classification (NCBI taxonomy): domain Eukaryota; kingdom Viridiplantae; phylum Streptophyta; class Magnoliopsida; order Malvales; family Malvaceae; genus Gossypium; species Gossypium raimondii. Next base: position 46,298,862 of record NC_068572.1, read on the forward strand.
CCAAAAATCGATCGGCTTGATGATGTTTGTGAAGCATGTCAGCTTGGAAAGCAATACAAAATTGCTTTTCCTTCTCAATCCTCATGGAAAGCAAGAAGACCATTGCAACTTATTCACTCGGATCTTTGTGGTCCAATGACAGTTTCATCTTTGGGAGGTAATCGTTAATTTATCTCTTTCATTGATGATTACTCAAGAAAGTTATTGGTGTATTGTGTCAAAGAAAAACCAGAGGTTTTTCAGAGATTCAAAGATTTCAAGGCAGAAGTGGAGAACTTTACTGGGCTAAAAATTAACACCTTGCGGACAAATCGTGGAGGTGAATATTTTTCAAAAGAATTTGAGAAATATTACCGAAATAGTGGCATCCGGCATGAAATGACAGTCTGCCATACATCTCAGCAAAATGGTGTGTGTGAAAGAAAGAATAGAACAATTATGGAAATGGCTAGATGTCTTCTTAAGAATAAGAGGTTATCAAGAAGATTTTGGGCTGAAGCTGTTTCCTGTGTAGTTTATCTTATCAACAGATTGCCGACAAGAAGCTTGGAGAATTGCACACCACATGAGGCGTGGTATGGTACAAAGCCTAGTGTTCGTCATCTTAGAGTATTTGAGAGTGTTGCTTACTCTCATATTCCAAATGCAATAAGAAGCAAGTTGGATGACAAGTCAGAGAAATGTATTTTCATTGGCTATAGTGAAAGAAGTAAGGTATACAAGTTGTACAATCCTGTGACAAAAAAGATTGTGATAAGCCGAGATGTTCGGTTTGATGAAAATTCTATGTTTGAATATATGAAAGTTGAAAAGGAAAATTTGTCAATTTTTCCTTTTGAACTTGAAGAAGAAGAAGAGGTAGTAATTGAGAATGCTAAAAATGATACTCAAGCAGGAAATCCTCCTACTTCCCCAAGTTCTTCATCAAATTTTTCTTCATCCAGCCCGATCCAAAAAACGAGAAGCATCCAAGAGTTATATGATGTAACTGATGAAGTTGTGCAAAATGATGTTGTATTCTTTGCCTTCTTTGCAGGAGAAGATCTAATTTCTTTCGATGATGCATATCAAGAAGAAATATGGAGGAAAGCCATGAAAGAAGAGATTTGCTCAATTGAAAACAATGATACATGGGAGCTTACAAATTTGCCGCCGCACAAGAATTTAATTGGAGTCAAATGGGTGTACAAGACAAAGATGAATTCGAATGGCTCTATCAACAAGCACAAGGCAAGACTGGTTGCAAAAGGATACAAGCAAAAGGAAGGAGAAGATTTTACAGAGGTATTTGCTCCAGTTTCAAGACTTGAGACAATTCGGTTACTTATTTCTCTTGCTACCCAAAAAAATTGAAAAATATTCCAAATGGACGTAAAATCTACGTTTTTGAATGGTGTTCTCAAAGAAGAAGTCTATGTTGATCAACTACTAAAATTTGTCAAAAAAGGAGAAGAAGAAAAAGTTTACAAGTTGAAAAAAGCTTTGTATGGGTTGAAGCAATCACCCCGAGCTTGGTACAGCCGCATCGATTCTTATTTTCAAAAGTGTGGATTCCAAAAATGTCCATATGAGCATACTCTCTACATCAAAGGCAATTCTCAAGGAAGATTCATGGTTGTAAGTCTCTACGATGATGATCTTATTTTCACAGCAAATGATGTGAAGATGTTGAAAGAATTTGAACACTCAATAATGGCATAATTTAAGATGACAGATTTGGGAGAACTTCATCATTTTCTTGGCATTGAAGTTCATCAATCCGAGAAAGGAATTTTTATTTCACAAGAAAACTACACAAATGAAGTTCTCAAAAGGTTCAAGATGGAAAATGCGAATCTAGTCTCTACTATATGCATTACAGGTCTGAAGTTATCTAAAGAGGGTGAAAAAAAGCTTGTTAATTCCACCATATTCAGAAGTTTGGTTGGAAAATTGATGTATATGACTTCGACAAGGCCTGGCATCGTGTATGTTGTTAGCTTGGTGAGTAGATTCATGAAGAAACCTTACTCCAATCACTGGGAGACTGCCAAGAGAGTATTGAGATATGTGAAGGGAACCGTTGATTATGGAATTTTCTATAAAGCTAATACATTAGTTGATCTCATTGGTTATATGGATAGTGATTTAGCAGGAAACATTGATGATAGCAAAAGCACTTCTGGTTATGTTTTCCACATTGGTAGTGGTGCAGTTTCATGGAGCTCAAAGAAACAATCAGTTGTGGTACTTTCGACTACAAAAGCTGAATATATCGCTGCATCTTATGCAGGATGTCAATTGATTTGGTTACGTGGAATTTTGGAGAGTCTTAAGCAGAAGCAGAGCAAATCAATGATTTTGTTTTGTGACAATAGTTCTACTATTTCAGTCACAAAAGATCAAGTTCTTCATAGAAGGACAAAACACATTCACATTCAGTATCACTTCTTGAGGGAACTAGTGAATAATGGTGATGTTCAAGTTGAATATTACAAGACGGAAGATCAGATGGCTGATATCTTCACAAAGTCGCTTAGTGGATAAGTCTTCAAGAAAAATGTTGAAAGGTTGGGAGTTCAAAGCAAGTTTAATTTAAGGGAGGCATTGTTGGCACATAATTAAATTAATCTTGCACAAAATAAATTATGAAAAGTTACGAATGTGAAGAGACTTGAACATGAATAGTTAATAATGCGAAGAGACTTGAAGATGAAAAGTTACACACATGCATGAATGGTCACAACTCTTATAGTATTTAAGTTATTTAAATGAATAGTCACAAATCCTAGCATTTAGTGATATAGATGAATAGTCACTTACAACTCCTATATAACGAGTTGTATGTGATGAAGAATGAATTGTGTGAGTGAAATAAAGAGATTATTAGAAAGAAAATTTTTTTTCTCTTCCATACAAAGTTTATTTCTCTTCTCCATTATATTCTTTATCATTTTCTTTGTTTTATTTCTCCAAATATTAATCAATCTTCTACACAATTAAACTAACTAAAATAACAAAAATTCAAACATTTACAACAGCTTGCTATTGCGTCGAACACCATTACTTTCTTCTTCCATAACACTTTCCTTCAAATTACAACCAGCTGTATTGAAATAGAAATATGGAGACCAGATGCTTCGAATTCTGCTCGTATTTTTCCCTCTAGTAATAGTCCTTTTAACTAGGGGTGAGCATTCGATCGAATCGAATCGAATCGAAAATTTTCGAGTTAATCAAGTTTTCGAATCTCATTTTATCATCCTAACTTTATTTGAAGTTTTCTCGAATCGAGTCGAGTGAGATGGAATTCGAATCGAATCGAATCGAATATATTTGTTCAAGTTAAATTTTAAAAAATAATTTTGGGTTCTTGTAACCACTGTCATCCATCGTAATAAAATTTGTCCACCTTAATCAATTTTTTTATTAACTTTCATCACCTCATAATTTATTTATTAATTTTTATATATTGGTTAGCTTCTCTGCTTGCTTAGTTGTTTCAATTATCTTGATTCTTATCACTATGTATTTTGGAATTAAAAATATATTAAATGTAAAAATATGATTTTTAATAAAATTTATTTTAAAAATAAAATGTGAAATTGATACCAATATAAAATTTTAACACGAATATTTTATGGCATAATTAATAATTCAATTTTAATATAAATATTCAATATGACTAAACAATTCAATAATATAAATAATATAAAATATGAAATTTAATTTAATAATATAAATAGTAGATATAAATAAAATTATTACTATTTATGTTTAGTGATTTTTTTGATAATTTTGATTTTTATTTGAGAGTAAATGGTAAGAAATAAAAGTTTAGGGGGAAAATAAAAAGTTTTGGGGAATAAAAGTTTGAGGGAAAGTAAATAGGGGAGTAAAATTTTGGAGGGAAAATATTAAAAAAAAATTGGAGGGGAGGGTTTGGGGTAGATGGGAGGTGGGAGGTGGGATGAGAAAGGAATAAAAGTTTTAGGGAAAAAGTGGGAGGGAGTAAAAATTTTGGGGGAAAATAAAAGGTTTTGAGGGGTTTTGGGAGTAAAATTTTGAGAAAAAGTAAATGGAAGAGTAAAATTTGGTAGGAAATGGATTTTGAGTAGATTGGGCGGTTGGGAGGGGAGTAAAAGTTTTGGGGGGAAAGTGGGAAGGAGTAAAAGTTTTGAGGGAAAAATAAAAAGGTTTGGGAGTTTGGGGTAAAAATGGAAAATATTATAGTTTGATATTCGAATTATTCGAATTCGAAAACTCAACTCGATTCGAACTCGAAATTTGAAAAAAAATTGAGTTAACTCGAATAACTCGATTCGTTTAACTCGAAATTCAAATTTTTTTTCAATTTTTTCGAGTCGAATCGAGTTTTGCTCACCCCTACTTTTAACTATTTGGAGCTACGTTGCTCTCACACGCAATGGCTGAATATTCTAAAGGAAAAAAATGAATACACTCATGTGGTACTCATCCGAGTAACATAAGTACAAAAACAGGATGAATCAAGGGATTTAACATTTAAGGCTGTTGCTTTCATCCCTCTCTATTATCTCAAGGCTGTAATTCTTGAAATATTTGAATAATGATGCAGATAAATTTTGTAGGGGAGCATTCAAGGCTGTTGCTTTCATTCCGTATCAATTATATGCAAGAGCTACCCCTAATTAAAAGGCACACACATGTACCACCTATGAAAAGACCTTACAAGAACTTGGACTTCATTCAATAATTGCTTGAAGGAGTCCAGAGGCTTACCCCATCAATCTAATTTCATCACTCCTTCAGTTGTGGATATGCGCAATTACTGTTGCAGGTTTCATGTTTCCCTTCCCATATATCCCTAATGTGAGTGACTCCATTTCTTGTCTCATTGCACCATCAATAATGAAACAAAATTATACCAATATTTAAAGAAAATTATTCTATAAAAAATTTTGTAAGCAGATTGAAAGTATCACATGTGTTCTATAAAATATAGTAAAATATATATAAACAAATAAAACATTTATCATATTTTCAAGCCGAACAAACTTTAGTAATTATGTATCAAATAATTATTCTATATGATTTTTAATGGTTTAAAACTTTCACATATTTTGAGTACTATGAAACACCTAACACCTGGGCCAACCTCAATTGTAACCATCCACTGAATTTTGGGCAAAACTTAATTCCTAATTATGCAAATTACTGGAACAAGAGGATAGATTTGCACGATGTTGCGTTAGATTTAAGTAAAAGGACAAATTATGCTTCTATAATTGGAGATTGTGGGTATTCTCATGTAAGTACCTGCCCATCTTTGTCTAATAAACAAACAACCCTAATTCATTTATTTTTCATATATCATGTACATTAATAAACATGTTAGGTTACTATTGCTATCATGATCTTACAGTTGATTCTTCTTAGTTTATAATAAACAAATTTCCTTTTTGTTGCTTTTTCTTCTTTTGGTTACTTGGTAGAAAAGAAATTCACAACTTCTGCAATTAGTTCTTAAAATATTTGATTTAATGTAACCTTTTCTTTTTTATTCTTGGTTTTAAAAAGATAGAGTCTCGCTCAGATTACCAATACAAATATAACTACTCCATTATTCAAAGATAAAACTCTATATAAATCCTATACTATGAATATTTCGCAGATTTAGTCCCTTATTTTTCGAAATGTGAACTTTTACCCTTTAATTCTGTCAAATAATATGACATGATAAATTTATAATAGACTAGGAATGTGAAATTTATGATAATGCAGATGTACTATAAAAAATGCATATGGGCGGCCCGGGGTTATTCAACCTTTCATAATTAAAGAGGGCTGCGGAAATTAAAGCCAAAGTCCAGTGTTGGGAATTGGGATGCATATATAGAATTTTTATAGACACAAAAATGAGGCACCTGACAACAGAAGGAATATATTTCTTTTTTATCTTTATTTATTTATGTATTTTTCAACTAAAAAGCAAGGGAAGTATGAATATAATAAAATTAAAATCTGAATAATGGCTCATAATTAGCAAAATCTTTAAAGATCGTTTTGCCTTTACAGATACAATCAATCACGTGTTTCAGAATATGTACGTGCATCCGTATATACATGTATACCTTTCGTTGAACTTGGAACAGTAAAAGCTATATAGCTAAGAGATGGACTACAAAAACAGATCTCTGAGTTTGACCAACTTTTTTATTGGAAATATTATTCATGATAAAAGAAATATTTTTAAACATCTTTAAATGTTAGTTCATAGCTATCCTTTCAATTTTATTTCATCAGTTGACAAAATAAACATCAGACATTTTAAAATTATTTTACTATTATTGGAGTGAATTTAGATACAACAAATGTGACATCTTTAAAATCCTGTTATTTTAAAAGTAAAATAAATCAAAAAATATACAATTGATTTCTCGCTAAAATAAAATTAAGAAGTATGTTGTGGACTTGTAGTATACTAAATTAAAATAAGAATTAAATCGTAAAAATATAAAAAATTTTGAGGTTTAAGTAAATTTATTCAAAATTTGAGCAGTAAAAGTATCGATATGAGAAAAATTGAAGGATAAAAAATGAAATAACCCAAACTCTTAAGAAATGAAATTGGGGTGCAAGGACCAAATTGCGTAAGTGGAGAAATACGAGGAACTAAATCGTAATTTTACCAAAAGAAAGTACTAATTCAAGGATTGAAATTTGAAGAAACATGAATGGTAATTATGAGAAAATATCATGACTTTTGGCAAAATATAACCCATTGGATGAGATTGAAAAATAAAATGAAATCCTAGCATTTGATTAAAATGATTAAAGTTAGATTTTTACATATTAAATAATAATATTTTATTATTAAATTAGTTGAGATATTTTGATGGAAAACTGAAAAAACTTCTTCATCTTTTATATAAGTGGTTCATGCCACTTTTATGAGGGGAGAAAAAAAACTTTACATTTTATGCAATTTAGTCATTTGTTATGAAATCTCATTATTTCACCCAAAATTTTGGAAATTTCTATAGGCACCAAAGAAGAAAGATGAAGTAGAGATCCTAGAAAGTATATTCATCAACTTAGAAGCAAGAAATTGGTAGGTGGAAGTGAAGAAAAATAAAAGAAAAGAGAAGGATAGTGATGAATTTGAGAAAGAAATAGAAGAAAAGCAAAAGAGGTGAAATTCTTGTAAAAAAGGTAAGTGTTAATTTTAATTTCATTAATATTCAAAGTATTAAGTTAAAGTATGTAATAGCTTGATTGTTTAATATGTGAATTTTATTTAAGTAGTAGTGATGGAAAGTATATTAAAATTGTAATTCAAAGATAGTGGTATAATTTGTGCTATGAGAAGTTATGATTAAACTACATGTTAATGATATGTGAGCTTTGAGGATTAAATTGAATAATAATCTAAGTATGATGATATACGTAATCAAGTGACCTTGTATAGAAATTTAATAGTTGATAAGTAAAATAAAGTTAAATGTTGGTATAAATGATATAAATCTTAATAAGTAAATATATTTATTAAAACAATTTTGGACAATGAAATAGTTCAACATTGAAAATTCACTAAAAGTGTATAAATTGATTTAGAGGTTGAATTATATATGGATTTAAATATTATTGAGTCTAGTTTTACATAAAAGAAATTGTGTAAGCAATGGAATTGTAGATTATGATATATATGAACATTTATAAAACAATGTCAAAATAATTCGGTCCTCCTGTTATGATTTTGAAAAATATTAAAATTGCAAAACAAAATATTTAGGAGCTGAAATTTATATTCTTAAAATATTGATGAGTCTAGTTTCAAGGTAAACAAATGGAAACATAATATGAATTTTGTACTTGAAAGAAAATTAATTTTTTTGTGGAGAAGGGTCAAAGTTTCCTAGCAGCAGAACATGGGAAATTTTAAATAAAATACTGATTTAATTGGCTTAAGTGAAAATTATGAAATTTTTATGGTAAAAATTTCATTGAGTTTAGTTTTAAAAAAAAACAAACGGATCTTAAATTGGAACACTGTAGACCAATATATAAATAATTTAGTAACTGCTACTCAAGTGGACAACCTTGCTAAAAATATGTAATTAGTAAAGTCATCATTAATGTTACATATAAGCATACTATACTCAAAATCAAAGTGTAACACCCCGATACCTGACCTAATCACCGGATCCGAGTTACCAGATGTCACATTCATTATCAAAACAACTACGATTAAAGCACAAACAATTCATAGCATTCAATAATTAAAATTCAGTTAAAACATTCATTCGATATGAAGTAAAGTCAATTTAGAGTCTTACCCAAGCTCACGTAAGCTCTAAAGCTAACCCGAGATTGAAATCAGACATAATTGTAAAGAATTCAAAATACAGGATCGGCGTCGTGACGATGACAAACAGTTTGTCACGTCACAACATCAGACCACTCGAGTCGCAACGTCACTTACTGTAATAGCCTCGTCGAGACAACGGGTCTCTCGTTGCACCATGGTCCTATAGGTCATTCCTTGTCACGACGACGTTCACATACTGTTTTGGCCAAAATGTACCAATTGGTACCTATTTCTAACTCATTCACAACCTTCTATTCTTTGTACCTAAATGATCTTTCTTTACCTACATTAAACATACCAAAACATAAACAAATAACCATATTCATCACAACACCAACTTCAATATTTAGCCATTCATGTCACACCCAGAAATGTTAAAGGTTAAGTGTCACGATAATTATAGGTACTAAATTAGAAAAAAAAATTGTCTAAGCATAGTTCTAGTATGATTATGAGAATTTTGAAAACTGATTGGTAAATAGTTAGAATTCAAGTTTAGTCTCGTTACATTAGAACCAATATTTTTTTTAGTGGGAAACATTATGATTAAGGGTATTAATAGTATTGACTGACTTGGGATTAAGGGAAATGGTAGTGGAAAGATTATATATGGGAGGATTCTTTCATTTTGGTATTCATTTTCTTCCATCTTCTTCTTTGGTTTGTTCTATAAGAGAGAAAAGTTAAGAAGCAATATGCATAAAGGGAGAAAATAATGTATCAGTTTAAGTGATTGAAGATTTAGTAAACCGGTAATCTTTCTAAGCTTTTCTATATGTTTTGATTGAAGAAAAGGGAAGAAAAATTGAAGATTTCAGTTTAATTCATCGAACTTGTATTGAGATGTTTAATGTTGCAACTAACCTTTAAAACCTTTCTGCATACAAATGAATTATGGTTTTCTTACATATGAACGTCATCATTTTGATCTTGATATGGTTATTACGTTTAGTTAACTGAGAAGGATGAGGTTCAGGTTATAAAGAAAAACTAAGTAGGTGTAATCAGTATCAGCTTTCAGGTATTTTACTAGTGAGTTTCTAAACTCAAACCCTCTATGGTTGTTTTATATATATATCAGTACTATGTTATTGTGTTGTGTTTGACTTCATATTCTGCTGATGATGAGATGAATTATTGTGGATTGTTTATTGTACTATTGTTGTATACAAAGTGATGATTTATAGATGCATGTTTGATTGTATGTTTTAGTTCGTTGTTTTGATAAACTTTCACTAGTAAAATAATTACTAAAGAAACTATCACTGAAATGGCTCGATAGGTGATATGTTTGGTAGGATCTATGTTGTATTATTAACAATATGATTAGTTGAATGCTTGTTATATGTCAGTCATAAATATGAACAATATGTGGAATATGGAGGGATGTTTTGGCGGATGAAAGATGAAGAAATAACATGTTATGCACTTTGTGTTACATGATATTGGTTTTACGGAGGTATAGGGAATGTATACGCATGATATTTGTCTTTGCGAAGGTTCAGGTGAATTGTTTGAAGAATATATACACATGATAATTAGTTTTGTGGAGGTTTGGTTGGCTTGTACAGGGATATTTGTGCACATGTAAATGATAACCTTACGTGGGTTCTTTCAAGTATGAGACTCTGCAAAGTCTAAGGCTTAAAGCATCATATGTGTAAGCAAGTCCATGGCCATGACATATGTAAGTTAGGAAAGTTCGTCTGGATTTTTCTTTAACTTTTACATCAAAGTTATATATGAGATTTCTGTTGGAAAAACAGGTTTGAGAAATGCAACGGAAAATAAGTTTAAGAGAAAAACCAGAGTTTTTATTTTTTTTTCCGAAAACAAGAATTTGATTGTGATATCTAAAGTAATAAACACTTAATCAAAATTGTACATTCTCGATTTGTTTAGGATGAATGCTTCAACCGAGTAGTCTTCTCTGCTATCCTCAAGCTCACGTTTATTAAGTGCAGGCTCACTTTTAATAAGAAAATTTTCCACAAAATTACCAGCAGGGTAATTTCACAATTTCTCTAAACTTTTTGGTCCAGTTGTAAATAAGAAATATATTTCTAGAAACCTTCCGAAATAATTTCTTCAGAGAATTTTCTCTTTATAACTTTCTCTTGAATTCAAGTATGTGAAAAATAATAACCCATGACTCTTTTTATATAGAGAGAGTTTAAAGAGTTCAACTATGATTAAATTTAATCAATTTAATATTAAATTAATATAATACTTATCAAGATAAATATTAGATTAAATTAATAGAATATTTATCTACAAGATAAATATTAAATTAAAATTAAAATAATCGCATTAATATTAAATTAATAAAATACTATCAAGGTACGTATCAAATTAAATTTAATATTAAATCTATTAAAATAATATTATTTTTGTAATAGTTAATTTGAAATCAAATTATTTGGTAGAGTCTCAGTAGGATTGTGATTCCTCCACTGCTCAATCGTCGAAGGACCATTCGTCGGCCACTGGAATGCCGTCATTGCTGCCTTCGGCACCGTCGTGTCCGGTGGTGCCATCGCATGTGCGACACCCTCACGGCACCTCAAACCTGTCTGATTGTTTCCAATTCAGTCCAGGCCAATGACAGCTCGACTTGTCCGGTCTAGTCCAGCCACCGGTTGGACTATAATACTCTATACCCACACCGATCCACAAGTTCAGGTACCGAATGTCACAAACCACGTATAACTTAAAAAACTCTTTGACAGTCCTATTTACAAATTTTGGTTTTTACATTTTACAAAATGTAACTTCATTCGTAAACTACTTCAAACAAGCATTAAAATTCTTACAAATTTACTATGTTGGTAATTTCTAACATTCGCCATTTTGATTTAAGTTTACTACACTAATACATCCAATTTAATTCCTGAGGCGTAGCCTCTAAGGAATGCCTCTCAATACACATTGACAACAATCACGCCCCTCCCTCAACTGACAATGTCTGGCTTGGTCCCACCATTCGATTGGCTTGGTCCCACCATTCGATTTTCGAGACAAACTTTATCCTACGAATAAGCAATAAGTTTATAAGTCCCAAATGAACTTAGTGAGAATCTGCAAGACAACATTATAGTAATAATTCAGAAACTTTAAGGAATAAATTTTTAAGAGGGGACTTCAACTCCCTTATCATTCTTGGCCTTCCATAAAATTCACCGGTGAGGTCGATGCCTTCCCTATTTTTTCGCAGATAACTGCTAGTGACCTTATTCTCTATTCGAGACATACGCGTGTTATTTTATGGTAACAATCCTCTAGTGGTACAAGCCCGATTATGCCGTATCCCAAATTCCTTTGTACCTTAACTAGCTTGCCTCGCATAATTGGTTGCAAGTTCATCTGCTTGCCTTTGACTGTCTTCTATCAATAATATCCTAGGTCTCAGGCCCTTACCCTTATAGTTGGACCCCAAGCTTTTAGTTTATCTCTGCCCATCTTTTAAACAACAAAAATTAACTTCTAGCTTCTAACGAACTATAACTCGCCACTTTTCGACAATTGATCTGTCTCAAGTAGCCATTGGTGGACTCTTTCTTCTATTGGCCCAAGTGATTGAATCTCCGATTGGATCTCGGTAGACTTGACTTCCTTTGGCTGTCTTTTACCCTCGAACCCTTTTAGTATTAGGCTCATCTCAGTCATCTATTATAACTTCCTTTCTGGGGTTATTCACCAGAGACCTACAGCCTCGTCTATTTTTACTTGCCTTTATTATCTTCTTAATTTAGCTGATCCTTGGCCATCCCATTTACTTGCGTTCTCGGACAAACCGTACTTTCCCTATCATGTTACTTTCCATTTATATCATACTTTAAATCTCTTTATTCCCTTGCATTGTCTTCTTCTTAACCCAATCTTTTTGGCAAAATTTTCCTGACGCCATAGCTGAGCTACGATCTTACCAAGTCTGAACCCATGTTTAATGTCATGGTGAAATTCCCCGTGTTTACTGTCCCGATGGACTACCCATGTTTATTGTCCCAATGAACTACCCCGTCTTATTGTCCAAGCAGACTCTCTATGTTGCTATAGTCGAGCTATGGTCTTACTGTAACACCCCTAACCTCTCTTCGTCATCAGATTAGTGTTACGAGCATTACTAATGAATCAAATAATTAATACAATCATAATCAAAATATAAAACTAACTAATAACATTATAATATACAGGGGTACGTCACGACAATCTAATACTTCCATGCTAGATTCTTATACATTCGAATAATAAATCATGCTATGCAATTCTAAACTTGGTCTTCCACTATCTACACTCTTTTCACTATTTGTCCCTTCTAGAATGTCAGGATTCAGATACATATAAGACTATTCCAATTATTAGCATCAAAGTATTAGTCCATACTTCGTCTACAATTATCTTTTTAATTTATCTTCGATGACGTTAGTGGAATGCACTTAATTTAGGTTTACTAATCCACCCCAATTCAAAGTAAAAGTTACTCTTACAGCCCCTATTACGAGTCTATGGGACCCTAAAAATAGTTTAAATATAGGCAGGGACTAATTTGAAACAATTCTGGAAGTTTAGAAAATAATTACAAAAATTTTAACTACAGGGATGTAACAGCCCAATTTTCAGTAGTGTCAGAATAGTGATTTGAGATCACTAAATCTGATGAAAACGTTAGAAAAATTTATTAATTTGAAGAATGGTGAAACAGGGGAGACTTTAACTAATAAACTGTACTAATTGGCTGAACCAAAAATTCTAAAAATTTTATGGTAGGAAGATATATGAGTCTAGTTTCAAGGAAAATTTACGGAGTTAAATTTTGAGTTCCGTAGCTCAAGTTATAATTAATTTAGTGACTCCTGCGCAATTGGATAGCTTTGCTGTAAATAGTGAAAATAATTTGCAAAAGTAAATTTTTATGCTCCGAATTAGTAAGATAAGTTAAGTAATGCCTCGTGCTCGACTCCGGCAACGGTCTCGGGTAAGGGGTGTTACAAGGGATCACACGGCCATGTGGGCATTCGAAGTAGGGACACACGGCCGTGTCCCAGCCTGTGTCGATGCTCGTGTAACTCACAAAATTGGGTCACACGGCCAAGCCACATGCCCATGTGACAAGCCGTGTACCCTTTGAAATGGCCTCGTACACCCGTGTGCTAGCCGTGTGTCTCACACGGCCAAGTCACACGCCCTTGTGTCTGTCCGTGTGGACCTAAATTGTGCCTTAAACCAATGTACCCTCATTGGTATCACACTTATATCATCAAAACATATCGTTAATGTATCATTCAAATCCAAATTATAAACATACCAAAATCATTCCATTTAGCCTAGTTCATAACCACCTAAGCATCAACTAAAATTCACAAACACCTAACCTATCTTGGTTCAATTCAACATACCATATTATGGCATCAAACACCAACACATGGTAACATATACACCAACCAACATTACACCTATAGCTTTATTTACAATCCATCCACAAAATAACTATCAACAAAATATCCTAGGTACATGCCAACACAAAATATTAACATCACCACATTTGAGATAGGGATCGTTGCTGGATGTTGAATCGACGATGAAAAGTGAAGTACCTAACCTGCGCACAAAAAACAAAATCGTACGCTAAGTAAAACTCAGTGATATTTCTATAATTCGAACAGTTAAGAATATAAGGACACAGAAATGCATAATTTGAATAATATGAACATAATATTGACCAAGCTTATATTTGCCATATACCATTATTTCAATTTCACATGCTATCATATTTGTTTTGTTTAACAAATATCTCAATACACATATCTAGCTATATAAATAGCTTTTCATATATCAATCCACATTTCATTTAAACAATAGCATTATTCATTCCATATTCAATTCATAATTATATAACTCATATATTCCATGTATTTACAACATATTTCACATTCTATTTCCAATTCACTATATCACTTCCACTTCTCCTACCATGCCATTTCAATATCAATTATAAAACTTCATTATTTATTTAACCCTATTAACACGACTTGGACTCAGACGGATACACGGATCCAACCAACACACCAATTTGGCACCCAGTGCCTCATCAGATAAATCCGAAGCAGTAACTGCGCCCAGTGCTATATAAATTGACACCCAATGCCTCATCAACTCGAAGTCGAAGAAATCCCTGAACTCTTCCTATCCTATGGCATACCATCTATATCCAACTCAGTCCAATACAGTTAATAGAGTTTAATTTCACATTTCAAATACAACCAATATCCAATTCTCATATTTGTACATATATTCATTTCAATTCAAATAATCAATACATTCATAATGTATGTACTAGTTCAATCCATTTCAATCAACTATCAAAATGTCAAATACTCACCTCACACACTTACCAAATACATTAAATCGAATTACAATAATTGACAACTAGGTTCGGATTTATAGAAATACAAACCGTGGATTTCGAGCTATTTGATGTCGATTTTATCCTTCCCCTTTTTAGTCGAGGATTCTGGTGCGATGTTAGCTACGGATTTAAAACAATTAAAATACGTCAATACAACACAATTGAATTTCACATTGACTATTTCAACTTTTACTCAATATTTGCTTAAATTCCAATTTAGTCCCTAAACCGAGACTAATTTTTATTCTTCATATTTAATTTTATATTTTTATACTAATTTCATTTTAAGCTAAATTTAGCTCCCTATTTTCAATTAAACCCCTAAATTTAAAATTTTTCACAATTTAGTCCCTATTACTCAAATTTTATAATTTGTTCTACAATTTAATCCTTTTCCATTTCTAGCTTAAAAATCTATCAATTTAATCTCTAATACTAAAACTATTTAATAATAACAACATTTAAAATCTTAATCAATGCCAAAATTACAACATGGGCCGGGTAGCCCTAAGTATCGGGATTCCAAAAATATAAAGATTATAAGAAAATGGATTTTGACTTACCAATTAAAGTTTGAACCCTATAAGTCCCTAGGCCGTGCGTGACTTTCTCTTTTTTTCTTTCTTTTCCTTTCTTTCTTTTGCATGTATTTCTCTTCCTTTTTCTACTTACTATACTATTATAATTTCATTTATTTTATAATATATATTATATAAGACATATACATACTTATATATTAACTATTATAATATATATCATATCATTAATTGTTTTAACCCATTAACCGTCCACTTAAAGAAACAAAGGTAAAATTGCTTCTTTAGTCCCTTTAATAATTTTTAAATCATAATTCAACTTCTACCCTATATGCGATTTAGTCCCTATACTATAATAACTTTTAATTCATGCAAATTTACTTAACTGAAACCTAATTAACTACACAACTAACTTCATAAATATTTTTAATATATATTTACGAGTTCGATTTAAAGGAACAGAGTCCCAGGAATGCACTTTTCGACACCCCTGACTATAGGGTCGTTACACTAACACCTCGTAACCCCATGTTTAATGTCCTGGCAGACTCTATTTGTCACTATAGTCGAGTTATGGTCTTACACCTTAAACTTCTTTTGAGGTCTCTCCCCAAGGACTTTACCGCCATCGTGGTAGCGTCCCATAAAGCAAGCTAACTGCCGTCGTGGTATTGTTCTATGGAACCTAATTAACGTTGTCACGGTGTCGCCCCGAATGACCAGTCGATATCATTCTATTTCTTATTTAACCTTGATGCTCGAACACCAAACAGTTCCCTCCGCAAGGCACGGAGCTTTGCACATCACGGTTTGCACTCAGCAACTCCGGATGGAGGTATCTTACAGGAATTCCATTTTCCCTATTCCTCCGCCCATTCCTCCATTTCGCCATTCCTAACCTTAATGTTCGAACATCACAGTGCCCCGTCCACAAGGCTCGGAGCTTCGCACATCATGGTTTTCATTTAACAATTCCGTATGACGATATTTAATAGAAATACTTATTCCCCAAATCCCAACTTCATCTAACCCGTCAATGATTTCCCCTGCATTATGCATACATTACTCAAACATATCACATATCATTAGACATACATCACGCCAAATTATCTATCACCAACTATCTACCATAAAAAGCTAGTAGTCAACTAGTAAAAGCTCACACAGTATTGTGCATTCACACAACCTATACTTTTTTCAAGCACATACACCATAACTCAGGCACCTCCATACATCAACAACGTGATACATGCAAGCACATAAAATCATCTATCATCTAGAAGACAAGATATAGAAACTTACCTAGATTTCTTTATCCTTATCTGCTTAACTTGTCCAAACGTCAAACCCTTCTTTATCCTGGAAGTTAAGCATGACACTCATTTATTGGTTAAACTAAAGGTGTTAAACCCTTTAAAAACCCAGAATCCATAATTATGTAACAGCTTTTAAGAGTTACTACTTCACTCCTTTCTTCAATCCACAAGTACAAAGAGATAATGAAGCTTACCAATTCGTAAATTTCTCTACTATTAGACTTCAATTCTCATGACTACTGTGACATACAGAGCTTCCCTCAGCTATATCATCTCCTTTTTCAGTACGACTGAAAAAGATGATACTATGGAAAGAATAATATTTGTAAACAGAATTGGGAAAATTTTGTCTCCACACACACCTATATATATACTCCTTAGGTACAGTATTCATCTACCATCCCAACCCTCCATCCTTAATCATTTTTTCTCCCATTATTGAACCAACCAGCTCCATCATAACCGAACCAGAATTGAAATCCAACTAATCAAAATTTGGCCACTAAAATTTCTATATTTCTCAGTGAAGTCTGACAATTTGCTAATTCATTTAATTTAATCCTAACTATCCTTAAAATTTGGGTCAATAAAGATAAATAGGTCTTACATGGACTATTGACCCAGTTTCACATACCAGCTCGATTTGACTAGTTTTTGGGTCTCGATCTTGTTTTGGGTTCACGAGACTAGTTTTCGATCTCCAGTCTAATTTTTAAGTTCAATTACCCATTGGGCCAATATTCTGACTTGAAAATTA
Source organism: Gossypium raimondii (assembly GCF_025698545.1). Taxonomy (NCBI): domain Eukaryota; kingdom Viridiplantae; phylum Streptophyta; class Magnoliopsida; order Malvales; family Malvaceae; genus Gossypium; species Gossypium raimondii. The sequence continues at coordinate 46,316,206 of NC_068572.1, forward strand.
ATTTCCAAAAATATCATATTTATTTTAATTAATTTGATTAATTCAATTTTACTTGATCAAAATTAATTTTCTCAAAAATCACTAAGATTTTCCAAATTCATTTTTCAAGAAAATTCGTTATTCAAATTTTCTAGTTGAACAATTCTCATGACTACACATCGAATAAATCGACTCAATTAAATTATTTCCAAATTCGTAGAATTTTCTTTGGATTCAAATACAGCTTGATCGAGCTTTTGTTGAGCTAGCGAAGAGATCAATCAGACATATACAATTAGGCTCGAGTAATTGCAATTATGTCCAGAAGCATCGTTCCTATAATTTGCAATTTACTTAAACATGGAGTTAGTCCACAAGAAGTTCTATGATTGAAAACTCCTTATTGTGTACTCTTTACGAAATCAATTCATCCAACTACTTTATCCAATGACCTCGTCATGTATGTGTTACCCTCATATGATATCATTAATTCCTTTGAGTCAAATTCGCTCACTCAATGCAATCATATTTTATCTCATTGTCACTAACGTGTCTTCTTAATGATTAATATGATCACTATAAACAAATGAATGTGATAAATTGCTTGTTCGAGAACAAGCAACCCAAGGCCGCGTTTCATATTTATTAATTCACACAATGCCAATGAGAGGATATCGTTAACTCTTTAATTGAGTTATGAATTCCATTGTTGCTAGTAAAGCCACGCCATACACAAGTCATATACCTAACTACTGAATATGGGCTTGATCATCTTTAGAGCATAAGCCTCCACTTATATCAAAGCACATAAGTTACATACACATGGTCAGTGACTAACTCATGATTTAGGTAAATCATACCATGAACATCACAAGTAAATTATTTCACAAACAAATTCAAAATTAATTCATCTTAGGTCCAATCCAATGTATCATTCTTTTAATGAATATATCTATGTCTCTACCCGTGGAGTCAACTACTCCGATAGTTAAGACTAGTCATCTCCTCAATTGGAATTCTGAATGACAAAGTAATCCTTCTAAGTATTTAAATAAAATGCTCACTTTGATTCTTTTACGGGATTACAGACTCGTTTAGATTATCTACAGAAGTAAATTATCTTTCTCGTAATGTAAACGTTCTTACAGTGCCACTTATCATCAGTTTGAACTTAGATAATCAATGAGCTAATATTTGCTTATCACAATTTTATTATGTATACAAAACATTAAAGACAGAAACATAAAAGATATAACAGTGAAATGTGAAATTAACTTTATTTATTTATTCATCGTTCGAATACATAGAAAATAATTACATGTTTACTACAATATGGACATATGTATATGATAACATTATGTCGGTTCTTTCAATTATAAGACTCTATAGAGTTTAAGGCTTAAAGCCTAATATGTGTAAGCAAGTCTATGGCCATAACATATGAAAGTTATGAAAGTCTGTCAGGCTTGTTCTTTAAGTTTTACATCAAAGTTATATGTGATATTTCACCATGCAAATTTCATGGAAAAAAATTCGTATGTATGAATTTGCATTTATATGTAAGTATTCACGTATGGATCCGCACGCATGAGTGCTCCAAATATGAATTTGCATCCAAGAATCTTCTATATGAATTTATATGTATAACAGTCCACTAGATTTATCTTTATGATTCAAGCTATTGTAGTATGCTGATCTTATATTCATGTTTCAAATTTAAAATATCAAAGAGACTATCCTTCATAAGAGTTAGCATGGACTATTATCCAAGTAAAAGACCACATGAACTTATTCTTATCTTCAAGCTACAAGAGTTGATGAGTGCCAAAACTAACATGTTTTCACCTCAATCTTAATGCGTTTTTGGGTGATTATTCGATGTTAATTGTGGATTTTATGCTTCTAATCCTTGAAGTTTGTGCTTTTATGTTTAATAGATCATTTGGGAGCAAAAGGAGTGAAAAATGAGTGAAATCTAGAAAATTAAAGTGAGCTACAAGAGCTACACGAGCTAACCCATTCCACACGATCATGTGACCCACATGAGCTACCATATGAGCGTATGGTCAGCTGTGTTGTTTTCACGTATTTGCACTCTGAACTGTGAAAAATCTCAAGTATTAGGTTTTTTAGGCATTCTAAGACATATATATGAAAAAAATAAAAAGATATGAGAGAGCCTTCATAGAATATTCAAGAAAACAACTCAAAAAACACCATTGAAGTTGATTCTGAAGCAGATTTTCGTCAAGATTGAAGATTCACATTTGATTTCTTATGAAGCCATCTAAAGTTTCTTTATTTCTTGTGGTTATACTGTATTTTAGTTGTTTTTATTTGCAAGCATGAACTAATTTTCTAAATACCTAGGGGGATGAAACCTATGATGAATTTTGTCATTTATTTTTATTTTATGCAACAATTTCTTAGTTTATTATTCTCAATTATGTGTGCTTAATTCTTGGTTTGATGTATCTAAATTATTAATCCATGTTTGAAGTGCTTAAATTAGAGGAGGAATAGACCCTGTTTAAGAGTAGATCTTACGTAATTGAGTGGAGTTGCATACAATTTAGAAATAGGATGACATAAATCTACCGGATTAGAGTAAAATCTAGTAGGGGAATCCATAGCACGAGTTAATGCAATAATAGTGCTTTTAATTAGAAATAAATTTCAATTAATCAACCTAGAGTCAGGTGCTCTTACTCTCAAAAGAGATATTAGCATATTTTAGGGATTTCTACAGATCAAAATACTAAGTAAATAAGTTGCAAAATTTCAATTAATCAACCTAGAACCAATCACTCAAATTTATTCAGATAAATAATAGAAAAACAGTAATTACTAATACTTTTAGTCTTCATGGGCATGACATTTTTACTCACTATAACTATACTATTAATTCATAGGTGCACCTTCCATAGTCAAATTTTTAGTTGTTCATGATTTATCAAGTTTTTGGCACCGTTGTCGAGGACTAGAATATTAGGAAACCTTTATTTCTATTAATTTAGTTATTTTCTTTTTATTTTAATATCTTAGTTTTAAATTTTATTTTTACATTCTAATTTTTCTTTTGTTTGATTCTTACAGGTTCTTTTGGTTTATGATTAGAGGCAACCCGTTAGAACCAATAGGCATTATTGAAAAGATTGCTCGCAGAAATCGAAGAGAAGTTAGACAAGCAAGGCAAGGTCAACAGGTTTCAATAGACAATCAAGAGCAAAAGGACATTATTGTTGAGATGGATGATAATCCTGGTAATCAGCAGCCTCCTATAGCTCCTACTCCTCGGACTATGTATGACTATGCTAAGCCCACTCTGATTGTTGTAGAATCGAGTATCTTCAGACTGACTATTGCTGTAAACAATTTTGAGATTAGGTCGAACACAATTCAGATAGTGCAGTAGTATGTTCAGTTTGATGGGTTAAAAGATGAGGATTTGAATGCTCATTTGGCTAACTTTCTGGTGACCTGCGACATATTTAAGATTAATGGCATTACTGATGATGTCATATGTTTATGATTGTTCCCATTCTCTTTGAGGAGCAAGGCGAACAGTGGTTGAATTCACTTCCACGAGGTTTCATCATGACTTGGATCAGATGACTGAGAAGTTTCTATTGAAGTATTTTCCACCAGCCAAAACAACTAAGTTAAGGAATGACATCTCTTCTTTCTCTCAATTCGAGCTTAAGACGTATGATTGTAAACTCTAAATTATATATAATTTTTATAACTATTTATACCACCTTTTACTTAGAATTTATGCTAATCCCGAGTATTTGGATATTTCAATGGGTGATTTTTTTTCATATTACGACAATTGGCATAATTTTAGTAAAGTGTGCAATTTTATGGATTTATGTATTAAATTTTACATAATTTAACTATCTTATGTTACATAGTAATTTCTATGCTTTAATTGTTGCAGTGGGACCATTGAATTAGTAAGTATGGGAGCTTATTTAAACCATACATGGACATGAGTTATACTCCACCTTAATTGGATGACAAAGACAACAAATTGAGTCAAGAGAAGTCAATTTGATCCAGTTGAAGTTGTCTTGTTGAAATGAGCAAGTCTGATAGTGATTTGGATACAAAACTGTCCAAGTAGGGGGAAGTAGTCCAATTGAGCTAAAGCATCAAGAGTAGCCCAAATTAGCTTTGGGATAATTAATTTGGAGGTCCCTACACTTGTGAAAAATAAAAAATTAGCCCCTAACTTCCACATTGATTGTTGTCTAACCTATGCCACAAATCATGCAAGAATCAAGCAAGAAAATTAAGAAAAAAATCAACCAACTCTCCACAATTCATGGTCAGCCAAGCAAGGGAGCAATTCAAAGGATTTCAAAGCTATTTTTAGCTAACTCCCATGATATCCCTCTACTATAAATACCACATTCATTTCACTTCCCAAACATCCCTCATTCATCTTTCAATTCACATTTCTCTCATCTTTTCTTCCCTCTTTTCCATGCATAAGCCATCCATTTCTCCACCTCTCTTAGCTAGCATTTCCCTTAAGGAAAACCGCTCTTGGTCGGCCACCTTAAGGAGCATTTTATGAAGGAGAAAACACGAGAATCAGAGGAAGCCATCATGATTGGTCCTTAGAGAATCACTGAAATCATCAAGGTTTCTTCTTTCCTATTCTGTAATTTTGTTCTTATTTATTTAACATGTTTACAAATTGTTGTGATGTTTTTCCATTGACAATGATGACCTAATTTTGTTTAGCTAGAATAATTGCAATGACTAAATAAAATTCATTTAATTCATGTTTATATTGTTTTATGCCTTAGTTGTTCATGCTTCTAATTAAAATCATTATGTATTTCATGTATTAAAATATGTTTGAATGCAGAGAATTAGTTAGTCAATCCTAATCAAATGATAACTAATGGACACAATAATTTGAAGGTGCATGCTTAATTTATATCCTAATCAGAATAAATTAGGGGTTCGTAAGAGACTAAGAGAACTTATTACCTTGCATAACTTTAGGTTTATATGATTAAATTGTTTCAAACCTAACTCGTCCTTATTACTTCACATAAATTCTAAGGAATCCTTAGTTAAATTATGATGTTGGTTTATGCATAATTTTTCTAAGTATAAGATTCAATTGAACTTATATGAGATTCTAGTTAATGAACGATCGAGTTGCCATGGAATATTTTCCGAACATTATTAAACATGATGAAAATGAATTGAGTCAAGTGTTGTAATTGTTCTAGCTTATTCATGTTATTGTTATTAAACTTGTGAAATTATTGTTAAACCATCACCCTACATTTTATTTCATCTCATTTACATTTAGGTTAATTTGCATCTAGTTAATTAATTTAATTTTAATATTTACCACTTCAAATTTATTGTGTTTTGTTTACCAACTTGTAAATTCATAATTTTGCAATTATTTGATTAACATATACAGTCTCTGTGGAGACGATAATTCTTTTACTTACTTATTACTTGATAACGACTGTGTACTCTTGCACAAACCTACACATTACAATGATGCATGGGAGAGATTTAAGTATCTTCTGAGAAGGAGTCCTCATCATGGACTACCTTTGTGGCTCTAAGTTCAAACTTTTTACAATGGTTTGAACCCCTTGACCATACAGATAATTGATACAACAGTTAGTGGTACACTGAATAATAAGGCACTTGAGGCAACCCAATAATTTATTGAGGAGATGGCACTAAATAACTATCAGTGGAAAGTTATGAGAACAAAGTCTACTAAGGCAGCTGATGTTTTTAACATAGATGTAGTTGTTATGTTGACAAGTAAGGTGGAAGCGTTGAGTAAGAAAATTGATGGTTTGAGTATTGCTAAGTAGATAAATCCGGTAATGTAGTGTGATGCGACTAGAGCGGGGATGAACAATTCAAAATATTTACCTTTCACTTCTAACATAGAGCATGAGCAAGTTGAATTTTTGGGTAACAATTCTAGACCTTAGAATAACACCTATAGCAATAACTATAATCCAGGGTAGAGGAATCATCTGAATTTCTCTTGGGTGGTCAAGGAAATCAAATGTCACAATCCCCTTCGAATTTTTTGCAACGTTATCAGCAAGAAAAAAAAGTCGAATCTGGAAGAGATGTTAATAAAATGTAATTCAGTGTCAGAAACTAGATTCTGGAACACTAAGATAGCTTTGAAGAATCAGCAGGCATCTATTCAGAGACTCGAGAATCAGATTAGTCATCTTTTTAAATTGGTTTCGAAGAGAGCCCACATGAACGAACAATATGGTAAATGTATTGAACTTTTCTTAAACAATGCATATTAACTTACCTTTTGTTGAAGCTCTTACAAAGATGCCAAAGTATACAAATTTTTTTATGGAGCTGTTAACAAATAAAAGGAAGTTAGACGGCCTATCCACTGTGGAGCTCAATGAGGAGTGCTCAACCACTCTCCAAAACAAACTACCCACCGAGCTTAAAAATCCAAGGAGTTTAACTATCCCTTGTTTCATTGGTAGCTTAAATGTTGAAAAAGCTAGTATAAATTTGATGCTTTTAGAAAATGTTCGAATAACTTGGTCTCGGGGAACCAAAACCCACTAGGATAAGTATTCAATTAGTTGACATATCAATTAAGTATCCTTGGGGCATTATTCAAGATGTACTTGTTAAAGTCGATAAATTTTTATTCCCTGTTGATTTCCTTATATTGGACATGGATGAGGATATTGAGGTACACATGATCTTAGGTCGACTCTTTCTAGCCACTACTAGAACTATTATTAATATGGGTAATGGTGAACTTGTGTTGAGGGTAGGTGATGAAGAGGTTACTCTTCAAGCATGTGAATTAATGAGAGTTTCTAACGAGCGAAATGATACTCGTTATTCTGATAATATTAGTAATCATGTGGCTCAATTCTTTACAGGAAATCACTTATGAATACGTGTTAAAGTCATATCCTTGTCAAGGTGATAGAAAGCAAGAAACAAGTACAGAACGAATGGTGTAGCTTGATGAATTAGATGAATTGCAAGCGATGTTGAGCTCTACTTGTGCAAGCGATGTCAAACAATAGATCAAACCCATGAAGTTTTTACTTATAATTCATAAACAGTTTATTATATTGGAAACTCTCTAAGTTCATTTGAACTTACTTAGTTTTTGTTATGTTTTCCAGGTATAATGGTTTATATAAGGAGCTAAAGAGGGATCAAGTCAGATTTCATTCAAGTTTAGGCAAACTTGTGTACTAAAATGTAACATACATATAGTGGGGCGTCCTAGAGGCTGAGCCTCAAGGTCAGAATTCTCTTTTTGTAACTAAGTTTGAACCTTAGTATTATAATTACAACATAGAGAAGTCAATTCAAAGTATTAAAATTATTATTGTAAGTTTTCCATAAGTCTGCTTGTTAAGATTTTTAAACTAGGAATTTATAATTATAAGTTATTTTAGAAAACCAGCTAATTAGACATGTTAAGTTGTTACTGATGATATGCGAACTAAGTTATGTATGATTATGAAAGTATATTTTTCTGATTTAATTGTGTTAGTTTTACAATTCAGTTGAAATTTGTTAATAGTTTTGTTTCGAAGTTGAAATGACACTTTGTATCCGGACCCGCCGATTGAGTCAAGTATCAGGTGTTACAATTCATTTAACCAAGTCATTATTTATCAAAATGCATATTAAAACTTATTTAGCTATAGATAGTTCTATACCAATTCATATGCCTCATATACATTCTAATCAAAATCAAACATGCCATCTTTAACTATGTATCAACATATCATACCACACTTCTATATCAATTTTGCATTCACACATCATTATATACATTAACATGTAAATTCAATCTAAACGAAACTTCAACTACCAACTACATATATATACACACAAGGACATGAATATAATTTATACCAAAATGACTCAACCTAGGTATTTGTCTTTCTTAACACAAAATAGACTGATACAAACTTCGTTGAGTCTGGGATTATCGATTGGATGCTGAGCAGATATTCAAGATCACAAACAAAAACTAACCTGCATGCGAAAAACAAAATTATACGTTCAGTAATAAACTCAATGGTATTTCTATAATCGAACATTATAACCAAACTTAAATAAATTAAAATTACATAACCAAAATACCATTTAATAAAAATGTAAAATAACATGTTATAGTGTACCATTTTATCATATAAATCATTTCATTGACATTCAATTAACTAATATAGGAGCATCATATTTTAACTTTAACACGTCCCGAATTGAACCGGTCAATTGTTTCAATTTCATACTAATCTTTCAGAATTATAATCTGATGTACATAATCATCCATCATCTCAATTCATTTCATGTACCATTATACATTGTACATTTTAATTCCCTACTAACCTGATTCAGACTCGAACAGATACACAAATCCAACAAACTACACCAATTTGGCACCCATTGCCTAATCAGACAATTCCGAAGTAAATAATTTGCACCATGCGCTCATTGGTAGTCGAAGTAACCCGTACTCAATCTATCCTATGACATGCCAACTATATCTTACTCTGCCCGAACAGTTAATAGGATAACAATTTATCCAATTCTGAATATAGCTCAATTTATAATTCATCACTTTCTCTTCATCAATTCATCAATACATATATAACATAACATGAGTAAATACAATTCAAATCCAATTTTCCATTTTCATCAAATTACAATATTTTCAATTCTATTCAATTTAGTTATATATATCAATAATCAGTCAAAATCGTATCAATTCAACTCGATTTATCAATTTCAGCTCACCTCAAAATATTACCATGCAAGACAGAATAAAAATGCAACACTTGAAGTGGTTTGAATTATAGATATACAAATCGAGAATTCTAAGTTATTCGTCGACAGCTTTAGCTTTTCCTTTCCCTTTCGAGGAGCCCAGATCGACGTTAGCTACAGATTAACATAAACATACAATACCATCAATATTCAACCAAATTTAAAACAATTGTCAATTTATATGAATTTTTAATTTTATTCAATTTAGTCCCTAAAATCGGGACTAACAAAAATTTCAATTTAAAACTCCTAATTAAACACTATAATTCATTAGGGACCTCCTAACCTAGAACTTCAAGAAATCAACAATGGTAACTTTCTAAAACTTTAGCAGCTTTACAATTTAATACATAGGCTAATTGGATTAAGCTCTCATGATCCCAAAAATATAAAAATTACAAAAAAAGACTAAATTGAACTAATTGATTAAAAGCTTGAAATTTAGAACCCTAGGCCGAAAGCTCTCAATTTTGGAAATGGTGGTTTCGGTTGTAGGAAGAAGATGAGAAAAATGTTTTCTCTCCCTTTTCATTTGTTTATTTTAATATACTTTATATTATTATATAATTTTAAATATTATAAAAACATTAAACATAAAAAAAATCTCTCACTATCGTCCACTACTATCATTTCTAAAGTGGCATAATTATCATTTAGTCAATGGTTTAATTTCTACTTAAGTCCTCAATTCATTTTCCAATTAAAAACCCGTAACAATTAGACTTTACGATTTAGTCTCTAAACCTTAATTAATAATTAATTCAATAAAAATTATCTATCCAAAAATTTAATTCACTAATATAATAGCTCAATTTACGAAAACAGGGTCTCAAAACTATATTTTGTGACACCACTGACTTTTGGATCGTTACACAAAGGTTCATATATACATATATACATATATACACACGTACATAAAGGATGTGGAATGGAGAGGAGGAGGAGAAAAATAAATAGTAAAAGCGCGTGATGCTAAAAGAGTGTTATAAGTGATAGATTTGTGAATACATAAGAATAATTCAAATGAGTTGTTGAGACATTAAGTGAATAATTGTTATATGATGTATTAATGGACTTATTTGTAGAACTTTAATAGTTGTGTTAATCTTATAAATTTGATTGAGAATCATATGGTGTTGAAATTAAGAATAGACGCAAATGAATTATGTGAATTGTGGTATATAAACTTGATTGCAGGTGATGAGAAATGATAGAATGGAAATTAAGTGGACACAGAATTGTCGTCGCGACGATCTCAAGTCAATGGGTGATGTCGCAACGAGGAACCCCTAACATCGCGACGTCGGATTGAGGTTTTGAAATTTTCTTAATTTGGTCCCTATTCAATTATAAATTGTTACGAGAGCTATCGAAAGTTCGTATTGAATTTAGATAAGTTTTTAAATTGTATTGTAATTGCAAATTGATCTTAGTAGTTCGATTAAAATGATAAAATGAATTGAGTTTAACAGTAGTTGCTCTGGCAATAAATGTAACAACTTGGTACAGTAACCCAGCAATCTGGTCAGGTATGAAGATGTTACAAGAAAAAACACACTTTAATACTTTATTTCTCTCTTAGTATTTAAAGGTTTTTTTTTGGGCTCACTTTAGTCCTTAATGTTATCAAATATTTAACTTCAATCCTTATGACCTCTAAAAATTAACTTGGGATATTCAACCAATCATATGTTACTAAGTGTCATATGATGATATCACAAAACGTCATCTTTTGAAAAAGATATTACAAATATTTAAAAAATGCAAAATACAAAAATATTAAATTTATAAAAATAGAAAAAACTAAAAATATATTTAAAAATTACTAAAATTTTGAAATATATATTAGAAATTTTGATATTCTAAAATTTTATAAATCACATTTACTAGAGCGTAAACATGAGATCCTCGTCTCTTGGAAAGATATCACCTATAATAATTGTTTTATAATTCAATCAATTGGAATTTATAATTTTTTTAGATAAATCAGATTGGGCTTAAATATAAGAAAAAAAAAACAAAAAGAAACATGACAAGAAACAAGTCCAGCAAAAAAACAAACTCAAACGTCTATGGCCCAGAACCTAGACCCAAACCTACTCAGAAAAATCAACAGAAAATAAATAAAGAAGGTACAAAAAGGTGTGCACCACCGTTCCGTTGCCCAATCAGAAATATTCTAGAAATCTGTCCCAACAACAAGTAATCATACCCTATTCCAAACTAGAGGTGCTCATGGGCCGAGCGGCCCAGCCCGGCCCGACGGCCCGCTCGAAATATGGGAGCGTTCGGATAAAAATATAAGCCCGAAATATGGGTTTCGGTAAAAAACGAGGCCCGTTTAGAAAATGGGTCGGGCCTCGGGCACCACTTTTTTGGCCCGGGTCTCGGCCTGGCCCGAATATATAATAAATATTTATTTTTTAATTTTTAATTTTAAAATATTTTTAAAATACTTTTTTATTTTTTATTTTTAAAATAAATTTTTGGTATTTTTTTCCCGGGTCGGGCTTGGACAAAATTTCAGGCCCATATTTCGGGCCGAGCCCGGGCCCGGGCCTAGGACGCGGGCCAAAATTTTTTTCTGGGCTCGGCCCGTGAGCACCTCTATTCCAGATTGTTCCTTTCCTTAGAAAAAGCCTTTATCTTCCCCGAAACAATAAAAAAGTATAGCTTCTTCCCAAAACCTGCTAAACATTTCACCATTCTTCAATTTGGTTCCCTCACCCTCTCCACCAGGTAAAACTCATCACCACCTTTCAAATTTTCTGTTGCAAAGACGTGGGCTAAACCATTAGCCAATCTTGGAGCATGCTTGAAAGTGATTGCCTAAAATATGCCCTTTAACTGTTGAATATTCTAAATATAAGTGTAATATCCCATTTTCATTGGTTTCGAGACCACGAATTTGACGAGTGAGTTATCATTTTAATATTTATTTAATGTTTATAGGGTTAATTTAAGGTATTATTAAATTTTCGTTAAGAAATTTTGAAGTTTAAATGGTTAATTAGGTAAAAAGATTAAATTTAAAAGGTGAAAAGTTGATTTCTATTAGTTAAAGGGTTCAAATGGTTATGGAATATCAACCTAATTTACTTAGATGGTAATTATACCATACGTGTTGATAGTGGACAATTATGGACATGTTTATGTTAATTATTAAAGTTATAGCATAAGGGTAAAAAGGTAAATAATTAAATAAGTATAAAATAAATAAAATAAGGGCTATCATCTTCTTTCTTTTTCTATTGTTCAACCAAAAAACCATTAAAAAGGAAGCTTAAGGTTTCAGCTAGGTTCATCCAATTGCGTGGTATGCGTTTGAACTCTGTTTTTATTAATTTTTACGTTTTTGAGCTTGTTTTCGCTTAATTTACTTAACCCAAGGGTTAATTTGCAAAATTTTTAAAGATTTAGGGACTTTCCATGATTTATTTTGAATGTGTTTTGATGGTAATTGATAGATTATTAAACTTGGTTGTTAAACAAGCTTGTTTTGTTAAGTGATTTTTGATGAATTTAGGGTTAAGGATTAATTTGTTAAAATTGCAAAATTCCTTGATGTTAATGTGAAATTTTAGGAAATATGGGTTGTTTAAGACCCCTAGTAAATTCGAATAGCATGATTTAGTTAGAAAAATGGTGAATTTTACAAGTTAAGAGTTTAGGGACTAAATTGTAAGAAAGTTAAAGTATTGGGGGTAAATTTGTAAATTGATGATGGAAGGGTTTAATTGCATAAAATTACTTTTTAGAATGCTAGAATTATAATAATTGAGTTAAATTATTATTTAGATCAAGAAAAGAATCAACCGGACTTGACTTAGGGAAAGGTGAAAGTCTCGGAATAACTTTCGACTTGGCTGTAACAACTGTGGTGATTGAGGTAAGTTCGTATGAATTATAATCTTACTAATTATAGTTTGATTTGATTATTTTTATAACATGTTGAATATAAATTGGACTCGAAAATATCACAATGTTTTGAGCAGTTAATGGTTAAGTAATCTCGTTTGAACCTTAAAAATTCTTAGGGTACAAATGACATGTCATTAGGGTGATACAGTTTTGGGTGGTGGTCTTGAATGTCCTACTAATGGCTGAGGTCCTGCATTTGTTGCGAATACTCCATAGCTCGTGTGAGCAGCATCGAATAGTTAACATTCCAACCCACAGCACGTGTGAGCAGGCCCAAATTCTCATCTAGTGTGAGCATTATTGAAAAGGAAATGTTATGGTTACATGAAAAGGCGCACTATGTGTGAGCATCCCGAGTATTCGATGAAATTCTAGATGGTTCAATGGGTAAGTAAAATAAAATGAAAACGTTTGTATATGAAATTATTGATGTTAATGACCAAATGAAATGGAAAAGTGAGATATGAAAATGAATGGAAAAGGGCACTAATCAAACATGTAATGAAAGGTAATGAATGTAATTCATTATATGTTATATACAATGTTTCATACATGTTATGATTTTTAGTTATCTATTAACTATGTGAGTTGTTATGAATAGGAAAGAAAGATACCTACATAAATTATTGAGCATGGTTGAATGAATTAATGTTTGGGGTTTGGTAAGTTTGAGCTTATATTATACAAGCTTACTAAGCACTAGTTGCTTACGTAATTATTTTCCTCTTTTGTAGATCATCGGAAGCTTGACTAGTTGGAATCTTGTCGGAGTTCTATCACACTATCTAGCAATCTCTTGGTACTTTTTGGTTATCTTGGTTATTGTTATAAATGACATGTATAGGGTTTATTGTCATGTATACTTTTGTTATGTTTTGGTTACTTTTTAAATGATTATATGTACATATGGCATAATTGGCTTGTATATGTTAAAAGCCATATGAATATGGCCATTTTGGTATGTTTAATTTGAATGGTGAATGGTTTGACTATTGTTCCCATTAGATAGCTATTATAGCTTTGTTTTGATTAATATTGTTTTGGTATAAATGAGGTGCCTTTGAATGGCATGTTGGTTAGAGAAATTAGGTTGATTGAATTGGTATGTTTATGAGTGTTTGGAATGTGTTTAGGTCCATTTAATATATGCACAAATGAATTAGTTGGTTGGACAAGTTTTGATCTTAAAATGGCTTATTTTATGGGCTAATTATGGAGCACACGGCTGTGTGACACACACGGCCTGAGTATACAGCTGTGTGACACACACGGCCTGAGTACACGGTCATGTGTCACTTTTCAATTTATATGCACGTTTCACACAGTCTGGTACACGATCTGAGACACGGCCATGTGTACCAAGTCAGTGAGTTACACGACTTGCGAGACGGTCGTGTAACCCAAGCCAGTGAGTTACATGGTTTGAGACACAGATTGGGATACAGCCCTATGTCCCATTGTTTGAGTGTTCACATGGTCTAGGCTATGTCACACGGCCTGACCACACGACCGTGTGACCCTTGTTTTTAAAATTTTTAACTTTTTCCTAAACTTTCTGATTTGTTTAAATTAGTCCCAAATTGATCTCGAATTGTTTTTAGGACCTCAAAGGCTTAATTTAAGGCCCAAATGTGTATGTTTGCTAGGTTTGTAATGGCTTTTAGGTAATTAATAATCTGTTTTGAAGTTAATTGTTCTGATTTGTATGGTAATGCTCCATAAACCTAATCTGACAATAGAGATGGGTTAGGGGTGTTACAATAAGCTCTCATTTGTGATTTATCCAAATATTGTGATTGACTCTTCTTTATAATGGATAATGCATCTTCCTCAACTATTACCTCCGGCCATCCTTCTTCTAACCTCGTTTGCATTGCTCGGTCACAAGCGATGGCTTCAGCGGTGAAAGCTGAAAGGACCCCCTCGTAGGTTTCTAATTTTGAAATCAACACTTCCCCCTCAGCATTTCTCGCAATAATACCAAAGGCCAATCTAAATCTTTGTCAGTCATAAGCTCTATCGAAATTAAACTTGATAACCATTCCCGAAGGTTTCTTCCACTCCACCACTTTTTTGTATTAGTAAGTGCTCTCTTTTCAGTTTCATTAACTTCAGAAATGTAACTGACAACAAAACAAGCTATAACTTTACCAGTAACAGTCTTTCTTTTATGAACCCTCATGTTTCTGTCTCTCCAGATTTCCCAAAGCACACATCAAAGAATATGTTGTTGAGGAATTGAGCACTCACCAAAAGCTCGGGTAAGCCACTAACCAAACCCTAGATCTGAATTATTGAGAATATGCGTAAGCTTAAGTTCTGACCCGACTTCTACTAATACGGGACACCCACGAAACAAATGATCAATAGTTTCTTCCTCCTTTCCGCTTCGAGTACAACAAACTATATTTACTATATTCTTATGTTTCATATTTACAAAAGTAGGTAGATAGTTCCATGAGAACCTCCAAATTGTAACTTTAATTTTCCTATAGAGGTTTAGGCCCCATAGTTTTTTGTAAAACTCACCAGAATCGGTTTGTAAAGCGCAAGCATTAGGCCACATAGGATTCTTCTATAATAGTTTGCAAGCGTTACGGACAGAGAACTCCCCCAAGGCTTCCCCACCCCACGCTAGCATATCCTCATAGGCCTTTGTTGCTAGTGGAATACAAAGGATTCTTTTGGCATCCACCAGCAATAAGGTATTAAGAAACATCTCATATTTCCATGTTCTTATATTTGTATCAATTAATTCTAACACCTTTAAATTTTGCAAACTGTGAACATTGCTAAATAATCTATAATTATCACCCATTAATATCCATGCATCAGTGGTAATAAATATCCTATCCCCTGAACCTACCCTCCAACAACTTCCCTCATTTAAAACACCTTTCCCAACCCAGATACTTTTCAAGTGTAAGAAGGGTTATTACCTAGTTGAGCATTAAGAAAGTCAGACCTAGGAAAGTATTTCGCTTTAAGAATACAAGTAAGTAACGAATCCGGATTTGTTAAAAGCCTCTATCCTTATTTAGCCAACAAAGCAATATTAAATTTGCCCATATCTCGAAAGCCCATACCCCTATCTTCTTTCAATTGACACATTTTACTCCATGCGCACCAATGGATCCCCCTCCTCCCCTGTCCTTTCTGTCACCAATATCTTGTGAATATACTCTCAATCACTCCACAAAAAGATCTTGGTAACAAAAAAGATGAGATTGCATACATAGGGATAGACTGTAGCACTGACTTGATAAAGATCTCCTTTCCCCCTTGCGACAACATCCTCGTACTCCAACTCTTAATACGCACTTTAATCCTGTCCTTAATGTTTTGGAAGAATGCTTTCTTCCCCCTCCCCACCATGTTAGGAAATCCTAAATACTTCTCGAGATTATTCAAGAACCACATCCCTAAGATTTCTGAAACATTTCCCTTCTCCCCTTCACTTGTATTTGAGCTAAAAAATACTGTAGATTTACTGAAATTCACACACTAACCAGAGCACCGTTTGTATTCCTTAGGTATTTCTTTCAACACTGTGGCTCCTCTGAAGGTTGTCTCGCCAAAAAGAATACTGTCATCCGTAAACAGTAAATGTGAAATTTACGGACCTTGTCTACTAGCCTTCGCTCCCCACAGCAGACCCTCATTCATTTCTAATTGCATTAAAGCCGATAGGCCCTCGTTGCAAATGAGAAAAAGAAAAGGACTTATGGGATCTCCTTGTCGGAGTCCCCTAATGGGCTTAAACATCCTCCCCCTACAACCGTTGACAATAACTAAGTAAGACGTCGAAGAAATACATCTCATTATAAGTTCCACCCAGTCATCAGCAAGTCCCATTCTCAACATAACCTCTTTTAAAAAGCCCCAGTCGACCTTATCATAGGCTTTACTCATATCTAGTTTTAAAGCCATATAACCCTTTTTACCTGTGCGTTTCTATCGAAAACCATGTAATAATTCATAAGTTAACAACACATTGTCTGAAATTAACCGTCCAAGAACAAATGCACTTTGGGCACTATCGATACATCTCCTTATAACACCTTGAAGTCGGTTTGCTATAGTTTTAGCTGCAATTTTATAAAAGACAGAACACAAACTGATAGCTCTAAAATTCGCTAAATTCGTAGGATTTGGAACTTTTAGAATAAGCACAATAACAATAGTATTAATAGAGTTAAGGACTTTACCCTCATTTAAGATGCCCAAACTATACGTAACTACATCATTCCCTACAATATACTAGTAACGCTAGAAGAACAAAGCCTGGAAATCGTCAAACCCTGACGCTTTGGTGGGCCCTATTTCTTTCAAAGCCATGTAAACCTCCTCCTCAATATACTTGGACAAGAGAGTTCGATTTTCATCGGAGGAAATGTTAGCATCTATTCCCGATAATAAGTGCATCAAATCCCCTACTCTAGCCGATGAAAATAGTTATTGAAATAAACCAGTAGCCACTTCCCCTATTTCATCCTCATTACATGCCTCCATTCCATTCACACGTTCCAACCTTTTTATCATATTAATCCGTCTACGAACAGAAACGTACCTATGAAAGAAAGTCGTATTCTTGTCCCCTAAACGCAACCAATTAGCTTGTGCTCTCTATTCCCAGAAAACCTCCTCCTTATCGATCTCCAAATTGGAATTTATAATTTGTAGATCCTTTTAGGTGATAATTTTGGATAAGTTTTTTTTTAATTATTCAAACAATGAAAAGTAATTTTATTTTACTTAAATAATATTTTTAATTATTCCAATTTTTTTTATCAAGACAAATATTATTTGTCTCTAGACACTATCTTAATTTGCAAATAAAAATTATGTAAAGTGGATATCTAAATACTAATATTTTCATCCATTGGCTTATAATATTTGAATCCAAATAGTTTTTGGATCCTTAATATTTATGATCACAATTACAAATAAAACGGCTACAAATATCCATTTATACCATCGTTCTTTGTAAGTCCACCACTATTGTTGAGTGTTTGACCATTTTAAAGAATTTTTGTACGAAACAAAAAGAGTATGTGCACAATGATCGATAAGGAAGCTCGTTCCATACATTAAATAGGGAGCTGAGTCAAATAAACATGTTGCCAATAACACTAGTAAAATACTAAAAATTAATGTATTTTAAAATATTAATATATTAATATAAAATTTACATATTTTTTGAAAATTTTCATAAAAATTTATCGTACTTTTACCTATATACAACTTTTATATCAAGTCTTTAATATTTTAAATGTGATTAGCGAAGGTATATTTTATTCCAAATATACAACAATTTTTACTGTTGTTTAATTTTTTTGTACAATCTTTTGCAATTTCTAATAATTTTATATTTTTAAAATACTTTAAGATTTCTAATAGTTTCATTTTTATATTTTTAATAATTATTATTTTTACATTTTTTAAAAGTGCTAACATTTTTTGAATTTTTAAAATTATACATTTTATAATTTTATTTATATTTTTGGTAATTTTTGTAATGTTTATAATTTTTTAGATGATTACATCATTGTGACATTATCATATAACATGTGACAGTTTATGATTAGTCGGAGATTTCAATCAATTTTATTAACATTCAGAGAACTGAACGAGTAAAAAGAAATGAAAAAAATAAACTTTCAAGATCAAAGTAAAAAAAAAAAAAATTATCCTTTAGAGATTAGAGTATTCAAAAACAAATGATTGGAGTAGATTAGTTGGTTAGAACAATGGTGAGAACTCAAGGCCCAAAGGGCCACTAGGAGGGTCATATGTACTAAAAGCAACGTGCTATTAATGGAAACTAAGGCCTCCTTTGGATCCAAATTTTGCATCAGTTCAGTGCGTTTTCTATTGATTTACGCAAGCTAACGCTTTGAAGCTCTTTGGATGGCCAACTTTCAAAGGTGCAAATGGAAGGGAGTTCATCGCACCACACCCCAAAATTTCCACTGCTCTATTTCTGGCCAATTGAAAATTCAAAACTCCAAACGCAGCTGTCATTCCTTTTTTATCCCTTTTCATTTATTAATAAATTGAATAAAGAAAAAAAAAAACTTTGATGGAAAAAATAGAAAACGTTGATGGCTAAAGGAAAAAACATTTTATTATAAATTTATATTTTAATATTTTATTAAATAAATTAATAAATTCACATATTTTAATAATTTTAAAAAAGTAAAATAATTTAAATTTTTTTTATTATATATCAATTCTAATATGATGTCCTTAATAGTCATTTTTTATTCTCACCTCACCGTTACAACTGCGTTTGAATCCAAACACATACTTCACCGCTATTTCTAATCTCACTGCTACAATACCCAATCTCACCGCTATAGTAACTAATCTCACTGCCACCGCTGTTTTTAACCTCACCGGAACTAAACACACCGCCCATCCAAACTAAGCCTAAAACGCAACTGAACATAGGAAGAATAGTTTTTGAACAAACTGTGATGAGGCTTTTTGAATTTAATATGCTGGCTGATATTTTAATTGCAGCCTGGCCATTGTAGGCATAATCAGCTTCATCATAATGGTGCAGATGCTGCTGCTGTACCTTCCACCTCATTTCCTCCTCAATGTTGACATGATGCCGAGTAATCCATCACTGCCAAATGTTTTATAGCTCTAGCGAAAAAACCACCAGATTGTAGGAAACCAATATTGAAATGGATGAACACCCCGCCCTTTACGAGGGGTTTTTTTATGACGGCCTTGTATTGACCTACATTTTCAAGCGGAGGAGATAAATGATATGATATGATATGATGTCAAGTTGGAACAGCAAGTTTAATGAATAACATGCAGAGGAGTGTACCTGCCCTCAAGGTGAGTTCATTAGGGAAAAACTCAAACACACACAAAAACCTAATCAATTTTTCCAATCAAATGATAAACAAGGTCTCCCCTAACTGTATCCGGCAGCAAATGGAGAGCAAATATATGGGCAACCTTGAATTTATTTTAAGCCTATTTCTTTTTATGTTTTGGAGTAAGAATTGGATTTTGATCATGCCATTTTCTTTTACTTTCTTTTATAGAGATTATTACAATTTTAGGAAAATTATTTCTAAATTTAAGCCTCAAACCTTTCGATTAAACCCAAGATGAAAATGTGGACAAAAAAACACCCCAAATTTGGATCATTGAATTCTTATAAAACAAGTCAGCATTAAAATATTAAACTCATTCTTGGCTCGTTTTAATTATTTATTTTTGGGTTAAATATCAATATTATACTTTGATCCAATATGTAATGTTATATATGAACATTAATTTTGTATAATTTTATATATGAATTTTTTTAATTCAATTTACTAACAATATTATCGAATTAGTACAATTTTTGGTTGATATATTGCATTAAAATTTAATTATATTAATCAAATATGAAAATAGATGTATGTATTAAATTTTTAAAATGTGTACAATTAAATCAAAATCAAAATTTCATGTATACATATTAATCACAAATTAAATTTTATATGTATAATTGCATCAAATTGTAAGTCTATACAAAAGAAGCATAATTCTACTAAAAAAACATAAAAAAGAAAACCAAAACAAATGAACAAATCAATATAATACTGTATAAGATCCCAATTGATTTCAGCTTTACATGTTTTGAAGTAGGGATGTCAGTGAGGCGGATTTCGTGGGGTCTCGCCTTACTTCGCACCCGCAGGGATGAGTACAGGTTTCGCGGGTAGCGAGGCGGGGATGGGGACAAAAATTAGACTCGCCATGGATGGTGGGGCAGGAGTGGGTATGATATTGTACCCACCCCACCTCATCCCATCCCCGCCCGCCACCTCACATAATATGATAAGTATATTTAAAAAATGAATATTTATAAAAATTTAATTTAATAATTATCTTAATAATATTTTATTGATTTAATAATATTTAATTTTTGTACTTGTGTTGCATTTAAAAACATTTATAATGTATTTGAGACATTATTTGTATTTAGATAATATGTAAGGATTTTATTTTCTGAATTTTTTAAACTCATGTTGAAGTTATATTTTATTTACCAATTAAAGGATCGAGACAACTTTTTTTTAACAATGACAGTTGGAATAATGTCACATATGTGGTGAGAGTCTGGAAGACAGGTATACCTTTTTCATACAAAATTTGGTTTATATTTATTTAACTAATAGTTATTAATGTATTATCTGAAGTGGATCGCAAGATAAGTATAGAGGGAATTAAGTGGGTCTGAGAACCCACGTGGGTGGTGAGGCTGCGATGGTTTATCTTGCAAGTCGTAGGGATGGGATAATTTTAAGTTTGTACCTGTAATGAGTTGCGAAGCGAGAATGAGTACGAAAATTCTTAACAGTGATGGGTGCAATGAAAGCACCCTACCCCAATTGATATCCTATTTCGAAGTTGTAAGAACTTAACCTATGACCCGTTAATAGAACCGTCAAGTGATTAAAGTTACAAAAAAAAAAATCAATATCATCATTTATTGGACTGCACTTCTTAAGTTCAACACTAAATCTAAAACTTCACTAGGATTGGCAGCAAATTTTGACCTTTAATTTTTGGCACCCAACACTGGATATGCCTTTGACTATATACAGAAGCACACGAATGAGAAATGAAGAACCAGCAGTTTTTACGGTGACAATATTCATCCTCTTAAGAAAGAAAAAAACAGAAATAGAAAGAAGAAAAAGAAAGCCTCCTACTCATTGAAACAGCAATAATATACAAGAAAAGAGTTTAAAACGTTAAACAAAAGTCAAGTTTCCTTCATCTTTGAATTTAGGTTGATGGATTTGGAAGCGGTTCCATTTGATCAAACATGTCTGCTGGGAAATCATCGAAGAAGGCATCAGGGATCATAGGGTTATCAGCTTCTTCCCTTGCACCGAACCCACCGCTTCTCACCGGTTCAAGAAATGGCTGCTGCTCCACGTTCCCACTGTCAAGTTCAGGAACATCCATAGGTGCAAACACTTGTGAAAAGTAAGGATCCTCGAATTTAGCCAACAGGTCTTGGCTTTCCAGTGATAATGTGAGGTATGGTTGGGGGTGTGGAGTCTGAGGGAAGAAAGCTTGCGGTTGGGCCTCAGCAGCAGCATACGGGTTGTTCCCTATCGACATCAGCTCCAGCTGCGCCATGTTCGCATCGGTGTACAACTTGGGATTTACTAGTTTCGGGAATTGCTCCACTTTAATAATAGTCTCGGTGTTATCAAGGTAGGATGATGATGAGCAAGATT
Source organism: Gossypium raimondii (assembly GCF_025698545.1). Lineage (NCBI taxonomy): Eukaryota > Viridiplantae > Streptophyta > Magnoliopsida > Malvales > Malvaceae > Gossypium > Gossypium raimondii. The sequence continues at coordinate 46,338,213 of NC_068572.1, forward strand.
GAGCCATGGTGCATGATATTTCCTCCATTGATGAACTCAAATTTGGAGCCTTGAAATTAACCCCCCCCCCCCCAAAAAAAAAAAAACATAACTACTTATCGCACCATAAGAAAACTATTGAACTCAAACCATCTAAAGACTACTCAAGAATTAATACAATACAAGCAATTAGCAACAGTTTAGCCACTTTTTAAGCGAAGAACAGTGAAGTGAATTCTTTTTGAGTCAATTCATCAAACAAATGCATCCAATGGAATATTTTATTAGTCCCCAAACCACAAAAGTGATTAAAATAATTCCAAAAAAACACTTGGAAATTCGAAACAACCATCATAAAATTGGGTTTTACCTCAAAAACAGGAACATCGTGAAAGGCAGGGATTTCCCTTTTAAGTTTGAGTGATTTGGAAGAGGAAGAGGAGGAGGAGGAAGAGGGGGTCCCTGAATTCTGCAATATCCTAGCCAGTCTCTTCTGCCTACTGCTCCAAAAATTCTTCACGTCGTTATCGGTCCTTCCAGGCAAATACGTTGCGATTTTAGCCCATTTGTTCCCAAACTGTGCCTGCAATTCTATCACCACCCTCTCTTCCTCTGCCGTAAACTTGCACCCACTTGGAAGATTCAAACAAACAAACAAAAAAGAAATTACTTGTGAATTACAAACAAGTAGTAGAGGAGAGCAGCAGAGATTAATCTATATATATATATATATATATACACATACACACGCATGCTTACTTCTTCAAGTTGGGCCTAAGTTTGTTAACCCAACGAAGACGACAAGATTTGCCAGTTCTTTGCAAAAGGCCTTTGGATCGGATGGAGCTCCATTCTCGAGGGCCATATTTCTTAACATGGTTGATCAGCACTTCATCTTCCTCTGCCTTCCATGGCCCTTTCCGTATCTGACTTATCTCTACTAGCTTTCCTTCCATTTCCCCTAATTTAACCCTACTATCTTATACCAGGGAATGGCTATTCTTCTTTTTTTTTCTGATTAATGTAGTAGTCTTATTATCTTTGTTTTTATGTTTCTTCTTTCGGTAATGACGGTTAAGACGGTTACTGCCACCATCCTCCGCCAATATCCCCACGTTCCCAATTTTTTCCCTCATTCAAAATTTGTAATTTACGTATCTATCCTTTAGTCCTTCTCCTCTCTCTCTCTCTTTGCTAGTTTTATGAATCACTATTCTTTTTAAGATTATATGTAGAATTACAATTAATAAATATTTGAATCTAAACATTATCAAGTATTATAAAGTATAACAAATTATTAATAATAATATATTTAAAGTTAAATTAAAATGACTTTTAAAAGGATTTAAATTTAAAAAATTGATCAATGTATAGTGTATACTCACTAAAGATGATATCACTTTGGTTAAATTTTTAGTTTTTTTAACTATCCATTATAATTCGACTCGGTGCAATTTTCATTTTTTGTTTTGATTTTATAAACTTATTTTGATAAAATAAACTGTATTTTATGACTTTTTAAAGTCTTTTAGTAAATATCTCTAAAAAATAATAATTTTTCAAGAACCTTAAAATTATATTTATTATTTTAATATCATAAAAATTAAATCGATTTTTAACTCATATTTTATAAACCGGATTGGTTTAGTTCATACTATTGCGGTGGTCCGCGTGTTCAGCACCCAACCAATCAACGTGCTCCTAACAAGACATCGTTTTGGGCGTATTTATGCAAAATGGGCCTGCCACACCCATTTCCATGCAATCTTTCATTTCAGTCTCATGAGGTTAGTGTTTACCAACACTATCTTTTTACTTATTATTTCTATTTTTGATTTATTCAATTTTACAACAAACACATACATGAATCTATTAAAAATAATGAAATAGAAACAAGAAATTATACCTTGAAATTTAACCTGAAGTTTGGAAGGTGTAATTACGAAATTACAAATTATCGCGTACTCATGTATGGGTCCAACTGCTATATCTAACTGTCCAAAAAATCTTATTCAAGCCCTATTCAATCTGCGTTGGAGACAAGCCACCTGGAAATGAACAAAACACATGGTATTCAACAACCTTGCTAACGTACATTTCTTTCCATCTTGCCATTCTTTGAAACCATATTTAACACAAAGAAACGATCTCTAGCATGATAATCTTGTAGTACTCTGCTAGGAAATGTGTTCCATTGTCATTCTGAATGATGACCACACCTCCGATGAGGTTGCTGTTTAGGTAGCTACTTATGTGGAGGCATAAAACCCATGGTGAGTCGAAACCTCCTACCCCCAGGGATCTTTGTGGGCGATGAAGATTTGAGCTTTTTGGAGGGTTAGCATCAAATGAGAGGTGAAGATCATTCATTTTGTTGATAGCACCTAAAGGGATATTGGATTAACTTTCTTCAAGATAAACTTATTTCTTGACTTCCTAATAATCCATGAAGTACAATTGAAGGTCATTGACCAGAAGCCATTGAAAGATCCAAGAGGAGAGAGTACTAAGATGGAAAGACTTTATGCGAAAGGAGAGTGGAGATTTAAACCAAACAGCTCTACAAAAATCACAGTGAATGAATAGGTGGTCCAAGGATTTCAAGTAAGTCTGACATAAAGAACAGTAGCTATCCTTTGTAATGTTCCATTGCTGGAGAGTCACCTTGGTCGAAAGGCAATTGTTGCATATATTCCATAAGAAGATTGGTCGAAACCCTTTTTTTTTTTTTTTTGTCCATAAAATAGCTTCATTATATTAGAAAAGAACATGAATTTTTTTTTAAAAATATAAATTTTTTATTAAAAAAAATAAGAGTTGCCATCAATTTATTTTATTAGATATGATCGACTATTTATAAAATCACTTTTTACAAAAATAATTTTAAAATAGTTTTCTTTTTAAATGACATTTTTGTGATCTACATTGAAACTTAGATAAAAATTGGGTTGAGAAGTCAAGTACATGGAAGAAAGATTATAGCACTCTTATTAAATACGGGTTATAAGTTCTCAAACTCAATATTTAAATATGACTTCTTAAATAAAACTGAGTTGAGTACCTACGATTAGGTTTTCTTTGTTTTCTCTGTCTGTCAAAGTAGCAGTTTTGGAGTCTTTTTCTCTCCGCTTTTACCTTAAATTAAGGTTTCAATAAAAAAATAAAGGATTTAAGGCTATAAAGAATTGAAGCATGGAGGATGAACTAGCAAATCTGAACTTGGCCAACGAAGAAGAAGATCCAGTTCAGGGCCAAGAAGATGACGAGGAAAACGAGGAAGATTTTAGTCTTTGTATGGTAGGAAGGGTTCTCACAGATAGTGCAGTCCACTTTTCGTCAATGAGGAATATTCTTGCAGAGTTATGGCATCTTATAGAATGGGTAACTATCTCGAAAATTGAGAACAGAATCTTGTTCCACTTTTATAACGAGATAGATCTAAAAAGGGTTTTAGACGGTATACCATGGTTCTTTAATAGACACCTGATTATTTTCCATAGATTAAAGAAGGGGAAGATCTAGTACAAGTTCCTTTTTTCCACACAAATTTTTGGGTACAAATGCAAGACTTACCGCTAGGTTCTATGTCGGAAGGCATGGCACGATAGATGGGAAATTTCATTGGTGATTTTATAGAGTATGACGCGAAAATTATAACAAAATGAGTAAGGAAGATCATGCGCATTAAGGTTCGCCTAGACGTTCGAAACCCTATAAAGAGAAAGAAGTACATCATCTTCGACAAAGATAAATCTACTTATGCAATCTTTCCATATGAAAAGTTATCCTTGTTTTACTTATTATGTGGGAGATTAGGGTACGGTGAAAGTTTCTGCCCACTACGTTTAACTTTGGGACTACAAGAAGTGGGGTTTGGGTGGAATATCTCGTTGAAAACCCCACCACAAAGAGAAGCCCCAATCGTAAGCAGATGGCTGATGGAGGATCTAAAGGATATGATCAAAAGTGGGATGGACATGGATGTACATGAGGGGAAGCAACAGATGTGAAGTTCATTCATAGATCCCAACAATATTTCAAGAGGGAAAGGCATTATGGGATAATTGAATAGGAGGTTCTATAAGGTTAGCCAAGTAAGCGATAAGAGTAGATTTGGGGAAGGCGGTAAGGTATGATACAACATGATAACAGAGATAGATGCGGAGCTCGAAGACAGGCCAATATGCCTTGTGGATGGGAAGAAAAAGAAAAAAATACAACATTTAGAGGACAGCAACAATAATTACCTAATGAACACAGAACTTGACAATGATATATCAGTGGTCGCTAGCAAGCAGGCTGGCCGGCCAGTCGTAATGAAAACCTCAAGTTAGAATGTCCGTGGCTCAAGGCAAACACAAACTGTTAGACGTCTCAAGCTATGAGTCAGCCTAAGCTTTTGTTTCTTAAAGAAACAAAAGTGAGTTAGAGAAAAATGGAAACAATAAGGAGGAGTGTGGGTTTATGAATGGAATAGATGTTAGTGGTGATGGTTCAAAAGGAGGCATTTCACTTAGGTGGAAGGAGGACATATCGATAAAATTAAGAAGTTTTTTCTAATTCTCACATTGATGTTGAAGTAATGGAGAAAGGGGAAAGCACGCAATTTAATCTGATTCTCAGTTACCCCTTGAGGTTTCATGCTAATACAAATCATATTAAATTCTTTCATATGCTTGTGGGGATTTTCATTTTGTAACCCACGAAAAGTTGGCAGTAATTGGATTAAACCTGACTTCAACTCAAAATCGGTATCCACAGTAGGATACGCGATGCACAATGGCGATTGTTACAGAGGAGCTTGACCGATTGTCGAATCGTTTGAGCCATTGGTTGGTATGCTAGATTCGGGTTTTCGTTAACCCTAGCGTTAAGCACTTCTTCTGGTGAGTCGACTTCTATTTTTTCGCTTTCAAGTGTTCAAGTAGGGTTTTCGTTAACCCTAGACTCAGCTTCGTCGTCGACTTTGATTTCTGGCGGTTGGTTACTTTGAGTTCCAACCACCACTGACTGTTTTTTTCATAACTTTGTCTTCTTGCGATTGGCTCTAGCAGTCTTCTCAATTTCTGAATCGAACGCAAGAGTACCTAGAGCAGATCTGGTCATAAGAAACAAAAAAAGAGATTAGTACGTTGCCAGTCCCCAGCAACGGAGCCAAAATTTGATGCGGTCATTGAAAGCACCAAAAATATCCTATCCCTAATAAATAATGAAAAAGAATAGTAAAATGGAAGTAAGGTCTAATCCTCAGGGACTGGATTTGCACAATATCTTGTCCCGTGAAATCTCAGCAGAATCTTGCCCAAGAAAACCTGCGTTGCTGAAAAAATAAAAAAATAGAATTAAAGGTTTGGATCTGGAAACAAAAAAATAAAATAAAAACAGAATTAAGAATATTGAATCGAAAATTTGAGAAATTAAAAATAGAGTTGAGAGAAAAGAAATTCTTATGGGAGATTCCAGCCTTCAGTTGTCTCGTTCCGCCTTGGGTTCAATCCTCGGCTTTTAGATGATCCTTCCCAAATAAAATAAGCCAGTTATAGTGGAAGAGAACGCCTACAACCACCAGCTCAAAGGATTTAGACTTACGATTTGGTAGAACCTGACTCTAGCCAATAATCGCCTCTGTGGGATCGTCTTATACTAGATCAATGCTTCTCAATGGCGAATCCCACGTCATTTTCTCTCTTGGGCTCGCCAACCTCTGACACAGTAAGCTAACGAACCGACTGTGTAACCTTCCCAAAACATACAAAGTTGTCGTCTTTGCATACATTGAAAAGCTTACTTCTTAAGGGACATGGACGGAAGCGTCAGCCCCGTAGTGCAGAGAAACGATGAATACTCGTTAAGAAGGCTAAGTACGGATTCTAAGCCTCATGAACCCTTTTGGGGATTTTCGACAACCTTTGGCTAGATGGGTTTAGTGGCTCATGGTTGTGGTAGAAAAGAAAATAAATAAAATAAAAATAGAGATTTTATTGAAAGAAAATATGAGAAGAACAAAATCCTAAACTTTTGGGGAAAGAGTGTTTACAAAAAAAGATGGATCTCTTTTTGAGCCACTTCACCCCCTATTTATAGTGCTAGGGGAGATAGTCTAATCCTACTTAAATTCCTAAAAAATAAATATATTTAATTGAAGATAAATAAAATAAAATCCTAAAAATAATCCTTAATAATTATCTCAATATTAATTATCTTAATATAATTAAAATAGAGTTTAATAGAATAAAATCTCTTCTTTTTGCATTTCAACCCTTGTGTCATCCATGCTTGCACTTTTGGCACCAACTTTTTCTTGTGTTGTACATTGGCCCATTTTATCTCTAAATTTACGCTTTTGGCCCTTAATTTTGTTTTTACCTCAAATTTAGTCCCTATGATATAAAAGATCATAAATAGCTCAAATTAGCAGGATCATACTCAGAATAAATACATAATTAATACATAAAAATACGTTATTCTAGAGTGTTATCAATAGTGGAAAAGACTGTTGGAGATTTACTAGTTTTTATGGATCTCTAATAGAACAACAGAAGAGGGTTTCGTGGAACATGCTTAGGCAATTAAACGATAAGAGTCAAATGCCATAGCTAGTGGTGGTAGATTTTAATGAGGTAATGTTCTCGTTTGAAAAAAGAGAGGGACAATTAAAGGATGAACGGAAAATGATGGCATTTAGGGAAGTTTTAGAGGAATGTGATTTGAGTGATTTGGGATTCTCAAGACAGTAGTTCACTTGAAAGAGGGGTAGGTTACCGAACAACAACATAAGAGAAAGGCTTGATAGGGTGGCAAAATCTACATGGTGGACCTAATTCTCAAGTTTCTCGGTGCATCATCTAAGTCATAGTTTTTTGAATCATTGTCTAGTGGTAGGGGATACTATCAAAAATGGAGGGGGTCGAATTGCGCGTAAAGAATTCCTTTTTATTTTAACGCTAATTGGGTTTTGGAGAAAAAGTTTGAGGAAAAAATAAACAATGGATGAGTTTTGGTGCAAAATGAGCTACCAGAAAAGCTAGAAGTATTGGGATTGAAGCTGAAGGAATGGGTAAAAATTAATAGAGGCTCTCGAATAAAAAAAAAGAAGATCTAAAATTGAGGCTAAATAAGTTGAATGAAGAGGATCCCGACTAGGTAAGTCTGGCCGAAATTACGGAAGTCAAACTAGCATTAAATACGGAAGCAGATAAAAAAGAACTTTTGTGAGAGCAACATGCAAGGGCGAATTGGCTTCGAATGGGGGACTGCAACACTGTTTTCTTCCATAATTTCGCATCATATCGCAAGAATAAAAATACAATAAAATGACTTGAAGATGAAAACGGTGGATAGGTAAAAGGGATAAGGATCTGACAAAGCTGGCAACTAATTATTTTAAAAACTTATTTTCATCAAACCTAATGCAGGGCTATGAAAATTTAAGGAGTGAAATTCAACCTTGTATCAGTTGGAGCTTAAATGATGAATTATGTATGGAGTTAAAGAAGTAAGAAGTGGTGGAAACTGCGAAAGCAATGGCTCCTCTTAAAGCTTCTGGTAAGGACGGTTATCCAACTTTCTTTTATCAAAAATTCTGGCATGTTGTTGGAGATGATGTTATTAAATATTGCCTTGAGGTGTTGAATAGTCACAAGGATCTTGCGGAGATAAACAAAATCAATATTGTGCTCATTCCTAAAGTTCTATCACCAAAGAATTTGAGGAAATTCAGACCTATAAACCTCTGCAATGTCATCTATAAAATAATCTCGAAAGTAGTGGTAAATAGGTTTAGAAAGGTATTACATTTATGTATTGAGGAAACACAATGAGCTTTTGTCCCAAGCAGGCAAATAACGGATAATATCCTTGTAGCGTATGAATTATTACACTCATTTAAAAAGAGAAAAAAAAGTGGTAGAGGATCTTTCACATTGAAGTTAGATGTAGAGGATCTTTCACATTGAAGTTAGATATGAGTAAAACCTACGATAAAGTGGAATGTGATTATATTGTAACCATGATGAGGCTATTAGGCTTTTGCAACAAATGGATAACTCTTATTATGAGATGTGTAAGGAGTGTCTCATATTTGGTGGTGTTTAATAGGACTCAAAGAGCAAATTTTAAACCTTCAAGAGGTTTTAAACAATGGGACCCCTTGAGCCCATACTTATTTATTATATGCACGAAAGGTTTATCAGGATTGTTGAATATGGCAAAAAAAGAAGGGAAGATTGAAGGGGCAAATGTGGGAAGAGGATGGTTATCAATAACTCATCTATTTTTTGCTAATGATAGCATCCTGTTTGGGGAAGCTTCGATCGAAAGACTAATCGCGATAAAGGGAGTGGTAAATGAATATAAGAAGACTTCAGGTCAGATGGTGAATTTTGATAAATCCTTAATCTATTTCAGATGCAATACCATTGAGGGAATTAAAGAATAAATAGGCAAAGTCTTGGGGGTTTGAATATCAAATAACCCAGAGAAATATTTGGGTTACCAACGATGGTTGGGAGGAGGAAAAAAATGTGTTTGTGGAGATAAAAGAAAAATACATACATAAAAATGAAGAGTTTGAGCGTTCGTAACCTGGCAATGAGGTTTTTATTAAATCCATTTTCAAGAGTTTTCAGTTTATGCAATGTAATGTTTTATGTTACCTATGTCATTATGTCGTGAGTTAGAGAATTTAATGTGCAAATTTTGGTGGCAAAATTTGAAATCTAACTAAGGAATTCATTGGAGTAGCTAAACTTCTATGTGCAGCCCAAAAGCGTAAGGGGGAATGGGGTTTAAGGAGTTATCAAAATTTAATATAGCCATGTTGGCTAAACAGGGATGGAAACTAATCACCAATCCTAATAGCTTACTTACTTGAGTAATGAAAATTAAGTATTACCCTCGAGGGGATTTCATGAGTGCGAGTTTAGGTTCTTACCCATATTTTACCTGGTGTAGCATTTGGGGTGCCCGTAGTCTATTAGAAAAGGGCACGAGATGGAGAATAGGAAATGGCGAAACGACAAATATATGGAACGATGCGTGGCTGCCTACCCCTGAAAACGAAAGAATAAAAGTTCAGAACATTAACCTAAATTTTTTTACATTGGTAGATCTAATCAATAGAGATTCGGTTACCTGAAAACAATATAACATCTACAATTTATTCAACATAGAACAAGCCGAGGCAATTTTGTTGATTCCTTTGGTGAGTGGTACGCAGTCAGATGAGACAATATGGCGGGGGGACAGATCGGGTGAATACACAGTAAATAGTGGTTACAAATGGTTAATAACAGAGGATATTCACCTACTGGGAAATAATGTTACAACCAATTCAAAAGATATAAGAAATTACTTTACAAGACTATGGAATCTTACAATATCCAATAAAATAGAAATAAACCTATGGAAGATAACAAACAACTACTTATCGACCCTAAGTAATCTAAAATTACGAAGGCTTAGGGAAGATGCGCTTTGCCCAATCTGTTTGGAGGAAGATGAAACTGTGGCCCACCTCTTCCGAGACTGCAGGTTCACGAAAATGGTTTTTCAAGGGGTTGGTGTGGATATCTTGCAAACAAATATTGAACAAGAGTGGAAGCATTGGTTAGTACTCTTTTTCAAAAACAACATGCAAATATGTATTATAATGGCCATTTCACTCTGGGACATATGGTTTAATAGGAATAAATGCTATCATGAGGGGAAGAAGGAAAGGGTTCAGGATGTAGTGAATTTCATCAAAGCATATATAAGTCAAGAAAAGAACATTGGAGGCCCCTAGAGGCAAAGTAGGTCAAAATAAATTTTAATGCAGCATATCAACAGCAGGAAAATAAAGCAACAACGGGCATAATAATAAGAAATAGCGAGGGGTTGGTAATGGATTCATGCGTTACCCGGTAGAAAATGCTCGAGACCCGATCACTGTGAAAGCTAGAGCCTCTCTACAAGCTGTTACTTTTGGGGAAGAAATAGGGTTCAGTGATGCAGTAGTGGAGGGGAACGCACTAAAAGTGATAAAAAAAACTAAAGTTAGCGAATATTGACAAATCGATGATCAGAAACATAGTAGATGAAATAAAAAAATAGAAATTCCAGGTCCAAGAGGTTATCTTTCAAACACACATCTCGAACGTTGAAAGGAGCAGCGCACGTTCTGGCAGCGAGAGGGGGAAGATATAACGTTCTGATCTTCTGGATAGAAGAGGTGCCTCCAGAAGTGGAACCTCTCATTCCGAACGGCAAAAAAGGTATATTGAATTAGTGATTGGATCTCTATAGAAGACATGTCACGATGGAGGCAAGTAAGAGCCACGAGCTCCTGCAAACGAGATGTACAAAAGAGAAATGTAGTTCGAGTTAGACGATGGTGGAGATATAAGCCGAGGCAAATGTTCTGAGGGGCGGAACTATCTGACAAAGAGGACAGAGAGACTAGTTGGAAATCAACTGAGGCGTTGAAACAATTCTGAAACAAGTCAACCCGATGTCATTTTGAAGAAGCAACAAGGGCGGTGCAAAAATAGATGTGGGAGAATGTCATGAGCTGCAGATCAAAGCTCGTGACAAATGCACATAGAATCTCACATAGAGGTCGACTACTCAAGTGTAACTTATTTGATTCACTTGAACTAACTCGATTCATGAAACATATGAAAAAGCGCATTTACTTGATTGCTTGATGACTTAGTGAAACACTCTAATAAAATTAAAATTAGCGAGATAATTATTGTAAATTCTAATGGATAAAAATGTATAGAGTTTAAATCCATTAGACTCTCCATTTGTAGATGGACATTAATTTTAATCATCGATGTAATCTGATATATACTATTAGATCTTAAAGAACTCAACTATAAATAAAATCTTCCTCTTTCATTTGTAATAATCCCATTGTTTTCATTTAGAGTTATAAAATACTTTAAGAGTATTTATTCAAACACTTGGTGTGCTATAATTTTCTTATGGCATTTCTATTTGATTCAGATCCCTTTGTCTTTCTGAATTACTCTCACTTTATTTGGATGTCGTAGAGAAATTTCCTTACGAATTTTCATTTTCAAGAGTTACGCGAACTTAAGTGAATTTGAAGTAAAAGAATCACCTATAACCACATGGCTTACCAAACTAAAATTCTAGCTTTGTGACATAAATGTATGCATTGTAGAACAGTCAAACACCACTAGAAGTCAATGATCCACAAATTAATCCTTATCTTAACAGTTGTAAAAACGACAGCTCATGGAGAACCTACCTAGTTGGTAAGAAATTAAGAATGTACCGTAGAGAAGACCATGTAAATACACTTTGTTTATTAGTCAGCAGAGATGCCAACATTTTCTAATAGAAATCTACATCTATGATCACTAACAATTTTATAAGCTGATTGTGCAATAATAGGATGATAGACTACAAGTCCCACCAATAACCATTGGTGACTGTACATTAATGCTCAGTGTCTATCTTCTTCAGGAGCCATATGGTAAATAATTGTCTCATCTGAACGGGGATTAGCATGATACTGTCCATAAAATGCATAAATACCTACAGAAACTATGCTGAGGATGATGAATCTGATCCATGCTTCATAGTGCAACTGTGCCAAAAAAAAAAATAGGGTAATTAAAACCAGTCGGCTTTGGTCTATAAATTCTTCGAATTTTAACTCCTTTATGAATTGGTTACACAAATTCAATGAACTAATTCCAAAGGATTGTAGTGAGGGCATTTTGCAAGCATACCTGAGCAAACAGGAAGATGTTGAAAAAGATGCAAACAGATGGCACAATCGGAACCCATGGACAAGAAAACCCTGGAGGATCTGAATAAGCCTGAGAAGAGTACATTAATGGGTTCAGAAAATCTTATTAAGAGGTTTACCAATTCAGCTGGTCATGTTAAACCAAGCAGAAAGCCAGCATGTGCGCTGTAAATAGCCAAAAGCGCAATCAATCTTAACATTGAACACCATTAACACCATATGTATATCAATAAAGGCTCCCTTTTTCCTGGCATTGGAAAGGAAAAGTAGAAAATTAAATTTATGTATAGATAAATTCGTTCACCTGACGGAAACAAAGAGCAGCACAAGCCATTATGGCTATAACCACCGCAACAATCATAACAATAAAGTGAGTGCCAAAACGATAAAGAACTCCAGCAGCAAAACCACAGCATGCCACTAGGAAAATACATAGGACACCTTCACACCAGGTTGAGATGCACTTTGAAGAAACTCGATTGCCGGTGTTATTTTTCCAGCGAAGCGTTACAACACAGGCTGCAACAACAGAATAGCCGGTCTGAAACAAATCAAAGTATAAAGTGAGGTGCATGTCATTCGCAATTATATACATCTAAATGCATTTTGTCCTTCAAAACATCAACTTAATTTATGCAGATACTTTCCTTTGACCTCATGACCATCCAATACATGCACATCTACACATTACAGGATGTTGACAGAAGCCGGAATATACACTCTATGGTTACAGGTTATTAGCAAATAAAAGTTCTGCAGATATTGATCTGCTTTCATCTGAAGCTGAAAATAGACTACTTCGATGACCTACAGATGATACTAGGAAATGTACCATATGCTGAAGTAGGTTACACCTTGTAGATACTTGTTTTTGGTTACTAACTGTCCAATCAATAGTAGTTCCAGACCTAAAACTGTGATAACTTAATAACCATACATGATTAAGTAAATATAGAGCAAAGACTTCACAGAAAAAGGAAAAGAAATGGCCTACCAGTGAGCCAACTGAAAGAATGTGTGATAGGATATGCACGTTAAACAGCCCTCCCAAAACAGCAGCAACGATACCGACCCAGATTTGAGAATGAATAGGTGTGTGGCGTATCGGATGCACTTTAGCAAATATTGAAGGCAGTAAACCGTCCCTTCCAAGCCCAAGATATAAGCGAGACTGCTCAGAGAAACACTCCATCATGTAAACTGGAAACATGTTACTCAATAAGGATATAACAAATACATAGAAATTTGACATACAGACCAACTACTGCTCAGGCAAAGCATTTCATCACGTGCACTGGAACATGCTACTCAATAAGGACATAACCACATAACAGAAACAATTGAAATTTCACCTGGACATATAGACCAACTAGAAGGGTTGTTGTAAGCCCAGCAACAGCTCCAATACTGATCAAAATAGAAACATACTTCAAACCCTTGGATGTAAACGCTTCAGATAAAGGAGCATCTTCGCCAAGGAGGTTGTATGGTACCATCCCGGTGATCACCAAGCAAACACCAACGTATAAAACAACACATACAAGCAGACTTCCCAAGATTCCTATTGGCAAATCGCGCTGAAATATCAAAATTAAAACAGGGAAGATATAAAGAATGAAACTACAAATAACATGCAGACACTATAAAACAATACAATACAAGATAAAGCATAGTAACATAAATTACAATACTTTGAATGACAAGACATTGTGTTGCTTTCAAAATAAGATTACCTGAGGTCTCTTTGATTCTTCAGCAGAATTAGCAACCGCGTCAAATCCAACATATGCAAAGAATACTACGGTTGCTCCCGTAAATATATGTTTAACACCATTGGGAGCAAAAGGAGACCAATTATCTACATCAACTTTGAAAGATCCAACAATAATGACAAAAATAACGATGACAACCTGCAAAACAGTTAATGCGGAAATCAGTTACGATCACTCCCATTTCACTTTTTTCCTCCCCCTCTGTTTCTTCCTTTCACCAAAGGCCAAATGCTAAACTTTTAATTATTCACAAATCTTGTTGATTTTTGTATCCGAGTACAATCTTTGTCCTCTTGTGCTCTCAGAAAAAGGAAAAACGGGTATCATCAGAATATAGAAAACAAACGAAGTCCTGAAAGGAGGGTACCTTGGCTGCAGTCATAAAAGAATTAACAGCAGAAGATTCTCCAACACCAAGACAGAGGATAACAGTCAAAACGGCAAGAAGAATCGGAGCCAGGATATTGATAGACAAAGTTCCTCCAAAGAATTCTTGACCACCATGACCAACCCAGGGAGGTATGTTTCCTTTCAAAGCAGGGATGAGCTCGAAAATGGTAGCCACGTAGCTAGCTAAGCTACGGGCAATACTAGCTGCTCCGATATGATAATCCAACATTAATTGCATGAATACAAGGAAAGCCGTAATTTCATTGAAGGCCGTGTACGCGTACAAGTACGCGCCTCCGACTATGGCGGGAAACCGTGACGCTAACTCCGCGTAGCACAACGCGTTCAACACACACGATGCTCCCGCGAGTATGAAACTAATAGTCACTCCTGCAAAAACAGATTCACAAAATCGCAACAAAATCTAAAGCAGAAACGATATCTGCGATCCAATAGAACCAAAAAGGAAAGAATTGGAGCGGACCTGGACCAGCATCGCGAGCGACGGTTCCGGTGACAACGAATATGCCGGCACCGATAGAGGCGCCGACGCCGAGTAGGATGAGATCGAAGACGCCGAGGCGGCGGATAAGGCCATCGCTAGAATTGTTAGCGGAGGAGGATGACTTGAGGGTCTTGGCTCTAAGAGCTGAAGAGCAGAAGTGAGAGAAACAAGTAGAAGAGGAGGTGGCGTCTTTGTGACGGCTATCATCCATGGTTGAGGCCATAAAGGTGCAAAAGAAGTATGGCAGTAGTTTGTGTCACGTTGGCATTCATCTTATTTATAGTGTCTGAAAATTCAACGGGGTTAGGTATGGATATAGCGGCTCGAAATTAGCCATACATTTTTGCTCATATATTTCTTCTCCAAAAACAATCAAGATATTCCCCCTTTTTTAAAAAATCGGAATCTTTTTTCTTTCTTTTTCTTTCCATTTTCTTAATTAACAAAAAACGAAAATCACGGCAAGATATGGTTAAAAATAATTACCGAATTTCATATATATTCCAAAAACAACATTTAATTGTATAATTAGATGAATTTTTAATAAAATGATCAATTTATTATTACGTTTTATATATTAATCTTATTATAAATTGTTATCATATTTATTCTTTTTAATACAATGCCTAAAACTACCTATAGTCCCTCTCCAACCTCTAAATAGGAGGATAATACATTTCAGCACACCCAAACCTATGTTCTTCTACATTGACAATAATATTAATGTCAACGGAGTTACAATTTAATTTTTAGTATAAATTAATGATACTTTTACCTAATTATATTGCGTATATATTTGGAATAGGTGATTTAAATTGAATAAGGGCATATGCCGTAGACAATGAAAATAAAGAGACCCTAAACGATAAGATTGAGAAAAGAGGCCAACTTTATGACATCAGCCATTAGCACTCTCAACTGAGGTCATCCTCAGTAAGGACTCTGCTATTTGTATCTAGACTCTGTTTGACCATTCAGCCTGCAACAATATAAACTTCAACACCTTTCACGCTACACTTTACTTAGTATTACTTAGTAGAGTGAAAAGAAAATTGAAATGGTGCAAAAAATAAAAGAAATATTTTTTTCCATAGGTGTATTTGATAGGAAAATGGAAAGAAAAAGTCATTTTCTTTCCATATATTATTTAGTATAGAAATAAAGAAAATAAAACATTTAAAAATATGTAATAGATTAAAATTAAAATTATTATATTTAAAAAATATTTATCATTATATTAGTTATGGCTTATAAATTATAATTGATGATGCAATTAGTATTCATGAATTATTATAATTAGGATTAATAAATTTATTTCAACATTAACATCAAATATTTATTTATCTAACCGTATATATTACTAGGTCTTAGGTCCCAAGTGAGGTGGAGGGATTTTTTTTATTACCCCATGGGCTATCTAATTTATTCACATGAATATGAAGTTAATATTATTAAATAATGATAAAACAAACGTAGATTTTTACTAATTTCAAATTTAAAATAAAATAAATAAATTTAGAAGATAAATTTAAATCAAAATTGATAATTTGTTAAATTATATGGTATTTAAAGATTGATTTAGAATTATTATTCAATTATAAACACTGATTTAACTAAACCCATACGTAATGTTTTACTAAAATTTCACATTTTAGAGTATTTATATTTTTTATAAATTCTATTATATATATCTAATTTTTTATTGAAATATCATGGGTTATCTTAACAAGTAGACTTACGGTCAGTTTAGCTTTATTTCTCATAACCACTTTTGGGTCAAAATACACTTTTAAGCAAAAGTTTTTTTTCTTTTGCTTTTAGCTAAAAAGTAGTTTTACAAAATATTTTTATTTTAAAAGTACTTTTGAAAAACTCACACAAGTTTTATTTAATAATAATTTTATTTAAAAGTGTTTTTTGGCTAAAAAGTATTTTTGAGTAAAATTGAAGTTTTCTGTTTCTCTTTTGGTTAAAAATGCTTTTATAAAATATTTTTTAAAAACACTTTTAAAAATTTTAAAAATATTTTATTTAACAATATTTTTATCTCAAAAATATATTTTTTTAAAATCAATGTTAAACAAGGCATATGTACTGTTGTCTATTACGGAAAAGCTCTAACTCTTGGACATTGTGCACGACAAATTTCTTAAACGCGTTGGGAAGATATTGACAAGTCTTTTCGTTTGAGCCATTATTGTAGTTGAACATCAAAGTGCATCCCTTTAATTTCCTCCTCACAAGGGAGTCAATACCCTTAGACCTTCTCCAGTTTGTCTCGACGGATATCTTGCAGTCAGTTTGAGGCCTCTTGAACTTCTTAACAGACTTCTTTACAAATTTCTTTAATAGTAAAGGGACTGCCATTTCTTTCCTAACGGAAACCCTAGATTGGTATACGATTGGCATAAACCCAATAAAGTTGAAGAAGATGAAACTGATAAAAAGATATAAAAAAACATATTATGTTATATATATAAATATATATTATATCTCTAATTTCTAACTTCATAAATGAACTATTACCTTTATAAACCCTTTAACAATGTATTCCTTTATTTACCTAAATATAAATTAAATTAAATTGTTTTGTAATAATAACATATTACATATTTATGGGTATTAAGTCTTAGTTCTATTGGTATAAATTTTATTGTCAATGCAGGAAGACGTGAGTTTGAGTGCGTTGACATGTAGTATCTTCCCATTTATGAGTTAGAGAGGGACGCACATATATAATTGGAACTTGAGATCATTCGAAAAAAAATATTCTTAAAATTCTTTAACTATTTAAGATCTCAACAATACCTAAAAGGTCAATATTTTTTGAATTTGTATATTTACAGACAAATCTATTATATGATATTTAATATTTTTTAAATTTTAATTTATTTAAATATTATATTACAATTTAAAGTACAATCGCGTCAAATATATATAATGAGATCATCAAAATAATATTAAATTTAGATTTTTTATATCATATATATATATTTATTTTAAAACATTATATGATATTTTCTGTAATAATTTAAATTATGTCGTACATATTTTTACAAGTTCTTTTAAAAGGATAAAAATAAATAAAAATAAAAATGCGAAACATGTTTAACATATTAAGAGAAGTTTAATTAGACCAACAATCTTTTAATCTACAAAAATATTATATTATAGGTATGTGAATTTTTGAAACTTATTCATTCGAGATTTAGGGTGGGTTTGGATGGGCGATTGAGTGCAGTGCGATGTATTTAGCTTACTTTTTGTCTCACGTTACAGTATCGCTACAGTATCCAATCTCACCGCCAAACGTACTGCCCATCTAAACCCACCTTAGTAGGGAAAGAGTTTTTACATAGAAATAGGATAAGATTGAAAGATGCTTCTTTTATTAATTAAAGTTGTTTAGCTTTAACGGTTAGGTAGATGTTGTGGATATGTTTTAATGGTTTTTCGATTTTATTCACAAGTTACGAGATGGAACTTTGATTGTACGTATTTCTTATCTAATAAACTCCGAATATTTAGGTTTTTATTAAAAATAACCTTAAAAAGTTAATTAATTACTTAAATAATTTATTTTTTGATAAAATACGAAAATAACTCAAAATTTACAATAAATGCTGGTGGAGCCAAAGTGCTTGGCGCCACCAACATGTCACGTCAGTAATTTACATTAAAAAAAAATTTTAGTGAAGCTATATAAAATGGCCCAATTTGTATAAATATTAAAAAAATACTGTAATTTTTAAAATTATTGGTAGAACCAAATAAATTGCCGCCACTAAATTCCAATAAAATACCTATTTCACTATTAAAACAGGTAAAAGTAATCTTTTTTCTTTCACGTCACTTTTTATGACAGTTTTATTTATTTACTTTTTTAAGTTTTTTTATTTGTCTTTTTTATTTGTTTTATTTGTTTGTTTATTGTTGATTTTAAAAAATTGAAATTTTTATAATATTATTTTTAAAATTTTAAATATATATTTTTAAATATTTTTAAATTTAAATATTATTTTTAAATTTTAAATATATTTTTAATAATACAAAACATTTAAATATTTTAAAGATATGACCTTTCAAATTTATTATTAGTTTTATAATATTTTAAATTTTAAATTTTTTAAAATTTGTTTTATAATTTTTAAATTTTTAAATTTTTTAAATATATTATTTTTAAAGAGATGACCTTTCAAATTTATTATTTGTTTTATAATATTTTAAATGTATATTTTAAATATTTTTAAATTTTATTTATAATTTTATAAATTATTAATTTTAAATTAATTTTAAAGATATTCAAAGGTTTTTAAATTAAATTTAAAATTTTAAAATTAATATTTTATTTGGTGGAGCCATTTAGAATGGCTCCATCACTTTATTACAAGTGTAAATTTTTAATATTTTTTAATTATAAAATTTAATATTTAATATTTTATTTTGGTGGAGCAATTCTTTATGGCTTCACCTCTTGGTTTTCTAGCATATATAGAATGGTGAAATTGTTGTGTTCAATAGGAGAGTTTAAAAATTCTGTTGAAGATGAATAATGAGGTGTTTTTGGTGTATATTTTTTTTAATGGCGAAATTGTTGTGTTCAGTAGGAGAGTTAAAAAATTCTGTTGAAGATGAATAATGAGGTGTTTTTGGTGTATATTTTTTTAATGGTGAAATTGTAGAAGGTGATGTTGGTTGTGTATTTCAAGGTCGGCAAAGAGTAAGTTTGCGATTCAAAAAAATGTGAAGCTGATAGAAATGAAAAAGAAGATAAGTACAAAAATAGCTATCCGTTGTGGAAAGGCGATGTCCATATTATTTTACAAGTTTCCAATCTCTATGGATCCGTTCAAATTTTGTGAGATGCAGTTGTTAGATGATGATGACTTGAGCACTATGATGGAAATATGGTGGTCCACTGGGAGTGAGAACCCCCAACCAATTGAGTTATTTGCTGAGTTAGCAAATTTAAAGCCTGTTGAGAATGTCAATCCAATAAGTCAACATCTAGAATTTGACTTTGATCTTAATGTCAGATGGACAGACCAATTAGAATGCGAAGGGACATCACAGATACCCAAAAATCCTAATTATGGTGGGAGTTTGTATAACAACCCTACCCCCGGTCCCTGTCTACAAATACATCTAGAGGTGATAATAAGCACAAAGGCAAATGTCAGAGAAATGACTAATAATGGTGAAGATTCTGATCAGGACGTTGAAGATTTTAGTGACCCCGATGTTGATGAGGTTTCGGACGATATCGATGATGAAGGCCCGGAGGAGGTTGAAGATGTTCACTGCCCTTCATTCAGTAACCTGAGTCGTGGCATTATTTTACAAAATGAATCTGGGGGAGACATGTTAAACGTAGATCCAGATGCAGCGCTTGCATCCGAGTTCCCTGAGTACGCCGATATAGTACCTGCTCATAGATTGGCATTAAATTCACAGTTCGAGGAGTTGTTTGTTGGCCAACAATTCGAGAATAAGGCGAACTGTGTGTTTTCCATCAAACAATACAGCATGAAGTTGTTGATTGATTACAATGTTGCCAAATCTACACTGACATTATATGTTGGGGAATGTTAGAAAGCTATCAATGGGTGTGGTTGGCGAGTTCGGGCTGCATTTATACAGAGGATTCAACAGTGGCAAATACGAAAATTACAAGGGTGTCATATATGCATTTTCGCACGTATGTCTCAAGACCACCGGAAATTGGATTCCAAAAGTATTTGCAACTGTATTATGCCACTAGTAAAAGATAGCCCAATCATTCCTGTGTTGACATTGATTGCAGACATGCAAGCTCGATTTTAGTACAGAGTGTCGTACAGGAAAGCATGGTGGGCAAAACAAATGGCCATGCAACAATTGTACAACGACTGGGATGAGTAATACAATGAACTTCAGGGTTGGATTTCAGCGATGGTGGAGTACATCCTAGGAATTGTTGTGGACTTGCAAACGTTGCCTTATAATGGCCCAAATGTACAATTGGAACTGGGGAGAAGAGTTTTCCGTCGACTATTCTAGACTTTCGATCCATGTGTTAGGGCCTTCTCCCACTGCAAACCGCTAGTGCAAGTTAATGAAACATGGTTTTATGAAAAATACAAGTAGATACTTCTGATTGCGGTTGCACAAGATGGTAACGAAAATGTACTACCGATCGCTTTTGCCATCGTAGAGTCGGAGAACTCTGAATCGTGGGCATATTTCATTCAGAACTTACGGAGGCATGTTGTCAGGTAAGACAACATTTGTATTATCTCCAACAGATCGAAGGGTCTTATTGCTGCGATTCAGTAATCCGAGGTTCCGTAGAGGTCCGTATATTGTATTCGTCACATCGCTGTCAACTTTCACAATGAGTACAAGAACAAATACTGGTGCAAACGAATTGTGAACATGGGTAAAAATATCATATTTAAATTCGAATTTGTAAATATTTCGAGTCCATTTCCTAATTGGGATGGTAAGACATTTTATCAAAATACATACGTAGGATACGAGCTGAAAGCACACCGATTCAGACATAAGTTAGCGAGGTTAGAGACTGATATGGCGAGGTTCAAACCTTCTCTCAGATAGTGGTTGGGTAGCATGGCACTGTGGCAATGGGCTCAATATTTTGACAAGAGGTACCAATATGGTTATATGACAACTAACCTTGTTGAGACCGTTATCTCCGTCTTGAGGTGTACGTGTCACTTGGAAATTTTAGCGATTTTTTTAGCCACATTTTACGGGCTAGTAACCTTAATGCCAAAAATAGGGTTGAAACAAAACAAAACAATTACAAGCAGGACACGTGCACGTCGAAAAATTCACGATGCCATGAAAGAGATCGCTCAAAGGGCTAGGTCGATGAATGCAAAACTATATTCTCGAAACTTAGAAACTTTTCGAGTGACAGAGTACATTAATCATCGGTCGAGGATCCCACACGGTCCTACAGAGTTGATCTCCGAAATAGGCGGTGTGAGTGCGGGATGTTTCAAACATTACGGTACCCGTGTGCTCATGTGGTTGCAGCATGTGCTACCTACAGTTTGAATGTCGAACAATATATCGACAATGTGTACACACTTGAACGTACGTTGAGTATTTAGGGTAACGAGTTCCCCGTATTAAGGGATGTATCAACATAGGAAGTGCAATCGCCTGAGTTCGAAGATGTTGCCAGATCGGTCACTAGTAGGAGAGTCAAAGGTCGACTGAAAAAAATGAGGATTTGGAACGACATGGATATAAGAGAACAGGTTGATCCAAAATGTTGCACCATATGTAGAATAGTTGCACCATAGAAACGTCTACACTGGTCAATCTTCACGATCTGAAAGAAATTCAATGTTGCATCTGATGTTTGCATTTTATGATCTTTTAGAAATAAAGTTTGTATTATTTAGTGTTCAGCTTTTATTTAAAATTAACAGTTGCAACTTTTAATACTTTAAAAGATATTATAAATTATACAAAAAAATACTAATATATAAGTTGTGGAACACTAAACCAATACAATAAATGTTACATAACACTTGAAATTTACATAACTCAAAATTGGAAAGAATCGGGAGTGGTATCATCATTCGGGGTATAGAGATTTACAGGTATTCATTGACGGGGTAGACGTTGGGGTGTACTGTACACATCAGGAGGATCGACAGCTGGATTGAACGTGGCCTGAGGCGGGGTGGAGTACATGTTATTACCAAACATATCAAATGATATCAGTGGTTGCTCTGGGTGAAATGAACTCGAACCGCCTATGTCTGGGTGATACGAACTCCAACCACCCAAGTCCGGTGATATGAACTTGAACTGCCCATGTCAGGGTGATACGAACTGCTTTGCGACTCATCACAAAAAGTGTCAACCTATTGGTCCGATGTGTTCAAATGTTGGTCCTTCGAGTCGGGCCCCGCCATATGTTGATCATCTAGCTCCCTCATAGGTTGATTTCCACATCTGTAGTCGTGACCCGGTACTATCATAATTTGTCCACCATATAAATAAACGCGCCATCGAGTCATATACCATTGCATGTATTTAGTTGAGAGACTGAAGTCAAACATGCAGGAGTGCATCTCAGGCCGCCTGTCGTACCAGATATTCCATAGTGCTACATAACATTGATGTTCCACGTTCCAATCTGTTGTATGTTTCCCTTCATGGTCTTACCGTGGACATCGGTAAATTGTTATGGCTCGACCGGCACAAATTGTCTACACCCAAATTGTTGCATAACTCGATCACCATTGTACCACTCAACGGTTGAGAAGTTGAGCATCGACGTTTTAATGTACCATATATGGGCTTTAACGTGAACCCACTGAGGAATAAGGGTTGCAATGTTCGGCACAGAATAGGGCATCCATAAGAACTGCACAATATAACATAATGAGTCAAGTCACATCACATACTGTAAGTGGATAAGTTAAACCAACGTTACTTAAACCACATTAATATATATTACTTTCTCTCCGGCCTACGCCTCTATCATTTGGCGGTAAATGATTAATGTTTGGCTCGTACCAATTCCCGAAGATGTGGCCCATCTGAAACCGAAACAAAAAAGTTAGTAGTTAAACTTTGAAAAATATTATCCACACTTATGAGTCGTTAAATATTAAGTATAATTTTTTTACCTATTTATAAGCGGCCACGAATATGGTTGGTGTCTAACAGCCTAAGACTGCAGTAGACCCAGATAACCAACCATGTTACTAACCCCATGTTTTGTTGCTTGGCAAAGCTCATAGTATAATACGGCCAACACTGCCGATCCCTAGCTGTAACTACCGGCACGAGAGAAATTCTCCAATAGAGGCAAGTACTTTAAGTGGACCCTATTAGACGTGTTGTTTGGCATAAGTACCCCCGGTCAACTGCATAATATAAGCTCGAGCAACACACATCACCTCGTGCTCAGTGACAGTGCTCAATAACTCATTAAAATTTGCTCCCAACCATGCCAATGTCAAGTATGTGAAATTTTGTGACCGTCCAAGCAATCTATGGCATACTGAAGGTTCCAACACTTTGCTTTGACCCGTGACCACACCATCGTCAACTCATAACCCAAGTTGCATAGCAACGTCTTCCAATGTGATAATGTGCTCCCCGCACGACATAATGAAGATGTGGGTCTCCGTACACCACCGTTCAACCAAGGTGGATATTAAGTTCGCCCTCAGGTCAAACCTCCGGATCAATAGGACGTCCCCAAATCCCACCAACTGTAAGTATGGCATGATCTGCTTGTCTGGATCGTACTTGGAAAAATGAAACTGCGACCTCAAAACCCGATACCCATCTTGTATGGTAAAATTTTTATAAAAATATGATAAATCAATTATCTATATAATTTAAACATAAAATTATATATTGAAGAGTAAAATTGAAAGGTTGAGAAACAAAAACATCACACTTATACTGTACCAACGTAGCCATTCTAAGTATTTTTATTTAAATTAAATTAAATAAGTAATAAAATATTAATAATAGAATGAAGATTTGTCATAAAATATTAATAATAACATGTAAAAATCAAATGTGATTATTATGTCCTAATCATAATTAAGCATTATAACTAAAGACAACTATATAACTACAAAAATACATAAAAATAATAATAATGTCCTAAAAACTATAGGTGGTATGGGTAAATATAAAAATAAAACTTATTTTTTATTGAACTGATATCTATAATAATACATAGAGTTTTACATATAATATAAACTAGGCATATTCAAACTCGAAAATTTATCTTACATACGAGAACTTTTATTAAAAAAATTTTCACTCGTTAAAGACAAATATAACTTTTTGTACCCCACAAATGAAATCAAGCACAAGAAAGAAAATTAAGCAGAAAGGTCTTCATATTAAAAAAATTAATATATAAATTTATGAATGTATACTAAATTAAAAAAATTATAACTAACACGTAGAGATCAATTTCATGCAAGAAAAGAGTTAAAAAGGAATAATAACAACCAAATAGAGATCGGTTTCGTGCGATCAAAATATGTTGAGCAAAATAGCGCTTAGCAAAAAAACCGAGAAATTAAAATGATTTTTTATTTAATTTATAATTAATTTTACTGTTTCATTGATCCTCAATGAAGTATGATTCATATTTACTCTAGAAAACATTTTGATATCTCATAATATAAAAACACATAAGTACAATATAATTAATTATTATATTACAATAACTATAAAATATAAAAATACAAAATAAAAATTATAAATAACTTATTCTTTTTATCTCTTTTCTTCTTTCATTCTACAAATATTTGAAGGAGACCAAATCCCACCTTATATAAGACATGCATCTTATTTTCTTCTTTTTTTTTAATTAATAATTAGGTTAATGGTGGCCACATTGTTGATGTGGACTGACACGATGTGATTAGTTATAATATATATTTTTAATTTTTATAATTTAAAATTTTAATATATATTTTAAATAAAGTCCTATTTTTTAACAAATAAATCCTTTTTAACAAATAAATTTTTTCTAATTATTTCAATTTTGATTTTTAAATAAAATATTATATTTAAAATTTTAAATAAAATTTTAAAATTTTTTGAATATCTTTAAAATAATTAAAATCATAATTTAAAAATTATATGTAAAATTAAAAAATTAAAATATACATTTAAAATATTGTAAAACTAATAATAAATTTGAAAGGTCATATCTTTAAAATATTTAAATGTTTTATATTATTAAAATATATTTAAAATTTTAAAATAATTTTAAATTTTAAAAATAATTTAAAAAGAATATATTTAAAATTTTAAAAAGTAATATTATAAAACATTTCAAATACACATTTTAAATTTTTAAAACCAATAATAAACAAATAAATAAAATAAATAAGGACAAATAAAAAACTTAAAAAAGTAAATAAATAAAAACTTAAAACAAAGAAAATGGAAAAAGGGCAAATCATAAAAAGTGACCTGAAGGAAAAAAAATAAAAAAAAGTTGCCTTTACCTGTTTTAGTAGGAAATAGGTGACAACCAGTTATTTTCTTGAAATCTGGTGGCGTAAATTTATTTGGCTTCACCAAAAAAAGATAAAATTGCTTAACTCCCCTTTATACTTTCAAAAAATCACAATATTTTTCTAGTATTTATACAAGTGGCATCATTCTACATGGCTTCATCAAAAAATTATTTTTTTAATGTAGATTGTTGATGTGGCATGTTGGTGACGCCAAACACTTTCGCTCCGCCAACTTTTACTGTAGATTTTGAGTTATTTTCGTATTTTATAAAAAAAAGATTATTTAAGTAAGTAATTAATTTTTAAGGTTATTTTTATAAAAAAGCCGATTATTTATTTTGATGATATATAATTTTAAAAATCACCTTCTCCATCTTTATAAATAAAAAATAACCTAAAATGAAAGTTACTCAATACATTGTAACTTTCCAGTGTTATGAGGTTAAAATTTAAGTTTAGAAGAATGTGCGGATTTAGATGGTTTCTTTACTTTAAATCAAGTTAAGTTAGCCTAACACTTTAAAAGTGAAAACTATTTTCGAAATTCTTTAAAGTATCGAAAATAAAGCAGAAACAAACTCAAAATCGAAAGGGCAATGAGAGAATTGAAAAAGCCACAAGAAAGCAATGCACACCAAGTTTATCTATAAGATGAGTGTCCGAAGTGATTTAAACTTTATACAATCTTATCTTCTTAGGATTTATACTATTTACTTTGATAACTCTAGTTTTACTGAAGTATTTTATTAGGTCACCAAAGTTTCAAGTAGATGAGTTTCTTCATATGTTCCACAATTCGAACTAGTTCAAATGGGTTGAATGAGCCCACTTCATTAATTGACGTCCATGAAACACTTTTTGCGCATTCATCACGGACTTCGATCCATGACCCATGACCCATGACACAAAAATAAATTGACAAAAACTAGAAGGTGCTATAGGATCCAATTGTCTTCATTGTTATACCCAATACTTTTTCCAACTTCATCTCAAAATTAAATATGTATTTCATACAGATATCTTTTAAATAATTTTTGAAAAACATATATATTGCAATAATAAATTTAATTAATATATCAAAATAAAACGCTCATTAAAAATCAATCACACATAAAAACTTAATTAAAATGAACAATTTCATTTACAAGCAAATACATTTATTATACAATATGAGATTTGAAATTATAATCTATTACAAATTAACACTTATAAATATACAAGTCTCGGAAATTTTAAACCAACTTTCCTATGTGGGTAAAAAAACTAGTATATATATACTATAATAAAGTTTGGATGCAAACATTAACTGTTCAATTTTTGGCTTATATATTTTGATGACATTGGCAACACATTTATTTGCCACTAATCATCTATTATTGGTTCAATTTTCTCGATTATATTATCGTTCAGTCACTACATAATATCCTATTTATTGAATATATTGGATTTATACTCTTGACTTTTGTTTGTCAATTTGTACTATTGACTTTTGTTTGTCAACTTCTCTCGTGAAATTAGCTATTAATTTTGCATGTAGTAAAAGAATCTTGTGGAGAGTATGTATCACATTTCGGTCAAATTAAGACATAAAAAGAGAGTGACGACAAAATAGGGGAAAAACAGAAACGATATTGTGATGTGACGACGTGTCTGTTAGAGTATGCCCAAAGATCAATCATGAGATGGTTGTAATAACATACTTGATTTATCATGTTTATTAATATAAGGCGTTACCATTATTATTTCAGTTTCTTTTCTATGTGTATAAATAAACTGTTTTATAATAATGTCCTAAGAATAATATGATTATTCTTAAAAGATTCTTAGTTAAGTATTATTGTTGGATAGGACAATGATAATGCATTAAGACTAACATGTAGTTGATTGATGATAAAGAGTTGTCATTGATATGGAATGTCAGAATCGATGCATGAATATGTGTGTTAGAGACCAACATATTGGACTGACCCATTATGAGTATGTTTCTTGGATTATTATGTAATTGTCACGACATTACTCATAGTGATTAATATGTATATGATCCTCAGACTTGAGATCATCATAATTCCAACATCGTGAGTAGTATATTTTGATACGATCAAGCGTTAATCAGAATCGATTGTTCTATAAAGGCTGATGTTGGATATACCACAATCGATGTAAAGGGATATGGTTGGTCGATATAGAATAAGTCCCTCCTACATAATGGGAGTAATATCTTAGGCCACTTGATTAAGTGAGACTAGAAATGCATGGCCATGCTCAAATAAGTTGATATGAGATGTCATACTTATTTGTATATCGTAGTCTGCTTAAGATATCAAGGAACATTGAATGGACTATGCAAGTGTGACTATTCCATGACTTGTGTCCAATCTAGAGATAAATGACTTAAGGATTATTGCATAAAAGGTTAATCATAAAAAAGTTATGTCGAATCATGATCTCTTGTGACTTAGGTAGCAATGATGCATCGCTTGATGCCACTTATTGTTTGTAACATTGGAATCGTTCTAGTATTACTGCTAACGTTACAGGAACCTACAGGGTCACACCCTATAGTTGAAATGAACGGAATAAACCATAGTTGATATTGTTTTTGGGGGTCGCTTGAATTAAATTAATTTAATTCGGTAATCAAATTTCCAACACATTATGTAAAAGGTTGTTGTACGCATAATGAGGACATGAATTTGGTTAGCATATGAATTCAAATAAATATATGGTTTACCGAAATTATATTATAATTAATGTAATTATAATTTTCGGTTTAAAATATTATTATATTTATTTAATTCCTAAAAACCCTAAAATAAAAAGATATATAAGAATCCCGTTTTTTTTTTTGGGTCTAGCAGTCGTAAAAGAAAAATCACTCTCAAAACTGTTTTGGGGATTTCTGATTTCTTCCGTTCGTAGTCAACTGGGTGGATTACATAGAGGTCGGGGTCTCGATAGATTGCGGCTTGGTTTGACTGTAGATCTGACTACACGTTGTTGAGATGTTGCTATCTACTCAGAATAAACATTCGGAAATTTCGTAACCTTTATCACCCCGATTCGTTCCTCACACATGGATCTTTGGTTAGGATCGCCAGATTTTATTTTTTCGCTGCGCCATAGGGGTGCCAGCGATCCAACAGTGTCATGCAATTTTTTCAGTTTTGTTCTTCCAATCAAATTCTAATTATTTATCCCAGCCAAACTCTGATTAGTATAGATTATTTTAAAATTATTTAACCTACGAATTTAGCCTATAAATAGACCCTTTTCTACCCTAGAAAGATTAACTCATATCGCATTTTAAGTATTAACTTTTACAAGCTTTCAGGGAATTTTGTGTTTAAGTTTTGAATGTTCTTATTTTTAGGTTTCGAAGTTTAGTTTTCATCTTCATTTTTGTACTTTTTGTTTTTTGCCGATTTAGTGAAATTATCTTTACCCTGGTTTTTTATCATATTCGGAGGGATTTTTTCATATAAAATTTGTATGTTCGATCTTTTCAATTTTTTCATTTATTTTACTTGTTTGTTGCTTACACGGGTTTATCCCAACAAACTAGTATCAGAGTTTGGTTTGTTTTCCGCATTTAACCTATTCAAAGATGGTAGCAACAAGGTTCGATATTGAGAAGTTTGATGGCATCACAAATTTCAATCTGTGGCAAGTTTGAATGACAACAATTCTAGTTTAGAACGATCTAAAAAAGGTCATTACCAGAAATAAATTCGATAATAAAGATCAGTCATAATGGGAAGAGCTTGATGAGAAGACCCTATTTGCAATTCAGTTGTGCCTCACGAATCTTGTATTGCAGGAAATGTTGATAGAGAAAATGACATCCTCGTGGAAAAGGTTAGAAACCCTTTACGCGACAAAGTCTCTGGCTAATCGATTGGTGTTGAAACAAAAACTATACACATTTTTTATGGACGAATGTGAGTACCTTAGAGGTCACATAAGTCAATTTATTACTCTTTTGAATTATTTAAAGAACGTTGAGATTCAGATTGATGATGAAGATCAGGTTATGCTATTATTGTGCTCTTTACCCCCTTCATATAAGTATTTTAAGGAGACCCTGATTTATTATAGAGATAAACTCTTGTTCGAGGATGTGAAGGGTCACTTATTGAGCAAAGACAAACTTGACAATGAGTTTGGTTCGAATAGCAAGTCAGATAGGCAAACCTCAGTTTTTGGTAGTATCAAGGAATTGAGACAAGAGATGTCGCTATTGCAAGAAGTTAGGTCACATTAAGGTAGATTATTACAAACTGTGAAATAAGAGGGTTGTTGAGAGCGAGAAAGAATTAGATTATGCTAATTTGGCCGACGACAAATGTGATGATTGGTTGATGGTATTTACGACTGAAAGGTCTAAGTTTATGCCCGAATGGATCCTAGATTCGTTGTGTTTTTTCCATATATTTCTCAATAGGGACTGATTATTCGCATACAGTTTAATTGAAGATGGAGTTGTGCGTATGGAGAATACTTCATCTAGTAAGACAATCAGTATAGGTACCGATCAAATCAAGATGTATGACGGGATAATCAGGACACTGTCAGATGTCAGGCATGTACCTAATTTAAGGAAGAATATTATCTCCTTGAGTGTGTTAGACTCAAAGTGTTGTAAATTAACATTGATTCAAGCGACATTAAAGTGTTTCGTAGAGTTCTCGTTCTGATGAAAGGTCGAAAGACTGACAATCTTTATGTTCTGCAAGGTTCAACGGTGACTGGTAAAACAACAAGTCTCTCGTCTGTTAAGAAGTTGGAGTCGACTTGTTTGAAGCATAGGTAATTTGATCATAGGAGGGAAAAAGGTATAACCGTTTTGAATAAGATAAATTCTTTTTTTGGTGTAAGATTTGGAAAGACAGAGAACTGTATTCTTGGAAAGTAGACTCGAGTCAGTTTTGATATGACAATGCACAAATCGAAGACTAGCAGTGTTCTGGTTTCAAAGGTCAAGCTCAGTTAATTTCTTGAAAAGTTTAAGATAGGCACATGATGAGCTCTACAAAGAAGGCATTGTGAAAATATGAGTCAAGGCGAAAATTTCTAGAGTATGCCTTGTATTTTAGTCAAATTAAGATACAAACAGAGGGCTACATTGCAACGAGGAGCCATGCGACATCACGACGACGCAGCGACGAAACAAGGGAGAAACAGAAACGACATCGTGACATGTCATGCAATTTTCTTGATTTTGTTCTTCTTGTCAAATTTTGATTATTTGTCCCAATCGAACTCTGATTAGTGCAGATTATTTTAAGATTATTTGACTTACGAATTTAGCCTATAAATAGGCCATTTTCTACCCTATAAAGATTAACCCATAACACATTTAAACATTAGCTTTTGTAAGCTTTCAGGGAATTTTGTACTTAAGTTTTGAGGGTTCTTGTTTTCGAGTTTCGGGGTTTAGTTTTTATCTCCACGTAATATTATCTTTGCTTGTGATTTTTTATCTTCTTTAGAGGGGTTTTCCACAAATTTGTGTGTTTGATCTTTTCAATTTCTTCATTTATTTTAGGGTTAAATATAAATTTAGTACTTGAATTTGTCCACTTCTCCTAGATTGGTACTTAAGGTTTTTTTTGTCCCAAATTGGTACCTAAACTTTATTTCTGTCAATTAGTTTGATACTTTTTTTAACACCATTAAGGCTGGAATAGGTGGCAATACCAAACAGCGGCACGTGTTATTAGTGACATCATGATGATGTCATAATTTAAATATATATTAAAAATAAATATTTAACTATCATAATTTATTTTTTAAAATTAAAATCTAAAAAAATATAAAAATGATAAATTAAAAAAATTTATTTCTTAGATTTTCTGAATATCTCCATAAATTTGTTCAATTTCCCTTTGTCTTCACTGTCATCTCTTGTTTCATTTCTTTGCCTATTTCTAAATCTCAGATTTTCTAACAAAAAAAAAATCCTTCTTAGAGCTTTTATTAATTGGTTTCTATTTGAGTTTGATGTGTTCAACTTAGGTTTTTATCGATTTTGTTTCCACCAAGGGTTTCCTTTTCATTTTAGAGGAGAGCATGTTATCAAAATTTATGAGATTTTGCAAATAAATTTGAATAAAATTAAAAACATTCATCAATAACCCAGTAACCCTTGAATTAAGATAATAGACAGACATGCAAACAAATAAAATAATTAAATGAATACTTGGAATGGATATTCAACAAAACCAATTAATATATTAAGAAACAAAAAAAACCTGAAATTTAAAATTGTGAAAAAAAACCCCCAAATCTGCAACAGTTTTTTTGCATTCTTCCTTTCCTTGGTTTACTATCTTTCCTAATGGTTAATAGTTTCTCTTTGCTTTGATAAAGGAAGTGACATCTAAGGGGAAATAAGAGATGGCATCGAAAAAGAGAAGGCAAAGGGACTAAGAAAGAGTGACTTGAAAAGGGGCTTTGAGGGACGACTGGTTGACCTTCGACATAGGAAGCATCGAATTGCATAATACCATTAGCTCCTAACCCCCATCAACCAACCCTTCAATCCTTCATAATATCAAGACCCTCAAACCCCATGGTTGAAGAAAATGATTCTGCAAAAGGTCAAATACCAACCACCATGATTGTAACAACCAACCTATTTGAGAGATCTAAGTAGTGAAACCCATTTGAGAGATCTGAGTGGTGGAGAAGTTCATCATTGTAACACCCCAAACTCGACCTAGACGTTATGGCTAGATCTGGAGATGTTACCATAAATCGATTGAAAATCCAAAATTTGTACGTTTTGAAAAACATCGTAAACTCCATTACACAAAAATCTAGTTTATTTGAAGGCATATTCTTTTAGCTGTTTTATTGAAAACATTTTTTGTTTATATTTTCCCAAAAACGTATAACTTTGCTGTGAAAATTTTTAGAAAGTTGAATTTTGGAAAACACAGCTTGTTGTTTTGAAATCCATTGTTTTACAGAAAAATGAACATTGTCGAGAAAATATTTAAATAACATCATGCAAAAAACAAAAATAAAGTCCAAAACCAAAACAGTCCAAAATGTCCAAACAGTCCAAAATTTACAAAACTCTCCAAAAACTCTCCAACCCAAATTTAAATAAATTAAATTTATGAAAATATTATTATAACCGAGCTCTCGTCGTACCGACCCACCTAAGTCTGAGAATTATCTGAAAGTGATAGACAGACAGATGGTGAGTTTTTAAAACTCAGTGTGTAACATATCAAATCATTAACAACAATTAATTAGACACACACATATATATAAAAACAGAACATAATAGATGCAAACAACAATCCTACCCCCATCCGCTACACACCATCTCCGACCATCCCAACACCATCTAGGGTAATATAATACCCATCCAACCCTACACACCATATAGTGTCGGTATGATACTTTTCAAAAAATTTACAATTGAGCTGCCAGTTTATTAGGCAGTTTATTGTCGTTCACAGAAGTGTATACATATGTGGCTAAGCCACCAAATACAACAAGTTATTAAACTGTCCACACTTCATCTATATAATAATTCCCAACCCAGATGCATATGCAAAACTAACAAATATAAGTTATGTTTACGAATTACATGCTTATCGTGGCAGATACAGGACGTGCATAATAATTTTTAGTTTATACTTAGCGTATTACATATTTTACTTACCTCATAGTATTTCAAACATGCATACTTTTCACGATAACAGATGATCAAAATTCATGCTTTATAACTTAGTTCATAACATACCGACCCTACGGAAGGTCTACGTTCAATCCAAACTACGTTTACGACCTTAGGGAAAAATTCAAAATTTTGGGCCCACACGGCCCAAATAGCCCAGATCGTGTGACATACGGTCCAGCACACAGCCTATCACACAGTCGTGTATCGCACACGGTCGACCACACAATCATATGGCGTTTATAGAGCAGTTTTTCAGCTTTCGTTGGTCACTGTTTTTTGTGTTTTCCGTTATACACCTGGTTCGATTTTGAAGTGAATGCAACCACGATATAGCAAGTACCTAAAATCGAAAATTAATCACCCAAAATCAATCACATTTCCCCTAATTTTACCAAATAACTCACTCGACTACAACGCAAAAATAAACAATTCCAACACTGAAATTGAACTCATCAATGTTCAAATACTTACCCAACGTTACAACTAAGTTGCAGGAGGGCAATCTCGAGTTTCTTGATTGTCACCTAACCACAAATTTCTAACAAGATTAAGCCTCGCTTTTAAGAAGATAGGAATCTAACATCACAAACTTAACAAAAAAAAAAATTCGACAGAACCACTTAGTTTCAATTACCCAATACCTAAATTCGCAAGAGAACAGAAATTCAAACACCACCACCACCGCAAGAAGACAATAGAATTAAAGGAACCAAAATCCAAAAGGCCGAACGAATAATAAAAAAATATTAAAGAAAAGAAGAAAAACAAGAAACTAGACCTATCCATGGGCCGGGCGGCTCGGCTCGGCCCGACGGCCCGCCCGAAATATGGGAGGGTTCGAGTAAAAATATAGGCCCAAAATATGGGCTTGGGCAAAAAAATAAGGCCCGTTTAAAAAATAGGCCAGGCTCGGGCTCAACTTTTTTGGCCCGAGCCCGGCCTGGCCCGGCCCGGCCCGAATATAATAAATATATATATTTTTATTTTTATTTTTTAATTTTAAAATATTTTAAAAATATATTTTTTTATTTTTTTATTTTTAAAATATTTTTTTGTGTTTATTAAAAATCGGGCCGGGCCGGGCTCAGGCTTATTATTTTTTTCTCGGGCCGGGCCGGGCCTGGGCCTAAGAGGCGGACCAAAAAAAATTTTTGGGCCTGGCCCGAACCCGACCCGGTCCATGGACAGGTCTACAAGAAACCCATTTGACTTTGTTTTACTGGCAGAAAAATAAAACAAATGAATGGGCAAAGAGAAAGTGGGAAAACGTGGGGAATAGGGCAAATTTTGGCCAAAAAGAAAGAAATAAATAAAAATAAAATGAAATGAAATGAAAATACAAATTAAATTTAACTAAAAATAAGAAAAGATAATAACAAGACTGATAATATATATATTTAAAAGATTCCAATCCTAATCAACTCAACTATCTTATAACTTATCAGATTTTTCCCACATACAGAATTCGATTAGACCACAACTACTGCTTGGTCGACTCAACACACTACACCATAACAGGTTTTTAGCGGCATTTTTTTAGGCCTTTAGCGGCGCTTTTTAACGCCACTAAAGGCATTTGTGGCGCTTGAGGAAGCGCCACAAAAAATGCCGCTAACGACAATGTCGCTAACTTTTGCGGCACTTACAGGGAAAACGCCGCTAAATCTCATGTTCTTTAGTGGCGCTACCGAAAAACGCCGCTAAAGATCATGTTCTTTAGCGGCGCTTGGGAAAAAACGCCGCTAAAGATCATGTTCTTTAGCAGCGCTTAGGAAGAAAACGCCGCTAAAAGTAATGTTCTTTAGCGGCGCTTGGTAAAAAGCGCCGCTAAAAGTAGTGTTCTTTAGCGGCGCTTATTTCACAAACGCCACTATATGATATGACTTTTAGCAGTACTTTTTTAAAAAACGCCACTAATTTTGGGATTTTTTTAAAATAAAATTTTCTATTTTTATAATATTTATATAATATTTCAAATTAAATGACTAACCAAAAACAATAAATTTATATAATATTTCAAATTAAATGACTAAAATAATATTAATATCAATAAATAAAAGTGAATTCATACTTTTCTTTACAAAAACGTTAAAAGTTAAAATGATAAAAATATTTATGCAATATACACTATGACGGCGGAAGTTGCGACTGCTGAAACATGTTCATCATAATCTGAAGCTGCTGTTGAAGTTCGTCGTACTTTTTACTCTGCTCTGCTTCTCTCGATGCCGCATCTGCTTGAAGTCGTAGCTGTAGTTCTTCATATTTCTTTTGAACCTCTACTTCTCTCGCTGCGGCCTCTGCTTCTCTCGCTGCAGCCTCTGCTTCCCTCGCTGCCACCTCTGCTTTAAGTTGTTGCTGAAGTTCTTCATATTTCCTTTGAACCTCAAATGTGGTCGCTTGCATCTGAGCCATCTGGTCTTTTAACCTCTGAACTTCAGCTTAAGATTGACTCCCCAAAGCCATGTATTGGTGCGAGCTGGATCCAAAATATTGGGTTAGGCTGATAAAAGATCCTTGAAATCGAACCCGACCATACCTTTCAGGACCCAAAACTTCAGTAATAATCCGACCATACCTATTGCGGCGTTTTGAGTGAAAATGCCACTAATTATTCAATTTTAATAATATTTTATATGTCTATATTTATAACTATTTCTTTTTTTAATGGATTTTAAAATTGGATAAATGTTATGACATTTTTTTTTAAATTGATGCATTAATATGAAATTATTAATTTCATTTCAATTAAAATAGTTTAAAATTATGACTCAGATTTAACATATTCTTTTTTTGTACAAATTTAAAAAAATTCCATTTTATATATGTAAGTATATATGTATGATTTAAATACTATCAACATTCCAATTTATAAATTATTGACACCATTCCAATAATGTCTTACAATTTTAATTTTATGCTCCAAGTTATGCAAATCTTGATAACGTACGCTACCTCATACACAATATTAAACTGTTTCATCATACATGCATCGTGCCATGCATATATATATATATGTTTCCCTAAACCCTGTCGGTTCTGAACCTAATAATGACATAATAAGAAGTAAAAAACATGGTATTCGAATTTTTTTTTACTTTTGTATCAAAATAGTAAAAACCCCTAAAAACGCCATAACATCAAACCCTAAACTGTAAATCGTACAAACCCTAAATTTGAAACGCAAGAATCAACATCATAACCCATAAATAATTAACGCTAAATCATAAATCATAAACATGAAGCCCTAAAACATTAAATTTCTTTATCTTATAAGCCGTAAATTGCCTAACCTGATATTAACACTGAAATGTAAACTCTAAACCTTGAACACAAATCCCCGAGCTGTAAACCTAAACTCTAAACCCATATCGTCAAAACTATAATCCTAAAATAATAAACATTGTGTAACGAACCCTAAAACCCCAAACCACATACAATTATTTATAAATATTAATCCGGAAATCGCAATATATTATTTCTTTTTTGTGGCGCTTTTTCAAAAAACGCCGCTAATAACACTAGATCCAATCAAAAGCGGCGTCATTTTATCGTCGTATTGCAGACATATTTGCGGCGTTTTATCAGAAAACGCCAGTAAAGGAATATAGTGAAAGCGAACAAGCCGTTTTGCAAATTTATTTGGCGTTTTTAAAGAAACGCCGCTAAAGTTTACCTATTATGGCGTTTTGAGTTAAAACGCCACTAGTTATTCAATTTTAATAATATTTTATATGTCTATATTTATAACTATTTCTTTTTTAGTGGATTTTCAAATTGGATAAATGTTATGACATTATTTTAAATTGATGCATTAATATGAAATTATTAATTTCATTTCAATTAAAATAGTTTAAAATTATGACACGATCTAACATTTTTTTTGTACAAATCTTAAAAAATCCATTTTATATATGTAAGTATATATGTATTATTTAACTACTATCGCCATTCCAATTTATAAATTATTGACACTATTCCAAATAATGTCTTACAATTTTAATTTTATGCTCTAAGTTATACATATAGAAAAATTTTAGTACCCTAGAGATGTCTGAAATCAATACATTACTAATTATGCGTTGTTTTTACTTTGAATATTATAATCCGAATTCAATATCCAATCGATCCCGAAACTTTTTCGAATATTAAACCAAATTTTAAAACTCAAAAATATAAATTATAACTTTATAGTCGAAGAAAAAGGCAAATTGCATTTTACTCAGGTTTGAAAGGGCGTTTCAACGGAAAGAATGATAAACGACATTGTATCCATTGATTTTAGCAACAATCACCTTAATTATTAATTTTAATGCTGAAATATTGTCTCCTGCAGCTGAAATTTAGTGAAATTGAATTTCATGCGCCTGCTTCTTTTAAACTATGATCAAATAGGAGAATAGTAGTGATAGCGCATATATATATTAAACTCGTATAAACCATAAACCCGAAACGCTAAAACTTTGCATCGTAACCCTTAAATCATTAACGCTAAACCGTATACGATAAAACTTAAATATTAAACCGTAAAACCTAAAATTTTAATTGGCTATTTTTGCGGCGTTTTTGCCAGAAACGCCACTAATACCAATACAAAAAATCAAAAGTGGCGTCGTTTTAACGAACATTCCACCAAACAAGAAAAGCATCTTGCCGAAATATTTGCGGCGTTTACTTCCAAGCGCCACTAAAGCAATATAATGAAACAAAACGAAGCCGTTTTGCTTATTTTTGTTCTATCGTTTATAAAGGAAACGTCGCAATTAGTTACTTATAGCGGAATTTGTTAACAACAACTGCAAAATCCGTATCTTTTGTGGCGTTTTTTACTGAGCGCCACTAAAGCAATAATAGGAAAAAATAAAACGGTACAGTTTTGCTGAAATTTTTTCCTCAGATTACTTACCTCTACTGGCGTTTCTCTCAAAACGCCGCTATATCCAAATATTTTGCGGCGTTTTTTAATAAGCGCCACTAACTCTAATCTACCTCAAGACCAAACGGTGCGTTTTGGTTAAGATCTTTGCGGTGCTTTTTGTAATACGCCGCTAATACTGTTCTTTAGCGGCGTTTTCTCGTAAACGCCACTAATTCTAATATGCCTCAAAACCAAATGCTGCGTTTTGGTTAAGGTATTTTGCGGCGCTTACAAATAAACGCCACTAATGATGTTCTTTTACGGCGTTTTTTAAAAAACGCCACTAGATGTTCGGGTTTTTGTGGCGTTTTAGGATTAGCGCCGCTAATGCTCGATTTTTAGCGGCGTTTGTTTATCAAACGCCACAAAAGATGCCGCTAAAAGCCTGTTTTGGTGTAGTGACAGGAATTAGCAAAAAAATTGCCCCTTTGTTTGCACAAAGATTCAATCAAAAGACCAAATGGTAAGCTAACAAACACCTTACCATCAAACCAACAAGCTTATTATGACATAAGATGACCGAAAATAAAATTTAAATCCAAAGACTGGAGTTAGAGATAGGGACAAAAATATCAAAATTTTTAAAGAGTGAGATCTGAACCCATAACTTCAAACACAAACTCAAAACACTTAACCACTAAAGCAGATACCTAATTATGACATAATTTAACAAATTCAAAATTAAAATTTTGGGGCGTTACAATCATACCAAGGAGAAGCTATGGTCGAAGTTTCAAGATAGTTCAACGGTCAGATCTTTAGATCGGCGATAGAGAAGTTCAAAAGTTGAAGGCATTTTTGTGGCTTTTGGGAAATTTTCCAAGAAATCTAATCAGAGTATTCAAAAGAGGGAATGGAAAACAAAAATTAGGTGCCACTTTCAGGCCAGAAAAATAGCCAATCATGGTGGCGTAGGCTAGTGCTGATTAGGGTTGAGAGAGGAAGAAAGAAAAAAGAAGAAGAAAAAAGAGAAATGGTGGAAAGGGAAGGAAAGAAATCTAGGAAAGAAATGAAACATGCAATATATTTTTTTTGTATATATTTTTAAATTTATTAATAATTTTTAATTTAATTTTTAGATGATGACATCATCATGATGTCACTAATAACACGTATCGTTGTCTGGTACTGCCACCTATTCTAGACTTACGTGTTAAAAAAAAGTACCAAACTAGTTGACAAAAAAAAAGTTTAGGTACCAATCTAGGACAAAAAAAACCTTAAGTACCAATCTAGGAGAAGTGGACAAGTTCAGGTACTAAATTTATATTTAACCCTTTATTTTTCTTGTTCGTTGCTTGCACGAGTTTCTCCCCATAAACAAGGAATAAATTGTTCGGAGAGGGTCATTCATCGAGGACGAATGTTTTAATTACTATATATTAGTAATTTACTTTTTCATAAAGGAAGATCTAATGGTTATCATGAGATAAAATAGGATTATATTTGATGAACGGATTTAACCTAAAAAGATAAAAGATATCCTATGAAGGTAACACACATATGACAAGGTCATTGGACCAACATAAAATAAGT
Source organism: Gossypium raimondii (assembly GCF_025698545.1). Lineage (NCBI taxonomy): Eukaryota > Viridiplantae > Streptophyta > Magnoliopsida > Malvales > Malvaceae > Gossypium > Gossypium raimondii. Next base: position 46,377,800 of record NC_068572.1, read on the forward strand.
TACTTTTGTAATGGTATATAATGAGAGAGTTCAATCATGGTACTTTTGGTGGATTGACTCCATAACTAAATAATGTTGTAATTAATAGACTAAGAGTCAAAACTTAATTACAAATTATTTGAGCTCTAATTATATATGTCCAACTGATCCCTCTACTAGCTTAAACAATCCTTTGCGAATTATATATGAATTGATACAGTGAATGAATGAAAACGATGAACAGAGAAATATATCGCATGTATCACTATCCGTAGTGAATGCGTTTTCTCACCAAGAACAAAAGATGACTTAGAGATTAAATTAGTATTTTCAAATTATTATTTAATTGACTATAAGTTAAATAATTAAAATTCAAAGTGAAAATTAAATTAATTAGTTATCGCAGTTTTATTGAACAAGACAATTAAATTTATTTACTTATAAATCCGATTATGGTAAAGTCAGTGATGATTTTAACGAAATTAGAATTTAGTTGAAAAAACAATTTTATTGAGTGAATTAATTAAATTTATTTTAATTCATTAAATAATAATTTTTAGAATAAAAATAGTTATTGGGTTGGATAAATTTTATGAGTTGGTTTAAAAGCTAGATAACACATATAATTATACCAAATACAGGTAAGGCCCAGTAAGCCCACTTAACAAGTGATGGGCTGCAACCCCGGTGTTTCTAGAAGGGGTGTGCCACCCACCATATATAGTCCTAATAGGACTCAGTTTTTCTATTAAAATATTATTATGTCTTCTCTTGTTCAAGTAGATCTCTTGCGACTTTTCTCTATAAATATAGACTTTGGGCTAAAGCAAAAGATAATACATTGAGAATTGTTACTCTGTCGAATTATAATGAGATTTATTTTATAAATAAATTCTATTTTTCGTGAGAGCTTAAGTTAGGTTTCTAGCCCATAGAAAGAATTAATTTTTTCTATTGAAAAATTAATAAGTTTTTGTTGTGTGATTAGATCCCACTCTTTAAGCAAAGTGAGGGTTCAAGAATAACAGGGAAGATCATGTTGTAGAAAGTTAAGGAATGACTAGACTGCTTAGCCTAAAACACATATACTAATTTTGTAAAGTTTATTGCTATAAATAACACAAAGACTCAGTTTTAGAAAGAAATATTTAATTTTTCACTGTGCTACAAATTTATTTTCTAAATCAAAATTTTCCAATATTTGGTATTAGAGTCGGGTTGTGGTATGTTTATAGTATAAACCAGATTACCGAATTTATTTCTCTTTTGATTGATTAAATAATGATAAGTGACATTCTTGAGTTGTATGTATGTTTTTGATATTATATAAGTGAATGCATGTTTGACTATTATTTTATATTTGTTATAGAGTAATTTTGTCAAAAATTGTGGTTCTTAGAATTTAGATCAGTTCTATTTAGGTTTTTAAATTTTTTGAGTTTTGTAATTAGATCGTGGACTATCATTTCCACGCAGGTTTTTAATTTTATTTTGTAAAATTAGAAAATCATGTGAGCCGAAAACATACTAGGATTTTTTTTGTAACCCTACATGTTTTGGTGAAACCCAAAAAAGCGTGGCAGACTCATTACTCAAATCAAACGGAGATCAAACGATCAGATGAACGATAGAGAATCGGCGCCATGAGCGGCAACTAAAGCTACACGGTGGCTTTTGGGGCATCGCACCATATCACGTGCAACCAACACGTGGTAGCACTATTAGGATATAGTGCCTTAAATGTAGTTTTTTTTTTTGTTCTTCATTTATACTTGTAATTTTTCAAATAGATTGGTTTCATAAAATTACACTATTCACATTGATATTATTTTTATTTGTCCTCAATGATTTTTGCACGCAAAACAAAATATAAGTAAATATTAGCTCATTGATTACCTAATGTTTTACTAATACTAAGTTTCATTATGCAATCAATCATAATGCAAGAATACAAATTATATTAGTAGGTTATCTAAAAAGCCCATAGTTTGATGAATCAAAACTAAGCAAGTTGGTTAAATGGATATTATGTCGTCTATCAAGTCCAATTAAGGAGATATATTGTCTTATGTATCAGAGTGGTTGGTCGCGGAAGATAGATACATAGATGTGATTATTTGGATTGATAATATATCGGACAAGACTTAATTTAACTTATTCCTAGATCCGTTTATGGATTAATTCACTTGTGAAATTCATAATATGACTTACATCAATCCTGAGTAACTGATTGCCTATGTGTGTGCGACTCATATACTTTAATATATTTAAAGCATGAGTTTAAATAACTAAAGAACTGAAAGCTAGTATGTTGGGTATACGACTTCTGCATGACATAGATTCATTTACAATAGTGGAAAAGTAATGTGGACATGGTCCATTTGTTCAGGACAAATGATTTAATTACTATTTGTTAGTAATTAACTTTTTTATGAAGGAAGATGTAATGATTATCATGAGATAAAATAGAACCATATTGAGTGAATGGATTTAACCCAAAGAGATAAATGATATCCTATAAGGGCAACACATATATGGCAAGGTCATTGGATAAGCATCCATAAAATTACTTTCATAATGGTGTATAATAAGAGAGAGTTCAATCATGATACTTTAATGGAATGACTTCATGATTAAATAATCTTGTAATTAATAAATGAAGAGTCAAAATTTAATTAAAATTTATTGAGTCCTAATTGTATATGTCCAATTAGCTCCTTCCCTAGTTCGATATAATTCAAAATGAATCACATGTAGAGCCAATACTTTAGAATGAATTAAAACGACGATTAAAAGAAATATATCGCATGCATCACTATCCACAATGAATTCATTTTCTTGCTAAATACTTAAAGATTAAATTAATTTCTTCAAATTATTATGTAATTTATTGAAATTAAATAATTAAAATTTGAAGTGAAAGTTAATTAATTAATCATCATTGTTTTATTGAACGAGGTAATTAAAATATTTCCTCATATATTCTATTATAATAAAGTTGTCATAACTTTAACGAAATTATAATTGGGTTGAAAAATGATTTAATTGGATCAATTAATTAACATTTTGGGAAATAGGAAAGTGATTATTGGGTTCACTAAATTAATTGAGTTTGTTAAAATTTTAAATAACATATATAATTGTACCCAATACAAGCGATAGACCAAAGAGCTCATCTTATTTTATGAAGGGTGACAAACTTTAGTCACTATTAGGGTGTGTTTCCCCTTACTATTCCCTATAAGGGAATATTATCTATTTCTATTAAAATATTATTATTTAGTTATCCATTTTCAAGTAGAATATTTTTCTTATAATTAGGAACTAGAGAATAAATTATATTTTCTTAAAAGTTCAAGTTTTTGGTTTCGCATAAAGAGAAATTAATTTCCTCACTGAAAATTACTTAAAATTTTCATTCTGTGCCATCGGTTCGTGAAGTTAAAGTTCACACTTTAAGCAAACCGGAGATACGAGGATAACAGAAAATATCGTTTGGTAGAAGCCAAAAAATGACCTAGGCCACCTTGCTTAAAGCATAAGTATTTATTTAATTTAGGATTTATTAATATAAATATTACAAAACTCAGTTTTAAGAAGAAAAAAAAGTTTAAACTTCTGCTGTGCATCTGTCACTATTTTCTAAACGAATTTTCCCAAAAACATGTCGAGGTATTGCGCCCAGGGCAAGCGTGCAAGGGTGACAGCTGGCATCACGCCCAACTATTCGCGCATCAAGCTAATAGGGGTCGAAGCATCACACCCCAACCATGAGACTGCTACATGGCAAGAGTCGCAAGAGTCTGGGCATCACACCCAACATGCGAAGTTGCAAGGCAGTAGCCCGCGTGAGCAGCACACACAAGCTAAGGGATGACTGAGCAATTCCAGTTACCTGTGCTTCGACGCGAGCAAGAGACACAATAATGGAAGTCGAGATCATGCGATGGTAGTGTCGTCGTACATGGTTTTCCCAGGGATGTTGGAGGTGGTGTTTTTTTGTTTTTGATCCGCCGGTTCAGTTCTTAGCGAATATGTTCTTAACTCGAAATATTTGACTTTTACCCAGAAGATCCAACAAATGTTTTGTGAAAAATTATTGTAATTTTGTTACTATTTTTCCTAGGATGGAGTGATGCAAAATTTTGGTCGGTCAGTATTAATTTATTTTTTATTATGATTATCATCTTTTGAATGTTATAATTGAATAATAATAAATTAAGAAGTATGTCCATGCATATATGATAAAGCGTGCCATATAGTTTAAAAAAGAATGTCATTTATACTTATTCATGTTAAGAACCTAATTTTTTCATGTTTGACAGTAGTGTTCTTAACATAGAGTTTGTCAAACAAGAAAATGATGAACCACTTGCATATGGCGAAGCGATACAAAGTGTTGATTCCAAGCTCTAGGAAGTAGTTATGAATGCTGAAATGAATTTTATGAGATTTAATTCAAAGTGGGAACTTATAGACCTATTGGATGAGATAAAACCCATAAGATGTAAGTGAATCTACAAGGTGAAGAGAAATTTGAAAGGAAAGGTCGAGACCTATAAGGCCAAATTTGTAGCAAGTAATTACATACAAAAAGAATATATGTATTACGAGTAAACCTTCTCTCCAATGGCGATGCTCAAATCAATCCATATTTTATTATCTATTGTGGTGGCTCTCAATTACAAGATCTAGTAAATGAATATCAAGACATTGCTTTTGAATGACTATCTTGAAGAAAACATCTATATGTTGCAACCCAACGAGTATATAACTAAAAGAAAAGAGCATAAAAGTTACAAATTGCTAATGTTCATATATGCATTTAAGTATCACACTTATGGAATCATACAACATATTATATTTATAAAATGGTTGGAGATTAATTACATTTTATAAAATCTTTAAAATTTGATTTAAGTAATTCCAAAAGATTCATAATCTTATTTCAATAATTTACATATGAAAATATTAAAATTTTAAAGCAATCTTCATTCAATAAATTTAAAATTATTCTAAATATTTTTGAATAATTATATATATATATATATATTATATGATGCATCATTTTATTTTCCCAACATACTTTAAAGTAATAATTTTGGATGTTAAAATTTAAATTTGTACAAATAGGAATCCACATTTCATAATTAATGCATATTATAATCAGTATATAATGTTGTTTTACATATGTTAAGAACTTGAATGGAATTTATATTTTTTCTCTAACTATCATTTTAGTAATAAAAAGAATCAATCAATTACGAGCAGTTAAAACTATGAAAATAGTTTAATAGGCAAAATTCCAAGTCCCTAGTTTCTCGCCAACTGATCAGCTGAACTCATTACCCTGTTACTCATCAGTTTATCCCTTATGGTACTCTTAATCTGGTTGAACAAAATCTGGACAACCCTTGATGTTCTATTCCTTTCTTGCCTCACAATGTAAATGTATATCAATCTAATGATAGTGGGGAGAATAGATTTCCTTTTGCCATGCTTGAAAATCCAGTTGGTCGTCTCTTGCCATGAATTATGCACAATCCGCAATCCGCAAAATTTTCTCATAATAGCTTTGAAAATTAACATATGTTGGAACATTTTCAAATATTTATAGTATTCTAATAACTATAAATGAATAGGTGTAATTAATCAAAAGAAAAATCTGTTGGTCATTGGTCGAGTGTTATATCACTTGATTTTTTAAAAAGAATTATAACTATTCAAACAATATTACTTGAATAGTATAATATTAGATGAATAATTGTATGTCTTTTTAAAGATGTTATTATTCGAAAAAGATACTTATTAAAATATGTCTCTGTGAAGAGACATGAAAATTCATATAAATAAGAATGAGATTTTATTTGGAAATCATACCAAGTCACACCAAGTTCTAAAAATTCTTTCCATCCTTCCTCATTTTCTAATATTATTAATTTGTTCTATAAAGAGTTATTGCAGAAATTCTTTGTAGAAATTGAATTTCTTGGTATACATTGCTTAGTACTTAGTGGACTATTCCCGTTAGTGCAAAATGCAAATAGTCATTGGCTTCATTGTATCATCGAGATTAATTTGCTTGAAACTCTTTTGCACACCGTATATAGGTAGGGGTGAATATAACCTTAAAGATAGTGGCTTGATACACGCCTTAGAGCCTTGTCTTATTTTTTCATTTTCTATTCGAATTCTGTTCGTGTGTTCGAAATTTTTCTCACCGGAAATTTTTACTAACAAGGCACTCCCTTGACTATTCCCCCTGCCACTCAAACATCAAGAGGGGTTAATGTTGCATCTTCAAGAAATCATTTTGTTTGTTGTAGGTAATCGATATTGCAAGCCAAGTGATAAAGAAATATCTAGGGATTGTCATACCTCCCCAAAGAACCTTATGCCAAAGCACTTTTTCTAGCTTATGCATTATATTCTTCCATAGTCTCCTTACTTTATAAAGTTCCTATCCTTTTAGCTTGCAACATCATATCTCTAATCTTTAGTAATTTCTTTTAAGCCCAACTATTCTATAGCTTGAACTTGTCAAATGTTAGCTCCCTTCGAATTTACTTATGGGTAAACAACATTATTAGTTATTAAATTATGAGTAAGTTTTCGTTTTGATCATTTAATTAAAAAAAGTTATAATTTGATCACTGAATTATTTGAAAGTTTTCATTTAAGTCATTGAACTATTCAATTTTTTTTATTTAAATCATTGGGTTGCTAAGTTTTTTTAAAAGTTCTGCCAACGCGCTCCAAGCGATGATTCTACGATTTGTACAGTAGATGAGTACCCATCGACAAGTAGAAAAACATACATTAGATCTAATTTGATCTGATGGTCTATGTTGGAGATCGAAGAAAAAGGTTGTTTGAAATTTTAGTTCGCAGATTTGTCATGTCCAAAGCTGTTTCATGAAAAATAAATTGAACTATAAAAGAGAAGGAGAAAGAGAGCTTTTAATTGGTACAGATAGTGCGAATAGAAAAAGCGATATAGTGTCAATTTTAATAGTCCAGTGACTTAAATAAAAACTTTTGAATAATTTAATGACCAAATTATAACTTTTTTTAGTTAAATGATCAAAACGAAAACTTATCGATAGTTTATTAACTAATAGTGTAATTCACCTATAGTTATCAACCCAAGAAACCCATAAACCCAGCTTTCGCAACCATCAACCGTGGACATCTTACTGTACAAGCTTTATTCCATATTGCAAGGTCCTTTATCCCAAGTCCTCCTTCAGCTTTAGGGTGACAAATCAGTTTCCAACTTTTGCATCTCATTCCTTAGCTTTTCATAAAAGAGCACTTTTTAATAACTTTGGATGGAAGAATAAAGATAGTACACCAAACATTTTGAAGGCTAAAAATGATTGATGGAAGAAGTTGTAATGATAAACTCTTAGATGCCCAACTATGCATTTTTTGAGCCATCTTTCTTACCAACAACTCCCGAGACTTTCTAAATTTATATTTTGGTATGTTGTTTTTTTAAATAAATAACAATTACAAGTACTTCTTAAATTAAAATTTTCAAGATTGCATTTTGGAAACAGTTTAAGAAATTTCATTTAGATTAAATTACAAGTATTTTTAAAATTAAAATTACAACATAAATTAATTTTTGAAATAAAAATTCAAACAGTACTATTTATAATATATATATTCTTAAACAATATTTAAATATTTAATCAATGTTAGGAGAAGAAAATGATAGAAGTTGAATAAATTCTTTAATATCCTGAGATAGATGTGAACCAGCTGCTGTCCACCATCCACATTTTAATGCTTTTATTCTCTAACCCCTGCTTTTTATTAAAAAATATTTAACCAGTATTTTAAAATAATAGTTTTTCTCCTTTGAAATCATTGTTCTTTCACTTTGCATCTTACTTTTCAAAATAATAATGTTATTTTCAATATTTTCAAGTTAAAATGCAATCAAAAGAATTAATAGCTTTATTCTGATTTTATGTTTAGGGTTTAATAGTTTTTAATTGCTCCCCAACTTATATGCTTATTTCTCAACTCAACTATATTTAATTACATCAAATCAAGTGCCTACTGCAATTATCTATTTGTAGCTAAAGCTCTGACTACCAAGTTTTGACTAACATTTTCATTTTAAAATAAATTAAGAAACAATTAAATATTTTAATTGAAATATACATAATTAAATCCGCCTGAAAGAAAACTAATTAATATATAAAATATAATAAAAACAACAATTAACATAATTTAGGAAATTAAAACTAATTTTGTTTAAAAAAGAACTACGAGAATTTAGTAAAATATGCTTTTATAAGTAGTCTTATATTCTTCAACCAAGGATGAAATTAACTGAAAATAATGTATCATACCCAACATTACACTAAAGTAATTCTCCGTGCCAGTTCACTTCAATTTTTAGACTTTTAAATCAGTTAGTATGTTTCCTGCATTAAATGCCTTAATTAGTATTATTTTGATGGTACAAAAGACAAAATATACAACAGGCACTTGGTTTAATACGTGGTGTGCATCAAAGGTTGATCTTCTTTCAGGCCAATTACATCTTTAGTTAAGTACCAGAGTCTCCAAAGCCATTCATAAGATGAAGATTCTGTAGATGGTTGGTCCCCCAAGTATGGCACAATGTACTTCTTCATGTCGCTTTCCGAGATTTTCAGATGCGACCCCGAAACATTTACGAACTTAACTTTTCCAGCTTCATCTAAGGTTTTCAGACCGATCCAATCTTCCTTGTAAAGCTCGGTCTGCGGAGATATAAACACTTGTAGCTGTCAGTTCAATCTTAAACATGTTCTGCAGGATTTGTGCTTTTGAAAATGTATTGATAGATCATTAAATACTTTCAAAAGATACATTACCTCCTGCGCAGGCAATATAGGATCAAAGGCCCCGTCAGGATAATAACCAAACCAGGATGTTTCTTTGGGTACTAATACTGTATCATCCTCAAACTGATCCAAAACATGCAAAGAAAAGGTTAGCAGCAAATGGCATGAAAAACTTTATGGATTTCTCCTTCAAAAGTTGGCTGAGAGGACACTTCAACTACCATTATAAGCACCAGATTTTGTAAACTGGCAAACCGTTCCTTGTAAGTAGAATTTCTCGCGCCCTTGATTTCATTGTTTAGTTTTGGGAGGAATCTACATCCTTTGAGGTAGTCAGTTATGTCCTGGTGAAATGGAAGAAAAAATGGAGTAGCCATTAACCTCGGAAAGTTAGTTATACAAGCGTAAATCTACATGTCTTCTACCTTCAAAGGTGAAGGATGAGAACATAATCGATTTGACAGAGTTCCATGTCAATATTTGATTGCAGACTATTAACGAAACAACATGAAAATTGGCAAGAACCATATAAAGCCAAAGCTGTGAATAATACTCACTGTTGGAATTTTAAGATAACCACTGGGTGCCAAGTGTTCCTGCAAATATCAATGGCATGCATTCAAGATTGTATTGAACTCCTATTTAGGTATATAAACAAGATAAGAATATGCTACAGTAGAGGATGTTTGACATGTGAAAGACTGGAAAGTAGTTCGAAAAGAATCTTATACCTGTACGAAGTTGCTATAAACTTCCGACTTGATTAAGCTATCGAGAAATATGCATATCACGGTAGACTGCCAAATAAAGGGCACATCAGAACAGAGTGAAATAATAGTCTGAAATAATCTGTGTTGTTATTTGTTAATGTGTTTTGCCTTAGTGCCAGAAAACAAAAGCGCTTTAGACCCTTTTGCGTAAAGCGCATTTGATCAGGTACCCCTAGGCATGCTCTATATCACTCTCATTCTCAATGTTTGAGAGTTAAATGATAAGACACAGACCATAAGGAAATCATGCATCTTGACCGACAAAAGAAAACGAAAATTGGGTGTAACAGCACTCACTTCACAAAATGGAATTGAAGCAATACCAGCATGGGGCCCTGCCAACGATATGAAATTCTTGACCTGACTCACAAAAAGCATACAAATAAAACGCAATGTTAGATTTCAGTTACAAAGACAAAAGTAACCAGCAAGAGAGAGAGAGAGAGAGAGAGAGAGAGAGAAAAGAAAGGGATGCGTAAAAGCATGCAAAAAAAGATGAAACAGAAGAAAATACAGTAATATAGGAGAAGTTCAGAAGATGAAGAGCCTTTGTTAGCACGTATGCTAGAGAAGGGGCATCCTATGGCCAGCTGAATCAGTGACGTTCACTTTCCAATGGCCTATTCGCCTTGGGGGACAACTAGAGTGCTACATTTCGGTAAACAGAGAAGTAACTAAAGAGATCCAAATAAAGAAGCTCTTACAGGAGGTCCTCCATCACAAAATTCAATAATGCCTCGACCAATCAGGCTACCCTGTGTAAAAGAAAAGGATCATATGAAATCTTAATGCATGATGTAAAGAAATATGTGATCGTGAGTTTGTGAACGAACATTTCTGGGCACCTAGACAAGTAGTAGAACAAGTATAAATTATAGAAATAAGCAAATTTCAACTTATATTAATTACCTGAGAGAGTCCAACCATGTTGTAACCTTGGCTAAGTTCAGTCATGTTTTTCACCTGTGGAATGAAGACTGATTCAGAAGTTGGAACTTCAGCTATAAAACATCAAAGTGATAAATGTACCAAACGGTTTTAAGACCTTTTCACAAGCAATTGATGTCTGCAAGAAAAAAGTAGGATAGATTATATTAATAAGATTTTTATTACAAGGACTACAGATGGTGAGAAATCTCAGTTCAAAGTTTTACCTGTTCCAAAAGGGGCATAGTCCATGAATCCCATGAACCATCTCCAATTTCCCTACAGTCACGAAAATGTCAGATTATTAGGTATAAGAATTCATACAAAATTTTGATCCAGGGAATAGCATGGCCAAAAGAACAAATCTACACATGAAAACAGACATGTGCAGACTCATGCATACACACATATGCAGAAGAATATCATGAACATACTGCAAAACATATGCATGTATACCTAGAATAGCTATACGACTTTTCTAAAATAAGATAAAATGGTGAGCAGAGTGTGACAATAAGCTAAAACAAATTTCACTTCTTGACGCCTTCTTGTTAACTTATAAAGAATGCCAGAGTCAGCATAAAATTCTGTAGACAAATAAGTCAAACTTCTGATTTGAGAATATAACCAAATAATTTTTTTACATTTGCAGTCACTGAGAACTAAAAATGAAAAGAGACTCGTAAAAGAAACATGAAAGAAGATCGTACACGCAGTATCCTTGAGAATTAGACCAGCTGCTTAGAAGCTTAGTAAATCGAGTGACTCCATGGCCACTACATTTATCACTAATGCCTGCCACAAAACATGCCAGTAGTGAATCACATAGGTTTATCAACCCATCCTGCTATTAAGAAGATAAAGAATTATGTAGGATAAATAAACTAAGTCCCTTATTCTACTTTAAAGATAGCGGAAAACTGAAACCGGCCTGCTCTGCTACGGTATTATAGCAGTTATCATATGGCAAAACCTAGAGAGTAGTTTATCCAATGTTTATATGCATATATATTTTTTATAATAAATTCTAGCTCTCCAGTAAAGCTGACAGATTCGAATTTGTTTTCCACTCCATACACCGATGGCATTAAACTGCCGTTATGATTACATAATGTTCCAAAGTAAAATCAGTTACCAGTTTCATAGAGACCAACAGAACTGACCCTTCTTACCACTCTTGTAGTTTTAGTATATGAAACTAAGAGGCTAACGCCTAAAGGCATCCATCCAATAGAAGTAGAGTGAAAAGAAACAATAAAATTATTCAAATTTAGAAATTGGTTGTGCTATAATTACCCAAAACTAGTATTAACTTATAAGTTACTCCTCACAGATAGAGTAAGCAAGTCAATGATCCTACAGGAAAAAGTGCAAACTTAATGGGTCACACAGAGAGCGTGCTGTGAATGAAAGCATTACCGTGCAACACGATGAAAGGAACGGCATTTATGGTTGGGATGAGAACGAATGAAAACAAGATGAAGATGATGGTGGGGAAGTTAGTTGACTGCGAAGGAGATGCCATTGGTGGTAAACATAAATGAAATAAAGTTGCTCCCTTTATCAGAGTTTTATACGATTTCACCAAGCATCCAACAGGGAGTTGTTAGGAACTGCGAATTCTGGGTTTGAGATTAGAAAGTGGACTGAGAACGAGAGATTAATAACAACACTGGAAGAAATGACGAGAATTCATTAGAGTTTTAGACTTTACCAGTTTGACAGACCAGACACGTGTGCCAACTACCGGTCTTATCATAAAAGATGCGCTGCTAAGTTTATTGTAGGGTTGTGCAAAATTCAGGTAAAATCGAAAAAATTCGGTTAATCGATCGATTTCGGTTGGTTAATTAAATTTTTTTGGTTGGGGGTCGGTTAATTATTTTTTAATTTTTTGGTTAGCGGTTAATTCGGTTTGAAACCGGTCGATTAACCGAATTTTTTTGGTTTAACCGAAAAAATTAATAAATAAAATTATAATATATAAATAGGCCTACTATTCAGCTAAACCTAATTCAAACTCAAGTATTTAACCCAACCCAATTACCCAACTAATTAAATAACAATTAAGATTATTAAAAAATTTATATAATTATTCACTTTTGATAAATTAAATATATAATAATTAAATTGATTAGTTATATTTGTATTTATTTTTTATTATTCATATATGTACTTATTTATAGTTAATCCATATAAAGTTTTATAATAACCAAATTTATATATTTATTAAATTATTATATAACTTAAAATTATATATTTATTTTGTATAATTAGATACCTACTTTTCATAAAAAAAAGTAAATTATAAAAATAGTCACCCAACTATACTTCTAGTTCATTTTGGTCACCAACTGTTAATATTTTCGATTTAGTCAATCAATTTTTGAAATAAAAAGTTTTAGTCACTCTCTCGTTAGCTGTTGCTAGATGAGTGAAAAAAGTTTATGTGTGCCTTTTTTTATTGGCCCAATAACAAATTTAGCTCTCCAATAATTACACATTCTATCAATTTGATCATAAATCTAAAAATTCAACAAATTTAGCCCTCAATGTTTACAAAATTTGTCATTTTAGTTCTAATTCTTAAAATTCAATAAATTTAGCCCTCAACATTTACAAAATTTGTCAATTTAATTCTAATTCTAAAATTTTAAAAAAAGAAAAATATTTTTTTAAAATCATTTTTTGGATAAAAATTATAAACATGATTTAAAAATATAGAAAACATAAATAAATTATAAATAAAAAACCAAACCATATGTATTATGTAATGACCCGGTTTCTGGTGGTAGCGAAAAATGCAGTTTTGGAACCTTATTTTCGTAAATCAAGTCCGTAAATCTTAAATAGGGATATTTACGGAATTAGCATATAGATCAATTGAAATTTGGATGAGTAATTTAGCCAAAATTGTGATTAATCATGGCCCAAATACTAAATTGTAAAATCCAAATGCTATAGATTTTTAATTAGGAAATGGCTTGGGGACTTAAATTATAATTATCCAAAGGGCCAAAATGGTTAATAAACCATTATAAACATATTTTAGTGGACAATATTGATAATTGGTGATTAAACTAATTAATTTTAGTTAAAATAATAACCAATGATTAATTAAAGTTAAATTAGATTAAGTAAAGCTTAATTACTCATATAAAAGGGAACTTAGTGGAAAGAGAAATGATAGTTCATCTTCTCCAACCAGCCATAAGAGAAAAAGGAAGAATAAAGATGGAGGTGCAGATAAACCATCCTTATCAAGAAAAAATGTAACACCCGTCGCCCATCCCTGTCACTGAATTAGGGTTATGGGATGCTATAACAATTAACAGGATAACCATATGCTATTTCAATTCAAAATTTATCTTTAAACATTCATCAATATATAATCAGTCAATAATCATGCTATTCATACAAAAATGGGGCTTAAATTGAAGTTCTATAACTCTAAAATCAATTTAGAAACAAGTAGGGACTAATTCGAAATAAAATAGAAAAATAAGACAAGCAGAAAACATGGGTCACACGACCGTGTGACAAGTTTAAGCTGTGTGTTATGGGACGTGGTCGTGTTGTTCAACCATGTGTGAGAACTAAAATAATGTGGAAGGAGACACACGGTCGTGTCTTCCGACCGTGCAACTAATTGTGGTCGTGTGTGCAAATTGAAAACTAAATTACATAGACCACATGGCCGTGCCAAGAACCCGTGTATGGCACATGACCGTGTGACCTGAAATTTACCTTTAATAACAAGTCAAACATTTCATGCTTACTTAATGTGCAAGTGTACCATTTTCCAATCTTTTAACTTGTTCAAATCATACCCAAAACATGCCCTTTGCCTAATTCTAACCAATATGCCATAGGGCACGATCACAAACAATAATCCAAACTAACATCCAATGTCATTTTCTAACCAATTCAAGCTTGCCTAACAATGTTATACAAAATGTCAAATGTTACCAATTCTTTAACATCCAACAAACCTTATATCAAAGTATTTACATAGGCATGTATTCAACAACTATACCAATTCACTTAATCAACTAAAACATCCTAAATCAACAATCGAAGTATAATGTCATATCTATTAACCATTAAACAAGAAACCAAAGACTAACTATGCATATATGGCATTCAATATTCCATCAACCATGCAATTAAACTTTCAAAACCATTTCAACTATTTTATCATCACATACCACATCAACCATAGTAAACCATATCATTATATTAACAAATTCACATGGCTAGGAAATCTCAAACATACTTTAAATACATTAAACATTTATGTACATAACTTCACTCCTGTTACATGCCACATATCTCAAAATAAACATTTTCAAAGTCTACCAAAAGATAGCTAGATAGTGTGATCATCAACTTGATCTGATTGCCAGGTTCCACAAAATGATATCTACAAGAAAACATGAAAAACAATACGAGTAAGCTTCAAAGAGCTTAGTAAGTTCTTGGGTTGAAACGATATAACTTACCTTGAAAACATAGTTTAATAATTAACAAACTCTTTAACTAATATTAACTTTGTCAACACAAGCTTTCAACAGGTGAGGTTTATTTATCAAGTCACGATATAATATCGAAAATCATGAAAATGTATACAAGTCATCAACAAGGCATCATAACCAAAAATCAATTACATACCATCACCATGTCATTTAAGCATTGAAAATCTACCTAATGAACGATATATACGTGGTTATCCACCCAAGACACTCCAAAATGCTCAATCCAGCCAATCCAACCAAGAACACGCTTAGGCACCAATTGCCAAGCTCGTAAGCTTTACATCTGCCCCTAGAAACACATAAGAATCACTGTAAATATAACTCAAGAATCCGCAACAAATGTTAGATTTCGGTATATTCAGTGTATAATAACAAGTCAATCACGTACAACATGCAAAATAACCTATTGGCATGCCAATTGTATCCTATCCTATGTTCATCTAGGCTCGATACAGAAAATCATGTAATACTTTACAATTCAATTACATATCTCACTTTGAATCAATTTGAGACAATTTAATTATATATACACATATTCAACAAATCATAAATCATAAGTCGATATAGTATTATAGACTATACTAAATTAAATCGTATGAACTTACCAGGACTACATTGTAGAGATAGTAATATCAGGGTCTAGTCAGTAACTTTCTATTTTCCACAATTTTCTACCGGTTCTTGATTATACAATGGTTTAATTCAATTATTAGTCCCAAATACTTTACAACAATCCATTTTACATAAATGACTACTTTATTGACATTTTCAAAATTTCCTAAACATTTACATTTTATTCAATTTAGTCCCTAAAATCGAAACAATCTTATTTTCACAAATAATCCCTATACCCATTGTGCCAAATTCATTTCCATCCCAAATCAGCCCTATAATTCTGAAATTTTACAAGAAAACCTTGACAAATTTAACATACTTTTAATTTAATCCTTAAAGTTAAAAACTATACAAAATCACTTTACAAATTAGTCCAAACTCATCATCAAGCTTCAAACTAAATCATTAACAACTAAAAATGGAAAGTTTTCAAAAATTTGATAGAATTACAAATTAGTCCCTAGGCTAGATAGATTAAGCTACAACGATCTCAAGAACATAAAATTCATGAAAAACGAGTGAAAAATGAACTTACATGCATAAACCAATACAAGGTCGAAGATCCCAAGCTTTAAAAATAGCGTTTCAATTTGCAAAATAAAATAAAGAAGAAGATGAATGCTTTTTCCCTTTTTGTTTTATTATTAATAAATTTTTAACATTAGTTTAATATAAAATTTTAATCATAAAACTTAATTAATCAAGTCTAAAACTAGCCACTAACTACAATAATGGCTAAATTGTTATTTAAATCCATGAAATAATGTTTTCCCATCCATTTGGCCCAAATAAACTAATAGTGATTAACTTTTGTAGTCTTTACGATTTACTCTTTTTTCCTTAATTAACCATCAAACCACTAAAATTTCCAGACCAAACTTCGATACACCTATATAGTAGTTTACAGAAACGAGGTCTTGATACCTCATTTTCCAAAACCACTTAAATTTAGGGACAAACCACTTGTATTTAACTATTTGTTCAGTTAGTAAAAATTATTGGATCAAAATTCAATATAATACTATATTTGACTCGTAAATATTAAATAATAATATTTTTAGATTCACTCGTCAGATTTGTGATCCCGAAATCACTATTTCCGACACCACTAAAAATGGGTTGTTACAATAAAGACTAATGAAGACAGTAGTTGATTTGAACAACCAAAAATGCATATCTTCTTACAGTAAAGTTAGAAAATCGATCCATTGCCCTACTAGTTTCTCGTCTAATAATATTGACTTTCACAAAAGAAAGCTGCATGACTAGCTTATTAAAAACTTGAAGGATTGGCTTTAATCTTCATCTTCGATCTTGACTATTCTTCTTAATATCTGAAGCAATAGTCTGAGAGTTAGTCTTGATTGCCACATTGGTCCATTTGTTCTTCACAACTAATTCAATCCCTCCAACCATAGCTTTAGCCTCGACAACCTTAGATGAATCAATCCACTATAATCTTTTTACCAATCCCATCCAATATCTTTCTACTTGAATTTTTGCCTATTATTCCAATACTAGCACAAGCTGTTGAGGTGTCAAATGCCCCATCACAATTAACTTTAACTCGACCTTTTGGAGATTTTTGCCAAACATCAACAGTCGACTTCCCAGTTCGATCGGAGTTATTCTTTTAACATAGGATCCCTTAAGCATATAAGAATCCATTCATTGAGCAATTAATCCTTTGAATAATTCTCTCTAAGTCAAGTTTCTCACCTCCAATTGTGACCTCACACCTAACTTTCTAAATGTGCCAGCAAGTGAAGACAATTCTAACTTTGACATTTTCCCTCAGACAAGGCATTTGTAACAACTTTGAGAACCATTTGTGAAATGATTGAATCCAATACTTTAGCATTTGAAGACTAAAACAAGCCTCATACCATATTATCCTAACCCAATCAAAACTAAGAATAATATGTTCAACAATCTCATCCTCAATACCACATAAACAACAAATTAGGTTCAAAAAAATCCTGTCCCAATCAAACTAAAAATAATATGTTCAACAATCACATCTTCAATACCACATAAACAACAAATTAGGTTCAAAAAAATCCTATCCCAATCAAAACTAAGAATAATATGTTCAACAATCTCATCTTCAATACCACATAAACAACAAATTAGGTTCGAAACACACTTTCTTTTCAACAGATTAAAATGAGATGGAATAGCATTATGACATAATTTTCACAAGAAAATTTTAATTTTGTTTGGTACTTGTAAGCTCCAAATAACTTTCCAAATGCTCCCATTAACTAAGGGAGAGCTGGTAGCTTATAAAGAATACTCATTTCTAGAGTGCTTTCTCAACTCATTATACCCTGACTTCACTAAATATTTACCAATAGCTATAAACAACCACAACAACCTATCTTGTTTATCTGTTTCATGAATGAGAACTTTCAAAATTTTTATAATTCTAATATTTTCTCACCATATCGATGCTAGATAAGTTTCATTTATGTAGCACCCAATTTCCCATAATCCCAAAATTTAGAATGAATACGAGATTATATTGAAAGAGATCGCAAGCTAACGGCCTATATTAGAAGAAACGAGAAAGGTAAAAATTGAATTAGACATGGCTGAGATCAAATTATGGTTCGGTTAGGATAGAACTAGCCGGTTCCTTAGTAGGAGAAATAATAATTAGCGATGCACAGTTCTTATAAGGTTAGAAGTGGCGCGAGAAGGGTTATAAATAGCTGGAAAATGGCTTTCCAAGGTTGATTTCTTTTCGACCTTGTCTAATTTCTCCCATTCTTCATCTTCTTCGATAGCTCGAAGGAACAGTTATGGAAGGCTCTGTATGAAGCAGACTTCATGAGGATAAAGATGAAAAAGTAGGGGAAACAACAAACGAGTAAGGTTCTTAACCTTGTGTATGTAGGATGAAGTTATTGAAATTCAAAACTGTTTTAAGGGTTTCTGTATGTCATAAAATTTTAAGCTTTTAAAATGTAGCGTAAGTTTAACTAATGAGTTTTTGGTTGCAAGCTACTGTCTGGAGAATAGAAGCTCCAGTGTTCGAGAGTAGGAATAAGCTAGAGGAACAATAAGGATTTAGGTGAGTTCCAGACTCCAAACGCATTGTCGTGGTTAACACTGTTTAAGTATGCCATGGTTGCAGAAGCATGAAGCATAATAATATGAGCATGCATTGCATGATTGTGGATAAACCTCAAGGGGTTAGATGAAATTAGGAAGGGAAATGGAGAGAGAACCCATTAGTTACCGCCTCGAGCGAAACTTCAGACCTTGCAGAGAAAACACTATGGTGTTCGGGCATGAAGGTTAGGTAGTGTTAAGGAGGTAATGGGAAAAGGACTCGGGAAAAGAAATTATGGAATGGTATTTACCGTGATGACGGTATCGACTGGTCTTTCGAGGCGACACTGTAACGACGATATATGATGTAAGACCATAGATGAAAGAGGCTATGATAGTCTAGTTTAAGGTAAATGACATAAAACTATAGATGAAAGAGGTTATGGTAGTCTGGTATGAAATACGTAGCGTAAGGCCATGGATGAAAAATGACATGATTGCATCGTACAAGGTATAAGGTATGCAGTGTAAGACCATAGATGAAAGATATTATGACAGCCAGTTATGATGAGTACGACCACAGATGAAAGACTTCATGACATCATAAGATAGTACGCTAGGATGACGGACAGGTGTAAGATAATGGATGAAAGACTCCATAGAATCCACAAAGATGCAGCTTGTCGGGACAGTAAACACAGAATAGAGAAAGTCTACCGGGATAGTAAACATGAGTTAAGCCCATCAGGACTGTAACACAGGGTAAGTCAGATGGGACAAGGGTATAAGAGTATAGCCCGACTACGACAAACCATAATGTCTGTCATGGAACAGATGTGAAAAGTACGCTAGAAAATCAAGTGAGGAGTATACGACTAGTGCACCAAGTACGAGAAATTATGGTGGTGAAAGAAAAGTTAAAAGAAAGTGCAAGTAGTGGTAAGCAGATCTGGAGGAATCTACCAAAATGATGGAAATAATAAGGAACAAGGTATTGGCATGTGCCCAACAAGAATTTGAAAAAGATAGACCGTGTGAGAACTGACTTAACTATGGAAAAGTATTCGTGGATCACAAGCAAGGATCCATCATGAAAAGCCACCAAAGGTTGCTCAAAGAAGTAGTATGTGAGAAGCAATCTCATGAATGGGATGGAAGTTTCACTTCCAGGATAAGTACTCTGACATAGGGACAGAATGTCTGTCAAGACTATTCTATCTTGAGGATAGTCCTTTATGGAAACGAGCCATAAAGCTAACTTCGAAGGAGAACTTACATAAGAAGTGAAACAGATTAGTATAGTCTGATGAGCAATGGCCTGTCAGGACGATAAGTCAACTATTCATCATATGGGACATGAGAGGTCCCAGGTTAGTCTTGTGCATAAGGTAGATTATTGGAAGTAATCCTGCCACTATTATTAGTAGGATGGAACGAGAACGAGTTCGCCAGAGTGGTGAGTCATGTTGAAGGTTTGTATGGTAAGGAAATGTCAACAAGTCTTTTGGGACCATGGTATGTAGAAGAGGGACCAAGCCAGATGGAATAGTGAGATCAGGGTTCACAGGTACTTCCAGTCATACACATAGAATGGGGTACTATGGGAGGCTTCGCCTCAGGATCAATATCCATGAAACTAGAGAGTATGCCCAGAATCTGGATTTTATGACAAATAGTCCTTAGCTAAAATTTCAGGGTTACATTGTAAATAAATAGTTTGATTAGAGATAGAAATTGGAAAGATTAAATATTTGGTGGCATAAGGCCTTGGTTGTTATAATTGTTATTTTAAATTTCATTATTTGATTGGTTTTATTATTAGTTTACTTTATAGCAGTTAAGTTAGCCAAATTTAAGTATAGGTCCATTTGTGATGTTCCACACCCAAATTCGGTGGACAAGTCAGGCGTGGGGTGTTACAATTTCAGTTCTTGTAAATAATGATCTTAGCAACTCTTATTGGTAAGGATCCTTCAATATTTCCAAGATGCTTTAGGTTCCCATCTTTAACTCTCAACAGATATTTATCTTTCCAAATGTTGATGCTTTATCCATTTAGCACCTTCTAAATCAAAGTCTCATTTAAAAATTCTTTCCCTTCAAGAATGCTACTGACTATGCCTCGGTATGCGTGCACTAAGGCTGAAAATCAACACTAAAATAATCAATAATAATGTGGTATGCTATGATTTCTAAACAATAAGCATACAAACAAGAAGTCTAGCTAAATACTTACTAAGCACCATATTACGAAAATTCATTAATAAGGGAAATTACACTAAGTAACTAATTAACACTAATAAGGACCAAATTGTAAAACAAGTAAAATCATGCAATTAACAATTCAAGAAAAATAAGTGGTTGATTAACTTCCGTGTTGCTGGTTAGTCCTTGGATTAGGGATCTAAAGGCTTAAACTTTTAATTGGCTCAATTTTACCTCTCAGTCACTATTTTACCAAATTAGACGATTTAGTTCAGGTTATCTCTCGACCTCACCAAACTAATTCAGGATAAATGAATTAATACTCAATAGGATCTCCTCTCGGTCTCACCTATCTATGTGTTCCCTTAAGGGCGTCAATTGTAAGTTTTAAAGTTCATTAAATTTAGTCTAATTTTTACAATTTAGTCCTTATGCCCAAAGACTAACTAAGCAATATTTCCATCAACCAACCATCATGGATTTAGTTACTCATCCTCATTGTAAGACAAACAACAACCCAACAGACAAGCAAGGCATTCATCAAAATGGGCACAAGAAGGGGTTTAAGAAAGCTTAGAGTTTTCTTAGAAATTTTTTGAAGAAAATAAATATGGCAACAATGGTGATGACAAATAACACAAAAGATCAAATTTTTATGCTAGAAAGAAAATGAAGTTGAAATATATTAAGAGCTTGGGATGAAAATGAAAATACAATAAAGTTTTAAGCACTAAATAGTAAATAAGACCAATGTACAATAAACTCAACTAGCTAACTAACAACCTGACTAAAAATCAGAAAAGTAATAAAAATAAAAACCCTAAAAAGATGAAAACAAAAAAACTTAAGCTAAAAAGATTATTATCAAAAGTCTTTATGACTTTTTAAAGGGGGTTCCTTTAAAGTTTTCAGCTAACAGCTAAATACAACCCAAAAAATTAGACCAAAATGCCTTTAAACGTCTAATTTTGATTGGGGCTGGTGTTGGACAATAGCTACCCCTGCAGTCATTTTTTATCTCATCTCGACATTAGTATCACGATACCCAAGGCTTTGGTATCGTGATATCTCAAGAAGTCTTGTGCTTGAGAGTCTTGGGGGATCTCAATATCGCGATACCTATCCTTGGCATCACGATATCACTTAAGTTGGCCACACTTCTCTTCACTTTAGCACTGTCTTAGGTATCACAACCTCCATGGCTCGGTATAGCGATACCGTTTTTCTAGAGGTGATTTCTTCAATTTCAGGCTATCCTCAAATTTTTACACCACTCAATCATCTCATTAGCTCCGTATGGCACGTTTGACTAATTTGGGTTTTAAAAACAACATAAAAATAATAAGAACAATTTATTGACGATAAAACTAAAAATTGACAAAGCATACCTAAATTACTCGAGAATAAGCTCTTTAAAATGTCATGGAGAGCCTAATTTGACATATCAAATTATGACAGATCAAAATCTTCCACACTTAAGTATTTGCTTATCCTCAAGCAAATACATAAAACATGCAACAAACGACCCTTGAACCTAAGATTGATGTTTAACAAACTTGAATACTCCTAAAGCAAATATGATTAATTCAAGAAGTTAAAGAAATAACAAATATAGAGGCAATTCAAATGAATACATATTTAGTTGTGTTTCCTATCAACATAAACTATATAGATACGTAGTGGACCCATAATCTGAATCAAAAGATGGGGTTTTTTTAAGAGCAATAAGATGAGAAAAATGAGAGAGAGTCTTTCATCTTTATCTCTTAAAAGTCAATGTGGCTATAGGGAAAGGTCAATGTGATAGGGATAGATATTTATATATTAAAATTACCTTATCGAATGGAAGGTTATAAAGTTTCATTACCAAAGACAAAAAGTATAGGCATAGCCGTTGTGTTGTAGGCGAGGTCTTTTGGTTAGAAAAAAAGTACACATTTCTTTCTGTAAAAACTGAAAAGGTAAACTGTATCACAAAGATAACTTGCAGAAGTAAAGTTGATATTATTCCTAATACACCATTTGTGAATGAAGGCATGTTGTATTGAACTTGTGAGACCTTGAAAGTAAAGTATGAACACAGAACGCGTAACTTTGAAGATAAAGTGTGAATGTAAAATTTGGTACTAAAGTTTTGTTGAAAGGGTCGAAAAGGTGAAAAGTGAAATTATATGTAAGGAGGTTAAAATCTTGAAATCAAAGTGACTAAAAAAGGTGCACAACTGAAGAAGGTGAAGACCTGAAAACATAAAGAGATCCTTGGATCCATACTTCAAAAAGGATAAATATGTAGAAAATTACATGACCTGAAAAGATCAAGAGTTGGGTGGCTTGATGCTTAGAAAATCTTAAGTAAGTGTTGACGAGTGATGTGAATTGTGGCTATATATGCCCAATAAGACAAATGGGAGAAAATAGTAAAATAAGTTTTGATAACCTTAATGCTTGCATCAATAGTGGGTCAAGGACTACTAGTGCAATTGGGGAAATATTAGCTATTGCTAGCACATATATAATATATATAAATTGGGGCATTGTCAACCAATATATAAATATATATAATTAAAAAGGTATAGGCATAGCCGTTGTGTTGTAGGCGAGGTCTTTTGGTTAGAAAAAAAAATTACACATTTCTTTTTATAAAAGTTGAAAAGGTAAACTATATCACAAAGATCACTTGCGAAAATAAAGTTGATATTATTCTTAATACACTGTTTGTGAATGAAGGCATGTTGTATTGAACTTGCGAACCTTGAGAGTAAAGTATGAACACACAGCGCGTAACTTTGAAGATAAAGTATGAATGCAAAAAGTGGTACTAAATTTTTTTTAAGAGCTGAAAAGGTGAAATGTGAAATTATATGTAAGAATGTTAAAATCTTGAAATAAAAGTGACTAAAAAAGGTGCGCAACTTAAGAAGGTGAAGACCTGAAAATATAAAGAGATCCCTAGCTTCATGCTTCAAAATGGATAAATAAGTAGAAAATTACATGACTTGAAAAGATTAAGAGTTGGGTGGCTTGATGCCCGGAAAAGCTTAAGTAAGTACTTACGAGGCATGTGAATTGTGGCTATGCGTGCCCTATAAGACAAATTGGAGAGAATAGTAAAATAAATTTCGATAACCTTAATGCTCACATTAATAGTGGGCCAGGGACTATTAGTGCAATTGGGGAAATATTAATTATTGCTAGAACATATATAGTATATATAAATTGGGGCATTGTCAACCAATATATAAATATATATATAACTTGCCAAAATTGATAAGTAACCGATGTTTCAAAAACATATAAGCAGTGCTAATAAGCAACATGTGAGGTATATATGTACGAGCCTCTAAATGTAACATTGCACCTATTTCATGAGTCAGGTACTCGTTTAAACTCAAAGCTCACCTGAAATTTGAGAAAGATTGGGAAAAAATATTAGGTCTAAAAAATGGGTTTGAGAAAAAAATTAAGCTCGTTTAAAATATGGATTTATCAGTTTCTCGAGTTTGTGGTCGGTGTTGTGACACCGGCTTTGTTTTCAGACTGATTTATTGATTTTCAAGGTGTTGGGTACATCCTTACCCTATTTCTGAATAATTTCAATAAAATTAAGCCCTAGGCTACCTATTCTTATTTAATTACTAATATTTAAGTTGATCAAATATTAAATTTACAATAAATTACAACACAATTAGAATATTGTTTATTGATTTGTCATGTGTGGCTGACGGATTCATCCGTCAGCTCCGTAAGCTTGTACGTGGATGTTCTATCTCTCAGCTATTTGTCTGAATTGGTCCAACGTCCATCATGCCACTCCACCATGCTTTGTTTATCTCGCTCTCTGAATTATTTTTTCGACCTGCATTAATAAAAAAATACACCTTTCCCTATTCAAGGTCGTTAGGGAAATTTACATATATTTCATAACATGCATTCTCTAAATTTTCCTTACATCCTTCATTTTGTAGGTAACCACATTTGAATACTTCAACCTCACCTTTAATTTTCATGATTAGTTCGTTATTTTCTAAATCAATGGTGGACCTAGATGTGACTAGAAAAAGTCTCACTAACAAAATGGGGATCTCACAGTCTTCCTCTAAGTCTAAAATCACAAAATTAATAGGGATGATAAAATTTCGCAGTTTTACCAACACATTTTCAAGCACCACTTTCGGTTGTACTGAAGACTTGTCAGCTAGCTATAGTGTGATATGTGTATTTTTTAGCTCCCCTAACTCGAGTTCTTATATATTGATAATGACATTAAATTAATACTAGTTCCTAAGTCACATAAGGCCTTACTAAAGTGTAAGTCCCCTATCTCTATCAGAATTGTGAAACTCTTCGGGTCTTTTAATTTTGGGGGTATCTACTTGGTTATTATCGCACTACATGATGCATTTATATTAATTTTGTCCCCATTTTTAAGTTTCCTACACCTAGTCATTATTATTTTTAGGTACTTTACGTATTTTGGAATTTTCTCTATTAATTCAATGAAAGGCAAATTAACATTAAGCGATTTAAATAAGTTTAGAAAACTTGCAAATTCCACTTCATCCCTTTTTCACTTTTCCTTTGACTGTGAGGGGAATGGTATCTTTGTGAAGACAAGTTCTATATTCTGCTCAACTTCCGGCTTAGCTACCAGCTCGACTACCATTTCTGGTTCTACTTCGACATCATCTCCTTGAGGGGTTTCTTCTTAAGGATGACCAACATCTTCTTCATCCTCCTCCAGAGTAAGGTTATTAGGGCTACTTAGTACTTTACTCGAACAAAGCGCTATGGCTTTCACTTGCTCCTTCCCGTTTCTCCGATGATTATTTTTAATATTACTCGGGATGTCTATAATAATTTACCTTTTGATGTCTCCCATCATGCTATTCAATTGACTCATTTGATCTTCAAGTTTAGCCAATGTGGTTCTCATTTGGGTACATTCAGACTGTACTTGTCTCACCTCAGTCCACATTGATTGCATCTCTCTCTCGATTTATCCAACCTTTGACCATAAACAGTATGGTGGTTGGTGTTGGCCATTTCCTAAGTTTTCCGCAAATAATGAGGTTGGTAAGTAATAATTTGTCTATTTTTGGTTGGATCTATTACCTCCTTCTTGATTGTTGCTCCATTTTAGGTTTTGGTGGTCTCTCCAACTGTGATTATAAGTGTTCGAATAGAGATTGCTGTCCCTATTCCCAATGTAGTTCACATCTTTGGCTTGGTTCTTAGGGTACTGGTCGATTGTTCTAACTACTTCGTGCATCATAGGCCTATTGGATGTAGATTTTAATCAGTTGAGCTTGTCCAAAATCTGTTGATACTTATCCTCTTTATAGACAGCTTTGGTCGTGGATGGTCTCGAACTGTAAGTGAATCGCTCGTTCGATCACTAGCAAGGATTTATAGCCATGTTCTTTATCAATTGATAGACGTCTTCATATGTACGATTCATCAAGGCTCCTCCTACAGCTCCATTGAGTTTTGATCTCAAGTGTGCTTCCATGCCGTTGTAGAACATTTGCAACCGTAGCCATTCAAGTAGACCATGGTGAGGGCATCTTATCAGCGAATTCAATCGCTCCCAAGCTTTATGAAAACTCTCTCCTTTCATCTGCTTGAAATTTATGATCTCTCTTTTCAGTTGGACCCTCTTACTGGTAGGAAAGAACTTGTACAAAAAAAATTTTCAAGTTCATTCCATGTCATGATGGATTCTGGTGCATGTGAGTCTAACCAAGAGAAAGCGTTATATATTAAGGAGAATGGGAACAACCGAAGATAAATAGTGTCGTCAGTGACCCCAATAAATTTCAAAGTATCACAAAGTTGGAGAAACTGTTTTAAGTGCCTATTTGGGTCCTCCGCCATAATTTCTCTGAATTGCAGATTGTTCTGAATCATATGGATTATTGTTGACTTTATTTCAAAATTGTTCGATGTAATTGCTAGCCTCGTAATATTGCCTTGTACCGCATTCAGA
The DNA here is from genome assembly GCF_025698545.1 of Gossypium raimondii. Taxonomy (NCBI): domain Eukaryota; kingdom Viridiplantae; phylum Streptophyta; class Magnoliopsida; order Malvales; family Malvaceae; genus Gossypium; species Gossypium raimondii. The sequence goes on from NC_068572.1 coordinate 46,404,720, forward strand.
TTCGGTAGCACATAGTCTCTCAAAGTGTATTCTTCTCGAGCCATTGGTGGCTCTATTGGCAATTGTGGTGGTGGTGGTGGTGTTAAGTCTAGTAAAAACGGATCGTCAAAAATAGATTATCTCGTGGAGGATCAACCATAGTAGGCGGGTTTTTTTGCATCTACTGTTGTTGTTAACGTCAACAATTTCTGCGAATGTGTCTTTTTGGATTAGTGGTTGGCTCTATAACTGTGCTCCTACTCTGAGTCATACACTGAAATCCACAACGAAAAGAAAATATTCGTAAATTAACTTAATTAAAATAAAAAGAAAATACAAATCGTATCTATAATTTAAAATTTTCCTAACTATCCTATTGAGTACAAAATTTAAAATTAACTCAGTGGCGTTGCCTCTTCACAACGACGCCAACAACTTGACTGTGTCCCGACGTACCAACGTCGGAAGTAAGAATACTAGAACTAATTATATGAATTAAGGTTGTGTTCGCAAGTATAAGGGTTAGGTTGTAATATAGTTTTTATAACGAAGTATTACAGTACTCTGAGGATCGTACCTAAGGGAGGCGAGACTAAACTAAGATTAACTTATACGCTAACGGTTCTAGTTAGTACTCTAATTAAATTATATTACGATTGATCCTAATGTGATGAGAAAAAGTTATCTTATAAAAATAATAAAAACAATAATGAAGACAAATTGTAGATTTTATCATATGAAATTATAGAAGACTAAATCCTTTCTATGTTCATAATTAACTCCTATTTCGGATTCTATCCAATCAACTAGTCATTAACCTAGCTGGGCCTCTCGGCCTTTCACTAGCCTAATAAGTCGACAAGAACTACTTATCTCTCAATCTCACAGTCCAGACTGGATTGGAGTAAGGTTTTCATGGATAGGCAATACCAATTTCGGGTTCATTCCGACGTATATGACTTCCTAAGGTCGTCAAGCCTAGGATTTAAAGTTCTTCCTATCCTAACCAGCTGATCCGCTAAGAAACCCTACACAGATGTTGATTAATCTCACATCCACTCGTTAATCTCCCTTCCCGGATTAGTTCCTCGTGGATTTAACACATACAATGTAATTGATTAAAAAGATAAAAATTACAAATAAACCAAGAACATAGATAATGAAAATCTCGATATATTTATAAATGCACGAACGGTAATCTATCAAAGAGTTGACTGATCTACAATTCGATCCTCGCGAAGAACGAACTAGAAAACTAAAATAAAAACTACAACTGAAAAGAAGTCTAAGTTACAATTGAAAGTGAAAATCAAAGTAAGTAAAAAGTTATCCATAAAGTGTTTAGAACAATTCTATTTATAGGCCTAGGGTTGGTCGCTGATCCTTGACCTAATTTGGCTAACTATTTTGTGTTAAAGTTCATTGTACAGATGGAAATACCCTTGGCTCATTAAGTGATCTCGTCACGTCGGTGTAGCGACACCTTCTAGCCTGTGTCGCGACGCTGAAGACAGTTTACTAGCTAGGGCATATCTTCAAGGTTGTGTCACAACACCAAAGGCAAATTGCTCATTTTGGTACTCTGTTTGTTGTGTTGCGGCATCCAAGCTCTGTGTTGCAACATCGGGAGCAATCCACTGTCTTTGTGCTTCCAAATGTTGTCCTGCACACTCATCGAACATATTAGTTTACCTTTAGTCCTACTTTGGCCCCCAAGGTCATATAAATCACTCAAATTTCTATTTTTATTACCTCCATATTAAAACTAAAAACTTAACAAAAACATAACTAAATTACTTTCCTACGAGCTCATTAAGTACAGAAAGTAGTTTAATATACTACAACGGATTGCGACAGATCACTGACCATGAACTATCCATCATAGCTTGATTCGTCCCTAACTCTGTGGCAAAAGTAACAATAAATATGTTGATACCAATCTCCCTGACACTCAACACCTTATCACCTTGCCAAATCCCTTGAAGAATACTCAAAATCGCCTTACGATTAAGCACCCTATCAAACTTAATTTTCCCCACCACCATGAATCTTGTCAAAGTAAGACTCTGATCGTCACTTTCCTTTAAAAAAATCTTTAAATCATTTATACTAGAACAACCCCCCAGAAAAATAAGATTTGCCTTAATAGAAATTGAAAGTTAATATCGAATAAGGAATTTCTTACCTTTTGCAAATAAATGGAAATCAATCAAGAAAATATGAATAAAAACTTAGGTAACAAAAGCAAACTCACAAAATTCAAGACTTAATAAACAAAAGACCTAAAGGAAAATAAAATACCCAAATCAAGAATACCTAAAGACGCAAAATGAAGACTCAAAACAATAAAACCTATCTGAGATTAGACTCAATCAACTCACTCAGTAAGAGAAGAACAACTCTCATTTTGAGAGAAAATTCTCATTTCGAGAAACAATACATGAACCATGCTTTTGTGCATTTTTATACATAAGATTTTCATTTGACTCAATTTTCACAAAATCACTTGCACAATTATCTTTATAAAATCATTTTATGTTTACATATTGCATACACAAATTATTATATTTATTTAATATATAAATAAATTGATGTATTTATTTCTTTAAATGTGTACAGTTGAATCAAAATTAAAGTTTCGTGTATACATTTGAACCATAATCAAGGTTTCATATGTATAATTGCATCAACTTAAAGTTCATATACCAAATTGCACATTAGATCAAATTTAATGTGTAGTTTTGAGATTTAACCCTAAATTTTAATATTAATATAATATTAATAATTTTAATTATACTTTAAAGACCCATATAATTTTAATTTACATTTTATTATTTAATTTAATTTAAATTTAAGATGAGAAAGAAATCATACGATTTGATCTCATATCAAATGAATGTCCTACAAAAGCTTTAATGGTCAAGAAAATAATTTATTGTATATACATATATTCAATTGATTCTAAAGTCGTTAAATGTTACTGATCATTTCTATTCTCACCATATCATTATAATTATGTTTTAATCCAAATTATTATTTTTACCATTAATTTGAATCACATCACCATGATCCAAAGGAAGCAAATATCTGTGTCAAATCCAATCTTCAACCGAACTCCTTGGGCCGTGCAGACCAATTCGCTGGCTTGAGGTTTACAGAAATATGTTACAAATCTTGCCAGGATCTTGTATTTGGTTCTCTCTATCATTGTCATGGGTAAGAGATTAGTCTTTTTGACCAGGGTCAGAACCATCACCATAAGATTTGGGGATATTTATATCCTTCCCTTGTTCTTGCAAAGCTTATTCAATAACCTCAATTTTGCTCAGACACACTTTGCTTAGCTGATCATTATCTCTACATAACCATTAACACATAAGTATTTTAAAGAATATGTATTTCTCTTGTCAAAAAGGTTAGGTGATCATAACCCTACTTTATAATTTTACACATTAATATTAATTTTAATCAGCTCATCATTAATAAAAAATTATTTTCTAGAATATCTATATATGTTTCACCTATACTTTATTTAATAACTAAAGTAATAAGTATTAACCAAATTAGATTATTTTTAATTTGAGCTAATCTTTCGTGGTAGTAAATAATAACATATAATTATTCTTATTATATATGTGATGCCCATATTATCGAACAATCTCTCACTTGGACCATATAAATATATATATATATATGCTAATTAACTTATAATTACGTGTCATTATATAATCTTATGAACTCAAAAATTTATTATCATATCTAAAAGGGTAAATTAAACTTATTTTTACTAACTTGTAAATCATTTTTCGTTTATCAAATTATCTTCCATAAAGCAAATATAAATAAAATATAAAAAAATCTATGAATGATTTTCAGTAAAATAAATACACTCTTAATTTTCAATTTAGAATTTGTATTTTGTCGAATAGTAAAGAGGATGAGGTATATGATTTTTTTTTATTTCTCAACATCTACCAGAGCGAGCCCAGTAATTAATCTTTCGCATTTTGTAGGAACATTAAGAAGATAGATGCTGGCCACGAGTTTTAAAGCTACTCCAATATCCAAGGCGAGGATCGAACCCTCGACCACTGGTTAATATAGGAGAGATTATTACCATCTCACCTAACTCTCGTGGCTATATAAGATTTTTATTTATAAAGCCGCAATTACTATATGTTACAAAAATATAAATAAAAGAATTAAAGTACCCTATAAATTCTTTAAATGTTACAAAAAATAAATTATTGATAGGTTATGGAAGTTGTATGAACATTCATTTATTAATGTATTTACTATATTTAGAGCTTTTATCAAATGCTTAGTCATTAATTAATAAGTTAGGATACTAAAAAATGAAGTCGGGTAATTTTAAAATTTTTAAAAAGGGTAATATAACATTCGATCTTAAACTAGGTACTTAAGTTCATTTTGGTACCTAAATTTAGTAATTAGATTTATTTTGACCCTTGAACTTGGATTCTATTAAGATTTGATGATGTGACCAATGTTACAGGAATAAGATCTAATTAGTCGATCAGACTGATTGGACCGAAAGTCGTCGGTATAACAATTTGAACAAAGGGGTTGAACCAATTGAGTCAGAAACTACTTGAAGTTGGTAAAATTTGAAAACTGAAACAAGAATTGACAATTGAACATGTTGAATGAGTTTAATAAATTTTTTTAAATTTTTTAGATTTTTATGAAATTTTAATTAATTAATTCATTATTGTTGGTCTAGTTATCAAACTGATTGAATTAGAAATCATAGCCTTGATTGGTTCAACCATCAATTCGGATGTGACACTCTGAGTTTGTATCACATTATCACCTTAAAATTTATATGCATTTTTAAATTTTCAAGTGATGACGCAACATAATTTTAGAGTGTCAAATCATCAAACTTTTATGTTTTTCATGTTCAAGGACCAAAATTGACCTAGTTATCAAGTTGAAGTAGCAAAGTGACAAAAAAAAAGTACAAGTACTAAAGGACCTAGTTGCCAAGTTTAGGGACAAAAAATTATATTATTACTTTTTTGTGTACAATAATAGACATAGGGAATGGGGTAACATAGTTTGAATTTGTACCAAGCAGGTGTTTGATAAAAGTTTTAACCGCAACTCCATTCAGATCAAGACATATTATTCGTTTTCAAAATAAAGCTTGTATTATTTTATTTTATTTTATTAAATTCTTATCCAAAAGTTGGAGTGGCAAAAATTGAATATCAAATATTTAGTTTATAAAAAATTGAATATCAAATCTTTAGTTTTAACCACAAGTCTATTGTATTTAATCAAGACAACTTTTATTTTTATTTTTAATGATTAAGTTATAAGTTGGTTAGCATCAGTATTATTATCCATGCAGGAGAATGCGGATCTGAATGTGCTTATGCGCGTTTTATCCTCATATTTAAAGGTTGATGTGAAGTTATAAATAACTCTAGGCTTTGTACCAAAAAAAAAAAAAACTCTTATCCTTTCTCCTTATCAAAATAAATAAATTATAAAAGAATTACATGCTTAATAAAATATAATTTCGTCCTCATGTTAAATGGGGGGCTCGCAGCCCACGATCCCACTAAATTTTGTAAAATTTCTTTTCAAGTCTTTTGAGTTTTGAAAATTTTTAATTTAATATTATAATTAGTGTTTAGAAAAGACAAATTTGTGTTTCGCCCCTCAAAGTTTTTTTAAATTTGATATTTTTATAAGATTTATGATTTTTAATGATAAATTCAATAACATTTTAGTTTAATTTGATAAACTAAGGCAATGTAGTATTGGTAAAATAAAGTTTAGTAATCGCAATATCTAAGTATAATAGTAAGTAAAAATAATATCTAATACAAATTTCGGTGATTAAGATTATCCCAAATTATATAAAAAATATTGTTTTCTTAAATTTTAGTGATCATAATTATCCCAAATTTAAGAAAACTTTATCCACACGGTCGGACCTACTTTAAACATGTATAATTTATAAAATGTTAAGAATGATAGGTGAGAAGGGGTTAAAATATGAATACGCTATTCATCAAATATGTGTACTAAGAATCGTATATAAAAAGTTTGAACTTTGAAAGGCAATGAAGCACCTCATTTATCCCTTAATTAATTAAACGTGTTGAATTAAGATAAAGTTTTCAAAAGAAAATACATGGTTATTTCTTTATAATTGAATTTTCTAGAAGAAACAATTAAAAGCCAAGAAGTATCGAAGAGTTTCGGGTTCATCCGCCTCTGGTAAAGATGGCCACCTGTCTTTGACCAATCCCATTTGTGGTCGTATGGCATGTCCAAATCTTGAACAATGTCATTAAAAACATGATGCATTGCATTATTCTACAACACCGAGGAAAACACCTAAACATTACTCTGATTATGTAATGGATCCTATGTCATCCTATATCATTAAACGAAGCTTCGAATCTCTAGAGACCGCAGTTAAAAATGATAAGATTTTCAATACCTTGTGCCTTAATCAAGTCATAAATCTTTTACATTTTTTTTCTTTTTGTTGAATGGAAATACTATAGCTTGATATATTCCCTAGGCAGCATTCGGTTCCCCTGGTTGCACAGCCATTCGAAAAGCTTCGACTCCTTAAGCTTCATAAAACACGAGCAGATAATTCGACCTCCCTTGATGATTTAATCCAAAAACACGATCGTGCAAATTTCTCTAAACTGCCTTGCAGCTAAAAAACTTGAATGCGTGTTTGAGGTGGAAAATGAAGGAATTGATGCATGAAAATGCAATGAACTCAAACTCATAAGCATGGTGAAACATAATTCAAGATTTCCAAAGCCTCTTCGCAAACTCCCCGGAATCAATTACTTTTTCTTTGTTCACTCAAAACCTATAGAATCACTAGCAAGATTGAAATTCTTGGAATTGAATTCCCAAATATAAGAGAATAGAACTCTAGCAAACTACCTCAAGCATCCGAAGAGTGTAGTCATGCTGAAAGGATCTTAAGTTCATCAACAGATTTAGAAAGGCTCTTGAGTATTGTCGAAACTTTTTTTTTTTTTTTTGAAATCGACTTTTTATTTTAAAATGAAAAATGGGAGTCGCTACCAATTTTTTTCATGATGTGTGATCGGATCACCTCGTAATTTGATCATTTTAATAATAAGCTTGATTTACTAAAACAATGTTTTTCGGTCTACAAAAATCCAAAAGATGAGTTCGGAAGCCGATTACGCACGAAGAAGAATTAGCACCCTCGTTACTCTCAAAATTGGTTCCTAATTGATTACTTGATGTCTTAATGTCGAAAATTAAAAATTTGAAGAGAATTTAAAATGTGATCCCTTTGTATTAAGATATTTTAATAGAAAAGACTTTATTCCAAATTAATCGAGAAGAAGGATCATGCCCCGTGAGTTAGGACACGACGCCTTTAGTTTTCGAAAGCCATAATAATCACCGTATTAATCGATATTTAAATCTCGTTTTTATATTTTTGAAATGGATATTCGACTATTTCGGTTTTAGAAAGAAGTTATATTCTGTAAGTTAGGAACACGACTCTTCTAATTCCAAAAATAATGAACATTTTCCTCAGTTTAAAAATTTTCTTTTTTATGCATCGTGCGAAGAAACAAACGTAACACTTAAAACGACATGCATTTAACTTATTCGGACATGATATACAAATGGATAAATGCTTAGAACTAATGTATGATATAGTGAAAATGAAATAATTCAAAATGGCCATGTGGGTAGAATGATAAATAATAAGTAAATAAAGGAGTACTATAATAATAACATAATAATAATAATAATAATAATAATAATAATAATAATAATAATAATAATCTGATTACAATAATAATAAAATAAATAAGGTAAATTAAAATAAAAATAGAAATAGAAAATGCATGATTAAAAGGATAAATAAACATGACATGAAAATGTCGAAAAATAATAAAATAAATAATAAAATAACGAGAAAAGAAATAAAAATAAAATGATAATGACAATAATAAAAAATACACAAATAAAAGAGTATAAACAATCTAATTTTTAAGTGTAAAAAGAAAGAAAAAATAGATAAATAAATAAAAACAGTTTGTAAAAAGGTAGAAATTAAATAAACAAAGGATTTAATTGAAATTTAAATTAAATTAGAGGGTATAAATTGTAAATAATAGAAAAATAGACTAATAAGGATTAAAATGTAACGCGTTAAAAAGGATAGGGACTGAATAGGAAAATATCCCCAGTCCTTATGCGCACCGTTTCTCAAAAGAACCAAAATGAAACAAAACCAAAATTACGTGGTACAAATTAAAAAGAGAAAAAAGAAATAGGACTGGATTGAAATGCCATTAAAAAGTGGAAGGACCGAAAGCATAAATAGACCCTTTCTTAAGAAAACGCATGGATCCTTTTACTATTCGGGTCAAGTCGTTGGGCCCCACTTCGAAACGACTTTGTTTTGGGGCGTTTGGAGCCACTTCAAAATGGCGTTGTTTTGTTCAGTCTATATAAGTTTAAAAAAAAAATCATTTCAAATGGTTTTTTAAAATAAAAACAGTTTTCTCTCTCTTTTTTTTCTCTCGTCTCTCCTTCGTCCTGCCACTGGGACAGTGGTCCTTCGCCATGGGCACCGGTCATCGGCGACAGTGACTATCATCTCTGGTGGCCGGAGTTTAAAAAGTCTATATTTTTTTTGTTTTTTTAAAAAGGGAAGACTAGATTAGAGGGTGATTCCCTCTGTATTTTTAAAAAAAAAAACAAAAGAAAAAGGAAAAGGGAGCTTCAGCCCCCTGAGCGTCCCTCTCACGCCCTCTCCTCCGATAGAGCCCCAGCGAATCCCAAGGGAATCAAGGGCTCCTCCACGTCGGAGATGGGTCGTTTCTCCTCGACGGCGACGAATCTGCCCAACCACAGCGACGGCGCAACAAGAGTGGTAAGGTTTTTTTTTTTGTTGTATTTTTTTATATTTTTTTGAAAATAAACAACGAATAAAACGGATACCTTTTGAATCTTTTTGTATTGTTTTTTTGATTGCTCTCCGTGTAAAAATTACAATCTATTATCATGGCCTTTATAGCGAATATTACACTGTTTATTTTTGTTTTGCTACTGTTTTGCGTCTATTCTTACACGTTGCCTCTGTCCTTTTTTTTTGCTCTTTTCTTGCAGGTGGCGGAGTTAACGGAAGGCAATGACGTGCACCTTTGCCATTTTGGTTCAACGGCGGCAGGGGCAAACCTTAGTGTCGAAACCAACTTTTATTTTTGGAAAAAAAAAGCAAAAATTAGTTGTCGATGAAAATTGGAGTCACCACCAATCTTTTATTAAGGTGTGATTGGATCACCTAAAAAAACGGCTTTGGTCTACGAGTTTTAGAAAAATAGATCCGGGAGTCAGTTACGTACGAGGAAGGATTAGCACCCTCATAACGCCCAAAATTGGTACCTAGTTAATTAATTAGTGTCTTAATGTCGAAAATTTGAAAAATATAATCCTTAGCAAAAACTTAAAAACGTCACTTATTAAGACCCTTATCATTCCGGAGAAAGAAAATGTCACACCCAATGCGTTAGGGCACAACATTCTAATTTCCTCAAAAATGAATTAGTCTAAAACTCGTGTAATAAAAATTTAAAAAAATATTCATTTGTTTAAGATTTAAAAAATCGCGGCTCAATACGTTAGGGCACAATTCCTCAAAATCTCAAACTTGAAATATTTCCTTTATTATTATTTTTTCAAAAAATCTTTGTCTCGAGAAATTAATACGTCACATCCAATACGTTAGGATACAACATATTTAACTCCCCAACAACAAGCTTTTTATTTTATATTTTTTTTATTAATGAGCAACCCTCGATCGTTGGATTTAACGAAGAAAATCGGAACCCAATATGTTAGGGCTCAATTTCCTTGAAAATCCTAAATACGAGTGTTATCTCAATTTTGAAAATTTTAAAATCGAAAAAAAAAATGATGTGATGCTACATTAAATATAAAATGTAATAATAAATACAACAATGGCATAGAAATAAACGAAATTAATGTACATAAACAACGACATGTAAAATATCAAATGAATATAAATGAAAACATAAATCAATAAGCAAATGAAGGAAATAAACAAAAAATATAAAGAGAAAAGGTACAAAATATATATACATTTGAAATTATGAAGAATAAAAGACATAAAGATAATTTACTCATAAAATTTTGGGTTATAAAACTTATATATATATAAAATACATAATGCATTTATGAAAACAAGGAAAATATAAATATATACATATAAAATATATTCATGCATTTACAAAAAATGAAATATATAAGTATAATATAAAAACGTGGAAAATATTTATAATAAGCTTTGAATGGAGTATAAATATATGCGTATATATTACAAAAATGTATAAACATATAAAAATCATAGAATATGGGCAAACATATAAATATTATGAAATATAAATGTGTATATATATATGTATAAAAAAACTATGAAAATCATAGAAGGCTGGTGACTTCGATCTGCTTCGCTGTCGGTGCAGGAAGGAAAGATCTGCTATTTTAGCCTGCTCTGCTGCAACCCAGTGAGGTAAGGCTGGTGACTTCGATCTGCTTCGTTGTCGGTGCAGAAAGGCAAGATCTGCTATTTTTAGCCTGCTCCACTGCAACCCAGGGAGGCAAGGCTGGTGACTTCGATCTGCTTCGCTGTCAGTGCAGGAAGGCAAGATCTGTTATTTTTAACCTGCTCCGCTGTAACCCAGGGAGGCAAGGCTGGTGTCTTTGATCTACTTCGCTGCCAGTACAGGAATGCAATATCTGTTATCTTCACTGATCTGCTCTGTGGGGAACATGACCTATATAATGAACCTAATTATACCTAATGATTAGGGTGGCATGAATCAAATGCTCCTAACTAGACATGTGTGAATGATGTTTGCACGAATGCGTAATGTTTTAATTTATTTATTTATTTTTTTTTTTTTTTGAGAATGATTCCACTTAGGTTGTTATTGTTCGAAGTTTATTAAGGCTTCAACACTGATGTGCTACAATGCCTTCTTGCTTGGCTAGCTTTTCTGAAGAAACATTTAGTCAGGTTGCCCCCCACTGTAAACCTCGAAGTTCAATCCATTGGGGCGCAAAATTTATACCATCATTCTCCCACTGTAACCCAAAGGTAGAAATATATGGCTTTTTCTCGATCCTTTCCTATCATAATTGAAGGATACAGGATCTAAATCTCTCTGGTCCCTTACACCATTCCGAGGGTATTGTACCAAAGGCTCATGCATAGATGAAGGCTTTCTTCTTTGAGGAAACTTCTTCCTATTGTCTGGTGATCATTGCTTGTTTGTTTATTTAAGCTTTGCCATCATCATGTCATTTGTTCAATCAATGTTTTTAACAACAAAATCCAAAGAGAAAGTCCTAATTTAGCCTCTTCCTTTTCAGATTTCCAACCTTTAAACATGGTGTGTTCTAAACAATAGTCATGTTTCAGGTTCCTATATTATTTAGAAACTTCTAGAGTAATATGCCAAACTTCCCTTGTGAAAGTTTTATTAGTCCATTAATCATTATTCCAATACAACATGCTTGCAAAAAAGGGTATAACAATGGATGAGAATACAATTGTTTCTGAGCATAGCTCGAAAGGAATAAATCATCAAAAATAGTAAATAAGGATAGCAAAGAAATTGATTGGGAATGTGTATCTTGGAAAAGAATGAAGTATTCCAAGAATAACAAATATAAAAATTGGATGCCCCAGATATCACAGCTTGAGCTTCTCTATACAAACTTTCTGGCGACCATTCTGAGTTTGACATGTGTTTAGAAGATCCACAGTACTCTACCAATGCCTCAAGATGTTGCCTACCCTTTCCTGATAATTCAGGTATAACAAGATCACCACATGCCCCAATCTAGTTAGAATTCGAGTTGCTCTGATCACCTCGTGCCCCATTCTGATCAATATTTGAGCCGCCCTTTTCGGGTTTTGAACTCAAATCCCCTTTAGTCTCAAGGTGGCCTTTACGGGTTTCACTTTGGCCTCTCCATTTTCTTTTCCTTTTTCTTTTTCTTTTTATCACTTTCATTTTTTTATTTTGATTTTGAAACTTTTTTTTTGAATCTGAACTCATAGGATTAGGCATGTCCTTGTTATCCCTTCTGATCGACGCTTTTTTAGATAAGGCCTTTAACATAAGGTCCTTCCCAACTTGGGATAAAGTTCTTTTTGTATGGGAAGGATCTTCTTCAATACCAGGTTCCTTTCAAGGAGTTCTCTAGGGCGGATCCTTTTTTTTTGTAAGCTCGCATCATTTGCTTTTGGCGCATTTGACCATGATGGATAACTTTGAACATTCCTCTTCAATCAGAATTGGATCCAAAAACTCAGAGAAAGAATCTTGTCTTCAATAGGCGAAACCGCGATGGGCCCAAGAGAAAGGTATTGCCCCGGCAGAGTTTTTTTTTTGGGGCAATATGACATTAATCGTGAACAGACTGCAAACTTTTGATATTGTGCTGTTGTTCAAATTTAGTACATTATCAGATATGATCCTTTTGACGTTCCATACTGACATATGATTTTCACGAATTTGCTAACTGTCGACTTTGTGACATTGGCATATGAAGCAGCTTCCACCCATTTTGTAAAGTAATTGACGACCACAAAGATGAATCGATGACCATCAGAATCTTTTGGCGAGATCGACCAAATGACCTTCATTCCCCACATAAGGAGAAGTCATGTATCCCAATGATTCTTTTTAGGGTAAGATTCGTCTCTCGACTTGTTCTACCATCCTTAACAAGTCCGAAAATAGGCTACAATCTATGTCATCTTCAAAGTCCTGAGATCCCTCTAAACACATATCTCGCTCAAAAGAAGGTTCGAAATCTGTAGTAATGTCACTCATGTCATTGATATCCGAGGACCCATTGTAAATACCAAAGACTTTACAAAGAAATATATGAATTTATGAATAATTATTTATACAATATGATCATGAATGAATGAATGATTGTGGAAGAAAATCCAAAAGAATGAAAGAATAATTATTCAAAAAGAATGAAAAATATTGGCTCAAAAATAAATGCAAAGATATATTTTATTAGAATAATGACGTTCAGACAAGAGCCTTTTTCATAAAAGAATTTCTATCATTTTTAGGCTAAAAACAACAAAAATGTTCTAAACATTACTCTAAATAAGCTCTAAAAACTATAGGAATTTCTTTCGCAGTCCAATTGCTTAGAACACTCCAGATTTATAAGAGTGGATATCTAACAAGGTCCATTTTCATTTGTGTCCTCATATATTTCATTGATGTGAACACTTCCTATCATTATGTGCATATTTTTCTCCTCTTTAATTTCCTCACAAAGCTTCATCTCCTTGTCATCCATTATGCCCTGAATCAAGACCTTGAATTTCACACTCTCTTGGGTCTCGTGTCCCTTCTCGTGATGGAACTCACAATGGTTCCTTGTCTTTCCATGGTTTCCTCCTGAATCAGAAATAAATAATCCCATTACTGCCCTCACGTCTACCCCATTATCAATATGATTGGGTAGTGGATTTTCTGTGCTAGACGAGTCATCAAATCTGACAACACCCATGTTAATGAGTCCTTCAACCAGTTTTTTAAAGGCGGTGCAATTCTCTATTGAGTGCCCAGTAATTCCTGCGTGGTATTCACACTGAGCATTTGCGTTATACCATTTAGAAAATGGAGGCAACATTGGTTTCTGGTAGAAAGGGGACACCACATGCGCATTAAATAGGCTTTGATATAGCTCGCTATATGACATCGGTATAGGTGTGAACTAAGGCTTTTCTGTATTTGCCTTCGTGTAAGATTCTCGCTTTAAAGGACTCTGATGGCTGGTGGTTTCTGTCTTTGGCCGGTCCACAGCGATTGGTTTTGAGTGGCTATTGTTATCTCGGCTTGCATTATCCCCCTTATTCCCCATTCTCTTTGGGGCCATTATAGTATCTGAGTATTCTACCTTCGCCTGTTTTATTTCTGCTAGATTATCAAGAGCAATAGGATTGACTAAATTGTTCCTCAGATTGGATCTTAAGCCTGTCATGCGATTCATTGGTGTTAAGGTATTGGTCTGATATTGCTAGAATTTAATAGTAAGGGGTGCCCCTTGTGGGTGCATATCTGGCTGGACACTTATCGGGATAAATTTTGAAGGATAATTTGTAACACCCCTTACCCAAGACCGTTTCCGGAGTCGAGCACGAGGCATTTCTTAGCTTATCTTACCAATTCGGAGCATAAAAACTAGGTTTGAAAATTTATTTTCACTATTTACAGCAAAGCTGTCCAATTGCGCAGCGGTCACTAAATTAATTATAACTTGAGCTACGGAACTCAAAATTTAACTCCGTAAATTTTCCTTGAAACTAGACTCATATATCTTCCTACCATAAAATTTTTAGAATTTTTGGTTCAGCCAATTAGTACAGTTTATTAGTTAAAGTCTCCCCTGTTTCACCATTCGACTATTCTGCCCTCTTGTTACTAAAAATAACTTTTCTCATTATAGGATTTTCATATGCTATTCCCACTTGTTCCTACAGACAATAGAGTCATTAAGTAATCTAAGCATGTAAATTTCAACTCATAACCATTTTTGTACAATTTGTAATTATTTTCTAAACTCAGAACAGGGGACTCCAAAAATAGTTCTGACCCTATCTTACTAAAATTCACATATCTTAAAATATAAATTTCCTTTTGCTACACTGTTATTTTTCCATAAAAATAGACTCAACAAGATTTAATTCCATATATCATTCACCCTCTAATTCATTTTATATCATCCTAGGTGATTTTTCAAATTCACGTCACTGTGCTGCCTGAATTCTGTTTCTTTGCCAAATTTTATCCTTTCATGATTTCCATGCATAATTTATCACCTAATCTTTCATAACAACAAACACCTTCATCCTTAACCATTTTAATGACCATACATCATCAAATACTTACACATCACTCATTAGCAAAATCATCATTACAAACATACAAAATAACTAAATCCCTATACATGCCATAACTCAAACGTGTTTTGACATAAAATACCGAAAGCGCTTGTGGTTGATAGTGTGGACGATCTCCGACTTCTTTAGGATCCTTGAAGTAGCTTTGCAATACTATAAGAGAAAGAGAAATAAAAGAAGTAAGCATAAAGCTTAGTAAGTTTACTAGCAAATAAATAACAACATTACACACAAATAATTAAACTCAAGTGACTATATCTCTAGTTTACTCTTTAGTTAATCTCATACTAGTTCTCTTACTTGTTTACTTAGAATACTTGTGTGCATAACTTACTCAACTCTTGCTGCATCGTTGAACATCAATTGATAGTATAATAAGTTCTTAAGTCTTACAACTTACCTGAGCTTGCCATTTATGCTTTAAACTGAACTTTCATGAACATGATTCATTTACAAGCCCGTTGAGCTACATTGGAATAATAAGGATACTCGGGTCTCTTCTGATAATAACATGCCAAAGCCATGTCCTAGACATGGTCTTACATGGGATGTTCTCATGTTGGTGCCCATGCCATGTCCTGACATGGTCTTATAGGGACCTCTCATCTCGTATAACGCCATGTCCCAGACATGGTCTTACATGGGACCTCTCGTCTCGGTGCCCATGCCATGTCCCAGACATGGTCTTACAGGGGACCTCTTATGATCTTAAGGATGCCAATGCCATGTCCCAGACATGGTCTTACATGGGATCTCTTTACCCAAATGTCATGACATTCGTATCCAGTACCATCCTTATGTATCAACGGGACTTTTAAATTTTAATTCTCTATCATTTCATGCTTGGATCATCATCAAATAAATTCATAAAATAAATTCATAATTGCTGTAAATTAACAGCATTAATAATAAATATTGAAATATTGCATTTATTTACCGTAAACTTACCTCGGTACCAATTATAGCCAAATTCACCAACTTAGTCTTCAACTTTATTCTTCCCTTTGTCTAACCTCGAGTTTCGTACTTCTTGATCTAAAATAGTATCTTTAACTTATTTAATAATCACATTCATCAAAACATCCCTCGACTCTAACTTTTACAAAATTACAATTTTGCCCCTAAACTTTTACATAATTACATTTTTGCCCCAAGGCTCGGAAATTAAACTTCATC
Source organism: Gossypium raimondii (assembly GCF_025698545.1). NCBI lineage: Eukaryota > Viridiplantae > Streptophyta > Magnoliopsida > Malvales > Malvaceae > Gossypium > Gossypium raimondii. Next base: position 46,420,897 of record NC_068572.1, read on the forward strand.
TCTTATTCTTATGTTTTATAACATTCTGAACATTTTTCCCTTCTATGGAAACATCAAATTCCCACTCTAACATGTACTTATGAACATTAGGTATTTTCTGGATTATGTCGTTTTACTCGTTTGCACTTAAAATCGCTTAGCAAAAGTTGTTTAACATAATTTATAGCTTCATATTCTATCATAAAACATCAAAATAAACACTTTTCACCTATGGGTATTTTTCCAAATATAAACCCTAGGCTAAATTATTGCTAGAATAAGCTAAATTAAGCTAGGGATCTCAAAACGTAAAGAACATTAAAAGCGGGCTTGGGATCACTTACTATGGAGCTTGGAAGCTTGAAAACCCTAACTATGGCTTCCCCCCTTGCTGATTTCGTTCATATGAAGAAGATGAGCATAATTTGTCATCTTTTTCCCTTTTAATTCATTTTAATTACTAGATTACCAAATTGCCCCTAACTTAAAAATTTTCTATTTCACTTATCTCATGTCCATTTTTGTCTACCAAGTTACCAATGGTATAATTACCATATAAGGACCTCTAATTTAAAGTTTCATAACAATTGGACACCTCTAACATGTAGAACTCAACTTTTGCACTTTTTACAATTTAGTCCTTTTGGCTAAATTGAGTGCCCAAACGTCGAAATTTTCGAACGAAATTTTCACGAAATCATTTTGTGAAATTGTAGACCATAAAAATATAAAAAAATAAAATTTTTCTCATCGGATTTGTGGTCCCGAAACTACTGTTCCGATAACCTCAAATTTGGGCCATTACATAATTAGGGTCTTTATTATCCTCCCCAAAGTGGACCACTAGGCTTCTATCCAATAACTGGGTTAACTGGTTTATCACATTGCTTTGGAATTCTAGCATCTGATCCTTCATATTTTGTTGAAATTTGGTCAATTGCTCTAGCATCTGTACTTTCATCTGCCATATTCTCTCCAATCTTTGATCCATGCCTCCTGACTTTGCTTGGGTACTGTAACAGTGTTTCATTGGTTAGTTAGTTTCCAGATTAACTTGAATGATTTTAATCGATTAGGCTCTTTTAGTGGACTTTAATGTTTATGATGTCATGCAATGCGAATGCATGCAATGAATGCATAAAGAGATGTTGATTCTGATTCAATTCCATTTAGAAAACTTTACTAGAAAACAAATCTCTTTACATAAAATAGATATTTATACGGCCTTGCCCTCATAGGCGGAGATATTCGATCCTCTTCTTTATTCGAGCGTTAAGATAAATCTCACGAACTCTTCAAAAAACATCTCTTCTATCTCCTTTTTGCTCAATCCAGGCCGTAACTTGTTGCTCACTCATCCTCGTGATGCTTGTTGGCTTCTCTTTAAGAAGGTTCAGTAGCTCTTGAATAATCTTTGCCATCTTGAATCCTTGGGCAACGGAGCCATAGTCGTGTAGTCCTCCATTAAATTATCATCTTTCTCTTATCATGTGTTCTTAGACCATATTCGGACAACCATATTGTCATCCATTTTATCAAGAAACCCATTTTCTTATGACAAGCTCTCTATTTAGCAACTGAACGTGAATCAACGCCTCTTTTTAAGATGCAAATGCAATGCAATCATAATAAAAACAACATAAAAAACAAGTTAGTACAAAGTAAAAGCAAATGAATAAAGTACCTACTCGGGAAACCACTAGGGTTTGGTGTAATTATTCCTAAGGTGGGCAACTAGGGTTCACTATATGTAGTTTGGCTCTAAGGTAAGGGTACCTAAACTAGCAGATTCCTCGATCCTCACCCATTATAGGCTCATACGGACCAAGTTCAGTTCAGGGGAATACATTTCCCTATGGCTGCACGGAGATGAAAATCTCACAAAGACATAGGTACGGATGTATCCCGAAAGCAATCCGCTATCCTGCACGAAGGTGAAGACCTCACGAAGGAAATAGCTTCTAGGCATTCGGTGTGATTCTACCTAGGGTAGGCTCCTAAGGCTCATTATATGCGGTTCGGTTCTAAAGTAAGGGTACCCAAACTAGCAGATTCCTCGATCTTCACCCATTATAGGCTCATATAGATCAAGTTCGGTTCAGGGGAACACATTTTCCCTATGACTATACGGAGATGATAATCTCACGAAGGCATAGGTACCGATGTATTCCGAAAGCGATCCACTATCCTATACGGAGGTGAAAACCTCATGAAGGAATAGTTTCTCACTCCCACTTAGAAGGGTAAAATCATTCAACTCATGTAATGAATAATGCAAAGATCAATTAAGCAAGAAAATGAATGAATGCACAATGATCTCATGATTTTTTTTTTAAATTTATTTTTTCAACAATAAGACAGAAATTAATCAACATTGTGGCTCGACTCTCGTATGTGTCCCCAGCGGAGTCGCCAAGCTGTCGAAACCAACTTTTATTTTTGGAAAAAAAATAAAAATTAGTTGTCGATGAAAATTGGAGTCGCCACCAATCTTTTATTAAGGTGTGATTGGATCACCTAAAAAAATGGCTTTGGTCTACGAGTTTTAGAAAAACGGATCCGGGAGTCAGTTACGTACGAGGAAGGATTAGCACCCTCGTAACGCCCAAAATTGGTACCTAGTTAATTAATTAGTGTCTTAATGTCAAAAATTTGAAAAATATAATCCTTAGCAAAAACTTAAAAACGTTACTTATTAAGACCCTTATCATTTCGGAGAAAGAAAATGTCACACCCAATGCGTTAGGGCACAACATTCTAATTTCCTCAAAAATGAATTAGTCTAAAACTCGTGTAATAAAAATTTAAAAGAATATTCATTTGTTTAAGATTTAAGAAATCGCGGCCCAATACGTTTGGACACAATTCCTCAAAATCCCAAACTTGAAATATTTCCTATTATTATTTTTTCAAAAAATCTTTGTCTCGAGAAATCAATACGTCACATCCAATACGTTAGGATACAACATATTTAACTCCCCAACAACAAGCTTTTTATTTTATATTTTTTTATTAATGAGCAACCCTCGATCGTTGGATTTAACGAAGAAAATCGGAACTCAATACGTTAGGGCTCAATTTCCTTGAAAATCCTAAATACGAGTGTTATCTCAATTTTGAAAATTTTAAAATCGAAAAAAAATGATGTGATGCTACATTAAATATAAAATGTAATAATAAATACAACAATGGCATAGAAATAAACGAAATTAATGTACATAAACAACAACATGTAAAATATCAAATGAATATAAATGAAAACATAAATCAATAAGCAAATGAAGGAAATAAACAAAATATATATATAAAGAGAAAAAGGTACAAAATATATATACATTTGAAATTATGAAGAATAAAAGACATAAAGATAGTTTACTCATAAAATTTTGGGTTATAAAACTTATATATATAAAATACATAATGCATTTATGAAAATAAGGAAAATATAAATATATACATATAAAATATATTCATGCATTTACAAAAAATGAAATATATAAGTATAATATAAAAACGTGGAAAATATTTATAATAAGCTTTGAATGGAGTATAAATATATGTGTATATATTACAAAAATGTATAAACATATAAAAATCATAGAATATGGGCAAACGATAAATATTATGAAATATAAATGTGTATATATATATATATATAAAACTATGAAAATAAAATAATAATAAAGTATGTATATAATATGTATATATATTAAAACGTTTAAAATATATATGTATATATAGTAACATGCATATGCGCACATATATGTAGGTATAATAATAATATATAATATAAAAATAACAAAATTAATAAAATAGACTAAAAACCTAAAATGAAAGATTAAGGATTAAATTGAAAATCAACAGAATTTAAAAAAAATGAAGGGCCCAATTAAAAGGCGCGAATAACTCATAGGGCTCGAATGGGAAAATATCTCCATCCTTTGAAACGCGTCACTTTATTAGGGCTAAATAAAATAAATAAATAAAATTTGTAGTGGTATCACCTTCTCCCTTTTTTAAAATCCTAAATAAGTAAAAAATAATCGAAAAAGAAAAAAAGAAAACAGTAAGCCACCTTTAAAAAACTGACAATCGTTCTCCCTTTTTTATTGATTCTTTTCTTTTTCTACAATGAAGGGAGATGCCTCTATTTATAGCTGAGCCTCCCCAAATCCAACGGTACAAATCAATAACATCAACAGCTAAGATTAAAAGGTATCTACAAATTAAATTTCTAAGATTACAAAATCATATCTTCTAAGATTGCATAAATCATATCTAAGATTGCATATATCATATCTAAGATTGCATATCATATCTAAGATTGCATATCCTCGAAGATTATGTTTCCATATGTGAGTCCGGGCTAAAATTGGGTATTACACTCGAGACGAGCATGCTAATGTGGCATGAGGAGCGACGCCAAGGAGGCTAGGTTTCTTTTGTTTTACTTAAAATGTTTAAATGTTTAAGTGTTTTCTCTTTTTTCATTTGAGGTTGTAATATTTTTATTTTAGTTTGTAATTTATTTTTTATTTATTTGTGAATTGATCCCGAACAAAATTGGGTCATTACAAGTATCATAAGTTGTGACGAGTTTATCTACTCGTAAATGTTTCATTATGTTATGTATATATCAATCGTTGTTATAATGAGTTTTAATTTATATGTGGGTGAATTCGATTGAATTAATATGTAATTTATTTTATTTATGAATCTACATGTATCATAATTTGTAATAAATTTCATCAAATAATAAATGTTTTTGTTAGAGTATGCCCAAAGATCAATCATGGGATGGTTGTAATAACATATTTGATTTATCATATTTATTAATATAAGCGTTATCATTATTATTTCAGTTTCTTTTACGTGTGTATAAATAAACTGTTTATAATAATGTCCTAAGAATAATATGATTATTCTTAAAAGATCCTTAGTCAAGTATTATTGTTAGATAGGAAAACGATAATGCATTAAGACTAACATGTAGTTGATTGATGATAAAGAGTTATCATTGATATGGAATGTCGAATCGATGCATGAATATGTGTGTTAGAGAACAACATATTGGATTGACCTATTATGAGTATGTTTCTGGATTATTATGTAATTGTCACGACATTACTCATAGTGATTAATATGTATATGATCCTCGACTTGAGATCATCATAATCCCAACATCGTGAGTAGTATATTTTGATACTGATCAAGCGCATAATCGAATCGGTTGTTCTATAAAGGTGATGTTGGATATACCACAATCGATGTAAAGGGATATGGTTGGTCGATATAGAATAAGTCCCTCCTACATAATGGGAGTAATATCTTGGGCCACTTGATTAAGTGAGACTAGAAATGCATGGCCATGCTCAAATAAGTTGATATGAGATGCCATACTTATTTGTATATTGTAGTCTGCTTAAGGTACCAAGGAACATGGAATGGACTATACAAGTGTGACTATTACATGACTTGTGTCCAATCCAAAAATAAAGGACTTAAGGATTATTGCATAAAAGGTTAATCATAAAAGAAAAAAAAAAGGTTATGTCGAATCATGATCTCTTGTGACTTAGGTAGCAATGATGCATTGCTAGATGCCACTCATTGTTTGTAACATTGGAATCGTTCTAGTATTACTGCTAACGTTACAGGAACCTACAGGGTCGCACCCTATAGTTGAAATGAACGGAATAAACCATAGTTGGTATTATTTTTGGGTTTCGCTTGAATTAAATTAATTATAGAATTAATTTAATTCGGTAATCAAATTTCCAACACATTATGTACAAGTTTGTTGTACGCATAATGAGGACATAAATTTGGTTAGCATATGAATTCAAATAAATATATGGTTTACCGAAATTATATTATAATTAATGTAATTATAATTTTCGGTTTAAAATATTATTTTATTTATTTAATTCCTTAAAAACCCTAAAATAATAGGATATAAGAATCTCGTTTTTCTTTGTTTTTGGTCTAGCAGCCGTCAAAGAAAAATTACTTTCAAAATCGTTTTGGGGATTTCTTCCGTTCGTAGTCAACTGGGTGGATTACGTAAAGGTCGGAGTCTCGATAGATTGCGGCTTGGTTCGATTGTAGATCAGACTACACATTATTGAGAAGTTGCTATCTACTCAGAACAGACATTAGGTAATTTCATAACCCTTTTCACCCCGATTCGTTCCTCACACATGGATCCGTGGTTAGGGTCGCCGATTATTAAATTTTTCCGCTGCGTCGTAGGGGTGCCGGCGATCCAACAGTGTTCTGATATTATTAAATTAATTTTTTTTTATATGCCAACTTCTATGTACGTATGAATATCATAAATGGTAACGAGTTTATTTACTTATACATGTTTTTTTCTTTATTAAATACACCCTTATTTCTTAATTTTTTATGATTATTGAAAATTATAACGACTCCATCCACTTACATATGTTAATGGTATATTATTAATTTAATTTACTTTTTTATTTGCCAATATACATATTTATAATTATTTTACTTTATCAACTGATATATTCATACATTCAGCACAAAGGAGATGACAACAGAAACCCTGAACTTACATATATATATATATCAATATCAGCACCACCCTAGATTTTTTCCTAAAAAGGGTTAAGTTCTAAGTAGAGCTGACAACATTTTCTCTGACATAAAACGAGAATCCATTGCAGACCCATGGAGGACAGGAACAAATTATTACAGGTGCTTGCTTCCCTCAAAACCCAGTAGCTTCAACTCCAATTCCAGATCCCCAGTTCTTGCACTTTAACCAATCTGAACATCAGCTTCCAAAATTGAACCCTTATCACATTAATAAACGGAACGAATGTTCACATTTGAAAGTATAGGTACCATATTAGTACTAAATCTAAAATACAAAGGCCATTTGTGCTATTATTCCTTATTTTAGAATTTCTTTCTTCGACTTAAAACTCGATGGATCGCCTTAATCAGATTTCAAGCGTTGAAAAGTGAAAGCTAATTAATAAGATCCAACCCGCCATTAATAGAGATCAAATGAAATGAGTAGCGGCAGGCACCAAACCATTAACTAGTTGACTTTCCATTTATTATGGCTTCGGCATAGTGGAGCTGCTGCTATCCACTATGGAAAAAGACGAAGAAGACGATTTAAGAGAGGGTGAGCGACGCCTTGGACCCACTCTGACGGGTTCTACGTTACTTGAGCCTATCAAGTGAGGGAAATTGAGCTTAGCTTTTGAGCCACGAATCTTGAAAGCGGCTTTATCATAAGCCAAAGCAGCATCTTCGGGCGTTTGGTAAGTCCCTAGCCAATTCCTCAACCATTCTTCTTAGGATCCCTTATCTCCGCCGCATACTTTCCCCACGGTCTCCTTCTCACTCCCCTGTAATTCACCCTTTTCCCACTACCCACCGCCGCTTCCTCTTCTAATTGACTTGCCTTCACTTCCACAGGCTGAGGAGGGCCAACGTTCAATGGATTTCGGAGAAGGCTGGAAGTAGCCCCGCCATATAAGGGCTGCCAGTCGAAGGAGACGACGTCGTCTAACAAAGTGAAAGAAGCCTCAGAATCATCAGCCAGAATATGCTGGCTAATGGAGTCCAAGAAGGCAAGATCCTCAGATATTACTGAATTACTCTCAGACTGATCGGTCAACATGTTTTGTATTCAACCGTAAGTAGCCTAGGGAATAAACCAAGCAAGCTAGTAATTTGTTCAAGAAAGTGATGAAGAACAGAGCGCTCTCTTGTTGGAAGATAACCCTAAACCTAAAGTTTATATTTGGTCCAAAAAGAGTTGCTCTCTGCCACTTTCATCGAAGTTTCAGTCTTCTCTTGTACAGTATAACATATAGTTTACTGAAACACGTGCTTATTATGGAGAAATTTGTTAACATATAAAACATAGCTTCCATTTATTATTTCATGGGAAAGGAAAATCTTTTGTCCAATACATGGTTCTGATGTGTACCATTCAACTTTTATCTTTTATTTCTGTAACACTTTATTCAAGGACGTCATCCTGTGCTTTTCCAGTGCTTATCAAATAAATAAATGTATGATAAATTAGAAATCAACTTTTATTATTTTAGATATGTTTGACAATTATTTTTTAAAATTACTAAATTATGTTGAAAATATTAAATTTGATTTTATTTGGCTAAAATTATTTGAAATAATGTCTTCTTTTTTAAATGCGATAATCAATTTATTATATTTAACCTTTGCCAAACCTATTCAAAATAATATAAAATGTTATATTAATAAGATTAAAACTTGTTAAAATTAATATTTTTTTATCAAACTACATACTTAATTTTTCAATATGTTAAAAGTAGATATGTGGTCGAGATTTGATATAAAACTTGTAGTATCATGTTAATGGAAGAATTAATTTTTATCATTATAATGTTAAAAAACAAAAGAAGAAATATCAAACACAAGTTTTAATTATTACTCCAAATAAATTTTAACAGTATGACTTAAACCTGGACATTAGACCCCGTGAAATCAATCCATATGTCAAGGTGCATGACTTATACTTGAATGATATTAAAAAAAAAAAAACATAATTATTTCAAAGATCGGAAAAATTTTTGATACACTTTAGACTTAAATTTTAGAAAAATATAAATTTCTTTCAAAGGTTTCGAAGGCCTAATTATTTTTTTAAAATTTTCAAAAGTTAATAAAATTGTCGGAGGCCCCCTATGCCGCCATAAGGATCTGTCTCTGCTTATATGTGAACCATTAACATTAAACCTGTTGAGTCCTTAAAGTTACCGGAGCGGTTTCGACACTCGTCTCCGAAGAGAAAAGAAAAAGATAAAGTTTTGGACTAATTATAAAAAGGTTTCTAAATTTTAGTTAGGAGTAAAAAAAAAACTATGTTATGTATCAATGATTTCGTGCCAAGTCAACAATCTGTTGAAAGAAAATAAAAATTTTCACACCAGTGACTAATTCGCACAATTAATTTTTTAAAGTGATTAATTAAGAAAATTAGAGTAACCAAAATAAGTTGTTTACCCTAATTATAATTAAAAGTGATAGTTGAAAATGTTGAATTAAATAATTAATTCAATATATTAACTCATCGAAATAAATTTGAAATTTAAATATAAAATCTCAAAATTCAATCAATTAAGTCGTGAAAAACATTAAAATGCTAAAAAATATAAATTTAAAATAATAATAATAACTCCCAATTTAAGTTTATGAAAACAATAAAATTATGTCATTTAAAACTCCACTTCTAGAAGTCCAAAGATCTTTTTTATGAATTTTCAAATCATAATTTTAATTGTAGAAATTAAAATATTTTGATGCACATCATTCAAATTTAGGGTTAATGCAATTTATTTTTAGCTTTGAATTCCTGATGAAATGTAAAAGATGAAAACTTATTAAGTCCACGTGATTAAATTTTATAGTTTTCAAAATTAAAAACTAAAACAAACCTATTTTCAATAAAAAAAAAGTACAAGGTTGACCTAACCCCTAAGTTTATTGTGAAAGATATTTTCCATGTAAAAAACCTGTGCTAACAACCCTAGTAAACACCAAACCCTAAAATCTTGGTGGAATCCGTACGGTGACCAACCTTCCTTCCTCCTTCCCCGTTCCCACTTCTTTAGAATTTTAAATCCGAGTTAAAAGAATATACGTGATGTACGTATAATCCCCCAATCACCTGACCATCACTCACGAATATTTGGACAAATAAAATAAACCGGAAGAATATTGGTTTTTTTAATAAAAGAAACAAACTGGAATAATAATAATATTGGAGCATTTAGTGAAAGAAATACAGCATGTGCTTAGTTAATTAATCAATAATGCCGCACGCCGCAGGAAGATGCACAGAAATTAATCTCAGATTGTTTCTTCCTTCCTATATAAATCACAATCACGTGTTCACTCTCACATCCTTAGTCATACTCATCACTCATCCATTCTTTTTTAACCCAAAATGAATGTGGAGATCTTGTCTGAATCAGATTTCAACATCCTTGAATCTTTTCAACGTTTCTTTGATGGCTTTGACGAATCTCCACCGCCACCGCCGACAACAACTCCCACCTGCGATAATTTTGTTCTTCAACCTTCCTATAACCGGTGTTTAAGTTTTAGTGGTGTTTTTTTGAATGAAAATTGGGGGGATTTGCCTTTAAAGATTGATGATTCCGAGGATATGCTGGTTTACAGTACGTTGCGTGATGCGGCAAACTCTGGGTGGAGTCCTTCGAACGAGGCTGATTCAACAACAGTGTCCTCCGAGGCATGTAGTGAAGGGAAAGAAAAGTTGATGGAGGTGGTGGAGCGTGAACCCAACGTGCTGCTGCCGCCGTCGTCGAGGAGGGGGACGAATTTTAAAGGGGTGAGAAGAAGGCCGTGGGGGAAGTACGCGGCGGAGATCAGGGATCCTAAGAGGAACGGTGCCAGGATTTGGCTGGGGACTTACGAGACACCTGAGGATGCTGCATTGGCTTACGATAAAGCCGCTTTCAAAATGCGTGGGGCTAAGGCTAAACTGAATTTCCCTCACTTGATTGGCTCTAGTTATTGTGAGCCAATTAGAGTCGGCTCAAGGCGTCGCTCACTGGAACCTCCTTCAGCTTCCACAACGTCGCCAAAGAGAATGAAGAGTACGGCTGCTGTAACTAACTCCACGGCGCCTACGGAGGTGATTCAGATGAGTTCTTGAAAACCTGGAGGCCAGTTTTGGATTTTCTAGCTATTTAAAAAGAGTCCAACCAACCAATTTTATTTTCAGAAAATAAGATTAATTGAGGAAGATTACCACCAAAGAAACAAGTTTTTTTTTGTGATCAAAACTGGTCATTTGAATCTGGATCGGTGTTAAAGCCTCTTAATTGCATCTGTTTTTCTTTTTCTTTTTTCCCAATTTTACTTCGTTTCTTCGGGAAGTGAAATATTGAGGAGTGATAAAACATTTTGTAAGATTTAAGGTGGTTGTTCGATTGATTTATTCTAATAAACAATTTGGCTTTGGTTTAAATCATCTGATTACTTGTTGTCGAAATCACCTTTTTGAAATTTTTTTTTAGGTTTTTGAAAAAAAGAAAATTGGGAGTCACCACCAATCTTTTATTAGGGTGTGATTGGATCACCAAAAAAAACGGCTTTGGTCTACGAGTTTTAGAAAAACGGATCCGGGAGTCAGTTACATACGAGGAAGGATTAGCACCCTCGTAACGCCCAAAATT